>NC_134040.1:29740755-30390732 GCF_965140245.1 Athene noctua
ACAACTGACTGACCAATACTGTCAGTTTTTAGCCAAGGTGTTGGTAATTCTGTACAGATTAATGCATCTACATAATAATAAAAATCTGTAGCAAAAATCTAAAAATATATGATAGATGTCCTTCAGAAGCATGTATGTTCTTTGAAATATTAAAAAATCTACCACCCCAGGCTTTCTTCTCCATGGCAACCTTTACTCCACTCCATCCAAGTACTGCTTTTCATCTATTTGGATTTTTATGCTGGTATTTTTCTTATCCTATTTCTGCAGGAGAGCCATTGTAGACTGCTACAACTGATTCTTTGGCATACACAAACTTGTGTTTTTTTAAAGCACCGTTCCAAGTTCAGCAGTGAAAAGGTAATAGGTTACTGAAAAAAGTCAAAACAAGCAAAAGTACAAAAACATCTTAGAGGTCAATGGTTAACAAGCGCTAAAGACACATTTTCCATGTCTTTGCATTGACAGCAGGAAGCACAGACTTCCATTGTCTAAGAACCAGAAAATGTTTCACATATTTGAGGTAAATATTTGTATGAAACTTACACCATTCTGCACCTTATCTCGTGTACCCAGTTTATAAGATAACACAACACAGAGAGAATTAAATCTACAACAGGTTCCCCCTACATTTGGTGGAGGGGAAGACTTCTCTTGATGCTTCCAAGCAATTCTGTGAAAGTAGCCACTTCCCAGTTATTTTAATTACAGCATACCACACTAACACAGCATTTCTGAATACAGTGTTGTTTCAAGGCAAGATGAAACAATATGGGAGCTGATATTGTTTTATCAGCTCTATTTCATTTTTCTCCCTTTTCAGCTGTTGTAGGCAACCAGCCAGGTTACTGGATACATTGCAATGCCAAATCCACAATACTGAGCCCACAGCCAAGAATTCAAATGCAACTTCAGACATAATTCTAGCTGCCTCACAACCAAAGGTTTTAAAAGATTTAAAAGATTTTTAGAATTCTACATTAACATTAAAAAAAAAAAAAAAAAAAGGTAGGACTCCTATAAATTTTGAAGGGTTAATAAAATTGGGTCTGGCAGCTCAAAACTAGTTACTTCCGGACAGAGGTCTAACTGGCATTATATGAGCTCCAAATCTTCATTTTTTTATTTTCACACCTGTGAGATTATCTCATTAAAAAGAAAAAAAGAGTAACCAGGTGCCAAATACAACTACATTGCTCTGTTTTCAGTAGACAAGCTCACATAATCATTTGGTTCAAAATACTCATTCATTTGGAAATTTAGCAGAACATGTAAAGCACCCTTTCATTGAGGACTAAATGCAGACAAATGTGATTATATCACCATAAGATGTGATTTCGTCAATAAATAAAACAGGTAAAATAAAACGTAGATAAATGCTCCCCTATCAGAGGAGACTGTGTTAGCAAAAGGGCTCTTTCCTGCTGTAGTCCCCTTACAAACCACAACCATCAAAAGGCTATGAGCAGCACCCCACCTGGGAGCTACCTCCCCACCTACAAGAGCAGTGCCTGTGAAACTAGACCAGGATACCCAAAGGGCCTCTTTTGCCCAGGTGGAATGGTCCGAGCAGCACACCTGCTGTGCTAAGAGGACAGAGAAGCATGTGCAAATCACTCTAGGTACTCCCTCAAGTGTAACTAGAAGCCTATTTGGACAGGTGCTGCTTTCCGACGGCCCAAAATACCCTAAACGTTTGTATGGCAGCCATAGGTAACAACCCATCTTCCAGTCACTGGAGAGTTCTGAGAAACTGAACAGCAATACTTCACCCTGCAGCCACACTGTATCAAAAGTGAGACAGATAGATAAAGCATCCGCAACGTTTACTCTAAAATGAAAACAGATGCTCCCGAAGCAACAACTTGCAAGACACCTTTTAATCTGCATTTCTACTACAGTCAGTTTTTGCATCTACAAAAGCTACGGTCTCACTTACTTGACTCATAAAGCAATACGAACCGTTTCAGATTAGTATCTGTCACAGCAAGGTACACCTCTGTCATTCCAAGCAGAGAGCTCATGGACATGTCTACACCAAAAACTCAGCTTACAGTTCAAAGAATTATTGGTTCCAACTTACAGGAACGCAGAAAGGAAGCCTGGGGACAACCAGAGCATCTCGTCCCCCCACTGCGCGAGCTGCAAGTACACTGTATCCCAGTACAAGGCTACAAGAGCGTTCACCGCCAAGAAGGGACAACCACGCTGTGGGACGGGAAGCAGGAGGAATTACGAAGATGGCTGAGCTCACACACAAGGCTAATTGTGCCTTGAGACGAGGTGGAAGAGTCTTAGTAAAGCACAGCGGGTACACGGATATAAGGGCTCAGAGTAGAAAGTAAACAAGGAAATACACAGCAACTGTTAGCTTTACACTGGATTTGGCAGCCTGGGCTACAAGGCATTACATTACACAAATTACAGCGATTTTAAGCAAAGGTTTAAAATGCAGCTTTTGTCATAGCTCCCGCTTACAGATCCGTGCGGCACCCGGACATCAAGGAAGGAACACCTCTGCTCTTGGGGCGTCGCGCACGTTTTAAGTTGCGAACAGCGTCTACTGCTGGGTGCGCTCCAGGAGCCGCCGCCCCACCGCGGGGGCTCGGCCACCCGCGCCGGGGACAGCCCCGGCTGGCAGCCCGGCGAGATAACCTCCCCGTCGGTGTCTCTGCGGGGACGGCCCCGCCGCTCGCCAGCCCCGGCCCCGCCGCTCGCCAGCCCCGGCCCCGCCTTACCTGGGTGTCCCGGACGCCGCCGCGGAAGCAGCCCTGGCGCCGGAGGAGCGGAGGGAGGTGGAAGGAGGGAAACAGGGAGGGAGGCACCGCACTGCCCCGCTCCGGCCCGGGAAGGCGGCGGCGCCTCCTCCTGCCGCCGCTCCGCCGAGCGCGGCTCCCCGCGGGGCAGCGGCGGAGGAAGCGGCGGGGGCGGCCCCAGCGCCGGAGCCCGCTCCCCGCCCCGCCGCGGCGGCAGCGCTCGGGCAGGTGCGGGGGGGCGGAGGGAAGGTGGTCCCCGTCGAACAGAGCCGGCAGGAGCTGCCCGGAACCGTGGCGGTGAAGTAAAAGAGAAGGGGAAAGGATACAGCGGGAAGCGGGGCGCAAAGCCTCCCCCAAAACCCAGGCGCAGCCCCGCGCTCGGCACTAGCTGCCTTTCAAATGCTGTAAGCGGCGCTTTGGCTCGGGTGTTCTCGCTGCAAACCGCGGCGGAGAGCGAGTACTCGCCGGGCGGCGGGGAAGCGGTGGGCACGGCGCTCCGCTACCCCAGCAGGCTGGGTGCCCTTAGGCTGCTCCTCTTTAATGCCCATCACAGGTCTCCTCATGCTCCTTCTTTTAGCACAACCTTACCTGTAGAAAAAGTCTGCAAAACCTCACCGAAAGAAAAAGAGCTTGTAACGTTCAGTTGAAATACAGCTCGATCAGCCTAGAGCAAAGCAAGCAGGGTCTGCGCTCACCAAGTGAGTTGTTTTGTTGTGACTGGTGCACAATAACTGTATCAACACAGATGTCTTTCTGTTCAGCTCGGAGGAAATGACTTACAGAGTCTGTTTTCACTTGGGAGATTTCTCCACATTACGCTTTTGGTGCCGTGGCCGTGGCTGCTGTGCCCGTACACTACTGCTGAGCCCAGGGAGTCACAGGGTCGCGTCCCTAGCGCCTGGGGCATCTCTGGTACAAACACGCGGGCAGTCCCCATGCGCTCACTTCATAGTGACCAGTCCCACCAGGCTGCTCTCACCACCCTCCCTCAACCTCAACTCAAAGGTCCTCACACCTTTGTAGTAGCACACACTCAGGTGTCCATGCAGAGCTCCTTACCCACTGCCACTAATGTGGACAGTTTTTTAAAGCAGGCAACTTTTGTTTCATTTTTCAAGCAACAGCAGCTGCAGCTTTCCCCACTCTGCCGCTGCTGTGACAGGAGGGAAGGACAATAAAACTGAACAGTTGCTTAAGGAGGGACTTGGAATAGCTTTACCCCGTAAGGTGCCATTTCTGAGCTCCTGAAAGAAGTGTCATCTAGCAGAGCAGTAATGCTATAAGGTGGCTTAACCAGCAACAACTACATTACTCCTGAGGCTTCACCCCAGAGCTGGAGCAGCAGCAAAGGAACAGAAGCACATCCCGTGGTCCAAACTACATGGCTAACTGCCGTGCTGACAGTACCCTTCCTACAACTACTGATCAGGAGTTAACCACTTTGATGTTGATCAGTGAACTAACAGCATTTGTGGTGGAGGTGTGGATCACAGATTTTTTGCAAGCTTTACGAGTCCTAAAAATGTTCTCTCTTCCCTTCCCCTCCCTCCTTCCACCACAATGGCAGATAGACATCAGCAGGACAGTGGGATCAAAGCAACTACAAGATGACACTGCTTCTGAGGACAGGGACATGCCTCTGAGGGACTGAAGATGGTTGGTCATTGACTAGCTGTGCTTGCCTTGAATTGTTAACTGCTCTGGGCTGGATGGCAGCAGTGAGAGCACGGAAAAGAGCTCTGCAAAGTCCAGGTGACAAACGACGGGGAAGTGCTTAGCAGCCATCAGGAAAATCTTTCTTAAATGCATGCTGAGCACATGCATTGACGAAAGGCTCAAATGCTTTCAAAAGCTTTGGGAAAAGACTTGGGAAGTCTTTCTGACAGCCTTGGGAAAAAAACGTTGTTTACTGTTCTGTGTGTCTTCTAATAGCTTGGTGAGCAGGGCAGCACTGTGCATTCGGATTTCTGCTGCACAGTTTTGGTTTCTCAGGGCCTGTATGCCTTCACTCTTGTTAAACAGACAGTGGCGTGATTTCAGTTTGAGACATGCAAATCCCTGCACGGTGACAGGGTTTGCAGAATTACTGAGGCAAGGAGTTTTCCTTTTGCAAGGATTGTTTTGTTTTCCTTCTGTACTTCATAAATATCTAGAAGTCCCCATCATTAGGGCTACTACAATGTCCTGCTGTAATGTTATTTAAAGAGCAAAAGTACTTTTAAAATATTAAGCTTCTTTTATACATCTGTATAAATTTTACAGCCAGGAGGGGGCTGGGCTTTCCATTCAGGGAAATGTTTTGTCTTCAGGATGAAAAAACAAACCAAACAAACAACACTTTGTGGAAAAGCAGCAAGTTGGAACGAAAATTTTTTAATTTCCCTAGAATTTCACATGCAGAAATTCTATGCAAACATGGGGAGTGCAAAAAGGAAGGGATGTTTCAGGGCTTCAGTTCTGTTTCCAGAAGAGCTTGGTGTTACTTGCTGTTCCCATCTTTTCTCTCCTTCCTCTTAGAAAGGAGGGTTAGAAAAGACCCCTGTTGACTGGGGTGGCATAAAATCAATCCCACCTCTGGGCTGCAGAGATCGGAGCAGTTGTTGTCTGAGCCTTTTCTTTGGTAATCCCCTGGGGACTCAGTGAACTGAAATGCCATAGTGATCATTTTGGATTAAAGGCACGCAACTCCCAGAATGGTTGATTTTGCTCTACTGGAAAGGAAGGAACAGCAGTGAAGAGTTCTTGTGGCAAACCACCACTCTCTAGGAGGAAGTCTCCACTTCAGGATAGACAGAAATTTCAGGCCCACATGTAGTGTAAAGTACCAAAGCGAGAAAGAAAAATATACAAGTTGGATGGCAACTTTGATAGTCCATTTTTCCAGCAGTTATTCACCTATTTATGCTTCATCATCGCATGGTCCATGTCCGTTCTCTCTTTGGAGCCAGTGGTGTTAATCTGGGTGAGCTCTTGAGTCCAAAAAGCCACTTCTCTACAATCTTTCTGGGCAGAAGGAAACATCTCTACTGGTCCCTTGTCACAGACAGGCTCTTCCTCTTTTTCCTTTTCATGCCCATCAAACCCTCTTCACCCTATTCAGCCCTTCTTCATTTCTCAGAGGCTTCTGTGAGTTCAGCCACTGATCATTTCCTCAGTTTACTTCTCTTCCCTACTTGCTACGGGCAGAAATGACAAGTTTTTCTCATTCTCAATAGAGAACCTTGTGACTGAGAGAAAAATTACAGTCATTCTTCACTGTCTGGTTTCCATATGAGCAAATGTGCTGCTTTTCCTTTCTCCAGAGCTTTTTTCCATTTTTGAGAGATTTGGGGGATGGTAATTCATTGCACCACTGAAAGTAACAGTGAGATGTAATACAGACCTAACATAAAATTGTCTTTCTTGCAGTTGATATTGTTGTCTTGAAGGTGGATGGAGGGACCAGCAAAATAACTGAAAAACACAGGAACAGTATTTGAATAAGCCTTGGTTATGAGAAGAGAAACCAAGAGGCAGGGGAGCCATGGGCTCTCTGTCTGGCAGACCAGCTTGCAAGGTGGGGTATGGATTGCTGACAGACACTTTGAACATGTTTTGGGGAGATTTTAACTGGAGGCTGGGGAGCAGAACTCAGTCAGGTACCTCTTTGTGCTGTGTGGTTTTGATCCTGCCACACTTGATGAGACACTGGGCAGACCAGTCACATTCACAATGATGTGTAGATCAATAACATAGTTATTGACCAAAGTCCTGCCCAGCTTCACAGAGATCCATGCTTTGTCTCCTGCTTCCCTGGGAGGCAGCTGCTAAATCCTCAGTTTTAAAGCAGTGCTATAGTACGCCTTTAAACTAACAATAAAGTTTTAACTCAAAGTTTAAACAAAAATATCTGCATTTTGACACCTGGGCTCCAAAGTTTCTTGGATTTTTAGGTATACTAGGAGAGTTGGCAGGTACAAGATCTCAGCATGACTCCAGTAGCTCACATGACCAGAAGGCTTAATGTCACAGTAGAAAAAAGGCTGGGTATGATGAGTGTCAGAGAGTGCAGCAACAAAAAGGATCATATGCACACAATTAAAGAAGACCTGGTCCATCCCATTATCAGAGAGCAAAAAGCAATAGAAGATAGACAGGTAAACACACAGTCCAGACTTGGACAAGAGCAGCATAGGAAGGTATTTTAGCCCACGAGTCAAGGCCCATGGCCAGGCAGGACAGGCCTGTGGGAAGCTGGAGACCAGCACTGCTGTGGCATTGGGGACTGACAGCCCTGGAGGGCTGGAGTCCTGGGCCATAGGGATGGGTGGTGGGAGGCCCTGGGAAGGCAGTCAGGGCCATTAGATCCTGGCGGTGCCTGACAGAGAGGAGGAAAACAAGCTATGGCTTCCCAGTGCCTTGTCCCCTTTCTCGCAGGAAATCCATGTGTGCTAGAGTTTCAAAGTCAGAAATACCAAAATGAAGACCATCTCTAATTTGACCCCAGAACCCTTGTGCATGTGCACCCTCATGCAATGTTTCATTACACAATCACATTGTTGCCTCTGCTTTCTTCTTCACTCATCTGCTTCCTCATTCAGGAAAGATAAAATTTATAAAATGATTCTTCAGTCTTCTATTTTCTCACAGGCACCCCTGAGCTTTCTTTTTCTGTGCATTTTTTTAAGCTTACTCTGAGGAAACATTTCATATATTAATGGGATTTTCTGTGGCATCTATCACTACAAATGAGTGGAATGGATCATCTCCAGTCTTTAAGAGAGGTGGTGTAAAGGGAGTGCGGTAAAGGTCTAAGAAATCTTGAATGGAATGGAAAGGGTGAATTGGAATCTGCTGTTTACTGTGTCTTCTGATTCAAGAGCTAGAGATTCTCCAGTGAAACCAATAAAAGCTGGTCTGAAATCAAACAGAAGGAGATGGTTCACCATGCAGCAGCCAGAAGGCAGTGCAACTTTTTGCTTTTCAAATGATGTTACAGGTGAAGCAGTTCAGATGGGTTTCAAGAGAGACACTTGGAAGAGCGATCTATTGAGAATCACTAGACTGACACAACAGGACAGATCCAGGAAGCCTTCTGAGTCAGAGCCTTCAGGAATACTTGTATGAAAGTGTCATAAAGGCTCTCTCTGTTCTTGTTTTTCCCTGCTCATCCATCTGTGGTCACTATAGAAGGCAGGATGCTGGGCTGGATTGATCCTGCCTTTCACAGATACAAATAAATGCATTTTTACAACAGATCTGTGAGCTATTGCAGCAATATTTATTGCCTGCTGACAAGCCATCACAGTAACACAACAAGGTCATCCTAGCACTTTCCCCACCATCAACTAATCTGCACCTTGCACAGCCCATGACCTATTTCTCAGTTTTCTGCAGAGAGCAATCAACCTTCTTTCTTCCTCCAAAGCCTTTACTGCTGCAATAGGTTGAAATTCATGAAAAGCAGGGAGTGGGATAGAGGTAACTGGATCTTCTAGTGAGGTCCCTACTCAGCTGTGACATTTAAGAGGCACTATATGTCTTTGAGGAAATACATGTTTTCTATACAGAGAGGGATGTATTTGACAGTGCCAAGTACAAAACCCATGACTGCTGTTTTTCAGTGAGTCCATGCACACATCTTCAATATAGCCGTGCTTCAGGATGTATGATTCTCAGCCTGGTCCAGAAGTGAAAACTGGGAATGCAAGAGGCTCTGTAACTTTTTTATTGGCAAGTCCCATCTCCATGATCAAAAAGATCTGCAAGGACATATGTCATCTGGCCTACCTTTTCAAGGGACAGATGTTTCCAATAGAGAGATGAGTTATAACTACAGTAATTTAATCCCATCATCCTCTGAGGACCCAGTGGTCATGAAGTGATCTGGGCACACCAGCACCAAACATGCCACTCATCTGCAATAACGACCACATGTTTATGAAATCTCCTGCCTAGCTCTGAGGACAAGCAAACTGCTTTCTGCTACTGAATGTTACTTTTATGTACTTTTACCTACTTGACTCCTTAAGCAATTCAAACAATTGAACAATCCTCATCCCTCTGCTTCCTCTTTGCAGACAGCATATTTCCTCTACCACCATAACAACAGGCAGCTTTCTGGCCACAGTGGCTAGACCATGAAGATAGTCCATGCCTTCTTTTTTTAAAGAAAGGAAAATCCTTGTCTGTAAAAAAACCCAAACCTCTTCTCTTCTGAATTCATTATCAACAGGTTATAGTAAGAAGAAAAGTTGCTTTCAACTTCAGGTCTGGCTATCTTTCTTCCACTGACTCAGAAAAATAGGTACTCCAGCACATCATGGGATAGACAGCAGTGATGGTGGGCTACATACTGGATTGGACTGCATGAGACCCCTGTGAGCAATTTGTTCTGAGAACAGACCACATGCTTAAAATACAGAAGCAGCTATTGCATTAGAGATTTCCTACATTGTGAAATGCAAACAAGCAAATTCATAGAAAGATTATTGGCCAGAGGAAGACCCAAAAGACGAGCTTCACTTAACTGACCTCTGGGGACAGAGTAAACGCTAATAAGTCTGACCAGCCCTTATTAATGGGGTAAGAAGATGGTAATTGGAGTATCATCAGAAACATCCTTTCATTACTATGGCCAGATCAGGTTAACCATAGGTCTCTCCCAAGCCATGGTAGGACAGGCTCCCCTGTCATTATTGCTTCTTTCCTCCAGAGTCTTTCTGAATCCTTGCAGATTAAGGTCTCTCTGTTTCATGGCCCATGACAGATAACTCAGAGAAAAAGACAATATAAACATTGGCTGTGTTCTGGGACAAATTTTAAGGGATATGAGAAACAAAGAGCATTCTTGTAGCACTAACATGCATCTGTAGGAGAATGGTAAATAAAAATGCGGGCTATTAGCCCAGCTCAAGGGATACTTACCCATTTGCAAGTTAAATATTGTCCATTTTCACAGTCTATAGCCAAACATAAATAGGATAGCCAAATAGCAGAATAGCAAAACATACAAACAGAAAAGGAAGAAATCCTGGCTCTTTCAGCCATCCTTAGAGAGCCTTCGATGGCCTCATTCTTAGCAGCTTTTACTTCCTTCCTACCTTCCAGACCACTGTTGCCAGCCCAATGCCAGTCACAGTGTTGTGTTTCACTGCAGTAAATGTGAGGATGTATCCTGTCTGTACCACAGTTTTGAAGAGCCATGCCCTGCGTGAAGAAGCAAAAGCATCATAACAACAGGCTGGGACATCAGTGCATGGAGCTGTAACCTGTGTTGTTTAAAGCAATGACAGTAAGGTATTGACTGCAAACATGCTGGCAAGATCTCTCTTAGGTTATTCTGGAGGGCGAGGACCTGAACCCATAGACTTTAAAGGATACTGTAGTCGCAACAGGAGAGTGCAGTCAAAATAGCAAGGAGTTTTGAAACCACACTGGAATACAGAGTTTTTAGCCACTGCTTAGGATATTGTAGCATTTTGGGTTATAAGAATTGCCCAGCGTAACATGGAACACCTGTGTGTGAGCTGTTGCTATAATCTAGGCTTCTGAAGCAGCAGTTATTCATATGCATCACTCGTCCTTTCTTTGATCACCATGTCCTCTGAGGAATCCCCTCTAAAAACTGTTCTTTCTGGACTAGGCAGCCTGCTACTCTGAGTGGGAGGTCTCAGCTGCCCCTACTGGGACACTGGGAAGGGGGAGGGCCATGACCTACCATGACAATAACCCTGGCTGGTCCAGCTGGGACTAACCTTCCTGCAGATTCCAGATGATTTTCACCACGATGATTTTTTTATTCTTTCAGTGTTAACTGTTGTCAGTTGATGCCAGATGTTCCTTTGGCATGGAGAGTTATGCCACCTGGGATTTTGGGATTTTCATATCCACAGTCTAGGCAGGAGCATCAAAGCAATAAATGCTAACTCCATGTAGGAAAAAAAACCTGGGGAGATACATTATCAAACATTCAGATGATTGATATACTTAGGAGTAAAATTCACAAGACTCTGCAAGGAACATTAATGTAGTTATTGATTTAAGGATCAAAAGGTAAAAGAAATATATATCAGGCTGAATTAGAATGCAAAAACCCATGCATAAACCTCTCTAAAGCTACCGAACCCATAAATTTACAAAAGGCTTGCTAAACTTCTTTAAGAAGTGGTGGGCCTGCCTGACACAATGTTTAGTACAATGTAACCACACATATTTGCCAAATCTTTCTTTCCTCTTTCTGCTACTGTATAACGCTGCAGTGCAACTTGCCATAACCCAGGGAGATAGTTATTAAAAACAGGTCCCTATCTTCAGCACAGTACATCTTGATTTGAGTGGTGACTTGACATGCTAATGTAATAAAATGACAGCGACATTTTACCCCATATACAGGGTCAGCACAGTAGCGCTGGGGAGCACATTGAAGCTCCTTGCTAGTACCAATATAAAGAACAGCTACCTAAGAAGGCAAGGATGTGAACTAGGGTGATGGGCTGATCAGCTCTGATGCTTTTCAGCTTGTGATCCCAAGGCTTCTAGATGCTTCTCAGGGGACCCACAGGAGGTGACCAAGAAAGGCCACATTTCATTTAGTAGAATCCTCTCTCTGAGGATCCTTAGATCTGAAAACCACTGTTCTGCCAGCTTCAGAGTGGCATGGAGACAGTGTGGACTATCTGCAGCATGCAGCTACCAGGAGCCCCAAGCAAAAATTGTGGCTAAGTGACAGTGCAGGGCAGCTTGAGACACTGTGGTAGCACCGCATGTGGTTTAGAAACCACATGTGTGGCTGCTAAGGAAACAGAATAAGCCTGCCTCAAGAGACAACTCTTAGGATCCAAAAGCAAGTTTAGCCTTCAGATACAGGTGGCAGGGCAAAACTTAATCAACAGGTATGGGTGTTACAGTGAACAGATTCTGAGCTTAGCAAAACTGGAATTTCACAGCTCACTTTAGTGGAGTTAACACCAAATTTATAGCAAAAATGTTGAAAGCAGATTTTGTTTCAGGATGTGGTCTGTTTAGCTAGAACATACTATTGAAAAGTAGGTGGTCAATGTGTAAATTTAGCATGTACATGAAGTCTCATATGAGACTCTGTGTAGGCTTAGAACACAAAGCAAAAATGTAAATATAACTTTTCCCCCTCGGGAGACAAGAATATTGCTCCATTTATAAGAGGTTTTTATCATTGTGTTACATAACCTTGTCACACTGATATATTAGAAGAAGTAGCTGAACCACTTTGATTAGAAGGCTATCATGCCAAAACCCTAATCCTCAAGTGAGGTTCAGAATATGATTGTGGAGACATTGTAGATACACTCCTAGTGAAATCGTTCTGAATTTAAACATAGGTCAGGCTATGGCTTTGCTTATGGAGCTTTAGTGTATTTGGAATTCCCTAACACCATTGCAAACTGGAGAATAAGATATATCATGCATCTGGTTGCCTTCAAAAGACCACTTCAACAAATGCAATCAATAGTATGACAGCAGTCTTCAGTCCAAGCATTTTGCCACATGACCTTGATTTATGCCCTTATCAGGCTGGCACCCCAGTACTGGCAATTCAGAGTAAATCCACTGTGATAATTACCTCCCTGAATTTATTCCACAAACATGGCACCCTGCACTCACCCTAGAAATATTTTTTTCAGTCTTTATTGACAGACATTAATGTTATATATTTTCAAAAGAGTTACAGCAAATAATATTTGTTTTGTTATTAAAGAATTAGTAACTTCATGTTAAAAGGTTTCATTTAACCAATGTTCACTTTTCAAGTCATATTTACCAGTTTAAAAAGGTAGGGACAAAAAATTTTTTTGTCAAATTCAACCCCTGTGAATTCCATTGCTGTGAGAAAAGCTGAGTGGCGATGAATGTTTCAACCTTTGCAGTGTTATATCCACAGCTATGGGCTTGCTGAAAACAATTCTACATCTTCATTGTTCCTGAAAGCTCTTAAAACTGAGGTATAGGGGTAGCTAGGGAGCCTCAAGTAATATAAAGAGGACATTTCCCCTTCATGCTTCATTCCTGCTTTCTTGCAACTCCTTTAATTCAAGACTAAGCCTGATCTTGTTCTGTTCTTCCGAACAGTTTTTCAGATCCAACATGGTGTGCAAATACAGTGCTTAATAGATGTATGTGTGCATGTATATGCATGTATAGACACAGAGGTACACACACGTATGCATGCACACACACACAATTTGTAATACAACTGTTGAAAGACAAGTTAAAACAATGCTTTTTGGTTCACCACTTTGAACTGCAGAAATATGACAATATGAATAACAGACAGTAATCCTACTCTCGCCAAATTAGTACCCCCCTCTATGTTTCACTGGATTCTGTCATAAATCCAGTATTTTCGGAGAACTATTTAGCTATCACTGCTTAGATGCTTAACTCTTAGGAAAAATCAATTGTGATGAGCACTAAAAGCATTTTTAAAAAATAATAATAAAATTATCTGGAGAAACCCTAATGTTTTTCTCAAACTTTTCTTGCCAAAATGCTTATGAGAAAGGAAGACTTTAAGTCCCTTGCCTTCACATGTTTCTTTGTTCTGATACACAGGCATGTCACTAGTAAGAGATGCCTGTGTCATGACGACGAGTGGGCTGACCCATTACTATCTAGCCTCACATTTGGCTTGTGAACAATAGTAGGAACTGAGCCCATAAAAAATATCTCACTCTCACCAGCCTGATGCATTGTTTGAGCTGGGAAATAAGACAAACTGCTACATTCTTGGTTAAAAATAAGAGGCCTTTGAATTTTCTCTCTACTCTGAACTTTCCACCAAGGGTAGACTTTTGTCATTGTGGCACATCTTTTGAGGTCTGAATATAGCTTAGCTTTTGTGTAAGGCTTTCTGTACTTAAAGAATTCTGCAGCACTGGAACAGGCTCAGGCCTGTTAATAAAAGAAGTATGTATCTTATCGCACCAGAGATCAGCATCCTACCATGTCCCAATGTGGGGGCTTGGTTACGATGGATGCAAGACTGTTACCACAGGTGCCTCAGCCCAAGACAGCTCCCTTCTCCTGGAGGAAGTCTAATCTTGGTTCATATTTAGCTCTAGAACAGCACTGATTGCAGCTACACCTGGGCTGAAGCTGTCCCATCTATTCTTTTGATTTTGCATCCTCCACAAATCCCTCACAATGAATGACTCAGACCTTCCACCAAGCAACAAAGGCATTTAGAAGGTCACAGTTCACTGTCATACTGCAAATGATAAAATCAGTTAAATTGCATGTCTACAAAGTACAGTACTGCAAGGACCCAGGGATATTTACAGAGAAGGATTTATACAAAAGGTAACTTGTACTAAATGTGCACGTTGTGTTGAGCCTGTTATTTGTCAATCCCTCAATAATGGGATTTTCCATTATGGTAACTGCATATTCAAATATTATTTCTTTATTTTAATTTTGGTAGAGAAATATCATTTGATATTCCACCCAGCAACAAGGTAGAATAATTCTATTGCTATGTTACTTACCATGTTATAATGCCTCAGTTTAGGATTTTGACTGACGTCAAATACATATATATAAATATATGCATATTAAAAAATAGATTAAAAATATGTCAATGGACACTTGCAACATGTTATATGTACTAGCACACTCATATTTATCACATGCATTAACAAAAACCAACAATTAATCTGTAAGTTTGCATCTTACCTGAATTACAAAAAGATCTGAGGGACCCTGATGCTGCAACCTTTTAACTCCCACTGATTTGTTAGGAGTAAATTGAGGTCAGTTTTTTGTTATAGTATATATATTTTTCATCTTTATGCACTGATGTATTTACACTACAGTGAGTTAAATTTGGTTTATAAAATGCAGCAAAATCTTTCTTTCTGTTAAGTTAGTCTGGGCTGCTTTGCTTGAATTTAAATAAGATGTTCCATCATACATCACTCTCTTCTTATGGTTCAGGTTTTCCCCTGAAACCTGAAGACCTAATGGGACCAATCTTGTGTTAAAGTGAAGCACGTGCACCAGTGTATTGCTTCTTAATGTATTGCTTGCACTGGAAGTATTCAGACTGCGTAGAACTGCAACTTGAATGTGGAGGAAGCTGGAAAACATGGGATTCGGAACTCAAATCCTTCCTACCCCTGTTATGAGGAAACCCCACAAGCATGAGCCACAAACAAGGGTAGCAAACTCTAGATGGGAGACAGCTGTTTGCTTCCACTACTCTCAGTGATGAACAATTCTAGATTATCTGGTCTATTTTCAGTTTAGATTCAGTGGTAGCTAGGTTGTACTCATTCATTCCCAGGGTAGTATCTTCTGACTTGCACAGTTCTTCCTCAGTGTTTGCCCTTGTTACCCTCTGAAACCACATCTGGTTGAGCTGAACAAGACACTTTCTGGCTTATGCTGAAGGTATGAGTATTTCCTTGGCCATATTAAGGTCCTCTTTCCTGAACATCTCCCAGTACATATTAATCTTTTTCACGGTGTCAGAGTTGTTCTGAGTACTCTGCATAAGGTCTCAGTTTATACAATTGCATAAATACTTCCATTTAACCTACCTGAAATAGATGACCTATAGATCTTTCTTTAGATGTGTTTTCATTTTTCATGATGATGATGATGTCACAGTAGTGGTCTTTAGACACCCAGTGATGGACAACTGACTAAACCTGCCTGGCCTTTCTCTTCATCTTTTGTCAGCCACTGATGGACCTGTACTTACTGAAGGAATTCTTCCGAGTCTCTAAGTCCCTTGCCTTTGTTGCATCAGACTTCTGTTAACTGAGCCCTTGCTTTATGGCAGTTCAGTCCTACTGTGAGCACCAGATTCTTTCTGTCACCAGTGTATTTCATTAATTGTTTCTATTCTTTGGACATAATCATTAACAGAAATGATAAATGCAGTCAATCGCTAATCCACAGTTACACAAATCATCTCCCGATAGTCCGAGCAGTCTCCTGTAAAGTAGAGCCACTGCTGTTGCTCTTAAGCTGGTTTCTTCCCTCTGATTTTCCTGCATCATCACACCGAATTCCACGTATCGACATGTCCATCACTTTACTGAAATCTACATGGATTTCCTTTATTGCAATTCCATTCTCTAAAAACATTGCTTATTTTAGAAAAGAAATATACCAAGAACAATCTATCTTCCATATCTATTTCTCCCACTCTTGTGTACTTTTATATGTCTATATCTTTCACAAAACACTGAGTCCTTGTAGGCAGCTGAGATCATCTTAATAAAATTTTGTGGATCACTTTTCTTCTTAAAGATAGCTACTTTAAAAAAAATTTTTTTTAATCATATGGTATTGCCATCTGTTTTAGTAGATGCATTAAAACTCTTGCCACTGGCTTGATTTTCTCAGTTACTGGGCTTCCTTGAGAGCTGAGCTCTTTGCCCTTTGGTTTCACCTTATACATGACAATTTCTCTTTCAACACCTATTCTCATAATCATTCTTCATTTTGCCTCTGTGTACTGTGGCGTCATCATTAATGATGCTGAGACAAATACTCAGGTAGTTTTGGGCAGGACCTAGATTACCTTTAATTGCAACCACTTCTATGTTTTATAAGGTAACCACTTATTTTTTATTGTTTATATGGCCAAGGTACCATTTACTATTTCCCTGAAATTCTTTTGCAGCTTCTACCTAAGCTTGACTTCTGACATTTTCACCATTCTATATGTCTTCTGTCTGGAAAGACATTTTTTCTTTTTCTGTTCCTCATAGGCTCTCTCTTTACACATAATACTAAGGACTTCTCAGTTAATTGTGAATGGAGTTAGGAAATAATTTTTCCCTTTGGGATACATTCTTAAGATAATTTCTGGAACACTGGCTTAAAGGAACTCCAGTTACCTGGAGTAACAGTTCCGCAGTTACCTGACTGAACTATTTTGACTGAATGTGTGTTTAGACTTCAAATCAGCTGAATAGCATCAATATTTTAAATATTTCAGCAGAGCTTGGCTTCCCATTGAGCTGTACTATTAGGTGTCTTAGTAACAAATGAAACAGTAAAGAGAAGTCCAGTGATTGCTCTAACCAAAGACCTTAAAATCTAAATGGCATAATTAAAAAAAGAAAATACAAAGCAGGAGTATGGATACTGAAACAGACCGTTTTATCAGTTTCTTTTTTTAATGTTTAATAGTATTTAAAAAGTCTGAAAACTAAAGTAGAAACACAGGAAAATAAATAAGATTATTTGTACTGTATATTTTGGAGGATGATCTTGCTGTTGCAGTCTGCTTGGTGAATGTTGTGTGATATACTGGAAGGGAAACAAATAATTCCATAGGAAAATAATAGAATTAATTTGTCCTGAATTTTTACATCAAACTGTTCATCAAGATCCATCTACAAATGGGGGTGGGGGGTGGGGGGTGCTCTGTGTGTGTCATTCCTATATCAAGCCTACTGACTTGATCTGCCATGTCAAGATCAGAGTATTTTCCTGTGACTTTGCTGAGAGCCACCATGAGAGGGCCATTTGCCTGCAACCCTCCTTCCAGGGGGTCTCCTGCCTATTCTCCCTGCACAGCCTGCTCTCATAATCCATTGTGATTTCTAAACAATATTTTCCCAGTTTGCCTCTCATTCACAAACCCTGTAATATTCTTCCAATGGGAAATCTAACGATGATTCTTCTTGTGGACTTCAGCAAGTAGGTATGCACTTCATTAGGCACTGAGAAACATGCTCTGGGAAACGAATGAATTTTAATTTCTTCTGATTTCCCTGGATGGCCTTTCCTTTTACTCATCCTTGCTGACAGAGGCTGCAGTGTATAACTTGGTTCCTCCCTGGAGCTAGCTAGTTTAGTTGAGCAGCAGGAGACCACAGACTGAATGGGACTAGAAAAAACAGCAATGTAAGCAGGAATGTTTTACACTATCCTATGTATTATTCGGTATTTTACCACTGTTGAGTAAAATCAGCTCTCAGTTGCTATATTTAAAAAAATACCATACAGGAATCTAGAAGAAAAAAAATTGTGACACTGATAAATAATGATGTTGAAGAGAAGAATATCAATAAGTGTTGGGACCGGTTATACCATAAGATTTACTTTATGGCATCCTTCAAATACAAGGGATTTCTTCCATCATGGAATGAGTGGGGATTCCTCTCCAAGTAGTCCCAAAATCTGATCAGGGAAACGTCAACGCAGAGGCTAGAACACACACATACCTGTGTTACCTCCCTGCAGCACAGGTACATCAAGAGCTGTCCCACCAGAAACTCTCCGCCTACATTTGTACCAACTCTGCAACACCTCCTCAGAGGTAAGCCCTGAGCCACCAGACCGGTGACCGAGGTCTGTTGACCTCACATCCTTTGGAAGAGGCTGGCAAGGAGCCCTTGTGCACAACCTTCACTCTGGGAAGGCTCAGTTTAAGTGCGATTTCTGACTCAGGCACAACGTCGTGTCACTAGATGGCGACGGATACCTTCTGTACTGTGCAAAATAGCCAAATGCTTTCTCAAAACAAGGAAAACCGAGAAGCGAGAAGCGAAGAGAAACGAAGAGAAAAAGAGAGAAAGAGAGAAAGAAAAGGTTGAAGTTGCATTACGCTATAGTTTTTAATAATACAGCCATATGTAATTTCTCAAAAAATATTCTTGTTTTCTCTCCAAGCTTAAGTACGGAGGTAATATCTCAGATTTCTTTGCTAATTCTTTTGTTTGCATACAGTATTTCTCTTACTACAGCCACCTGTAAAACTGGTCACACAACTTCCTTTCTTGACTGTAAATCTTAACTATTTTTGTCAATATTAGCATATTGTCTTCAGACATAAGCACAGCCTTGTTAAATACAAGTCATTAATGAATCAATTGAGCATGAACCTAATTTGATTGCAAAGTTTGGTCTATGCTATCTGTATAACCTCTCTCCCCCCTTCAGTGACCAATTTTCATTAAAATCTAACTAAAAAGATATTTAAAACATACTAGCTTTTCCAGCATGCAAATACAGCATTTCAAACTTCCAAAACGTTTGAAAGTCGCTCACTTTACAATTATTTTGTATTTTGAAGAAGATTTGCTTTTTCCTGTTAAAAAAAGTTCATAAGGAAAAATGTTTTAAGAAATCCTTGAGCACAATTAAATCTTTTTCCTTCCAGTATTGGCTTGTTAATAAAGGCGTGTCAGGAGAGTTCTCAGTAAATTTAGAAACTTTTTTTGAATGATAGAACAGAAGATTGCTTCATATGGGTGGAGACATATGAGGTTTCACTCAATGTTACCCAAGTGAACGAAATCACTGCTGTCTGCGAATGAACATAAATCTTTAATCTTTTTGACAACAGAATATCCTTCCCCAGTGTTCCAAGTCACTTTTGTCTCACCACAGCATTTTAAGTATGTTAAGCTCAGCAGTTTTCTACAGAGCTATTAAGTTATTTCCAAGTGATAGATAAACATGAAATACTGGTAGCTAACTCCATGACAAAACTGAATTTGTATTTGTTAATGAACTGTACATGCAGATATGAAAAAAAATGAAAGGAGGAAAAGATCTTAAATGTGTGGAAAGTACTCAGGTAACCATGATGGTGAATCTTGTGTGAATATTCAAATACTATGTGGGGTGTCTGCAGTGATCCAGGCCCAGAAGGTGGTGGCCAGCGGCACAAAGTCTAGCTGGAGGCCAGTAACTAGCGCTGTACCCCAGGCAGTGCTCAATACTGGGTCAGCTCCTGTTCAACATTTTCATTAATAACCTGGGTGATGGAGCAGAAAGCACCCTCAGCAAGTTTGCTGATGACATAAAGCTGGAAGGAAAGGATGATAGGCCAGAGGGTCATGCTGCCATCCAGAGGGACCTCAACCAGATGGAGAAATGGGCTGACAGGAGCCTCATGAACTTCAACAAGGAGAAGTGCAAAGTCCTGCACCTGAGAAGGAACCACCCCGTACACCAGTATATGCTGGTGGCTGCCCAGCTGGAAAGCAGCTTGTCAGAAAAAGACCTGGGGGTCCTGGAGGATGCCAAGTCAAATATGAGCCAGCAATGTGCCCCTGCCACAAAGAAGGCAAAAAGTATCCTGGGCTGCATTAGATAAAGTACTACCAGCAGGGCAAGGGAGGCGATACTTCCCCTGCACTCAGCACTGGGGAGATCACACCTGGAGTCCAGGTTTGGGCTCCTCAGAACAACATATAAACAGAGCTACTGGAGAGAGTCCAGCAAATGGCTACAAAGGTGATAAAGGGCCTGGAGCAGCTCTCCTATGAGGAGAGGCTGAGAGAACTGGGACTGTTCAGCCGAGAGGAGAGAAGGCTCAGGGCAGTCTTATTAACATATATAAAAGCCTGAAGTGAGGGTGCAAAGAGAATGGAGCCAGGCGCTTTTCAGTGGTAACCAGTGACAGAGCCAAAGTCAATGGGCACAATCCAAAACACAAGAGGCTCTGAATGAACATCAGGAAACAAAAAATTTTTTTTAACTGTGAAGGTGACCGTGCACTAACACAGGTTGCCTAGAAAGGTGGTGAGGTATTCATCCTTGAAGATATTTGAACCCCCCCTGGAATCAGTCCCGGGCAACTGGCTTTAGGTGGCTCTGCTTGAGCAGGGGGGTTGGACCAGACAGCCTCCAGAGATGCCTTCCAACCTCAGCCACTCTGTGATTCCGTGATATGAAAGATTCATTACAATGCTTCATTGTGATTATAATCTTTGGAAAGAGTCATCAGTAAATTAATTATACAAATTATAAAGATTGAAGTACATACTTGTTCATACATTTTCTAGCCACATGGTATGCCATGAATACCAGCCTCATTAGGAACCTGTTTGTGCAGTATCCTAAATTGCTCTTGCTCCAGCTTTGGAGCATAAAATACATGTTTAAAAATGGTTGTGGTCAAAATGTTAACATCTTTTTTTTTCTGTGCAGAAAAAGAAGAAGCATATAAATTCATGCCAAAGAGCTACATTTCATACTTGATGATACCAAAGATAGATGTTCTTTCAATGACAGAAATTAGCTGGAATCTTGCCTGCCCTCCAGGCAGGCTTGTAACTTGGCAAGAAGACCAGTGTACTGAATGTGGGTGTCTCTCTTGCCCATGATAGTGTTAGTAGTAAACACCTTTTTAAAAAAGATTTAGAAAAACTTTTAAGTGTGTTTACACACTGATGCCTTTACAAAGATCAGTGCTGCTCACAGTTTCTAGAGGACAGTTACTGAAGATGTATGCAGAGACACTGTATTTCTGAGGTTCCAAACAACCTAAGTCTGATGTAAAGGGCTAAATGTGTTGTCTCACCACTGATGAGGCCAGATAGAGATATCTTTTATAAATAATTGAAGTTACAATGTTGGTTCTTTCAGTAGAATGAGCTGAACAGATCTGAAATTAATTCTGAAAGGGTCTTATTGTGAAAGGGCCATACTTATTCCACTGTGTATGCAATATTTTCACATAGAATATACTGTAATGACAAAGGATACTTTCTATTTTGTCAAAGGTTTGTATAAACACTTGCTAATATGAGCATGTGTGGGCATGCTGAACACCTCCCTTGAGGAGTCTGGCAGGCAACCTTCCGCAGGAGACTAAACAAAGATGCTTCACACTTCCAGGCACGAAGTTAAATATTTGCTACAAATGTTAACTTCCCACCATGTATCTGCCCATCTTCATGTATTCTTCCCCCTGAGGGAGCTTTTGTTCTCCCAGGTGACAACTGAAATAAAGGTTTCAAAGTCAGATTCTAACAGTTTCACCAGATGTAAAACCAACAGTGTGGCAAATTACAGCTGTTAGAAACTAACCACAGGGCTGTCCATGCTGGAGAGCTCAAAGGCCATCAAAACAAGGCTTCTGGTGGCCTTTTTCTCAAGAACCACTTGTCAGAGGGATGTGTGCTGAATTATTTGAGTGATACGGGAGCCTTGCCTAGGCTTCATTTCCTTTTCAGGGAGTGCTCCTTGCTTCCTCCCATCACATGAGTTAAGAACCTTTCACAGGTCAGAGAAGAGAAGTACCCATGCAGGTACTGAGATCTGGAAAATACTGATGTGGAAATGCTGCTTTTCCCTTCCCTCTCCACGTGTGTGGAAAAGACAGCATGGGCACAAACTGCAGCTGTTCAGAAAAAAGTCTGCAACAGGTCTAATTTCACACGCAGAGGAATTTCTCTTGCTCTTGTGACACAGTGGAAAGATTTCATTTTTCTGGCATTACTATCAATTAATGCTGTTTGTGTATAATCACCCAGGGGCCTCTGCTCGGGTGTGGTCTCTCATATCTGGCCAGTGCAAACTTGAAATCTGATTACCAAGAAGCTCGTGGAACCCTTTTATTGACCTGGTATTTAATGGCAGGCTTCTGGTCCAAGCCTTGCTGCTCCTCAGTTGCCAAAACATGAGAAGGGCACTTGCAGCACAGGACTGAATAAGAAAGCAGGATCATGGTCCTTGCCATTCAAGCACAGACTATGATGTCTATTAACCAGTGACTCCCTTTGTTCATCTCAATTGCCTTTACACTTTGTAGAAATGTCAGATAATTCAGCAGTTCTCAAACTTTTTTCTCACTTTCTGCCACCCCCCACCCCCCATCCACACACCTACAAGGGAAAGTATCTTGTAGTGAGAAATAATTGCTAGAGCTGCTGGCAGCAAAGTAATGATGACAGCAGGGGACAGAAAGTTGGGGTAGGGAATCTGGGGGACAGAAAGGCCATAAAAGGGGCTGGGGGAAGAGGAAGCAGAGGAGAAGTAGGATGCAAGCAAAAGATCTCTCAGGGGCTCTCAGAGCTGCCCCATTACATCATAGAGGAGGCCCGTAAACATGACATAATCACCAGGAACAGCTGCAGTTTGACTCAGCAGCTCCCAGGAGCCTGGGACTTTTTCTGGTCCTGGTCCTTCTCCATGCTGTCTGCCTTCATCCCCTGGCAGAGCCCATTGTCACAGCCCCGCTTTATACTCTCTCCCTCTCTCAGCCGCAGCCAACAACCCTGTCCTGATCCCAGTAGCTGCAGGATAGAAAAGGACGGATCTACTTCTATTGCCATTATAAAAGCATGATTAATGCAAGTGACTGAAGGTTTATCGTGCCACTGACATTTGGAGTGAGGATAGTTAAAGTAGAATAAAGAAGCTATATTGGTGGTCCTGCTATAAATAAAGTTAGAATAAACTTCTCTGCATAGGTCAAGACTACTAGTACACCCAACCAACCACTGACTGCCAGCAGTGTCACTGGAAGTGCCAGTGTCACAGAAGATCCTTATTGACAAAAACTTTTTCATTGCTTTGCTTGTCATTTGAAGGACTGTTAGTTCTGTTAATAAAGTAACGGTGTTCACAGAATATATGTGAGTTCCCTTAAGGCACTTGACTTGGTACCAAATAATAGAGACTTATCAAAGAACGAGCTTGATTTACAGACTAGTCTCCAAGCGTTGCCACTGATGGTTATTAACATGGTATCAGTGAGCTGAGTCCCAAAGGTCATGGGCCAAAACTGTTTAATAGTTTTACAGTTGTGACAATTGTTCAAAATCTGTGGTAAAGTTTGCTGCTGATAAAAAGTTTGTTTTGCTAGCAGATAATGAAGACAGATTACCATGGCAGTAATTTAAATTGCTTTATTAAAAGATACCAGCCCAGAAGTGTTTTAATACAGTTAAATACTTAAGGTGATATTGGTTTGGAGGAAACAATGACATAAATTGTATTTATGGATCAAAGGCCTGGATTCTGGCGAGGACCTAACAGTAGAAACCCACCCCAGCATAAACTCTCAAACAATGCTGTATGTAAAGAGATAATGTAGTCTTTGAACATATAAGGGGAGAATTGCATAAAGCAAGGAAGCGATGCCAACCTTGTCCCCATACATAAGAATGCCATAGGCTCGTGTCAGGCAGCCAACCACCCCAGCAGCCCACGCACCATACCTAGCACAACCTAAACACAATCATGTGGCATTTACTGCCCACAAGCTTTGCACCTCCTCAGCACGCCCCACAGGTTTGAGCACCCCAGTCTCCTTTCCCTTCTTCCCACCCTGAGCCTGGTAAAGGCTACTCATCTGCAGCATCACACCCTGCAGACTCCAGAATCTTGGTGTTCTTCTGCTCCCCAGCAACTGCATGCTCCAGAATGAAGCTGTTGAGCAGCTGGAGCTTAGGAAAAAAATCGTGAAGGGATGGCACTAAGGGCACTGCCTCACAGTGGCACGGGGAAGGGGGGCACAAAGCATCCTCACGATGCCAGCAGATGACGTTTGGAGACACAAACCCTCAAGCTGCACTAATTCCTTAAACCTAAATGTGTTAAGAGTCTTGTGGTAGATGGCAATTTCATGCGACTTTTCATACGATTACATATATATTTATACAGCATGAAAGGCTCAAGTGATATCCAGGGAACCGTTCGGGTGCCTGTCACAGACAAGAGGGCCCAAGACCATCACCGGGGCCTTGGACCAAGGGCACACCTCGTATCCTTTAGAGGATTCGAGCATTTGGGGAATGTATCCCGGGGCTTCGAGTACAACTCCGGGACGGGACTGGACGGGACGGGAGACCGGGCCAGGCCAGGCTGTTCCCTCAGGAGCGGGGCTGCCGGAGGAGCCCCTCAGACGGCGGTGAAGCAGTGCCTCCGCCTGACAGGGCGGCCGCCGCCCCAACCGCCGCAGGAGGATCCGCTCCCGGCAGCGTCACTTCGCCCCAACGGAGCGAGAAGCGAGCGGTGACGCGGCCGCGTTACGCACATGACATCAGAGCGGTGGGACGGGCGGAGAGGTGGTAAGATGGCGGCGGCCGGATGCGTGTCCTTTACCCCCGCCGCCACCCGCCGGCGCCGCTGAGGAGGAGGCGGCGGCAGAAGTCGGAGAGCCCGCGGCCCGCCCCGCCCGGCCGCGCCACAGCCCTCCCCCGCCGCGGGCCGCCCGGCCATGTAGACGGGGCGGCGCGGCCGCCCTTCCCCGCGCAGCAGCCCTTCTGCCGGCGGGCGCCATGGAGGACGTCGGCTCGGGCGTGAATGCGGACGCGGAGGTGCGGAAGCTGCAGGAGCTGGTGAAGAAGCTGGAGAAGCAAAACGAGCAGCTCCGCAGCCGCCACGGCGCCCTGCCCGCCGCTCCCGCCAGCCCCAAGCGCCTCCTGGGCGGCGGGCCTGCCCCGTCGCCCCCCGCCGCCTCCCCGCCCGACGGCCGCTGCCTCAGCCCCAGGGCCGCCGCCCGGCGGCCGCCCCCCGAAGAGCCCGGCGGCGGCGCGGCCGGCGAAGAGGGCAGCGGCCTCCTGGACGACGCGGCGCTGCTCAGGCCGGAGGAGCTGGAGCGGTTGGCCGGCTGCGAGGAGGACGAGACCGGCTGGTGAGGAGGCGGCCGGGGTGGGGACGGGGTAGGGGCGCCCGTCTCCGTCGTCCTGCCCCTACCCCTCTGTCGCCGGAGGAAGGCGCCGTCTCCAGACGTGTGCCTGGTGTCGGAGGTGATCTCGGGGCTTTGTGTAGGGAGGCAGCCTCGCCCTCTGGGGCTGGGTCAAGGGATCAGTTCTCCAAGATATGCCGGAGCCTGCAGGGGAAGGGTGGTTTGGTTTCTCCACATCCATCGCACCTCCCCGGAGGCCTGTAGCTCTGTGCTTTTGTTCGGCCGCGGTTAGAGTCCCTTGGAGACCGGAGCAGGCTTCAGTTCTGCCGCACAATCGGCTGTCGGTGTTTTCACAAGTTCAGAAAGTGCGGAGGTGTTGTGAAACTTACGGAAAATTGCTGGTGTAGTGCAGAATTAGCCCGCGGGTACTGTTACGCTTCTCAAACGTGTATCAAACACGTTTTAAGTCTTGATTTCTTTCAGCTGTGAAGACAGCAAATGTAACATTCTCTTTCACCTCATAAATGTGTTGTACCTAGATGTTTTCATTTATTGCTAAGGAGGTAGGACCATGGTTTTACCTTGGGTGGTTCCTCTCTTTTTAAATGAAATGCTTACCCTGCTGCTCCAGCAGAAACACCTGCAGGTGACTGTTTACGTTGTCTTTATTACACTTGGATGAGCTTCTACTGAGAATCAAGGTTTGCTCTCTCTTAACATCACGCTGTTCGCCAGCTGTCTCTGAAGTTTCCTATGACACTAGTTGAGGGGCAGCATTAGAGCTGCAGGAGAAGCAGTGGGGAGAACAGTGTCAACAGAGAAACACAAGGGAAGCGTGTACAGGAAAGAAAAGTGTAGCAAAAGCAGTCTGACTTGGATCAGAACTAGTTGTAGGTTCATCTGCAAAGATCTCTTTCTGGAGCAAACATGCAGACAGTTAAAAAACAAAAAAGTCTCTTGGAGTTAAAAACACCTTTAAAAATGCTGGAATAATTCCACGGATGAGCAATGTTTTAGTTGCCCAGGGAGGAGACAATGTATGTGCTTCCTCAGAGATGTCATTTGCCTGACATCCAGCCTGATCCATTGGAGAAGTATGAGAGCATAAGTTTATTCTCATCCAACATGAGCTTACTAAATTAACACAAGGCATCATCTCCTAGATGATAAATCTGTGCAAGGCAGCTGCCCTTATTTCTCAGATTATGCCTTGTAGTCTACTGGTTTATAGCATGTGAGGGAAATAGAATATACTAAATTTGCACAGTAAGTTTGAAGCAGGATGGCCAAATTTGTGAATGTCATGAATACTGCTGACAATAGATGTTATTTTGTATATTAATCCTAAATCATGGGCAACATAATGTATTTCTTCAGTGAAAGTTAATGTCCCAGGAGAGCATATGGTGACAGCAATGGCATAAGTGCTGTGTGTTTTTGTTTATGTAGTTCTGGACACTCATGGGGCAGGTGGCATAGTTCATTGAGCACTGCTCTATCTGGTGTCAGGTGTTTGGCACATTACTTACACTGCCTGTTATTGTGGCTTCAGTCATGTTTCTTTTATGGAAGTTCTAGTCCTCAAAAGACAGCAGAACTTAAATGCAGTCTATTACATGTTTTTATTCCTTTCCTAATATTTAAGCAACTATAATACTAATTTTCAACCTCAGACATGGGTCAATGACTGAGACACAAAAGCATACACCTAGAAAAGAGCAGTTGTTACAATTTACTTATTGATAAGTATCAAGAAATATGTCCATGTCATTAAAAAAACTTTGTCTTTTCCTGCTGTAGTTTAATATGCATTTAATGATAAATGTGGTTTAGCAAGACTGGTTTATTTTTTTTTCCAAATTATAAAAATGGAAATCAAACTCCTGGAGTTTCTGAACACCATTTAATTTAACTGTTGAGGCACCAAATACTCTAAAACTGCTTTTTTCCTTGTGAAGATAGGATGACTTTGTGCAGTTGCTGAATAGAGGTTTTTGCTGTAAATGAAGTTGGAAGTTTTCAGAGAGCTAGTGGAACAATCAGAAAGAAACAAACCTGTGAAAATGGAAGGGATGATGTAAGTGGATTTCTCTTAAAGTCATAAAGATCCCACTCTTAAGGCCTCAGTTACGCAAGGTCACTCAAAAAGTAGTTGAATCAGCTGAAAGGGTGAAGGTACTTGATGAAATTTAAACCTCGTGAACTCTTTCAGGTTCAGATGAATTTGGATCACTACTGCTTAACCCAAAATCCTGTTTAAACTATGGGATTATGTCGCTGTAGAAATCAAAGACCACTTACTAGTTGAGGAAACCTCACATGAAAACAAACAAAATTTAAATTACAGTTTATGCATAAAAAATTGATGTATCTTTCCTGTTTTGATTGTCTACATAGAGAAACTTAGACTTCTCTATTTTTTATTTCAGAAGGACCTTACTATGGGAGATAATAGCTGATGAAGGATGCTGGTTATCCCTGTTCTCTCTACTTTGTGTAACACCGGCATTTTTTCAGTCCATCTGTTCATACATCCTATTATGAAATTGTCTGCAGTCATGTAATGGCAGAAGAAATCATTTTCTTCACTGCTAAAATTACATTGTTTTACATTTAATGCTCACATGAGATGAATGCCTGTGAAGTTTGGCTATGAATTTAAGATGGAGCAGTTGAAATTGTGACTGAAATTGATCCTGGAATGTGGTGTGTTTGTTTTTAAAATCTACATTCTGGAGTTTAAGTCTTTAAATGCTTTTAGATAAGTCTACACAGGACAGAAGTGTAAAGTAGAAAATGAAAGGAGAAGGTAGAACTAGCCTAAATTACTAACAAGTGGAAAGAACTTTGATCCTGATGCTTTAGTAGCAGCATTAGCTATTAAAACAGTTAGTTCTTGTGGTTAGTTAAATCCAGATAAGTTTTAGGTTTAAACAGTTAGCATATGAGACAATCTTCAAATCATGTGGTAAATTACTAAAAATAATTTGGTGAATTTAAATTGGGATTCTTGGCCATATGCTTCTGAATCCTTTTTAATATGCTAGAACTTTCTTCCTGATAGAGTACTGGAGATTGCAAATAGGCACATAATGCACATGCATGCAGTACTGAGCTATTGGTAGGCCCATGGAGACATTGCTTTAGGTCTGCTAATTACTTCCTCAAGAAGTTACCACTGGCTTTGGTTATCTATTCTATAGGTGTTCCTATTCAGCTGTTCTTGAACCAGATTGGATCAATCTGAACAGGTCTTTTTCTTATTAATTAATTAAAAAGGCAAAAGGGCAGGAAGGGGGACTGGAGTGGAGGAGACGTCAGAGAGGCAGGATGAGCTGTACAGCTCCTTGCCTGACTTGCTGGGTAAGGCTGGGTGTGGATGTGTAGCGCATTTGAGACAACTTGGTAACAGGACGTAAGGTGCCTTGCTATGCTTCTTTTAAAAAGTGAGCTGTCACGAGTTTATTTCAGAGTAAGTGTGCACATGTGGGCAGTTACTGTAGGTTAGTTAATGTGCTGTGATTCCACTGTAACTTGCTTTGTGGTAACTTGTTACACAGTCGTTTACCTAAACTTTCTGAGGAACTTTCTTTTAAATGTGAGAAAAACATACAGTGCTTTTTCTTCAAAATTTATACACAGTATGTGCATAAAAGTGTATGGGTTTATACATATAGTTGTTTAGCAAACTTCAGAATAGTTGTGTCCTCTTTAAATGACAGTGCTTTAAAAGCTAGCCTAGCACTTACCAATGTTTTCATGCCACTGCAATCTGAAGTCTCCTTGGTAGGGCTAATATACCTAACAGCTAACTGACTGCATTTACAAACAAAAGGCAGTTACTTTGTGTTTAAAGTGAAATTGCTGATGGGTTGTTTATATTGATAATAAATAGCTCAAGGTAATATTTTTAGTGGCTTTGAAGACCTCATATTGGTTTGTATCCTGTTTAGTTAAAATGGAAAGCAAGTACTTTTATACACATTCTCATTCAGCAGCTCTTTCTATTAAATTGTCACCTATTTTTAATAGTCTGTGTTTCTGTTCTAGTCATCCATTCCAGTTAGTTAGCTAAGTGGCTGTGAGATACAGACAATGAAAACATAATTGTCATCTGTAATGACTGCCTTTCAGCTCATGTTGCTTAATGTCCTTTGAGAACTAATTTTGTTTTGGAACCCTAAAGTTTGCCATAGTGAGCTAGTAAGGTGTGGGGTGAGTGTTTTAGGATAGAGCTGCACCTGAATGAACTCCCATTGTTGAGATTACATTGCAGCATTTCCTATTCAGCTGCTAAAATGGCATTGTATTAACATGATTTAGGCCTCTTGGAAACTGGACAGGTTCTGATCAATTCTTGCCCTGTGACCTAAGTAAAAGAGAAATTGATGCTTTTCATTTTGTGGCAGATTAAATGTCAGTCTGATTTAAAGTGGGTTTTTTTTAACTGAATTCAGATAATGGCTTCTCAAACTAGGAAGATAATTTGAAAAGGATCTGAGAGAACTAAGGATTAGAGAAGTTACCAGTTTGTCAAATGCAACAACTGGTGTAATATCAAATAATATTCCATTCGACTAATGTCTTTGAAATACCTATTTGTTGTGAAACGGATGTTTGAGGACTGTAGGAAGAATTTTTTTCCATTTCTGACATCTTATGGCTTTTAAACATGTTTGATATTTTGACATTTTGAAAGCTTTGATACAAATTTCCTTTATTGTCTTAATGGTATTTCTGAAACTTACCTCATAATATATTGTTTAGGCATGAATCACATTGCTACTTTTTGGAGGTTACAAGGCTCTCAAGCCTAGTAATTAAGTAGACTTAAATTTTGGAACACATTTAATAGGACACAGAACTTCTCAACTTTTCTCTATTCCATGTAAGTATCAACAATACTATGTTAGAACATATACGCTCTAACAAATTCATTCTGAAAAGCTTCTCAGACATGGACAGTTGTGCAGAGTTGGTGTGACAGTTTTGGGGAAGCTGCATGATGGTGTTATGGAGTCACCCAAGCTTTTAAAAGCCCCTCTTCCCATTCTACAACATCTCTTTCAGACAGTAATACGCTCTTTTGAGATGAGGAAATGAATAATGGCTATAATTTCCAGCAACTAGCCAGAGCACAACTAACTGTCTCTAATTGTTGGTGACAGGAAGGTAGTTGTGTTCCCGGTTGCAATTTAGAACATCTCTGAATCCTCCCAGTTCTACTTGAAAATCACAAAATGAAAATTTGAAGGTTTAATGAGATTGTCAAAGCGTTTTTGTAGTATTCATCTTATTTTGAGAGACCTGGAGTTTTGCTGTAACTCTTGCATCTCTCAGAACCAGAAGTGTTCAGTTAAGTGCACCAACAGATTAAGTAATTACAGGCTGAGCAGTGAGTGTCAGTCAGTTACAACTGCAGGATAGGAATTTTTCAGGGATAGAGGAGGAGGTAAGAGGAAATCTGTGGGCCAGATATGTGCAGGGATGTCCATTTTTGGATTATTTGTTTTGTTGGTTTTTTTTAAACCAGAGATTCTCTTCAGATCTTTACCTGTAGTTGTGTATTCAAAATCCATCTTAAATTTTAAGTTATTTAAATTGCTACAGATAGGATCTCCTGAAGATTTTCAATTGATCTAAAAGAGTTTAGATTGACACTGTTGTGTTCTAAATTGTCTGTTTCCAAGGCTGTCCAGAATTATTGACTCCAGTCTATTTATTTTTAGTAGCTTTTTGTCACAGAATTTCCCCCCTGTATTTTAGGGGGATTTCTTACTGTTCTATCCTTAGATTTCTATTCTTTCTTCACATCTTCAGGTTGCTTTCTTGATCCTGCTTTTGCCTGCAACATGTTTTGTCTGATCTCTTGTTTTGTTGCCCCTTGTACCTGCCAGTTTTTGCTTAAAGTTAATGTAGCTAAAATAAACGAGCTCTAACTTGAGTTCCTTCCCCTTGCCATCTTCTTTCTAATTTAGATCTGTGACTTCATATCATCTGCATGTTTTTCCCGCACTCTTGTACTGAGCTGTAGAAGGATTTTGATACAAAAAGACTTTCCTTTTTTCCAGATTAGAATCTTGGCTTTTTGTTTTATGCTTGTGCCAACTGGCCTCTTGCATTGTAACTCTCACTGGGATGTGTTCCTCAGGTGTGGTAATCCCTATGCAGATACTCCATGCCTACCTTAGTGTTGTGTCTTCTTTCTTCAGAGCCTTTTCTGACTCAGCTGTATCCCAGTGCAACATGCTGCAGCTTGCCACGTTCAACTGACGTTATCATATGAGCTTGTAGTGACAGTCGTCTTTCTGCAAAGCTCTGCCCTTTTTGTGCAGCGTCTTCCTGGAACTAATCAGTAGAGCCCTGGCTGCTTTAAACTTCAGATTGGTGCTGCTGTGGCATAGCTGACCAGTGATGGCTGGAGGAAGGGAATATTACTGTGTGCAGCAGAATCATAATGTCTGGGCTTCTTAATGCTGTTTCAAAATAGATCGAAGCTCCTGGGCTTATTTTTGTATACAGTTTCATTTTACTTGTGTCACTGAATTTGTCTTTACTCTCTTGTGGAGAAATTGGGAGTGTAGCTTTCTGGTGTGTTAACATTTATAGTAGGGGTGGTAACCATAAACTGTCAGTTTCCTCAAGCATTTTCAACTTCCTGTTTTGAGAAAGTGATTTAGTAGTGTTTAAAGATGTATGAACTCATACTGGTAATCTTGAATCTTGGAAATTGCTGTGCTGCCAATGAGTGCTGTTGCATTGCTGTAGGAATGCGTTGACACATATGAATGGGAGTACATCTCTTCTGGAAACCCTTTCAGCTGAGGAGGACCTATCTCTTTTGAATCAAACTGTAGTCTGACAAAGAAGATTGCTTAGCTGTGTTAAGTTATTTGTACATGTTTCATAGTCTCCTTTCTGTTCTGTTTCCTTTCCTGCTGTTGAGAAGAGAGGAAGAAGTAGGAGAAGCATCGCTCAGATTCCTAGCCTTGTCCTTGGTTCTATATTTTCTGATGCCAATTAGGCAAAGCGAGTAGATTTAAGTCGGTTTCAAAATTTGAGATTGGGATATGTAGTAATTGCATGATGTGTAAGAAGCTGTCCTGAAAGAGCTAATGTGTTACTGCATCCATGCACATGTGTTTGTCATGAGGTAGTGGTGCCGCATGAAATGTGTGTATTCTAAAGTTCTGGCTTTTCTTGAAATGTAAGGTGTGAAACAAAGGCTGTTAAAGGAAAAACAGTTGACTGTAAAGAGGTCAGAGAGTTTGCAACATGTGCTTGGTTAGAAAGGGAGGTGGAACAGTTGGAACTGCGTGAGCCCACGTTGCTTCTGTAAATAAACTACTTGTGAAACAAATGCAACAATTGGAAATTACAGAAAAGAATGTGTTGGAGCTCAAAATACCAGGTGCCACTTTGATTAGAGTAGTCTTGTTGAAGATACCCCTTCTGTGTGTCTTTCAGAGAGGACATGTGCACTTCATTTTCTTGCCTGTTATACTGGGTATTACTGTAAATACTTAAAATGTGCATGGAACTTCTTAAACATGGCAAGGCACATCAGCTATCCAGAGAGCTAGGGGCTAGTCTAGCCTGTAGAGCACTACAGTTGGCTGTGTTGCTTTTGACACTACTTTGTATTGTGTAAACATACCTTAAGACAGGAAAGAATGCAGGCAAATAAATGTCAAAAAGACAGTAAATTCAAAGTATTAGAGAGTTAAATGTTAAACATGACTTTTAACTATATACAGATAATCCCAGAAAGTACAGCAATTTGTTTAATTGTTTACATAGAACTGTAAAGATTGAGTGATTCTTGTGCTTTCCAAGGCACTTCAGGGCTATAAACATGTGATGAGCTCTTAGCTTTTCTTGTGGGCAGAGTGCCTGTGAAGATTGTAAGGATTTCTAAGAAATCTGTTTTAATGACCAGCATGATACTGGCCAGACCGTAAGATATATGGATTATAGTATATGACAGTGGCTATTTGCATTGTTACAGCCAGCTTCATTTTTGTCTGAAAATCTGGCAGCTAATAAAAATCCCCTCTCCTGCATTTGCAAACGTAGCTTTCTAATTTCAGTGTTCATAAAGGAAGAGCGTTACAGAGTGTGCTCTAAACAAAAAGTGATCAGTGTTTTGGGTGAGATATTTGTGGTGGTTTTATAAGCATGCTTCTTGGAAAGCTTTTGTAAGTGACCTTAAGGGTAGTAATTAAAAAAAAAAAAATCTTTTAAAGATGTTTATAAAACAAACTGGGTTCAAGCTCTAGAATTACAGAGGAAGAATCAGCTAATCTCATAATAGAGCTGTGGGAAATAACTTGTGTTGCTGATATCATTGGCATAAAGGAAATAAGAATTTTTGCTGTTGGTTTCACATGGAAGCATGGTTGAATAGGCTGTCAGATGTTCCTAAGTTACATGTGTAACAACCATATTCACTTGGAATATGAAGTCTGTCATTACTCCTAGAAGAAGCGCTCATTTAAGCATTTCTGCATATGTGTAAGCTCTAGTTGGAACTGTAGATCTTGCAGTTCACTGTCTGTTGCTGAAGCACATTTCCAAGTTAGATTCTAGTCCAAAGATAAGGCTTAAGTATAATTTTTTTGAGTGTGTGATTGGTTATGACTTTTCCTTTAATCTGTTTGTTGAGGGAGGAGAAATTTTCAGCTAAATTTCTAGAGCCTTTAAACTGGAATACTTCTTTCTTCAGTCATGGAATGCTGGTGTTGAAATAAATGAATGGAGATGCTGATGGGCAAAGACCTCAGCAGGTCCTGCAGAACAATATGATCTCATTGTTTCTCTTTGCTCTCCCATGTGTGTTATCTCTTGTTCCTTGTTTTTAATGCTTGACTGTATACCCCTTAGGACAGAGATGGTCCCTTTGTTCTGTGTTCAGAGGAAAACTAAAGGATCAGGTGATAGAATACAAATTATAAGTTAAAAAAAAAAAATGTTTATTGTTCAAGGCTACTGAACTAGTAGACGTGTTCTGTGCACTTGAGCATTGTTCATTGGCTATTAAGATGCATATCACTTGCTACAACTTTGCTTAGGAAAACAGTTGCATATTGCATAGTGCTTTATTTCCTTCTCTCAGGTGAATGTGGCCTAAATCTGAAAAGATTAATCCTGATTTGTACATTTATGTGACATAGTCACAAATTGTCCATATACCTAATGTGTCTGAAAAGTGAAGGTGTTTTTTTTTTTTCCTGGCCTACCTGTTGGTATATTCCAGTGTAGCAACATAGGTGTCACTTATTGACAGGAGTATTTGGGTAGCCATATGTTATCAATATTACACTGTAACCAAAATAGTTAATTTAAAGGTAAAACCTGGTTTTATACTTTAAAATTTATATTTATAAATTTGTTTTGAGACTGTACTGTAGATATAGTATAAAACCAGAAATAGCATAGCATGTGTATTTTGTTACATGCCTGATCTTATGCTCCTTTTGTCTGTCTTCATAGATTTTTTTTTTTTTCCCTCGCCTTTTCAGGTTATATATGTCCCCAAAGAAGAAACTGACTCCAGTGCAAAAATGTGTCAGTCCGCTAGTTTGGTGCAGGCAGGTATTGGATTACCCAAGTCCTGATGTTGAATGTGCTAAAAAGTCGCTGATCCACAGGCTGGAACAGACAATGTCAGGTGAGTTCCTGCATACTAACAACACTGGGTTGTATATATTTATTCTGAAACAGAGTCAGAATTAGCTGGTAGATAGTTGTGAGAGAAGAGGGTGAGGTCCAGCAGTTCTGTCTAAAGTTTTCATTATGGTTTGCAAACAGTAATTTATTTTACTCATTTTCTGGACTGTGTGAATAAAATGAAAGGAAGCATTAGACCATGAGTCATGATTTCAGAGTTTTATACTACCTGTGTAGTTACAATTTGGTCAGAAGTTTTCAGGAAGAAACAATGTCCTTAACTTGAAGGTTTTCTTGTTTTATTTTAGAACAGAAGCCTGTATTAAACTACTGTGACTGTTAGGTGCTTGTCCATATCTTAACATGGACCTTAGTCTTCTGCTAGATGAACTATTTTATTTCATCTAAGGAAATGGAGGCTGAAGTTCTTGAATACTTTGAGGATGTAATACTAATTCCTTTTCTCCCCATCCCCATAATGTAATATAAGGTCTTGTCACAGTCAGATGAAAACAATCCAGAGTTCATGATTCTTCCTTGATACAAATTAGCTGGTTATATTCAGAACTGGAGAAGGACTGAGCATTTGGCCATGTGGGGATGAAAGCTTACACTCTCCACCCTTTTATTCCCAGCCTTTTTGATGTCAAACCAGCAGCAAAACACTGAAGCTCTGATGAGAATTCTCTTTCCATCTGGTTTCTTGCTCTATTTTAATTTCTTTGTTAGACCCTATTTTTATCTTCTTAAAAAAAGTTATACTGAGGCATAACTTTCTTACTTGCTATTAATACTGTTCTCTCTGTATTTCCATCTTTTTGCAGTCTTGTGCTACATGTGATCTATCTGTTTTTTTTAACTGTTATCTTCAGGAATTAGCAGAATGGCTGAACTTGAACTAAGAATATGCGAACGCACAGTTCTGGGAGCATTCCCAACTACCAGCTCCTTTACATGGTTATACATAAACTTTGTGCTGAGTTTATTTGACTGTAACTTTTTTCCCCTCCTTGGGTTCTTTTCCAGAACAATTCAGTCTTTATTCTGGTTTGTACTAAAATTGCACCTAATAAAATCTGAAAACATTGCTGGTAGATCATGTGAAAAGTCCATTTCTTGTAAAAATCATGGGCATAATGGTGAAAGTGCCTTCAGTGTGAGTCACGTTTGATCTTCCCCTGTTTCTTGTGCTTTCTATATGTTGCCTTTACAAATGTCTATTAACAATGTTTCCGGTCAGTTAACATGTTATATAGCTTGCTACAGGCAAAAACTGAAATTCTAAACAATGGAAAGTACCCAGATCACAGGGATTTATGAATAATACAAGTTTGGGAATTTGAATACTACTCAGTGTTTAGGACTGGATAGCAGTTAGGTTAAGCATGAACAATTCTGTTCATGGTTTAACTTTTCAGAACTGAGTATAAATCTTCCAGAAGTTCCACAAATTCTGTTGCCCTTACGGTATCTTAAAAAATTCAGTCATAGTTGAAAGCAGAGAGGAGTCCACTATGAAGTGGACAAACTTGAAAGTTCGATCATTCAAATGATGTGTCTAGGCAACTTTACCTCTTTTTTTTTTCCATAGACCTGAGAATCTACCTCTGGCAGTGATAATTGCAAGAATACAACAATTAATCTACAGTACTAATAGTGGAAAATATTAGTGGTAAAAGAGATGGACTGCTGGTTGGAGCAGATTGCATGGAAAAATGAATTTGTAACAAAAAATAAAATCACCCTTTAGAGCAACCAACCTACTTACAGGTATAGGACAGCAGGAACCTCCACTGGAGAAAGCAGTAGTGCTGCTTGTAACCTTGTGTGTGTTCCTACCCCACAACTGGAATATCTTGTGATTTGTATGTAGTACCTCATGGACCCATCCCTTAACATATTACTAGTTGCTGGTTCAGTTTGTCAATTTGAGTTCCAGTCTCCGTGGGTAAGAGTTTTCATTCTATTGTTACTTTCTCTCCTGAATCATAGAATGGTTTGGTTTGGAAGGGATGTTAAAGGTCATCCATCTAGTTCGACCACCATTGCCATGGGCAGGGACACCTTCCACTAGGCCAGGTTGCTCAACGCCCCTTCCAACCTGACCTTGAACACTGCCAGGGAGGGGACAGCCACAGCTTCTCTGGGCAACCTGTTCCAGTGTCTCACCAGCCTCACAGTGAAGAATTTCTTCCTTATATCTAATATAAATCTACCTGCTTTCAGTTTAAAGCCATTACCCTTCATTCTATCACTACATAGCCTTGACTGTTTTCTCATCAGTTCCTGTTGTTATGTTTTTCTGATATCTTCTTCTTGTTTCTCAGGCTCAAATGCAGTTTTGTATTCCACATTTTCCTCTTCCTCCTTACAATCTTTTCCATTGCATGATAATAAAGGAGGTAAGAGCACCTTTCAGCTCCATGCTGCTGTGGGCAGTTACCGAGAACATGGGATGCAAAGTGCTTTGTTGCTAGTTAGTTTGGGTTTACAATTACAGGGCAAGTTCTGCTGAGTGATGGAAGCATGTTCAGACTGGAGGGAACCTTAGATATAGTCTGGTGCAAAGACCTCTCTTAGTCATGCCTCAAGTCCCTGCTGAAAAGTGTAAGAGTGCATTTTGTGTTGGCTGGAAACTATGGCTTCCACCACATGGTGGCCTAAAATCATATAGGAGTAGAGCACATCAAGAAAGCAACAGCAGGAACAGAGAAGTACTAGGCAAAAGAATTTCTGGAAGAGATGCTTTCTTAAAATGTAGATGTACAGAATTAGAAGACAGTAACTTTGGTCATACTGCAGTTTTTACTGTAGCGTTAAATGTTTGAAATCAAATGTGTGATCAGTATAGTTGGTGGGAGAACTGTGTGGCTGTATGTGTAAAAACTGTCATATTTTCTATGCTGAGTAAGTTTGACTGTTCAGTTAAGCATTGTGGCCCTCTCTGGAAGGGAAAGGGAGACTTGGTAACTTGGGATATGGAGAAGGCTGAGGTACTCACTGACTTATTGCCTCAGCCTTCACTGCCAAGGGCTTCAGCCATACTGCCCAAGATGCAGAAGGCAAAGTCAGGGAATGGGAAAATGAAGAACCACCCACTGTAGGGGAAGATCAGGTGAGACCATCTAAGGAAGCTGAAGGTGCACAAGTCCACGAGACCTGACAAGATGCATCTGCAGGTCCTGAGAGAACTGGCAGATGAAGTGTCTAAGCCACTATCCATCATATTTGAGAAGTCATGGCAGTCCAGTGAAGTTCTTGCTGACTGGAAAAGGGGAAATATAACACCTATTTTTAAAGAGGGGGGGAAAAAAGAAGACCTGGGGACCTATAGGCCAGTCAGTCTCACCCCCATGCTTGACAAGATCATGGAGTAGATCCTCCTGGAAACTATGCTAGGAGACATGGGAAATAAGAAGGTGATTGGTGACAGCCAACATGGCTTCACTAAGGGCAAATTGTGCCTGATTAATTTGGTGGCCTTCTGTGATGGGGTTACAGCGCTGGTGGCTGAGAGAAGAGCAACTGTTGTCATCTACCTGGACTTGTGTGGCACAGTGTCAAATACTTCATACAACATCCTTGTCTCTAAATTGGAGAGATATGGATTTGACAGATGGACCACTCAGTGGACAAGGAGTTGGCTGGATGGTCACACTCAAAGAGTTACGGTCAACAGCTCAATGTCCAAGTGGAGAGCAGTGACGAGTGGTGTTCCTCAGGGGCTGGTGTTGGGACGAGGGCTGTTTAACATTTCTGTTGGTGACATGGAAGTGGGATTGAGTGCACCCTGAGCAGGTTTGCCAGCATCGCCAACCTGTGTGGTGTGGTTGACACTGGAGGGAAGGGATGTCATCCAGAGGGACCTGAACAGGCTGGAGAGGTGGGCCCATGTGAACCTCATGAAGTTCCACAAGGCCAAGTGCAAGGTCCTGCCCATGGGTCAGAGCAATCCCAAGCACAAATACAGGGTGGGCAATGAGTGGGTTTAGAGCAGCTCTGAGGAGAAGGACTTGGGTATATTAGTGGATGGAAGACTGACTGAGCTGGCAATGTGCACTCAGAGCCCAGAAAGCCAACTATATCCCGGGCTGCATGAAGAGAAGTGTGGACAGCAGGTCGAGGGAGATGATTCTGCCCCTCTACTCTGCTCTCATGAGACCCGACCTGCAGCACTGTGTCCAACTCTGGGGCCCCCAGCATAAGAAGGACATGGACCTGCTCGAGCGGGTCCAGAGGAGGCCATGAAGGTGATCAGGGGGCTGGAGCACCTCCATTGTGAGGACAGGCTGAGAGAGCTGGGGTTGTTCAGCCTGGAGAAGAGAAGGCTCCAGGGAGACCTTATAGCAGCCTTTCAGTACTTAAAGGGGGCTACAGGAAAGATGGGGAGGGACTCCTTATCAAGGAGTGTAGTGGTAAGTTGAGAGGTAATGGGTTTAAACAGAAAGAGGGTAGATTTAGATGAGATTAAAGGAAGAAATTCTTTACTGTGAGAGTGGTGAGGCACTGGAACAGGTTGCCCTGATTTTTGGCTGCCCCCTCCCTGGCAGTGTTCAAGGCCAGGTTGGACGAGGCTTTGAGCAACCTGGTCTAGTGGAGGGTGTCCCTGCCCGTGACAGGGTGGTTGGAACTACATGATCTTTAAGGTCCCTTCAGACTGAAGCCATTCTGTGATTCTGTGGTTGAGCTTGTTTAAAACCTACCGTTATTTAGCTAACTTAGTTCTCAATGATAGACTTCACTAATGATTGTTTTAAATTACTATGGGGACTGCTAGAATAAATTTGTCACCTAATTGTAACAAAAATAAATATCAGGTCTCTAGCATTTGGGAAAATCACACAGTAGACCTTGTGAACCACCTAAGCATCAGTTTTCTGCACTCAAATTTTTCTATTCCTATTTTCTGGAGCAAAAGAGAGATTCAAGACCAATTTAACCAAATGTTGACTAGAATAAATCAGATGCTGCATAATGTTTCTGAAGATTATAAAAGAAAATTTACATTAAAATAAAAATGGTTATCATTAACTCTTCTCTCTAGTGTTTTGAAAGCTAATGTATAATCTTTTGTAAGCTTATGTTTCATCTAATACAGCATAATTTTAATGTTAAAATGAGTTATCTGTCTTATTAATGTTGTCTGACACTCCTAATAAAGACCGTATCTCTAGTTGTTGTAAAAATAGTAATGTCTTTCTAAGTTACAGAAATCCCAGTTGGAAAAACTTTAGGAATTCTAGGCCAGAAAAGGAGTTTGAATCCAGCTTTCTTCTGGGGAAAAATCCAGTGCTGAGGCATGTGGAAGTTCACATTAGCTAGAATGAAAACTGCTGTACTATGTAAAGAGTCATTGTGTACCAGAGTATACTTCTTATACATAACAAAAGTGTGCTTTCTTTCATTTAAAGAAAACGGTATGTGGTCAAATATATTTGTACTGTTATGTACAAAGAGCCTGTTTTAAAGGTTATATAGTAGTACAATTGTTTTCTAATTTGTGGTTAATATTTTAAAACACTCATCTGTCTAACAAGTATGAAATAAAGAACTATTTGCAGACTTACATTTTAGGGATTTTTTTTACGGTCATTTGCAGCAAGAGATGCTGCATTCTGTCATCCATTTGGTTGGATGATACTTTTTTGGGGGCACTACTAAAAACTAAATAATTAATGCAATCAGTTAAAATATGCTAGATGTTTTTAACCTAAATTCACTTTAGTGTAGGCTGGATAATAGTGCAGCCCCACTATTGCTTGTACTGAACAACTGAGGAGGTAGTGACCAAGAGCAAAGTGGGGTGGGAGGAGGAGCTGAAGCAGGCTTTGCTGCTGAAAGCAGCGTTTCATGCAACTGTAGTCTCTTTTGGCTTCTTGTAATGTCAAAACAAAAAACCTTAAACTGAATAGAAGGATTTTTAGTAAACAAATTAGAATTCCATTCCTTTCTTCTTTTGTCCACTACTATCAGTAGCTTAATTATTACTGTACTGATTGAAGCTTTTTTTCGCTAACAGAAATGTCACACAATATTCTTTGAATAGCTTAATTTCTGCCTTTTTGTTTTAGAACTTCTTGAGTGTACTGCCATACATTTGCCAGGCCTGTTATTGTTAGTTTATAGTATATGTACATAGCTTCAGTATTTTCATGCCTTAAAGAGAGTTTAGTTTCTAGCTGCTATGTGAGCTGCAACTTAATCGAATATAGATTTACATACCATAAAGTCTGGATTTCTAGCTTTCAGTTTAATGTTTTGCAACTTATTTGTTCTTTGTTAAAATAAAATTGTTTGGCATAAAATAATTTCAGCAACAAAGGAACTGATTTTACCCAAAGTCCCTTGGTCCCATTGAAGTTCCATTTTCTATTACATTAAAATAAAATGTAAATTTCTCAACAAAATAGTAATTTAAGTAACTGTACAAATCATACACCTGGCAACTAGGGAAATTGCAGTATCATACTGAAAATGTTTGCCAGTGATTAAAAATCCATCTGAAAATACTTCAGCATTGAAATATATACAATAAATAACAGAGGAAAGTAATCAATTTTAGATCTTATAGTCTATATGGCATTGAAGCCCATGGACATAAAAACCCCAAAGCATTGGAACAGGAGCTCTACAGAAGGGAATAATCCTACAGGCAGTTTGCTCTATTGTGCCCAGTAGGTTCATGGTACCCAGAAATACAAACAGAAGCGTTTGCCATTCTTAATGATTTTTCATTGTAGCATATGCTTTGGGGAATTTTGTAGATGATATTGCTTAGTTCACTGGTGACAGTCTTGATGTTACTGTTGAAATACTGTGTGATCTAGAGAAGTCTGAATTCCGGAGAACGGTACTTCATGGTGTGCTCTGGTTTGTGTTTAATTGGGCATAGGATGTATGTTAGTGCGGCTTAGTTAGTATTGTCTTTCTGCTGCTTTCCTCCTCCTTTCCAAAGTCTAAATTGAACATCTTGAAGAGATCAGTCATAGTAATCTTTGATCTGATTGTTACGAAGAAAGTACTCATTGCTATCTTGTCTTGCTCTCTTCTCCCACTCCTTCCACAGTATGGTTACCTAGGAGATGAAGAAATCAGTTGAAAAACTTCCTGGTGACTGAAACATGCTACTTGAACTGCATAATGATATCTTCAGTGTGATTTAATTATTCAGTATTGTATTAATTTTTCACTGGTTCCTTCAGTATAATTTGTCTCTTTCCTTCTCCTTCATACAGCTCTCAAGAGACAGAGTTTGTACAGCAGCCCTTTCAGTGCAGTCAGTTACGCGAGCTCATATAGCCCAAATACTAGTAGCCCCTACAGCAGTGGTTTCAACTCTCCCTCCTCAACACCGGTGAAATCTGCTTTAGTGAAACAGCTTATACCTCCTGGTACCTCAGGTAAGTGTGTGAGCGTCTGGTCTCCCTTTCTTCTTCCTCCAATTCCTTTTGAAAATGTGTGCTCAAATAGATTACATTTACATTGAACTAGAGTAAGAAAGACACCAAAAACTTGTCAGTCTTTTGTAGGATGTTTGCATCATGCAGTGTCTAAGCCTTTTAAGGAAGGCTTTTTTACAGACTTTCAGGTTGAAGATACATTTTAAAAGTTTTCTCTGGATGTCCATGTCCCTAAAATCCTTGATGCATGCTAGCAGTTAGACCAAAACATGTAGTGTTAGTTCTGTGAAGTCCCAAAGTACCTAAGCAGCTTCTGGAATTGGCTGGGACTTAAGTTGTATAGTGGGTGTTTAAAGGTTAGGTGTTGGTAGTTGTAAAGTCTTTCCAACTACCCTATTATTTGTTAACTGAGACATTTGGTATGCAATGTATTTATCAGCTTTTCCAAGATGTGAACAATATGATCTAAGGAAGAAGCATGTATGTTAATTAAAAGCATTCCACGAGGCTTTGCAGCCATCAATGTAAACTTTAACTTCTGGAAATGTTTTCTGTCCTTATCCTGCACCAGAGACCCTTTCTTTGCATCAGAAAAACTGATGCCTGGAACATCTCTGCTCTGAAGTCAGAATATTGACTTATTACTTTAACTGAAGTTAACTTACAGGAAAGATGAAAAAACATTGCATTGACAATCCAAGTTATCTGTTGTTTACTGTGGACTTGTGAAGAGAAGCCTGCACTGCAGTATATTCACCAGAGCCATTACCCAGGTTTTGTTTTAATCCAAGTAGCTCTGCTCTGCATTGTGTGCTACTACAGTGCTCTATCTGCCTGCAGGACAGAGGTGAAACATTACTGGCATGGGGTATCAGCCAGAAGGCAGCAAATGGGAGGTTTTCCTGGTATGTTATAGTTTAACAAAGGGGTGTGCCTACAGTAGGTAGTATTTTCAGATAAATTGTACATTAAGCATTCTAAACTGAATCAATATGCATTGGATCAAGTCCTTATTGTTAAAAAAGATATAATCAAACTTATGTCTTACAAGGTAGCGTGCAGAGTCAAGACTGAAAGCAAAAATGGAATAGGTATGCAGCTGCTCTTTCTGTAAGAGCTGTGCAGACTTCACAGCTGTTGAGATTTGGTACAGGTGGATGAGATGATATGTCATTAATTAGTTTTGCCACTATTATGATTTTATGAAGTTGTTCATTTTTAGAAGGTAGTGGCTAAGCTCTGCTTGTGTAAATTGTATTTTCAGCCTAGATTCACAATCAAATGTTTCAAATGGTCTGTCAGATGCAGTGTCTCTGTCGTAATCTGTTTTCAGATTGCTGGTCCTTTTACTAGGAAAGGAAATACAGCTTGCCTTTTTTGCCCCCCCCCCCCCCCCCCCCTTTTTTTTCCTTTTTTTTTTTTTTTTTTTTTTTTTAACATTTTCTATTACTTTTGTTTCTTTAGGTCATCTTAAAAGTTCAGCAGATAGAAATCCTCCACTCAGTCCACAGTCCTCTCTGGACAGTGAATTAAGTGCATCAGAGATGGATGAAGACTCTATTGGGTCTAATTACAAGCTAAACGATGTTACAGATGTGCAAATTTTAGCACGAATGCAGGAAGAAAGTAAGTATTTTCCATCCTGAAAGTGAAGTGGAGCACTTTATCTTTTTTTTATTGAATAACTGCAGTAGCGCTTGCTTAGCAGGAATGGAAAAGGGGTGTAGATTCTACTATGGCTGTACAAATGTGGTTCTTCTGAGAAGGCTGGCTAGGGATTTCTGCCTCTAGGATAAGGAAGGAAAACTGCTGTGCAGAAGTGTTCTTTAGGAACAGTGGACAGAAGAAATGCTAGAGAGAGTATGAATTTGTAACATATGCTAAAAGGATGGTTGTTAGACTGGACTACTGCCTGCCACCAGTCTTCTCAGGAGATATGTGCCTTCCTGATACAATCCAGTCTTCTTGACATCAGTGCTTAAACCATAGTTTAAATCACCAAAATGTAAAGTCAGTATAGCAAAGAATAGTTAAAAAAGCACCTGTATAGATATGTCTCTTTTAATATAGTTTTTGTTGAGACTCTGTCTTTTTGTCCCTCTGAGACTGCAGAAAGTGGTAGTAATTTCAGTTGTCAAACTAGGTTGTCTCCAGAATTTTTTTATTGCGTACACCTATCAGTGAAAAAAAACCACCAAATGCCCAATATATATATATTTTCTTCATAAATTATATACATGTATTACTCTACTAATATATTACATACATAAAAATACAGAAATTTACACAAAGATATAAATTAAAAAGGATAATATAAAGATATAGGATATAAATATATAAATAAATAAGATACAAATATATATGATATGAACAAATAAATGCAATTTTAAACATGTGGTTTTATTAGAAGTACAAAATTTTCTTCCTGCACTCCAGTGGATTGTTTTGCATACCCCCTCGGGTGGGTGCACCCCACTTCAGAGATCACGGGTCTAACAACTCTAGTTTCTCTAGGGGTAGCTTATCATAATAGCTTTTTTTATTACATTTACTAATACGTTGTAAGAGTTACTTCATTGTGGCTGCTATAATTGTTATAGGATGTTACATGATATCAAAATTAAGGTGTAGCCTGTGTTGCTAGCATCCAGGCTGGGAGAGGAGATGAACAAGTACACAACACGCCTATACTGATGATTGCTGTAGTAGGAAAAGGAATGAGGTCACCTACTTGTTTCAAGACACTATCAGCTGGTAGATAACTTTTTTTGGTACTAATCTGAAATTAATGCCTCAAATAAAAGGAGTTAAGGTGAGTCAAACCTGAGTTTGAGCACTGGGTAGATATTTGTATGCACTGTCTCTAGTTTCAACTATCTGTGGGCTGGAAGCAAGTAAACAATATTCTCATTGTTGCCAGGCCTCCGGCAAGAGTATGCAGCATCTGCTTCTCGGCGTAGTTCTGGTTCTTCTTGCAATTCTACAAGGCGAGGCACGTTCAGCGATCAGGAGCTTGACGCGCAGAGTTTAGAAGATGAAGAAGAGGGCACACATCATGCAGTGCACCCTGCTGTTAACAGGTTCTCACCATCACCTCGCAGTTCTCCCTGGCCTTCACCAAAACAATCTCCAAGGAATTCACCTCGCTCCCGATCACCTGCTCGAAGCATAGAATACAGTAGAGTGTCACCCCAACCTATGATTAGCCGTTTACAGCAACCTCGTCTTTCGCTTCAAGGCCATCCTACAGATTTGCAGACTAGTAATGTCAAAAGTGAAGGTAAAAAGCTCTTCCTCAAACTCATTACACAAGTAGTTGCTTAGTTGCTGTAAAGGATTTTGGTCAGTGTGCAGTGCTAAAACTATAAGCCTGTGTAAGATCACTGCTTAGTCTCATAGTTGTTGAAGAAAAAACAGAGCAAGCAAAGCTTAAATTCTGCTGGGGAACCCTTACAGTCTCATGAGTTGATAGGCTTGTATTTGTTTTAAATGTTATCCACTCACTCTGCACATAATTGAGTTTCATGGTGACAGAGTTCTATCTTTGGCAGGCAAATGCACTAAAATAAAGCAGAGCCCAAGGGAAGCTATCATTCAGCAGTAGGGTTAGGCCTTGCAGATGACAGAGTATAAAATGCAGGGGAAGTAATGCGGCCAGATTAGAGTAACATGGCAATTTATGCATGCTTGTAGCTTGTGAGATAGCTGAATGCTTTCTCTGGCAGTGCAGGACTCTGAACTGTTTGAGCATGAACATAACCTTATACTACTGAAGCCATGCATTTGTTGGATGTTTTAGATATCTCAAAACTGTGCAAACTGCTACATAACAAAAAACCAAGCTTGCAGTAAGCATGACACAATTATACTATATTGACATAGAACAAAATAAGGTAATCCTGATATAATTTTCCTTCTTGAATGTGCTTTTTCATGGTAGCAATCTGGCAGAAACTCCTTTAACTAGGCTGAAATTTCAGAAGCGTATTTTTATTTGAACAAATGTAGTTGTTATCTGGCAAATAAAGTGTAAAATTCAGAATGAATATACGTTTAGATATGAAGAATTCACCTTATTTTTTCATCTTTCAGGTAGGATGGATGCAAAATGTCTGCAGTATAGATGATGTAGAAAAGAATTTTTAAACTGTTTTTCTGAGATTTTTATTGTTGTTCCACCACACCCCCCACCTTCCCCCCCTGCCCCATAGTAAAGCAGTCTATGCCAGTTACAGAATTTCATCGTCTAAGAAATTTTAGAGTTTTAATCCGGAAAATCAGTGTGCTAGGCTAGAACTTTCAGGGAAGATGATCCTGCAAATTTAACTATTCAAGAATATCCTTAGAAGGATTAGCTCAAGTCTCATCTAGTAATCATGGTTTGGGGAAATTTTAAGTATATAGGACAATGTACAATGTAAAAGCTAATCAATTATATTGTGATTTAGTTGAGAATTCCTTTCTTATTCTTTTCTGGGGTTTAATGAAAGTCTTACTGCATGCTAGATGAGTGGCAACAAAAATATCCCATGAGAGACAAGGTACCAAAAGCTGGTATCCCACATACCAGAGGGATCAAAATAGAGTGTGCAGTCATGTGTTTCTGAAACACTTCCAAGGAATTCTCTTGCAGCGGTTTTTGTGCAGTTGAATGTTGCTTGGATATTCAGAGTTGATGCAGCAGCAGATGAAAAAAGTTTGTCTCTACAATGGTTAGAGGGAAATTTGGTTGGCAGGGTTCAACAGTGTACCAACTGCAGTGCAGAGCAATGCAAACTACTAAGTGCACAAAGTCTCTTATAGGAATATTCCGCCTATGAAGACTCTTACTTTTGTTTTCATCTTTAGTGCTTGTGCATGGTTAGTGTACTGCTTTCCTGCATCCCTCTACAGAATCAGGATGGCCACTCATCCTGTCAAGGCATCTGCAGTCTCCTGTCCAAAGTACGTCATCAACCCAGCTGTGCGTGGGTTGGAGATACATGGAATGTCATTAGACTTGAGAAATACTTAATGGCATCTTTTTGTAGTCTGTGAGCAGTGGAACAGATTCTAGAAGACCCTTGAAGAACCAGTATTAGCTGAATAGATAGTCAAGTCATATGTGAAAGATGAAGCATAACTGGACACTTAGTAACTTTGAATGCTGTGTATGAAGGGTTTCTTTCCAAGTGGGTGGCTGTTATTCGTTATGTAATGTTCTGGGAAGGGACTGAGTAGTCCCCCAAATTGACTCAGATAATAACTATGTGTTTTTACTCTTCAGGCAAGCATTTTATATTATAAATAACTTTGTAGGTAAAGACTTTGAAAACTCTGCAAAACTGCAAATTAGGTTTGCCTATTAAATTTCTTTAACAGTAGGACAAAACCCAGAGAATCATAATCCAGATATGTTTCAGTTTCAAAGCTCACTATGCTTGACTTTTTTTTCACCACAGGTGAAAAATGTACATGCTTGCTTTTTCATATGAATATTTTGATGTGATAGATCTGAGAATAATATAGGACTTTAATTCAAGATAATGGAAGAAATGTAATGTAACAAAATAGGCTTTTAAATTGCAGTGTAGTTTTATATAGCTAACATTTTGTGTTGCTTAAAATTGGGGTTCAACGACGGGTTCATAACATGAACTTTGTCCAGCATCAGAGTACATGTTATGGCATCTTTGTATTATTTTGTACAGAAAAACTAAGGCGTAGTCTTCCAAACTTGTCCAGGACATCTAACATCCAAGCTGAGTCTGTGAAAAACAGCAGAAGTGACTCAAACTTCCAAGTGCCAAATGGAGGAATACCTCGCATTCAACCTCAAGCCTCAGCCAGTAAGTACATTCAGTGTATATTTCAGAATTAAGTGATGGTACTCAGCTGTCTTCCAGTTTCATGGCAAAGAGAAACACTGCATGCCACACTGGAGATGCTAATCTTGATTTTTAATCATATCTGTGTGAATCTGCTTTTCTGGTACACAAAATCTGGTACTGATTATATTCAAAGAATGCTTAATCTCTTATTAAGGTATCATTCATAGTTTTATAAAAGTATATGTAGAAGTATATCTAACTATACTATTTATTTATACTCTTTATATAGTAGTTAGACGTTTCAGAACCCATTTATTTCTGTGATTTACAGAAAGTGTAAGGCTCTGTACTTTTGAATTTTATTTTCAGACTACAAAAATATACTAGGCTATGAAATACATACCTAGATTATGTTTACTGCTTTTTTTAAACTAGTGAAACCTGATCTGATAATACAAGTTCAACCCTTGTTTGCAGTTCCTTTTCTTTTGACTTGTCACCTGGAAATTATATATTTGGTTGCAGATTTTATTTACTTTCTTTAAGTGTCAGTTACTACTTAGAAAAGGTTTGCATGAACCTGTGTCCCATGGAACAAATTAGCCTATTGCTGGGCTAGTAGCTGCTAGTTTGTCCAAAAGTGAACTGATACGAGAATGCTACTCATAATCTCACAAGTCTCTTGAAAATGGTGACCTTAAAGAAGCCAAAGTAAATGAAACTTAAATATTCAGTGCTTCTTTATATGTCAATATTGACAGCTCCTCTTGTTTAAATGTTTCCTGACCATTTTATTTTAAACAAGTTTCAGAATTTAATAACCCTGTGTGACATTTTCAAGGTCAGAACACATTATGAGTATTACTATGTGTAGAGCTTTGAGTTATACAAATTCTATGATGAAAGTTCATCAGTAATCTAAATATTTGATGGGAAATATAAGATAACATTTGTGAATGAAATTAAAACTTTTTTTAACCCATTGAACAGTAAAGGCATACTGGCATACCTAGTTGGCCTTGTTAACTGCTCCTTTCAAAACAATGTGTTAATGCAACCAAATACAGAATAAGGAATACAGACCATGCCAAAGACTACAAGATTTCTGTCTTTGCAGTGACTCAGACCAGATGTAAGGGTCGTGTGGACAGTCAGTTCCAGGTGTGTGATACTGTAGCCAAAAGAAGTTAGTGTGACCTTGTGATTGTTCATACAGGTTACCCCAGCATCCTTTCACCTTGTCTCCTTCTTTCACTATCCGTAAACATGTGTGTAGTTCAAATGCAGGACTTTTTTCTGTTAGGGAGGCTTATCAAACTATAGAGCAGTTGGATAGCAGTTCTCCAACTGTGTTATTTTTGTGATAGGATGAATAATCAAAATGACCTGAAGGAAAATAAAGGGAAAAAATTTTTTAGTAAAAATTTGTACAGATTTTATTTGGCGTTTTAAAATTGAGTGAAGTGGGAAGAGCAAAGAGGGAAGCATAGTTGGCTAGAAGGCTATTTCCAGTATTAAAAATATATTCACAGTTAATCTTTATGGAAAGACCAGACAGCAGAAGGCTCAATATTCAATATTTAGTGAGTTATGTCATTGCAGGAGCCAAAGTAGTGTGACTTGTTTCTTGTGTTTATACATACCTAATTTTTTTCAACTTGTGGATGCATTGAGAATTACAGCAATTATTAGGTAAATCTACTTGCCTTTCATGAGACTATTTCCCCAAATGTGAACCACTCTAGACCAACTTACATTTAAATGTAAGTTAAATATAATTAATAAAGGCCGGATTTCTAGCTTTTACAGTTTCCCTGCTCTTACAGATGTTTGTCAGAGTCTTGCTATTGACAATCGTAAAACGGTTTGTGTATGAAGTCAATGAGTAAGTATCTTTGCTTAGTCTGGATTAAAAAAAATTCTTCAAAACTGTACATTGTATAAAAAATTCCAGAATTGTGTCCTTTTATTGTATACTTTTTGTTTTATTGATTTTATATTTTGTCACCTTGCATAAAGCACTGTTAAATTGCAATGAATTTTTGTTTTCCCTTGGCAATGACTTCTGGGTCTTGGGATTCAAAGCTTCCTCGTATACCTGCTAGTTTTGCATGAGCTTACCTTTGCAAGGATGCTGGCTTGCCACCCAAGGTCACTACTTTTCTCCTTGTCAAAGATCTGCTGTTCATAATTTACTTGCACATTTGCTGTGGCTGCAATACTGAACTTGCTATGGTTGCTGGCATTCAAAAATGAGTTAGGAATCCAGTAAGTTTCTGAAAAGACAATTTCTGTTATGGTACATAGGCAAAAAGTACGTGCTTGCTTAAAGAGTAGAGCAAAGACACTTTAATATGTTTAGAGGTACAACTGTAAAACATGAAAACATTTGGTGTTTTAAGTTTTACTTGTAATATAGTGAAAAATCCAAATTCTTTTTGAAAAGAGATTTGAGTGAATTAAATAGCAGCTGTAACTATTTGAATCTTTATTTACATCTGATTCTCCATGCCATTATGCAGAAAGTACATTTTTATATGAAAGCTATTAAATATTTCACCTTAAAACACTGGAAGGTACAGTAATAGTTGTGTTCTCCAAGGAATAGGTATCTTTTAGATTTTAGAGTGTTAGAATGACAGGAAGTCTCTGTATTTGGGTCCTATACCACATAGATTGTGCAAAGCTGTAGAACTTCTAGGGTGGCTTCCACATAGTAGCTACGTGCTTTCTAGTGGATTGCATGCAATACTTTCATACTTACCTGGCACTATTAGCATACAGATATTAAATCTTTAAGGAGAGTTAAATGTAATATTTTTTCAAAGGGCTAAGACGTAGGTTGTTCAAACTATCAATAAAGTCACTAGTCTGCTTGCCAAGATCCAGCTGCTTGGCATGTTCAGAGTAAAAGGAAAGTGTATGTTTTGAGGAAACCGAGTATTCCAGCTCAGTTGATGAGAAGTAAACATAACTATGTGTGCTTAGCAGGCACCATTTGTGACAGGTTATGTGGTAGCATACAGAGCACTTCAAGAGCAGCAAATAGTGTGGATCAGGATGCACTCCACGCTTATCTCAACCTGCGCTTCCTCAGCATTGCTCAGATTGCATTGCCTGAAGTTCTTTTCAGTGATTCAGTGCACAGAATTGTTCGGCTATGGAGTCTCTTACTTCCTGGAGTCTCCATGGAGAAGGAATTTGATATACAGAGATTTTAAATCCCTTCCATATCATCGCACATCTCTGACTTGCAAGCAGTGTAAATAATGATGGGGAAAGAAACGTAGTGCCATGTACAGTAGCATATTTAAATCTAACTGGGGCAGACTAAATTCAAGATAATAAATATGAAGGAAGAAGCTGGTTTTAATTTTGTGTGGTATAACGAAAACACTGATTCAGTAAAAAATTGGTATAATGGAATACTTGTGGACAGAAACACTCTGCCCAGTAGTTTGCCTCATTAAATTCCTAGGAATTGTGCTCATTTTTAAACATCTTACTGTGCTTGATTGGCTGTTCATGGGGATGCCTTAAAAAAATTTATAGCAAGGACATGTGCCAGAAGTTGAGTAAGAATTGCATATTGCCACGTGCTTTTTTGCATTAGATTCTAGTTGGTAGAAGGACTAGGGTTTTTTTATTCTTAATAGCCACAGGCAGCACTTTATCATGATAGTTTATACACAGTTTAATTCCTTTTTGCTGTTTGTTGAAATTTACATTTTTTAGTTAAGACTAAAATGAATAGACTACCTAGTCATATTTTCAGAATGAAGATAAAACACACAATGAATTTCTTTCATAGTTCATAAAATTCTGAATTTTTAGTAGTTCACAAAATTGTGAATTTTGCACTGATTGAATCATAGGAAAGGTGGTGGCAAGTACTATATGCTATCAAGTTTAGAAAAGGATTAGCTTAACATTATTAGAATTCTAACTGTTCTCCCTTACCTTCTTCATAGCGATATTCACCAATTAGTGATAGGATTACTGAGCTTCCTTACTCGGGGTCAGGGTCTTTATACACAGCTGTTCCTTCATCTTTCTTCCTCCTAACTATGGAAATAAGCCTTGCTAGTGCAGTCAGTTTTATGCTGGTATAAACTGCATACACTGAGGTGATCAGAAACGTTTATTCATACATTATCATTTTAAGAAGCCTTTGTGTAGGCAAAGCTTTATTTCATTAACTACTTTCCTCCTTTCCCCCTTAAATACGCTGTGGTGAAAATACGCTGAGTCGATGCGTTCCTTCTGGCAATAGGTAATTCTCTCCTTGCCAAGATCCTGCAGCTCTTGGAACATTGTCTTCTCTCTTGGTAACTGGTAGGTAGTGAGCTCATTTCAAAGCAGTATCAGCCCTTGAACGCGACTAGAAAAAAGTCAGGGGATATAGGAGCCAAAGGAGCAATAAAAAAGTTTCTGTAACGCTGTCTGCATGCTGGCAGTTGGTAAGTCATAGTGTTAAGTCTTCATTGTAAGTTTGAAGAGAGAAAAAAAAACAGACCTCTCCCAAAATGGCTTATGTTTTAATAACTGAAGAATACCATTTGTTTATATGATGATCACATTTAAACAAAGATTTATATTTTCTATAGTGTTAGAGTATTTTTTTCACAACTCCTTTAGAATAAAAAGTTTAGGCTTGCTAGGTCAAACATGACAGTTTAATTTTCATCTTTGTATCTAATCTTGCACTCGTATTGCTGTAGCATGTTTGCTAGGTGGCTTGTTCTCCCTTTTGGTGTATTAATTTTTTTTTGCTTTTCTGGGCTTTTTGCCCTTCAAGAAGCTTTATTCTTACAGAATCTGCGCATTTTGCACTGCACAATTTCTGACACGCTTCTCTGTAGCTCTTTGCCATTAAGAGCAAGCATCATTTAAAAAAACCCACTGCTCCCAGTGTCGTAACAGCTTTTTGAGTGTTTTACTCACTCTGTTCCTTGATGCTTCACAACTGGATGCAATTCTGAAATTCCCAGTAAATTTTCTTATCTTCTTAGACAAATATAACACTTCTTGTCTTTCAACAGCTCTGCAAAGGCAGAAAAATTTGCCTCGTGCTGCCTTCAAAACCAAACAGTTTCTTCAAACTCCATCTACAAAAGGAGGTAATTAACTTAAAACCTCTTATCAAGCTCCAGCAAATCCCAGATAATTGTTCACCTGCATTCAATCTCATATATTCTAGATTAATAAAATTGCTCTTGCATGTCAAGATTAACCAAGTGGTCTTTTCTGTATGAAAGCTAACTTTTTTGTCTAAACAGTAAAAACGCAACATTGCATTATATAGGAAAAAAAGTATTAAATTGGATTTTGAGATAAAATCCAAGGACTGGTGACTTCCAGCGTTACTCAGGAAATCTGGATTAGAAAAAAAGACTCCTGAATCCATATTCATTAGGGCTACATTTGGATAGGAATTTTTAAAATTGTAAAATACAGTTTTTAAAACAAGTTGTAAAAGTTGTTCTTTTTTTGATTGTGCAAAAATATGCAGGCAAGTGAAAATATTATCCTTTGTTCTGGAAACAAAGTCTAATGAGTTTATCCTTGAAAAGATGAGCATAGAATGTCAACTTGTTTCGCACGTACTTGCACTTTCTCTTTTCCGCTCGAAAATGGAAGATTAACCTCAACATACAGTAATTTAGATATGTGTTTTTTTCCTCAAAGAACTGGAGATTATTGTATATAATCCATTTTGATAACAGCTGAAGTTGGATTATTTTTGTGAAGAAAATGAAATCTATTGTGTCTCTAATCCAGTTAGACAAGTTTCAACTGCTTTTTAATTCATTCTGGCAGCCCTGTATGTGACACTGCCTCAATTTCATGATTTTGGTTTTAAGCATAGTTGGTCCTGTTGTGTATTACAGTCTAGAAGATCTCATTTTAAAGATCATATTTCCCTTGAGACCAATTTGTAAGCACCATATATGCTAAAATACTTTAAGGATTATAAGAGCCCTTTGTGCAGATACTGAGGGTGGCTGACAAAATGCATGCTTTTCTCTCAGGTTTAACAATGCTAACTGCTTTGAGTCATCTTCATTCCATGCAGAAAGTTTTAGAAAAGTATAATGACTTTGAAACAGATTCACATGGCTTAATAGGAGGTATCTAACACTTCATAACATTTCATACCAAATAGAGAACAGTTCTCTCAATGTTTTGCTTGGGCATAAGACCACCATTACAATTCCTCTGCAAAGCTTTCCGTGCTCTCTTTCCAGTTGGCCATGTCTTTACCTTCATCAGGATATCTGGAACACTTTATTAGGTCAATGGCCTAGTCTAGAGCTGTGGAAATGTACAGAAAATTATCATCTCCTTGAGTTTATATTATTTGTAAAATGTTATTAAACCTTAGAGAATGAAGAACCAAGCATGTTACACTGCTGGCTCTGTATTCCAGTTTATAGTTGCTGTCATTCCTCACTGCAGATGAGGTCCCAACATGTCCTTTTCTGTTATTTGCTATTTTATAGTTCTTGATGTGTTGATTTTCTTGCTTCTGAGACTCTCATATAGAAGCATTATGCAGTAATGAAACAACGCTTTTTTTTTCAAAAGAACAAACAACTGTATGGAACAATTGGTTTTAGTTTGTTAAAATACTGTTTATTACATAGCTTGACACAGACAGATGTTGGCTTTTTTTTTTACCATCTTGTGTAAAACAGTCCAAAATACATTCAAATAACTAACTCTTTAACTCAGAGTAACAGATTTGTTAAGGCTTATGCAGCAATCCAGTATTATTCAGATCATAGAATCACAGAATGGTTGAGTCATCTAGTCCAACCCCACTGCAGTAAGCAGGGACACCTTCAACTAGATCAGGTTCCTCAAAGCTTTGTCCAGCCTCACCTTGAATGTTTCCAGGGATAAGCATCTACCATCTCTGGGCAACCTTTTCCAGTGGTTCACCACGCTCATCGTAAAAAATTTCTTCCTTCTATTTAGTCTAAATCGATCTGCTTTTAGCTTAAAACCATTACCCCTTGTCCTATTGCTACAGGCCCTATAAAAAAGCCTGTCTCTATCTTTCTTGTAAGCCCCCTTGAAGTACTGAAAGTCCACCATAAGGTCTCCCCGGAGCCTTCTCTTCTTGACCCCGTTTCTCAGCCTTTCCTCATAGGAGAGGTGCTCCATCCTTCTGATCATTTTTGTGGCCCTCCTCTGGACCCGTTCCAACAGATCCTATCTTTCCTGTGCCAAGATGACAGACAGGTTATTGATTCCCATCATTTTACCTCATTTGTTGTTTCATATCAGTCTGAATCATCTCATCACAATGGTTCTGATTTCACAGCTGCATTAGAATTGAGTCTGGTTTCAAGTGGTGTGGTGCAGGCCAGATAAGGTTCTAGCTTCGCAGCATCCTGCTTTGCCAGGTGGGGATCTCTTGCTCCCTGCCCACAGTCGAGGACAGAATCCAGAGAGGGTGGGAAATCTAAATGTTGTGACTGCACAGTGCCATTTATTTTTATTGTTGCCAGATGTTTTAATTGTAGTTGGTTCTAGTTGCTTAGATTCTAAGGAGGTGGAGCTGTATAAGTTGTTAAACACTACCCTTACATGTTTATGTGTTTTTATTAAACATGGATCAGCTCAATACTGCACATGGGCATACAGTTATCAGATGGCTTTTGACTAAGGCAGTACCTCGCTCTTTGTGATCCTGTCTTACAAATAGGCCAAACTGAGTTTTATTAAATATCCAGAAGTGCTCTAAGACAAAATTCTTTGTGTAGAGCAGAATTATTAGGCAGTTCGCCAGAGATTGCATCATGCAGACTGCTTTGGAGATCACAGCACGTTAGAAGACAATTCACTCCTTTATGTACATGAATGAATACGGCTCTCAGCAATGTCTGCAATGCTGTGCTGACAGGAAGCATTTTATGAATTGACAGCTGAAGTTGGAAGCATGGTGAGATATGGTCAACAGAAAACTGGAGAGAATGGAGAGGACTAATTTACTGGATGCTTAGTTTCACTGGGAATGTGACAAGCTTTCTTCAGTTAAAATTTTCCATTGCTTATCTGTAACTAAAACCCTTTTCCCTGTTGTACCTATAAGAGGCCCAAAGCTGTATTCAGTTCTCATACACTGGCATTGCTCTGTTGGTCAGCTGCTAACGTGATGCTGTATTTGTTAGAAAGTGTTATAATGAGAATTTTGGTGATAAAAGCTCCATATGTTTACACTGTAGAATCACTTGAAAATTCTGCACATTTGTTGCACCAATGTTACAGGCAACGTCACATTTTAAAAACTTCTAATATGAGCACTTCACTGCTCTTTTTGTCCAGTCATTCTGCTGTTAAAGCTTTCCTTAATCCATCTTCTGGCTTGACGCCAAGGTTTTTATTTTAAGGATTTTTATTTATTATCCTTGCTACTTACCAACTGTCATGTATTGCTGACATCTCTGCCACCTTTTTTGTCAGCTTTTCCTATGAGTGGCTTCATGCTGTGTTTGATATTGCTATCAGTGGCAAGGCCGTCTTGGATAATCCAGAAAGGAATCCAATCCAGTTCACATCTGTAATGATTAATGTATTAATCTTCCTAGACATCCCCTATAAGAAACGGCTTCAAAATACAACCTGAAAACTACCACTTCCTCTGTACCCCATTTAGGATGCCACACTTCTGTCATTACTGGTCTCTCACTCATGTTCTTACTAGATCTACCTTGTAGATATGTGAAGGACAGTCTTCTTTATGTACAGCATGTGTCAAAGAGGACCCAAATTTGGTCTCTGTGTAAAAAGTTTATTTAGTGGAGTAAAGACTAGTTTGTGCAAATTCACTAAATATAAATGGGATTTTGTTTTACTTTCCTGGTTGATTGGATTGTGTTCTGTTGACTGTTACTGACCCACCCTAAACAGTTTGAAAAGCTGGTAAAATTTCATTTAAGTATTAAGATGATGGATTAGTTTAAGTGTTCTCTTTAGTGATATATTATGCATAATTTGAAAATATTTCTTATATTTCTGAAGAATTGTGTTTAAGGTTCAGCATTATTGAGTAACTGTTGAATATTTTGGCTTATTAACCTTTCTCCAAAAGGACTTGTTAAAGACCTTACATACTAACTCAGATACAAAGTATCTGAATGCAGATATTAGTTATACTGATAATTTAGATAATGTTTGTAAGAAGAGGAAGGCTATAAATTGTTATAGTTGACTGGTTTAAGTTTCATAGCAGCACATTAATATCTTTGGTGTTGTGGGTTGGCTGATCCTATTTTTTTTTTTTTCCTATCAGACAATAAATCTGGGACATGACTATATCTTTAGGTGAATTCTAATTCAATAGATTTGGTTAAAAAGAACAGCATAAAAGAAACACTTAAGATGCAGTGCACTCAAAATTTCATCATTGAAGGCTAATAAACACTTTGAATCTATTTAGGGACTCTATGACACTACTATATTCTTCAAGATGTTCTTTCAGGGATGGGAATTAGGTTCATGTGTTTCTGAAACAGTTAAATTTCTTCTTAACAGATAAGTTTGTGGTTTCTTTTGACTGATATAATGGTTAGAGACTTACTAGTATTACTTATAAATCCAGATAAATAAAGAATTTAGTAAGCAAATTAAAGTTATGATATCAAAAACACATGACAAAGAGGACATCTGAATTCCTGTTTCTCATTGCTGCTTGATTGGCTGTATTCCATTATACATTCCATATTGTTTGAATATTCACATAATTTCCTGGGTTTAATTTCAGTTATACTGTAATTTAAGCTTGAAAGTAACTTCTGTATTTTATTTTCCAGTACCTTCTTCAAGTAAGTTTCGCTCACCTGCAGCACCATCTCCCCTAGCTCTGCGACAACCAGTGAAAGCATTTAGTAACCATGGACCCAGTTCAGTTGCTTCTCCAGAAGCCACACAGCTGACACACAGTAGTTCTTCACCAGGGCCTCTTGCAGCCCAGAGTTCAGGCTTGCCAAGCCCTGCCAGCAGTATTAACAGTACTACTCTTACCAGACCAGCAGGGACAGCAGGGATGAGGAGTGGTTTGCCCAGACCCAGTGCCCCTTCTACAGGGGGTATCCCAGTGCCTCGTAGCAAACTTGCACAGCCTGTTCGCAGGTGAGTATGTGACAGGTAGTCTTAGTTTGAAGTTTTCAGAATAAATTTTGTACGTTGTGTATTTGTGCTGCTCCTTCCTGTAATTCTCATTTTGATTTCAAGGTCTTTAGAGTGGAAGTGGAGACCTTCATGTGACATATTTGCCTATGTTTCCAAAATAGTTTTGAAGCAAAACTGAGAGGCAAAGGTTCTTGACTTAAATAGTGAAGGTGAAAGAGTGAAGGTGAAATAAATAATGAAAGATACTGAACTAAGTAAATCTTAGTCTGGGCTGAAAAGGCAGTAGGAATTTGTCTGGATGTGGTAAAAAGCTATCAAAATATAGCTAGCAAGTGAAAATTCATTTGTATCACCATAGCTGGCAAGTGAAAATTTATTTGTACCACCAAGTGACACATTCTGAAGTCAGAACTATTTTCCTCTTGTAATTTTTAAGTCATGCATTGGTATCAGGGTGAGAACAGTTTCTTTCCTTGGGCAGTCAGAAACTTTAGGAAGGAAGACACATGAGGACAGAGGAGGCATCCATAGCATTTGTTAAACTTGACATAAAAATCAAAACTCACAGGACAAAACAGAATTTTCAGCTTAAACGTAACCTTTGTGCTAACACCAAACTGTAGAAATTGCTTAATGTCAGAGTGTTTTGGAAAACAACCGCAAGAGAAACCAAGTATTAACTGGAAATGCTACATGGATGGTTTGTCTTCAGGAGAATCAGAAGGCAGTGATGCATAATGTAGCATATGTGTTCTTAATGCCATGCTGATGTGTTCCTGGAATGTGTGGAGGATAACTTCCTCACACAGCTGGTGAGTGAGCCGACCAGGGAAGGTGCCCTCCTGGACCTGCTTCTTGTGAACGGGGAAGAGCTTGTGGGGGAGGTAAAGGCTAGAGGCCGTCTAGGGTGCAGTGATCATGAGATGATCGAATTTTCGATCCTTTGAGAAACAAAGGGAGGGGTTAGTAGAACTGCCACATTAGACTTCCGCATGGCTAACTGTTCAAAAGACTGATTAACAAAATTCCTTGGGAGGCTGCCCTGAAGGAAATGGGAGTCCAGGAAGGCTGGACATGCTTCAAGCGTGAAGTCTTAAAGGCACAGGAGCAGGCTGTTCCCGTGTGTCGAAAAACAATCAGCTGGGGAAGGAGACCAGCCTGGCTAAACAGGGACCTTTGGCTGGATCTCAAGAACAAAAGGAGAACCTATTGCCTTTGGAAGAGGGGTCAGGTCTCTCATGAAGACTGTAAAGATGTAGTGAATCTCTGCAGGGAGAACATTGAGAGCCAAAACACAGCTAGAGCTCAACTAAGCTACAGCTGTTAAGGATAACAAAAATGTTTCTATAAATTTGTTAACAGCAAAAGGAGGATTAGGGAAAATCTCCCTCCTTTACTGGATGCAGAGGGAAATGTGATAACTAAGGATGAGGAAAAGGCTGAGGTGCTCAACGCCTAATTTGCCTCAGTCATTAGCAGTGGAACTGGCTGTTCCCTGGACACCCAGCCTCATGAGATGGGAGATGGGGAGGGGAAGCAAACTGAGGTCAGCACAGTTGAAGAGGAGGTGGTCAGAGACCTGCTACACCACTTGGATGCACACAAGTCTGTGGGACCAGATGGGTGAAACCCAAAGGTGCTGAAAGAGTTGGCAGATGTGGTCGCCAGGCTGCTGCCCATGATTTACCTGAAATCATGGCTAACTGGGGACTGGAGGGTGACAGATGTGACACCCATCTACAAGAGAGGCAGAAAGGACGATCCAGGAAACTATAGACCTGTCAGTCTGACCTCAGTGCCAGGGAAGGTCATGGAGCAGATCATCTCGAGTGCCATTAAAGGTCATATAATGGACAACCAGGGGATTAGGCCCAGTCAGCATGGGTTTATGAAAGGCAGGTCCTGCCTGACAAACCTGATCTCCTCTAAACGACTTGCTTATTGGATGAGGGAAAGGCTGTGGATGTTGTTTACCTTTGACACCATTTCCCACAGCATTCTCCAGCAAAACCCAGGGCTCGGATTTGGGGCCACTCCTGTTTAACATCTTTATTGATGATCTGGACGAGGGGATCGAGTGCACCCTCAGTCAGTTTGCAGATGACACCCAGTTGGGTGGGAGTGTTGATCTGCTCGAGGGCAGGGAGGCTCTGCAGAGAGACCTGGACAGGCTGGAGCCATGGGCTGAGGCCAGCTGGAGCAGTTTCCATAAGGGCAAATGCCGGGGGCTGCCCTTGGGCCACAACAACCCCCAGCAGCGCTACAGGCTTGGGGAGGAGTGGCTGGAGAGCTGCCAGTCAGAGAGGGACCTGGGGGGGTGATTGACAGCCGGCTGAACAGAAGCCAGCAGTGTGCCCAGGGGGCCAAGAAGGCCAATGGCATCCTGGCTTGTGTCAGCAATAGCGTGGCCAGCAGGGACAGGGAAGGGATCTTACCCCTGTACTCGGCACTGGTGAGGCCGCCCCTCGATTCCTGTGTTCAGTTTTGGGCCCCTCACTATAAAAAGGACATTGAATGACTCGAGCGTGTCCGGAGAAGGGCAACGAAGCTGGTGCAGGCTCTGGAGCACAGGTCGTACGGGGAGTGGCTGAGGGAACTGGAGGTGTTTAGTCTGGAGAAGAGGAGGCTGAGGGGAGACCTCATCGCCCTCTACAGCTATCTGAAAGGAAGTTTCAGAGAGCTGGGAATGAGCCTCTTTAGCCAAGCAACAAGTGATAGGACAAGAGGGAATGGCCTCAAGTTGCACCAGGGAAGGTTTAGATTGGATATTAGGAAGCATTTTTTTATACAACAGGTTGTTACTCATTGGAATGGGCTGCCCAGAGAGGTGGTAGAGTCCCCATCCCTGGAGGTGTTTAAGAGTCAGGTCGACATAACACTGAGGGATCTGGTGTAGTTGGGAACTGGGTTAATGGTTGGACTGGATGATCTTCAAGATCTTTTCCAACCTAGACGATTCTGTGATTCTGTGATTTTCATTGAAGGTATCAAGCTGAAAAAAAAACCAAAACAAAACAAAAAAAAAACAGTCATCCATGAGAAATACTAAGAATCTCCTTAAACAGAAAGGATAAACAGTTGGTCTCCATCACCGTAAAAAAGACAAACCAGCCATAAATAGCAAAGTGGAAAAGTTCTGTTCTGCAGTGAGTGCTGGGCACGGGAATGACAAGTGGCTCTCACAGTATTGACTGTTTTGCAATCTGAGTCTGCACTGTCAGCAGTATGAAACTTTGTGTAATAAAAAGCAGTTGGTTTTTGATGGGAAGTTCTCAATAGTAGCAAAGTGTGGTTGCCCAAATTGTGACTTTTCTTAGAGAAAAGTGTTTCACTTTATTAAACAGCTTTTTTTGAAAGTTTACATAGATAATGCGGTATCTGTGTACCACGCAAAAACAAAGTATCTACGAATGTCAAGATTTTAATGTAAGCAAAATGTAATACTCTAAACAAGGATTTTCCTGTTTATACATCACTGGAAAAAAATGGCCTATTTTTAGGTGGCAGCAGATTAAGTTTGTATTCTCACAGGGTATAATAGCAAAGTTTTCTGTCTATGTAAATGTTTTTCTGGCATGGTAGTTGCCAAGATACAACACACAGAACCTGAAAAAGTACTTGGGGTTTAAATAAGCTGTATTGCAGAGAAGTAAATGAGTAAAGCGTGTATTTCAACTACTTATAAAATGTTTACATTCTTTTGTATTGGACATGGAGACTTCAGCAATTATGTATGAAACTAAAAAATATCTAATTTTATTTTAGATCATTACCCACTCCCAAAACCTATGGCAACGTGAAAGATGAGAGTTGGAAAGATGGCTGCTACTGAACTGCAAAACTTAATGCAAAGTTCCAGTGTTCATGGATGCTTCCTCACCAGGCTAAAAGACAGCTTGATTATACAAACTGTTCAGATGTGACTTTTGGGATTTGTCAAAATTCCAGACCTCTCTGTCTCTAATTAGCACAAACTGGCAGAGATTATAAAGCAGCACTTTAATGACATCTAACATCAGATGTTTGGTGGTGACACAATCACTTCTACATTAAATTGCTATCAGTTCTGTTTTTTTTTCTTGCTTGCTAAAAATGTATCAATATGAGCATTTATGACAGTGGCTGATGTCTGGGCAGAAACCTAACGAATGCCAAAGAAATGCCCATCTTGAAAAACAGCAAGTATAACAGTCAACTTACATTGTCCAAACCATCATTTTCAGCCTGTTTTAATTCAGCAGAAAGATGGGTGAATATGTACTATTGAAACAAGATTCTAATTGCAGACTGCTACAGTGCTAGTGAAACACTGCTTTTAACAATTACGTGAGATTTTCATTGGGGAAAGTGGTACGTACATCCTTCAGAAAGAGTCACAAGTTACTCTGGAAGATTAGGCAGTATAGTAAGTAGTAGCCATGGCTTTTATTAACATGAAAGGTTTTGAATGTAGCAGACACACCCAAATGCAATAGTATAGATTGCATCTTTCCTATGTTGATTTATCAGCTTTACATGCTCTTATATGTTTGACTGCCAAAAGGGCTTAGTATCAGTTGTACAATCTTTCTAACCTTAACGTTCCTGGCTCAGGAAAGATGGCCTTTGCTATTGTAGCCACATTTTTAACACATGGCTCTCTATTTGGGAAAAACTTTTTTTACAGCAGGTTTCCTTAAAAGGAAAGAACAAGTTGTATGTTAATTTGTTCTAACACCACACCACTATGCTTGCAGCCTGGAGCAACTGTAAATGCTGATAGTTAAGGAGAAGGAAACACAACTATGCACTTGTAACATACAAATTTTAAGGTAATGAGTTGATGCCAAATGATATTCATTTAGGTGATGTTCCATGGTATGAGGGAGTTTTCTGTATCCTATTTTTTTACTTTCATCCATTTATTTTAAATTGGTTTATTTTAAATTGTAAATATTTTTACAGAAGATATTGCCCATGTAAATGTGTTTAAATGTGTACTTTGCCTTACATATGTGTATCTCACATTACTGGTAACAGAGTATGAAACCTGCTATGTCTGTTTACAAGCTGTTAAATTCCTCTGGTGGCTCTGACTTACTCTAACACATTTTTCTCAGAACAACTCATATATTTAGCATTTGAACCCTTATTTTCTGTTTTGGAAGACATAATGCAAACATTTGTAACTGAAGTTGTATTGGGTGGGACTAGTTAAATGGAAGGGATTTTGTTTGAAGCTTTTTCAGTATTTTGGATGTACAGTTGATGAAGTAAGAGAATGTGAATGGTATCTCCTTTGTGCAATGACTGACGAACACTACACGTTGCATTGGACGGTAGGTAGCCTTCAGCCCCATTAGTATCCAAGTTTGGAACTGCTGGTGTATTTTGACTCCTACCACTAGGAGGATAACTAACCCTGAAATTCTACCACTTGAGTTTTAGGCCAGCATTAACATATTCCTGGATGAAAAGCCATGCAATACTACTTGACTTGGAAGAAGCCAAATAGGAAGGAGTGGAGACTAATTTGCAGCTCTAATAACTCAAGCAAACTTGGGGCTGTTGAATGACTTCACACTCCAGACCAAGATCTGTGCTGAGACTTTGAAGTCAGGGTATCAAATATACTGTAATTCAGTAAGATTTCAGAAGGGGTAAAGAAACTACCTTGCACCGGTTGACCAGTACATACCACTAATCTACTCTTGGGTCATTCACTGGCACAGATAATGGATGTTGGTGTCTCATGTCACAATTAAACAGAAGAGAGAACTAGATCAAATGCCTGTATCCTCACTAAAGCTCAAATTTTAACATTTCAACATTTTACAAAGCAATGCTGCAGTCTTCATTGAAAAAAAAGGTGAATTTTAATTGGTGGATTTTATCACTTGACTGACTTTTAAATTTTGAAAGTCAGTTTAGGTGACGATATTGGGGGTTTTATCATGGCTGCATCAAACTGTTGAGTATGTTTCCTTAAGTAATTCATCACTCGGGTAAGGTCAGCTTAAGTTTTATAAGGATTCTTCTCTGCTGTTCTCCCCTGTAGTACAGCGAATGACTTCCTGAGAAGACAGTCTGTTTACTAGAAAGCCTTTGTGCGTTACCAGTTTATTGATATCAGGAAATCACGGGGCTCTGTGTTTAGAAATTTATTGCAGAAGTGTGGAAATACAGATTTGATAAACTAGTGCCTATGATTTACTTAACTTATGTTTGATATAGTAGTAAGGGTTTTATGAATGTGGATTACTTTTTGTGCCAACAGCTCGGAATTGTTGTATGTGTGTAGGCAGAAGGACTTGTTCTGCTTCCAAAGTTATTTAATTTTTTTGTGTTTGAATGTTTTTGTGTTAAAAATGTAAAAAAAAATATAAAATATTCTTACCACAAAATACTTCCTGGATCATTATTTTTATAACAAATTATTTTTAAAAGCTTTTAGAAATTTAGAGGGTATTGTTTTAGGTCTTTTTTTGTTGGTTGGGTTATTTTTCAAGAACCATACTGAGTACAACGCTGTATTTGGGTGAAATCTGATTTCATTGACATACAGAGGTAGACTTGTGTTGTGCCTCTGCTCTGGAAGGACAATGCATAATTCAGAGTTACGTGAAAAACTATTCCGAATTTTCACCAGAGTGATTTGGTTTTGCAGTTCCTTAGTACAGAAGCTGTCTTTCTGTTTGTACAGGATTTGTGCTCACTTCAAACAACCACATGAAACAAATTTTTCATTTTGAAAATTCTGGACTTTATGCAGAAAATTGAGCAGTGTAAAAGTGTACCTGCTTTGAATTGTTAAGTACACATTTTATCAAGCTCGTTTATAAATGCCTCTACTTTCTGGCTCACATAGAAGCAAGAAGTTTGGTTTGCTTTGAATTTGGAATTACCTTTCTGTAATCTGCATTTTGCTACAAAGCAATGTATCCAAGAGTAATGTGATTGCCATTTTTTTTCTTATCTTGGTATTAATAAAGTTAAGCTAGGTTTACTTCTATTTGGTGGCTACATAATATTAAATCTGTGAGGCTTGCTATTAATGGTTTATCACAGCATAGTCCTCTATTTTATAATTAAGCCAGTAGATTGTTTTCCCTCTAGTTAGCTGACCTAATTCTGTAAAGCTGGCTTCACACTGACTGCTTCTAAAATGTGATCCACTACCCCTCCCTTCATTGCTTTTTAGTTCTGTAGTCAAGTACCATTTGCCCCATGCCCCTTCAGGAGAACAGAGCGGTGTCAAAATCAGAGGCAATTAATAGCCTTTCACACTTAGCTTTTAGCAAGTTTCTGTTACAAACTCTTCTATATTAAACTAATGTTTATAATTAACATCATCATACTGGAAGACTGAAGATAGGAAACACTGTTTCTGGAGTTCTCTTATTTTGAGCTAAGGTACTACAGCTCCTTTGGGTTGGTATAGGAGTGCTAGGTCATGTTTTATCCAATAGTGTGTTACCCTCTAGGAGTCTGCTTGAAATGCTGAAAAATAATAAGTGATGATCATGTAAGGAAGCAGAAGGTTGAAGCTGCTTATGCTGCTGAAGTCTTGGGGTGGCTGCAGAGCATGCAGTTTTGCTCATTTAAAACTTACCTAATCCACATTTTTCTCACAAATATTTGTGAAATAAATATGGCAGTGTCTTTAGTTCTCCCTCTTTTGATCTGTAAGAACAGGAATAAATTTGAGTTTTTAATTTTTATTTTTTTAAGTAAAACAGATGTGATGTGAGGTTGCTTTGGTTTAAAAAACAAAACCGAACCCCCACCTACTCTTGACTGCGTATATGCCATTCTGTAGTACAAGGCTGACACCTCCAGGCAGTCTGTTTGTTGCAGGAAGCTGAGGCGGGTATTGGGGCGCTCTCTGGAGTATCCATCCTGTGTTACACAGAACTTCACGGTAAAGAAGATGCTCTCTGCTCGGAGAGTTAAAGAACTGAAAGGAGCAGATTCCATGAGATCCACTTTCCACAGGATTGTTTCATAATAGTATTTTCAGCCCTGGTGTCTCATACAGTTGTACTGTTTGTCACTGTCCTTTTAACACAATGATAATCTGCTGTGACTACATTGAGCACTTACAGGACACAAATCGTAACTGTAGTAATTAAACTAATTTGCAGATCTTCAGCAGATTTAAAGAAAGAGGTAGCTAAAATGTTTCCTTACTAGCAAAGTGATTTTTCAACTTGGTGCATCATCCACACCTGTTACAAACAGTCATTTTTAAAAAAGTAAATTGTTATCTTTGAGAGCAGGAAAGCCTGAGACTGTGGCACTCTCACATAAGACAAGAGTGGACTATATCTTTTACAAGACTTAAGGCTAAACAAAAGAAGATACTCCTGCTGTAATCGGAGCTCCTATCATTGACATAAGCAAGGGTAATCATGCAACTCAATTTTCTTTTGGAGAATTATTTTAATACCTTACAAAGATAAAGCTTAGAATGGTAGTGATGCCTTCTCTCCCAGAGTGTGCTGCCCTTCTTGCTGCTTTTAAATTATCCCTGAAAGCTTACTTCTGTTGTCAGCTACAGCAAGGGAGATGCAAAAAACAAGCAGATTGGGGATGAGGGGTATATGCCTTACTGAGAAGGTGACAGTGTGGTCCATCCCTAGTGTTACTCAACTTTTGGTTGTCACGTATAACATGCAGAATACAAACTGAATTCTTCTAGTCTGTTCTTTTCCGTTCTCTTTGCCATGGTTTTTCTTGAGACTGTAGCCAAAATTGCAGCTTTTCACAGCCCTGCTATGAGAGGCTGTTTACAAACCTTGCTAGTACAGACAACATGGTCTAATGTCAGACAAACTACTCCTCCTCATCCAGCACGTGGTCCCAAGAGCTACCTCCATGTTCCTCCAGCAATAAGGCTGTGAGAAGAAGCAGGTGAATACCTGCGACCCCAGCCAGCTCAACTTCAAAGGCAATTTGGGACACAGCGTAATATATTTTTCAAGCTTTCTTACACCTATGTCCTTTGATAAAACTGAAATGAATGGAATCAGTTCTCATATGAATGATAACTTATTTCTGAAAACACCAGCATTTCTTGGCCTGACACAGCTATTTTCTTGAAAAAAAAAAGAATCTGGTGAAATTAGTCAAGTAGTATGCTTTTCCATTGGTTTCTGCCTAAGCATTTTTTGCATTCAAGGAAAGAAGATCATAAAGCAATTCAACTAGTTTCTTTATGCAAAAAGGACAATGTCTTCGAAAACATTAAAGTGGTCCACATTTGGGGTTTTTTGCATGAAAACTCCCTGTATAGTAACAGGGAGGTGAATGAGGACACTTGTGTTCTGTGTTTCCCACCTCTGTCCTGCCCAAGAGAAAAAGTGTTTATTAATATGGGGGTAGGACATCAGTGTTGTGACTTGGGACACTGCATGGCCTTGGCTGCTTAAAGCCACATAGGTGAACAAGAACTGTCTGGGTCCTGACATGCTGGTGATGGGAGTGTGGTCAGGGGGATGGGCATGCTGGGCTTTCCCTGGCCTCCCGCTCTTCCCAAGCATCCTGCCCTGGCCACAGACAGAGACAGGCTGCTGGGCTGGACTAGGTGGCCCTCCTCTAATCCCAACATCACTGCACTTGAACTCCTAGAAGCCTCCTTCCTACATTTGTCTCAAGGCACTCTTCCTAGGTTTTTTTTTGTTTCCCTTCAGACATTACCAGCAAACAAATCTGTACAACCATCACAAAAGCTCAGTTACCTGACTAATCGTCAGGTAACAGTATTAAGCCCAGCAGGGTTAATACTACTGTATCATTTCACAGCTGCTGCTGCCCTCTCCATACTTCAGATGCGTGCCAAAATGCTGACAGGAGAAAGCCATGCTGGACCAAGCTCTGGATTAGAAGGAGTTTGGTTTACATCCTGTTCAGGGCTGACGGTAAGGCCAGCTGCACTGCTGGCTGATTGAACCTGGTACACGCTAACTTAAAGGAGCACTACATCTTACTTCTTCAAGCATCTTTCTTCTTCAAGCACAGCAATTTGTCTTAATGAAATCAGTAGGACAGGAGTATCTTGCATCTTCTTAAAATATCTTTGTCACTCTCCCCATTTAGAAATGAGATTTTATTGAAGTATGTACTGCCATTTTGAGTCCCCTCTCAAAAAGGAAGTGGGGGGAGATCAGGCAAACCCTCTGCTCTTTATGCTCTGCCTTGGCTCCTGGCTTAATCTTGAATTCCTCAGTCTACAGTCATCCATTTACCCCTGCATTTACTCACCCGACCACTGAGCCCAGAGCAAGGTTACATTGTTTCTGTTCATCCATTCCACACTGGGCTAATGCAGACACATAAAACCACTGTTAATGCTGCTTCAGCTGACCTGTCTTCAAAGGAGTTATGAAAACCTTGTCCTAATTCTCATCCTTTTAAAGCTGTGTCTTGATGTCAGTGAAAGCAAGGTGGCGTCACCACTGTCACTCAGCCTCAGGAAAGCAGCCTGGGGCAGCCTCTCCAGTCCATGTCCATGCTGTGCTTTGCTGGCAGGCACCAGCAGCTCCTGAGCCACACAACGCCCAGGCACAGGCAAGCACAGGCAGCAGTCACGGCCGCTGCCCCGAAACTCCCTGCTGTGGGTGCAGCTGCATAGTCATAGCAGTCACTGCTAAGTTATGCACCTCCCAGGTTGCTGGTGCAGACCTAGCACTGTTGATCTGGTGCATGCAGCCATCTGAATACCTGTGGGATCAATGGAAAATAACTTACGGTACAAGACTGGGCTGTAGGAGACCCTCAGTCAGTTCCGTGCTCTGCCATACACTTTCGAGGATGCCTCATTTATTTTCTTGAGGCTTAGTTCATCATCACTGAAATAACTACCAGTCTTCATAACTCACATGCTGGGAGCAATGGACAGGCCTGCTGCTGTTTAGAGGGAGGGTCAGCCAGTCAGTTCATATCTTGTCTAATACAGTGGGGTAAGTTAAAAACAGAAATTTGGTCGACCTCAGTTTATCAGCTCAAATGTCAGAGAGCAAATAATGTCTATTGTAAATGTCAGAGTCAAGGGATTTTTCTTCTCCCTTTAAAAAAAAAATCAACAAAGAATTAGTTACTGTATTTATGCTTCCATTCACACAGGTTCAGCTCCACTGATTGTGAATGGTGTTGCTCTGGTACACAAACATACTGTGGGAATATTAAAAGGAACTTGCTTAAAGGCATGGGTCTGGTAAAGCACTGAAGCCCAGCTCAGCCCTCTCCTTCAGCAGTAAAGCAGCTTTCAGTAACACAATGCTTTGCTAAGGGCTGGTAAATTCAGGCTGCTGTCTCCTAAGCAGACCACAGGGTTTTAAGATATATCTGGTGGGCATCACACCTTTATGATTTATCTCCACATGAAAATGTTCCCAGGCCAGTGAAACACAGCCCTCTGTAGGCACATGCACCCCTCCAGCCACCAGTGCCAGCCTTCCTGCCCCATGCCCCACTGTCAGCAGAAGAAATGGAAAACTCCTTTTCCAAAACCACCTGGCAACCTACTGCTCAAGGCTTGCTTCTAACCTTTATTTTCCCACCTTGATAGAGGTGCGACATCAGCTTAAGGCTCCTTTCCTGGGCTGAGTGCCTTAATGGTAGAACTGAAGGAGGGAAAATAAGTGGTTCTTGTTAGTGGGCTCAAACCACGTACTCTCTGCAGGGCCTTGGCTCAGCTCATCTCTCTCACTCCTCGCCCAGGCCATTCTTCTGGGCTGACCTCCCCACCAAAGGCTCTCAAGTTTTTTCCATTAGCAGATCCTTTTTCTTGGCGTGTTCCCACTTTCTGCATCCTCTTCATTATGAAGATAAATAATATTTATTACCAAAGCAAATCACTGAAGTCTACCTGCCAGGAACCTCATTTCAAAATTCAAAACAACAGGTATGTTCCATTTATAGCCCATTTATGCACTCTTTTTAGCCCTTCTATCTTACTATGCATTTTTTTTTTTAGTCGGAGGTGGTTTTGTTTTGTTTTGTTTTGTTTTGTTTTCTCTCTTCATTTCCTTCCCAGGACTCTCCAGACACTAGAGGGAGGTCTTGCTTTCTCTGTGCTTTTTCAGTCTGAAGTTTGGTCTGGTTCAGCTTCAATCTACAACATCGTCCTGCACTTACACTAAATTGTCCATAAGGTCCTGAATGAATTTAACAGCTGCATTTACACCAGGAAAGCCCCAGTCTGTGGGAAGACCAAGCTGTGCACAGCTGGCCATAAAAACCACCTCGTATATGACTTTAAGAGAACAGAGATAAAATTCAGCTGATCTTTCCTGCACATCACCTTTCATTCTTAAGAGATGCCAGGCTGCACCCCAGGTTATCAATGACTGCTACAATGCCAGTTTTAATATTTTAATCTTGTCTAGATTTTATAATTTAGGACTTTATATTTTTCATACATATCACAGGGTGTGAAATAGCCCTGTTAGACTTTTTACTCAGTCTCAGGTGGATTTAAACCTCCTGAAATGTTTAATATTTCAGAAACATTTTCCCACTGGTTTGGGTTTTTCCAATTAAATGTGTAGCACCACCCAGCATTATCTCAGGACTGTGGTAAGTAAAAAGGCTTGTATTCATCTACTTACAGCTGGTGTGGATTACACGAGACATACACACCTCTCCTCTCTCCACATTAGGTTCCCCCGCAGTTAACACGGCACTCGAGTACAGCCTACCTCCAGAGCAGCTCCTCTGAACAACCCAAGCGTAGCAATGAGCCACCAGCCACCGGCATGGCTGTGAAATTATGGGGGGGGTGGGGGTAGGAGCCTGTGTTGCACAGGGCCTGCTTCAGCTCTGGGGAAACAGCAGTGACTACAAACTGATGCCGTTACTACTCTGTAATGGGAAGGATGGGCCAATCTCCTTTTCTGCAGAGGGTGGCTTCTCAGGACTTCCAGATTCAGGGCTCTGATCCAAGAAATCCAATGGGAAGAGCTCAGCTGTGACCTGCATTTTCACAGAAACAACGGTGGAATATGGTATATTAGTGCTCTGTATGTGGGTTGCCCAACTGCTCTTACTGTTCATTATGCCCTTAAAATTTTTGTTTACTTAAGGTCTTTCTAAAATCTGCCCCTTACTTCTCAGATAATATCTTTCATTATCTAGTAAAGGTTGCAATTACTGCCGAAAATCTCTTGAATTTGAAAAGCAAAGGACCAGGATGCTAACAGTGAGTGCTGGCATGCTGCAGGGACAGGGAGCAGCCATGAGCTATGTGAGACAGCCTCTCCACCTGAAGGGCCAAAAGTGCTTGGACATCTTTGCTGTGCCACTCAATCGAAAGGTTTCAAGAAGTCCTTGAAATGAAATCCCTGTGCTTGGTTCTTGCTGCTTGCTTGGAGGAGCACAACAAGTCATCCTCACTGCAGAGCCTCTCTGCGAGCAAAATGCCTACACACCTGTAGAGAGTGAAGGTGGTTGCTCAGGGCTTACAGCACATCTTATGGAGGGTTTCAGCAATACCACTCAAATACTTTAGGAAACTATAAGTGAAAATTGATTCTGTGAATGTTTAGCAGTTGTAAAGGACAAGATTTTTATTGTGATGAAGGGATCACACTGTACATGTTTACTCCTCGGGAGTAAGGTACCTGCTGGAGCTCAGTGCACTTGTTTCGAATGTGCAGCTTTGCCATAATTTCCAGTGTGATCTTGAGCAGATGGATTAATCTCATGTTTATTACTTCTCCAGCTGTACAGGAGTATGATAATGGAATGATTCTGTATCTTTGCACTTGATAATAACCCTTTGGGGAATCTGGAAGGACAGAAACCCTTCCCTAGCTGTTTTTTCCTAGCACCTAGCATTTAGGGACCTGTTTTTGTTTGGGTTTCTTGGTGTCAGTGTGAAGCAATTTGCTTTGTGAGAAGGATTGTCTGTATTTTCATGGGAAGTGGCGACTTCGTTATCTCTCTGTCTATCCCTGGCTCCCATCCTGCATGGGGCTCCCTCGCCTGGAGGGGGTTTGGGCAGGGTTTGTTTGGGTGGACTTCCCTTCTGGGCCTGGGATTACTGCACAGAGCTGCTTACACCTGGGTGGAAACACTGAGCACTGATCCTTACATACCTCTTTGGGTAGTTACTCTTATGGTCCTGGTTTGTATTGACTTCAGCAGCAAGACTGTCCTACTGATAAATACTCAGTATTTAGGCTACTCATGTAGACATGGGTAAAATATGTTTCGAATATTTTATTTAGAAATTATATGGAAAAAAGTGTATATGCAATAAATGTTATATATTTAATACATTAAAAGAGATGTAATAATATTTCTAATCTTCTGCTTTCTGATATTATCACAGACCGAGCAGAGGTAAAGAGGTCTTAAGGTGGCCGTTTTGTACATGTTTATTCCAATCTTTTGTTTTTCTTGAATTCTTTCTCCCTGAAATAAAGGGCCGATGGCTTTTATTCCTTCCTCCAACTACCCAATCTTAAGAAGCTCTGTTATCTGGCAGGCAGCACAGAAGATGCTACTGGCTTAAGACAATTCGCAAGCTGTTCAGGCCACAGACTTCAGTTCTGGGCTATGAACCCCACCTAACATTTCCAGCTTGGCCAGATCCCCCTGATCCCCAATGTGCTGCCAGCAGCTATGACCGCAAGCGCAGTTACACCACAAAGAGACGTGAAGTTTTATCGACACCAGCGGGCATCACCGCAGAGGGCACAGAGCATTCGCACAAGATACCAGACAACGGGGTAACCAGAGGCCAGGAGGAGCTTTGCGGGGTCACCCAGTCCCGCCGCGCCACCCCAGAGCAAAGTCAGCAGCCGCAGCTCACCCTGCTACGGGGACATCTGCTTGACCTTTCCTGGGAGATCACCGCTGGCTCCCCAGGCTGTCCAGCCTTCAGCAACATTGTTTTTACTTGCCTCATCAGTATCTAATCTGAATCTCTCCTACAGCAGCTTAAACTCGTTGTATCTCTGTGGAATCGTGAGGTTATCATAAAGAGACTACTTTCAACTAGTGGCAGGAAGAACTGTCCTCCTGGCAACATGTCTGGCATTTCTGCTTACACACCCCAGAAAGGGAATAAAAGATCTTGTGATGAAGACATTCATGCTTTCATCTTTGTGGCAAATCAACGGATATACAAAATCCAGAGTATACCTTCCTCAGCTGCAGCGACATGCAACTTCTACTGATACACCAGGTTTAAAATTGAGAAGATTCTTTAGGTTATTAAAAAAATGTCCTACTTTATCATGGTTTTAGAAGTGCACATAATACAGTGTATCAAGGCTATTTTCATGGGATTAATACACGGCATTATCTAAGACAAGAATTAAGAGATTCTTATTATGTTTGAGATTTATTTCTTCCCATTTGCCTAAGATTTCTTCTAGACAGCTTGAGATTTAATTTAGTTAATAGTGCGCCCATTATTTTGAAGGGCTTGCTTATTTGTTGATCAGTGTTACTGATACTCATTTTTATTATTTGGTAAATACTTGGCAACAAGACAGGAAACATTTTTCTTCTATGTTTGTACAGTTTTTAACATAAAACAGTCTTAGTCCACATCCAGGCACCTTTGATGCAGCGATACAAATGGCAACGGAGTGTAAAGATTTTTTTTGTGTAACCTGAGATAGAATATCAATGCTATTAACTCTTATCTTTCCCATGGGGCTCACCATTAACATTGCTTTTAATATGGAGGAAGCTTTGGTGGGAGAGGGATGTAATTTTTCTTTGGAGTGTCAATTAAATGAATATGAAGCAACTGCTGCTGTAGGTATTATTAAATTTACTTCTGCATTTTTTGACATTTAAACTATTCTGTGAGACAATACGGTCTTGGTGTCATTTACTCTGATCTGGCATCTTTTTGCAAAACCAAAAATAGAGATTTTATAGGCACAAAACCACATTTGTGTGATCTACCTCCATATTACCTCCCTTGATTTATGTCCCTAACCCTGACCAGGTTCCTGCATAGAAAATTAAGAGGGGGATGGGAGCCTCAATGGACAATGGAAGCCAATAAACCCAGCTGGATCCGGGCCTGCAACTGCACATGCATCCTAAAGCCCCACCATTTACCAGGTTGTGCACATCCCATTTTAGTGTGCTCTCTGGCCTTGGTGACACTGCTGTCCCCTCACACCTTGCCTTGGCTCCCACAGATGCTGAATGGGCTGTCTGGGGCACTCTCAGGGAGGTAAATTAGGGCTGCGACATCCAAGATGTGCCTGTCTCTAAAGCAAGACAAAGACCGTCTGCCCGCGAGAGTCCGTGGGAAGCGAGATCTGAGCCTGCGGTGCAGAGCATCATTTGACTTTTAAAACTGAACCCAGTGCCTTTGGAGGCAGCCTCATCTCACCTCCTGTCCTTGCCTGGCTGGACAGGATGCTAATTTTCGTTCTTCTGGACTAAGGCATTAGTCATCAAGTCATTTATTTTATTATGACTTTCCATCTTAATCCTGATAATATTCCAACTCCAGAGAAAGATCAAATGGCAACAAAAGAGAACAGTGTCTGAGGCAGAATTATTTCTTATTTGAATGTGGGTAAAGGTATCTCACATAAAGGCATTTAATTGCTTAAAGAAAAAATCGCTGGTAGTAATTGGTTTACAGTTGTAGGGGTACAACTGCCTCAACAAATGATTGTCAGCAGTCAATTTACAAAATTATTCTTCAATGATCCCCCCATTTCATCTCCTTTCATGGACCAGAAGCCTTTTTCTAATGGGATGGTTGGCAAAAGATCTCTTCATCTCGTTTTTAAAAGGCAAATCACGCAGCCTTGAACCCGTAGTTCTAATTATGAATTATTGGAACATTGTGACCCAAGTCGTCATGCACTTACTTGTTGATTAACGGTCTTCGGGCATCTTAAAAATAAACATGGGGGAAAACCAAGTATAATGGAAGGGTTTTATTATAATAATTTCTGTCCTTGACGGCTAACCCGGAGCTTCAGTGAAAGGATCTGTGCCCAGCCACTCAGACTGAACGGATAGCAGGGACACAAAGGGGTCAGCGCAGCCGAGTGAAGAGGCTTGTGCTGTTTCCCTTCCACACCACTTCAACTGAATATAATCTCAGAGGCTATGAGGTGCAGAGCACTACTCCCAAGTGAGGCGTAAATACATAGTAGAGCTGGACTGAAACAGGCGTCATTTGGAAGAGAAATCAGAGGGAGAAGGGGACAGGACTCCCATGAATGGATAAATTACAAAGGCAGCAGGGAAGAGGAGAGGCAGGCACAGCACAGCAGAGGACAGAGGAGGAGGAAGGTCCCTGGATGCCTTTGCCACCTGGGCTGAGGGGAAGGGAAGGATGATTTGGTGGGATCCTGCCTGTAGAGGAGACAACAGCGATGACTGCTGCCGAGAAGGGGAGGAAGGGACACGTATCCAGTTTTCCTCACCCTGAAATTCAAACCCTGGGTCTGGTCAAGGACGCTGGCCATGGGAAAAAAGATGCTGATTATTGTGGACATTTACCAAGCAGGATTGAGCCACAGTGCAATAAAATAAAATAAAATAAAATAAGGCCATGAGTCTGCTAAGATCTTAAAAGTCGCTGACTCAGTGAAGGTGGGCTGTGGGTGGGGGGTGACAGAAGGTGCGAAGTCCCTCTGTGCTGCTGCTCTTGAGAGAGGGAGCAGAAGCCAGGCGTCAGAGAAGGACCTACTTCAGCAAAGGACCAGCTGATGTGTCAAAACACAAAGATAACCATGGAAGAACAGACAAAATCACCAGTATCTCTGCACAATTATGCTCCAATTCCTGACTCCTAAACCATAAAAAAACCTGATCTGGATCTAAATTATAAATAAGAAAAAGCATACACATTTCATGGAGTTTACCACAAGGTTACCCTAAACTGCGTGTAGGGAATCACCCAATACACCTTAAGGAGTATTTTAATCCAACACAATGACAGCAAAGACTGGTTTTTTCCATGGAAAAATATTACTGTCCTATTAAGTCTTAAATTCCCTTTATATTTCTATCCATAACCTAGGTGCACAGCAAGTAAAGTAGAAACTAAGGGATTGTACATTCCCTGGAAATCAGAAACTACTCCTGCAAGGTCTCACCTGAACATCACTTCCAGAGTGGTATTTTGTCCCAGCCTCTTTAGTAGCACCACCGCTTAAAGGTGCTGACCAAAAGGTTTCCGTTCCTCCAGGACTGTCCTCCGGAGGCCTCTCATACTCCACAAGCGCCCGGCACAGCTCCACAAATCAGCTGGCATGGACATTCAGAGAGCCAAAGCATGACTTATGGGCGGGTGACGCCATCCCACAGCAGCTGAGCTCCGCTGCTTCCCACAGACCCGGGCACAGCACACAGCGAGCCAGGGCGGGAGGAGCAGGGGGCTGAAATGGGAAGAGTGGCCAAATAGGGGGTGACCACCCTTTGCTTTCTCACCCCACTCCATCGTCCTGCTTTTACATCCTGCTCATAACCACAGCACGCATGCACCTGAGGCACAACATGGTCGGGATTTAGGCTTCCAAGTCCAAGACTGTGATTTATCCATAATTTGCTTGGGATTTGCAAACCAACCCTTCTCACCCGAGGCTCCTGAGTGCATGGAGTGACGAGTGTAATGGCTGCACACACCGAACCTCCTCCTGCTGCCTTAGATTCAGCACAGTGCACAATACCCACAGCAACTTCCCCTGGGGGACACCGAGGGGACCTCACTGCATATGTGCAATTTGTAATAATTCTGGGCTGTGCCTATACTTTTAATCTCTGGCAGGAGAAGCAAGTGATTCCAACAACATCTCCACACAATGTGCTGAAGCAGCCACTAGCTGAGCAAACAGCAAGGTCGCTTTGCTCATTTCTTACAGCACTGTCAAAATTCCTTGCAAGCCTACGCTTTATTTTTCACCTTTGATTCCAGTTAAATAAACGAAAGGCACAAAAAATCCTGTTATAAAAGAGTAAACAAAATTCCTAGTGTTTGCAGGACTTCTGCTACTCCAGACTGGTTTATAGCACAGGTGCTCTCCTATGGAAATCAACCCCCTCCTAAGAATAATATAAGGCAGTATTATTTATAAAAGTTACAAACTACAACAAGCTTGTATTTCAATGAGTCCTTTCCCTCCCTCTTCTTGCTCTTGCTATCTCTTATCCTCTCACCTATTTTTCAACAGAAAGACTAATGAGGAATAATTTGAGAATGATATATGATTGGGTTTACTTGCCAAGTCTTTTTATACTTGAATAGTCAGCACTAGCAGGGGGTAGGCAGTATGCTTTGTCCTGTCCTCCACAAAAGAAAACAGAGAAGGAATTAGCCATTGATTTAGATACACTGCGGTGTGCACTACGTGTGAGCTGGTTGCCTTGCAGCCAGATGCTGCAAAACTACTTAGCATCACTCCAGACTCCAGCCTGTACTCTAACGATGACATATCGGGAAAGCCTGCAGCAAGTTAAAGAGACAAGAACCATGCTCAGCGGCAGATACATTTTTTCACTCTACATGCTGGATGTGAAAATATGCCGGGTGCCACCCGGGGTGATAGTGCTCGATGGATGGACAATTAGCAAAGCATATTGGCTGGTTCAGACTTGGCTTTCCCTGAAGTCAGCAGCCCTGCTCTTGTTTAAACCAGGAGTTAAGTTTGAATTTCTGATGATAAATTTTAAGAAAATCTCAAGAGGTCTTGTTTTGTTACAATGCATTCACAACACCTTCCCACTAGCTATAGTTCGGTGTCTCTTGGAACTGAAGTTTAGGTTACGATGACTAGGTGGGGTCTGAAAGAGGACACATCTGCTTTACCATATCTAGATTTACTGAACTCTCCCTGTAACTGCCTATATATGTCACACGTTATGACACAAAAGTATCTTCCCACGACCAGTCCTGCTCCAGTGGAGAGTTTGGGGAGTGACACTCTGAGATAAAATGGGAGGCCTGGCCTGTGCCCTTCACACCTGCTTGATAAGCAGATGTCTTGTGCTTTGCGCATCTGCCCAGCCTGGGATTGGCTTGCCCACGGTGATCCCGGCTCGGCCACACTGCAGGGAAACTGCACAGGCATTACTTACAAACCAGGGACTGTATGATAAGCAAATGACTTGCATGTTGTGAAGCCCAATACTGGCTACATGAAGGATGGTATAAGATAGCAGTGACTATAAGACTTTAAGAAGCACAATAAATACACTGCAAGCCCTTTTCTATAAATGCAGACCCTGCGCTCCCCTCCTCTAGCAGTACACAGAGCTCAAAAATATGAATGAACTAAAGCAATCTGAATCGTATTTGGTTGTTCGGCTCTGATGACTCATCTTCCCTTAGGCTAATGACAAGGAAACAAACACAGGCAGAACAATATTGGACTTGGCATCATTCTGGCAAAGTTGCCATGCCCAGGATTTTGTCACTAGGTACTACTTGCACTTCTTGTGTTGCCTGTGCCCCAAGTTAGAATTAAAGATTTAATAAGTAAATAGTCTGTTTTTCCCTTGACTCACCAATAATTTCTACTTGAATCCTGGGACAGACTAAAATTTTACCCAAATAAATTTTTGAGAAACTTGCTGTCTGATGGAGCTTAAGGCAAGCAGGAGGTCAGGGCAGCTCCCATAGGCTCTCTCCTTAAATTTGGTGGATCCCGCCTGAGCTGTGACCCAAGATGCTCCACACAGAGCAGAGCAGTGTGCTTCATGTAAAATCCAAGGGGTAGCCCCTGGGGATGCTGCGTGCTGAGCCAGGTACTCCCACTCAGGAGCGGTGATGTGAATCGGTGGTTGTGACCCCTCTACATCCTCTGGGTGGAAGGAGAAAAGACAGTGACGCTCCTGAGACGCGGCCAGTAGCGGTGCCAAGCACACAGAGTAAGAGTCACTGATGTCCATCTTGCTCTCAGGGGCTGCCCTCCTCTCTTGGAAGCTCCTGACCTTGTGAGCCCAGCCTGGCATCCCATCCAGCATTTCGCTTTTGAAGGAACAGGGTGACACACAATTATTAAATGAAATAGGGGAAACGTAAATGTTGTAAGCGCAGTTTTATGACCTTTGGATGTGGTTTTTGGGTGATGGACTACATTTCTTAGCCTGGTTTGAATACCTGTGGGCCTGCAAGTTGTCTGTTTCCTCCACCTGTGCTGACTGCCCTATAAAGGTACCTTCACCTCTCCTCACAAGCTTCTGGGACCCCACCGCCAGAAAGCGGTGCCTCCCCGACCTCCTGCGAGGGCTTTCCGTCCTTCCTCGCCCACTCTCGCAGCCTTCAGAGCAGCCGGCGATTTGCCCGGCAGGGGAAGGAGCCCGGCTGTCCCTCAGCGGAGGGGGGGGCCGCTGCTGCCCCCCCACGTGAGGTGACACCGCGACGCTGCCTGACTTTTCGACGCTGATGCCAAAGTAAATCCCCCGGTACCACGGTCCCTCCGCTTGAAAAGCCGCGCCCCGCCCCGGCCTCGGGAGGACGCGGGCGGCTGTGCCGGCCCCCGGGCCGGGCAGCGGGGGGGTCGCCCCGGAGGGGGGTGAGGGGGTCCGGCCACGACCCCCCGCCGCCGCCTGCGCTTCCCCCCGCCGGGGCCGGGCGGCGCTGGCGGCCGGGCGCTGCCAGCCGTCGAGGCGGCGCCGAGACACCGCCCACGCCGGGGGTGGCCCCGCGTGGGTCCGGGGAGGCGCGGGCGGCGCCCGCAGCAGACGGCCGGGGCGCGGCGAGGGGCCGGCGGCGGCGGCAGCGCGTCAGCAGCGCCCGGCCGGGCCGGGATGGGCGCTCCGCGGGCCGCCGGGCCGAGCCGCCTCCGCACCCCGCGCTGACGCGGCCCCCGGCCGCCCGCTCCCTCCTCCGGGGCTCGGCGGGCAGCCGGCGGCTCCCGGGGCCGGCGCAGCCCATGGCCGGCTCCGCGCAGCCCCCGGCGGCGGCGGGGCGCGGCGGCCCCGACGGCGGGTCGCTGGCGGGGGGCGGCGAGGCATTCGGGGACCGCTCCCTCAGCCAGGTCTTGAGCGTGCTGGTGGGGCTGGCGCTCTGCGTGACCATGCTGGGGCTGGGCTGCGCCGTGGAGCTGGGGCAGCTGGGGCAGCAGCTGCGGCGGCCCGTGGGGCTGCTGCTGGCGCTGCTGGGGCAGTTCGTGGCCATGCCGCTGCTGGCCTTCCTCCTCGCCCTCATCTTCGCCCTGGACGAGGTGGCGGCCGTGGCTGTGCTCCTGTGCGGCTGCTGCCCCGGGGGCAACCTCTCCAACCTCATGTCGGTGCTCGTCGACGGGGACATGAACCTCAGGTAGGCGGGCTGCGGCGGCCCCGGGACGCGGGGCGGGTTTGCCGGGCATCTGCCGGCGGTGGGGCCGGACGGGCGCGGCAGAAACCCCCCAGCGCTGCTCTCCTGCCTCTCCCGGCGCGGGCGGGTCTCACACGGACCCCGGCACATGCCTCCTGCCCCCTTCCCTAAAAAACCTGCCTGCCCGCGCCCCGGCCGGCTGCAGAGTCTCCATCCCGCGGGGGCTGCTGCTTCCCGGGGCTGCCCCCGGGGCGGGCGGGCAGTGATCCGGTGTCTCTTTGGTTCCCCCGGCACAGCATTATCATGACGGCCTCCTCCACGCTGCTGGCCCTCTTCCTCATGCCCCTCTGCCTCTGGGTCTACAGCCGCCACTGGATCAACACGGCCCTGGTGCAGCTGCTGCCCCTGGGGGCCGTGAGCCTGACGCTGGGCAGTACCCTGCTGCCCATCGGCCTGGGGGTGCTCATCCGGTACCGGCACCCCCGTGCCGCCGACCTCCTTGTTAAGGTAGGCACAGCCCGGGGGGGAGGCGTTGGGATGCCCGGGGACGGCACTGGGGCGGGGGGGCGACGGCAGTAAACATTCTGGTCCCCCCAAACCGACCGTAGCTTCACACTGGCATATTCCACTACTTAGGTGGAATATAAGGACTTTCAGTCTTGAAATAAAACAGTCGGACAGAGTCAGAAAGTGATGGAAAGGGCCGGTTACCCCCCGGCACACGGGAAGGAGGGCAGTGTGGCACTGCACCCTGGGAAGCTCCCCGGGGCCCTCCAGCGTTCCCTGGCATCCTCCTCCCCGGAGCTCTCTCCCTGCTCCTGCTGCACCCAGGGCTGGCGTAACCAACCGACAGGTAACGAAATGCTTCCTTAAAACATGCATATTAGCTTAACTGCAAAAGGAAAAGTGAAGCACAAGCCCTGGCACTCTAATTTCCCAGCAAGTCACCCCAAAGCAAAATGATGGAGGCCTATCTCAGCCCCTTCCTTTCTCAAGATATGGTCAAACACCACCAAAGTCCTGAGCCAGAAGCAAACCTGGGAAAGCCAGTGCAACCGTGTTTTGCAGTTTAGACTCTTTATTGAGGCTCTACCTGCTATGCTTATCCCTTTAAACTAATAATCCCGGTGTTGTTTATCAATGTCTGTTGCCAGATTTCCCTGTGGTCCCTCTTGGTGACTCTGGTGATCCTGTTCATCCTGACTGGGACCATGCTGGGCCCAGATCTGATGGCACACATTCCTGCGTCTGTCTATGCCATTGCGGTGCTGATGCCTCTAGCGGGGTACGCCTTGGGATACGGCTTAGCCACGCTCTTTAAAATGCCCCCACACTGCAGGAGAACAGTGTCTTTGGAAACAGGGTGCCAAAACGTCCAGCTCTGCACTGCCATCCTAAAACTCACTTTCCCCCCAGAGCTCATAGGGAGCATGTACATGTTTCCCTTGCTTTACGCGCTCTTTCAGTCAGCAGAAGCAGGACTCTTTGTGTTGGTATACAAGATGTATGGGAGAGACAGCTACAAACAAGATATGCTCGGTGAAGAGGAAGACACAGATATTTCCTACAGGAAACTGAAGGAAGAGGAGGTGGCTGATACTTCGTATGGCACAGTGACCACAGAAGGGCACAACTCTGTTCAGGTGGAGGTGACGCAGACGGCGCTTTAGGCGAGATAAGGAGGTGACACCCGGGGACATGTGATGTGTGTTGTGCTTGCAGCCAGGCCTCTGCACAAGCAGAGCTGCCCGGTCTCCATCGTTTCTCCAGCTGCTCCCATTGTACAAGGTGATGTGTGTTTATTACTGTGACAGTTGTATTTCCTCAAAAATAAGTATGAAAAAAATAAAAAAAAAACCAAAGGAAAAAGCATCACTGCGACGCAAACCAGTAACTGTACGTCTTCACACCAGGAGGCTCCTGCCTGCCTGAGTGCCGCAGGACTGGGTAGGAGGAAGGAGACAAGTGTTTTGCTGAGGTGAAGCCAACGCGTCGCCAGTGTGGACAAACAGGCAAACCAAACTGTCTTGTGCGCGCGTGTTTCCATGCTTCCCACCCGCTGTAAAAGCTTTGTGCTCATTGTTCTCACCGCAAATACATGGCGAAGCCGAACCAAACCCGTGTTCCCCGCTGATTAATCCCGCGGGGGCAACTGGGGCGCTGCCTGCTTCACCGGGGGAGCTGTGCTGGGTGGTGGGGGGTGTCGGGCCCGAGGGATGGGAAGGGGCCGCCACGGCCGGCTGCCGTCGGGGGCGGGGAAGCCCGGCCCCGGCCCTGCCCCGCCCCGGGGGTATTTAAGGCCGCCCCGCGGCGGTTACCCCGGGTCCGGTGTGATGGCGGAGGAGGCGATGGAGAGCTATCTGTACGCCACCTACCCCCCCTACTCTTACTCCTACCGCTACCCGCCGCCCAAGGGCAAGGGGGGGGCGGCGGGCGGCTGGCGGCCGCGGGGCAGCGGCTACTTCTCGGGCTACGGCGAGGCGGCGGCGGCCGCCGAGTACTTCGACAACTACCAGCGGGCGCAGCTGAAGGCCATCCTCTCCCAGGTCAACCCCAACCTGACGCCGCGGCTCCGCAAGGCCAACACCAAGGAGGTGGGCGTCCAGGTGAACCCGCGGCAGGACGCCTCGGTGCAGTGCTCCCTCGGGCCCCGCACGCTGCTGCGCCGCCACCCCGGCCCTTTTGCCGGGCCGCGGCCCCGTGAGGCGGAGCAGGAGCAGGGCAGCCCTGCCACCACCAGCACCCGCGCCGTGCGCTTCCCCCGCACCATCGCCGTCTACTCGCCCGTGGCGTCCCGCAGACTCACCGCCTTCCTGGAAGAGCCGGGCCCGGAGCCGGCAGTGGCCGTCGAGGAGGAGCGGGCCGCGGCGGCCGTCGAGGAGGAGGCGGACGCGCTGCGGGAGCAGCGGGAGGCAGAGGCGGCCGCCGTGCGGGCCAGCTGGGAGAAGCCCGCCGAGGCCGAGCCGCTAGGGCAGCGCCCGGCCGCGACCCCGGAGCCGCCGGAGGAGAGCCGGGAGGAGGAGGAGGCGGCGGCGGCAGCGCGGGCAGAGCCATCGGCCGTCCCCCCGAAGCAGGAGCCGGCGCCGGGCAAGACGCGCTTGCGCTTCCAGGTGAGGGGCGGCCGCGGGGGAGTGGGGCCGGGCCGGGCCGAGAGGCGCCTGCCCCGTCGGGTAACGCTTGTCCCCGGCAGTTCCTGGAGCAGAAGTACGGCTACTACCACTGCAAGGACTGCAACATCCGCTGGGAGAGCGCCTACGTCTGGTGCGTCCAGGGCACCAACAAGGTAGGGTGGGCTCGGGACACTCCGGCGCGGCGCGACCCCCCATCCCGCCACCCCCCCGCTGACCCCGGCCTCCCCCCACCCCCCCAGGTCTATTTCCGGCAGTTCTGCCGAACCTGCCAGAAGTCCTACAACCCCTACCGTGTGGAGGACATCACCTGCCAGGTAAGGGACCCCCCCCGCCGCCCCGCCCGTCCCGGGCCGCCCCCCCGCCTGCCGACCGTCGCCTTCTCCCGCAGAGCTGCAAGCAGACGCGGTGCACCTGCCCCGTGAAGCTGCGCCACGTGGATCCCAAGAGGCCCCACCGCCAGGACCTCTGCGGGAGGTGCAAAGGGAAACGCCTCTCCTGCGACAGCACATTCAGTTTCAAATACATCATCTGAGTGGGATGGAGTTTATGTTTTTTGGTTTGGGCTCTTCCAGAAAACTGCAAGTAGAGCAGATTTTTTTTTTGGTTGGTGTTGTTGAAGGTACTTAGGTGTAGCTAGGAAAGCATGCAAATAAAAGTATTGCAAAGCATGTTCAAATGATCATGTGGGTTTGTGCCCAGTTCACGGGGCCCATATTGCAGCTTATGTACTTGCACAGGGGAATAGCCTACAAATGTGTTGCAAATCAGTGATGGTCTTGGCTGCAGCTGACTTTGTAGAATCTCAGGTGGGAAAGGATGCCCATTACTGCTCCTACCCATAAGCTAATCAAACACTTTGAAGTTAAAACTAAATTAACATCTACAGTAGAGCATCATTCATGAACAAAGCACCTTCTATTGTGCACATGAAAGTGCACACTTCTATTCCATGTAGAGAGTTTTCTGCACCTGTTCTTCATCACTAGAAAATGATTGAGAATTGCTATGTAAAAACTAGGTCACTTCTACTGGTACAGCTGGTCTGCGTTTAGCTAAGCTGGTGTTCTTGTCTTGTAGATTGAAGCCATACAGCTTGTGGTTAATGTGCCTTCAGGGACAGCTCTCAAACTGCTGGGGGAGTCGCTGGTCTCTTGGTATATGAGTTGCCCATCTTTACTTCTACAAGGTTATCAAGATAAGTGACATTTCAAAGGCTCAAAGTAAGATACTGCATCTGCCTAGCTTTCCCTTGCACCTGGCAGGTGATACACAAGAGTTGTGCACTTAGTGGCTTATACTTGAAGAGTTTGATCTAGTTAAGGTTTACATGTCTGCCATCAGGAAAGGGTCAACCTCTCCTAACCTTCTGGGGTTGGGTTTGCAACTAGGAATTGTACTTCTAGTGTTGAAGTAATAGTACAATCATCATGGTTGCTCCCAGATGATGCTCTGAGGCCTCTTGGTGCTGTGTGTGGCAGTGGCCTCTGCAGGGACCCCATGCTTCAGCAAAGCTTTACAAGCTGACTCTGGGACTACAGCATCACCATCTGAGCAGATTCATAAGCTAGTACATACACACAGCCCCCAATCTACCCTGTAGTCAAGGAGTTAGGAAAACATACTTTTCTGAGAATGCTAATGAAGCTGTTAATTTTGAAATTGAGCATAATAATGCACAGACTCTTTTGCAGAACTCATGGAAGTCTATTTGGAAAGACCAATTTATCTTAGCTATAGCAAACTTACCTACATCTGTACCCAGCTTACTTGAGACTATTCCTTTAAAGATTAAAGGGGGAACCAGTTTGAGCCCATGCAGTGGAACATCTTCAGTGCTAGGTGGTCTTGAATCTCTAAATGGAAGTTAGTGTATGGCAGGGTATGCAGACATTGGGGGTTTTTTTTTGTACCAACAAACACCCATTTAGAGGGGCAGTGAGTGTTTAATTCTGTAGGCTTAACTCATTTTGCTTTATTTAAAGCATTCCTGCGTTAACATGCCCCTTGAACTTGCTGCAGTAACTGAGGCTTAATGCCTCAGCAACAATTCATTGCCAAGTAATTTCATTTATTCTTTCTCCATTATTATAGCATCATGAGGCATTCTGGGAACAAGCAGACCTACCACCCTCAGAATGGGGTACTGTTTCATTTCATGCTTCTATGTGAAGTATCTTCCCCTGTGTGTCACAGTAAAGGGAAATACCCCTTGCTTTACCAGCTCTCAGACTTACTCACAGTAAGTTCCATCCTTGCCCTGTTCAACTTGAAAAGAACAACTGCAGCTGGGTAGTTTGCTGTAGATGCATGTGTCTTGCACTCACCTGTAGTTAACAGTAATGAGTGGGTCTCCAGCTTCTGGAGGAACACAGTTGAGCCATCTACCCACAGTCTGCCTCAGCTTGCAGTTGAAACTGTGGTCTGGGATGTCTGTCTATTTCCAACCATATTTCCCTCCAAGTATGTTTTTCAGTATGCTTTCCTGTTTGCCTTCCCCATTCTAAGGGCTGTAGAATGTTCTTGATGAATGCAGTGTAGGAGACTGACTGAGTTAATGAGTAATGGGGGAAGAATTGAAGAATTAATTAATTGAGAACTTAAGCTCTGTGCCAGGTCAGTATGAAGTCATATTGCAACTCACAGCAGTGTGAGCAGTTGAGTGCCTCCTGTTTATGTCCTTGCAACCACTGCTTTGAGGATTACTTGCTGTGAATATGGTGACTTTTACACAATTATTATCAGTAATAGCCCAAAGGGAAATTCAGTACCACTTAACTTAGGTGTCATCTCTGCTAACTAGAGTCAAAGCAGCATTGCTTCTATTTGGTAAGATACAGAGCAGCCTAGCTGATCTGAACTATATGGAATGCTGCAAGAACAACTGGTATAAACAAGCAGTTGTTAAAGGCTCCAAGTGGCAGGTAAATGCAAAGAGCTGCCACTGCTTTCATCAGCTACTGCATGGACTGCAGCAGGCAGCAGTAATAAACAAGTTTTCCTTCCTCCTGTAGCATTCCTCAGTTCTGCAGTAGGTCTATGTGTTGTTTCTCTTACAGAATATATTTAATACTTCTACTGCTTGGTGCCAAAGTACAGCTCTGTATCCTTTTTGACTTTACTGCTCTGTCATGTCCCTGACAGCATACGCTGCGTATCATGGGCACTGGTTCCTAGACTCAGCAGGAAGAAAAGCTGCTCCTGACCTACGTGATTACGTAATTGGACAGGAGCAGCCTTCATGCTGCCAATTCTTCAAAGATGTCTTGAACTTGCCCTGTACAGCTTTTTCATGAAGAGATTCTTTTGCATGTGTTAGCTCAGTCAGTGCTGTATTTGCTGCATGTTACAGAAGATGTCTGATGTTTTGCTTGTTTCTAGACAGCTCTACCATAGCTTCAGATTGGCACAGACCTGGCACCAGGTCACATAGGGTGACAGCTTATGCAGTAGTTGAGAATGAGTAACTTTGGAAAGGCTTCACTAAGTTAAAGCAGTATCAGAGTCAGTGAGGCTGGCATGATTCTGCTCCATAGGGCAGGTTCCACTAGTCATTGTAAATGGAGAAAGATGTAACATAAGGAATTATGTATATAAATTCAGGTTTGAATTGCATGAGAAATTCTTTAAGAGCTTCAGAAAATGCCTAGGAAAGTGCTGTTGCACTGACAGGACATAAAAGGCAAAAACATTTCAGGGCACCCAGGCCTCTATTGTCAGTGTTTAGTCTGTTTAGCTAAAGTATTTAAACTCTAGCTTGTAAAAATACACAAAATGACAGATACAATGTCTTTTATTTTTACAAAAAAAGCTGGTAGAAGATGATGTAAATAAAAGTGTAATGCACCACTAAATAAAACTACTTATCCCCAGTAAATACTTATTAAATAATTAAGAACACCATCTACAGTACCACAAACCATCAAAATAATTCAATTTTATCAGGGACAGGGGAAAAAAAAATACAGTGATTATGGATGCGCCTTGACCAGTTACAGAGCTTGTTAGGATAACATAACTACTGTCAGCAGTCCAACAGCATGCACAGTGCCTTCAATTAATGCATTTCAGGATAATTACATTTCTAGTGGGGTCCAATTCCCCCAAAAAGGCAGAGCTAAGAATCAGTTCTACATTCTAAACTCTGGAATTAGAGCCCATTAAAAAAAAAATCACAGTGGGTAAGAGATGTATATAAAAATACTGGGTGTTCCTTTCAAATCACAGGAATCATGGGACTACTTTTTTACAAAAGGCTATTGGTTTCAACAGAATCCAGTTTGTTTAATGCTACAGACTTTGACACTGAACTGTGAGTATATTGCCTGTTTGCATGTTTTGGTAGTCAGTCTCTTTTTTTTTTTTATACAGTCCCACTTCCTTAGGCTTGAGTCATGAAGATGCATATATGTGCATTCAAACTCTTTGAACCCTGCAGACTACTCAGACTGCAAGTAATGTATGTGACTACTGATAGGGAGAACCCCCTCTTCCCCTCATAGCTTTATACACCTACTGTTTTAACAGTGCATTGCACAAATTTACAAGAAAAATACTGGTTTTGTACTATACAGTTTCTAGAATATATACAGAATAAAATAAGTTAACTTCTAAGGAGAGTTGCTGATGGGCAGCATATATCTTTAATGTACATTTTAAAGTCTCTGCAGGCAGCTACTTTTTGGTTAGTTGTTATCAATATTTGTAACATAAGCACTGATCAGAGAACTGAGCAGCATTCCAATAACGTTAACAGATATATTATTTTTTAGAAACACTGGGAAATCCCAGTTTAAAATATTATTAAATGTCCTAACATTTACACACTATAAGGATTAGATCTAATAAAATAAAATTTCTTCAAAAATAATCTTGCAGCTCTTTTAAGCATGCTCTGATACCTTATTTAACAATCATCCATACCTTCAAAAAACAACTGTCACATAGCCATACATTCTAACTCACACACATCCTCTCCTTGTTGCAGACAAGAAAAGCAAATAAAACATTGAAAAATCAGTGGATTTTGCAGTCGCAAGTCATTCTACTCATGTTTGACCACACATTCTTCATGACATTGCAAAGTGTCTCATTAGGTATTAGTTGATGATTATATCTATACTGCTGGAAAGCCAGGAAGCCTTGCAGGTCTTCAGCCAAAATAAACCAGCCTTGATTTTAGCCTCATCCCACCTGCGATATTGATTCAACCTTCAGAGACTGTTACTGCAACCACCATTTATAGTTCTGTTACAACAGAAAATAATGCATATGTATGCATTACATTTAAGCCCTTTTCCTTTCATGTAGTTTTTATACATAAATTTAATAAAAAAATACTACTGCCATACAGCTACTGTGTAGAAAGAGCAGTCAAATAAGATGTTTGCTTCAATGTTCAGATTTTTACTTTTGATTAAACAATTTCTTGCTGTGATGAAACTGTTGCTTGTCAGGCTTGCTGGGGTGTTTTGTTTTTTATGAAAGGTGCTCAGTAATAGTCTGAAGCATCTTCATTATCAGTTCTTTTCTGAATGACAGCTGTTCAGAATCCAGTGCTCACAACATTTATTCCTGGTTTGATTTTCCCTAGAAGCTGATAGGATTGCACCATGCGTAGAGACTCTCGAATTTCTAGATTAAGTTCCATCAGCTTCGAGCTGGCCTCAGACATATCTTGGTTGGAACCTACTACTGCAAAACTACCAGTTTGACCAAGTGTCTGATGACGGAAATATATGTGTAGCAGTGTCTGAACTGGGTCATCTTCAGAACTGCCAAAGATGTCATGGGGCCAAATAGATCTGTAAACACACAATTTGGATTTAAACATTAAAAAAATAGTTTTTAAACAGACATTTGAACAGAAGACATATAAAAATGCAAGAGAAATGTTTGTTCTATAGAGTTCTGATAATTAGCAGCATAATTTGCTCAAATTCTAAAGAACAAGTACTACTAGAAGGGCTTTTTTTTTTTTTTTTAAATTGCAAAATGCATATGAACAAGCTGTAATGAAGCAACAGTGCTTGTCCTTTTCAGCAAGGACATCTAGCAAGAGCTGGAAAAGACCTGGAATAGTGCCTATCCCTATCTTTAATTTAAAGAGGCCCATTAGCAAACTCAGGTCTGAAAGCAGTCCTTAAGCACTTACCTGAAAGCCTTGACCTGTGTTACAGCTGACACAAACTCCTTGTTTCTTAGCGTTTCAATGAGAGAGTGAATAGCTGTTTCTGTGCTAGCTTGGGAAGCCTCTGCTACTTCAATCTCTTCGATACCACTGTCAGACACAGCCTCGGCCTCTTTCAGACAGCTCTCCAAAAGAGCAAGTTCTTCAGACATATTTATGACCTAAACCAAACATAAGAGTTACGTTTTTCTAGTTTAAATGTATTTCAACCAAATTAACTTTCAGCAGATCAGACTTACATTTTTCTTCCACTTTGCAATCATGTGAGGCAGAAAAGGTACATCCAAATATTTGCTGCAGTTGCTTAAGTATACAGTTAATTTAATGACCCAAAGCATGCATGTCAGGTATTTGGGCTTTCCTCTAAAGAAGTTTCCATCTTACTTAGTTATTTAAAATTTTTTTTTTCAAAAAATAACTTTATTTTCTCCCCATTTCACTTAATAACAAACTGATAAGAATTAAAAACACTTTGGAAAAGTACAGCAGCAACTGGGTTATTACAAGGACAACTTAAATACGAAAAAAAAATCTGGAATACTGGTAGTCTAGCAGAATAACTGTAGTAAAATCTGCATATATAACACTATATTTGGCTTTAGCTCCAGTGTATGAGTAAAAGACAAGGCCATTGCTCAGAATATGATTCTACATCTGGCTGACTAGGGCAAGAAGTGGGACTGGTGTGATGCCAACCTTCCACAACATTCTCCAGACAGAAATGAATTCACATATTTGCAGTCTCTACAAGAATCTGGAAATCTAAGTGAGGAACATGCATTTTTTCCTAAGCTACTCAAAAACCAAAGACTTGCACCCTGCTTTTTCATCTTCCTCCCTACTGTATCAAGCAAGACAAGGACTATTTTTTCCTGCTACCTCTATTGCATTACAGACCCACATGAGAACTTTCAAAAGACATCATTAATAGTGTAATTCATTAAGATTAACATGATTAACATCACATATGTACCAGATGTGCACAGCTGAAGGGACACATTTTACTTCTGAAGTCAGTACAACTAAAAAATCAAGCAGAAGATGTCTACAATGCAATACTAACTGCACTTATGATAGGGACTAAGCTTGTAGAGTAATTGAATGGTGGCTGAAGTGACACAGTTACATAACTCAGCTGCTATCAAGTGACGGTGTTCATAACAGGAAACACTGGGGTGATGGAAAGGGGCTTCATCACTGAACTCTGTTGATTGGAGTTGATGTGCCTTGATTGTAGCTTGATTAGAATACACCAGGAGTGCTAGTGAAATATTTAAAACCCTCATCACTGGACTCCCTGCATTCCTGTCTATTTAAGAGCTTTCAAGCTGTACAAAAAATCAACACAGATAATTGAACATCTCAGAAAATTCTTGCAAGCTCTACTTTTATTAATTGGCTATAAAACAGCTGGTACCCTCCATCAGTTTCTAAAAAGATGTCCCCTGATGAAAATGTTATCAAAATGTATTTTACGTGATTTGGCTTTAAAATGTCAACAAGTAGTTGCTAAAGGGCATGTTTTTCATTACCTCTGCTTCTTTTCTGATTGTTTTTACTTGGCTGATGAGTTTGCAATAGGCCTGGAACAGAAGCAGCAACTGGAAATGCAACTTGTATAGCCTCCGACACAACTCCAGCTCCTACAAATATAAACAACATTATTATATTCAGGAAGTGCAAAACATCTACTGTCCAATTCAAGAGACAATAAATGACAACTTCTCCAGTATAGAATGTGCAAAATTAAAAGTAGTTATTTGGTTACTGAAGAAAATGCCAAAGAGATTTAGAAGCTAATGTAGCAGGAAGCTAGTGAAAAGCAGATGAAAGCTTCATTCAGTTCTAGATTTACAGGTAGCCTCTCTCACACAGGTTTAAAGTTTACATTTTAGTAAGTTACATTTCCAAGAAGGGGGGTAGGGTGGGATGTGAAGTGATTCAAAAGGCATTTTGAAATCTCATGTTCCAAGACAGAGTTTCATAGATTACTTACTTTTATTGTTGATATTTTACTGTTTTAAATTGAAGATCTAGTTACCCAAAAGAAGCAGTTGTGGTCTTCTAAGTATGGAATCTTTCCTAGCTATTAGTATAAATATGTAAGCACAGTCTATAACGTGGCCCCTTAGCTTACAACTGTCTGATAGAGTAAGAGGATAATAATTCCATTCTTGGAGGTAAGAATAATGTTTCCTTTATAAAAGGTAGCTCTGATTCTATTTTAGAAAATACCATGTGATATATTCTTAAGGAAATGAGACAGCAGCATTAACTTACGCAGTCTTGCTTCCATTTTTATGCATTTAAAATACTAGTCAAAGTGGAGACAGTGTTAATACTGCTTTACATACAGACATAAAAGCTAGTGCTAATGGAATAATCTTCTATAATGTTCTACTAACTACAGGATGCTATTATCTACAAAGGACCAACAGTTCAATGAGTTAGATGATGCAAAATTGAAGCACACAGCATTTCTGTAATAGTCTATGACAAGACATCACTATGTCACAAATGGACAAGACAGATGGAGACCAGTTTGGTGACTGGCATGGTTAAGTATTTGATAAATGAAGAACATCACTTACTGCTAGAATTTCCATTTGCTAAGCAAGAAGATGAGCAGGTCACAAAAATACAAAGAAAGAAAAAAGATCAAGAATTAGCATAGGAAATAATTTTAATTAGGGTAAAAGATGTCCCAGGTAAAATGGAGAAAGAAATACAAGTAACATGCTCCAAATATACCCTGAATGGAAAAAATTAGCAGACTGCATTTGAAGTGAAATTACTTGCTGCTATCACTAATAATAGATAGCATTGGCTTTGTTGTCCCACAACATGAGTAACATACTTCACTTAGAACCCTGTCTGGTCTTTATACATTGTATAGCCTTAAAGGTGTGCAAATTTGAGGAAATCAGAACCAAGGAGACTTTGGTCTGAACATCTGTACGATGCTGCTTACTTGTTCTGTACTACTATAGTTTAAGCAAAAATAATGCCTTTTAAAATTTGAGATGTAATTTTAATTTGGATTCTGGATCAGTTCAGAAAATTCCTGGTTTTGCTAAACCCAATTCTCAACACCTCACTGTGAGATTTCTAGTTTTACTGCACTTGGTTTTTACAAGCTATTTCAGAAAAAATGTTTGGGAAAGAGGGACGGAGAGAGAAATAATCTGAAAATATATGTGTCAGACTAGGGACAAGAATTTCACTTCTGTGCTTTTGATGGTATTTAAACAAGTATAACGGTCATAGTAAACATATGAAGGTACAACCGTTGTCTGATTCAACAGGCAGTAAAGCAGTTATACATGATGTGTACAGTAAGTTATGTACTATGTGCTTAACATTATAAACAATGCATGTTTCTATTCTGTACCCTGTGCTTTCATATACATAGCACAATTATATAGGCAAAAACTTCTGAGGCATAGAACACTGCAAAGAGGTAAGATATTGAACTGGCAAAGTTGACAATAATTTCTATGATTCACTTTAATGAAGCACAGAGAATTAGACTTGGATGAATGGCAGGCTTGATTATTTAGTATTTTTAGTCATTAAGTTCCAGGATTCTCTAAACCAATCTTATTATTACTCTAAAACATAAATAATCCCTTTTCCCAAAATCACACCTTGATAGCTACTCTAAAAATTCAAGATAGGTTTTCCTTTAAAAATGGCTTTGAACAGCTTCAGTGTCTTTCACAGATTTGCTCCCTTGAGAAATCTCATTTTTCTATCTGCCAGTCCTGTACAGTCTGGCTAGCCAGAGACTAGATGCATTCTTTCAGGCTTGCGTGTAAGTACTAATAGCAAAAAGCCAATAATTAAATTTACTTGCAAGTCTGCTGGCAATGCATGAGCCAGAACAGAATGCATGAGCCAGAACAGAATTCATCTCACTACTCCTTTCTTACCTGTATTGACCACAGTGCTAAAAATTACTAAGAAAATTTTATTTGTGTTAGCGAATGAAAAATACATGTTCAATGAAGCAACTCTTGTTTTCCTGAGCAAGACAACACTTACATATTTTTAGCATTAACTGGTTGACTGGATAGACTTATCAGCCCCACGTTCCATCTACAAGGACTTTTGAAACAATGATCTTACACTTGGTAACTTCTCAATCTCCTTCAAGTCGCTATAAGCTTCTGTGAATAAATTCAGAACTTCTGTAAATTGTGTATATTTATGAAGCAGGATAACAGGACTCTGCCTTCTCAATGGATGCTATATATTAAATGATTTTAACTGAACCTGCAAGTGGCAAGGAGCACATAAAGAAAAAATTGCCAGCATGTCTGGCAGGCTAGGATTGAAAACCAAAATCAAAACAGGTCCCCACAAATAATCAATGTGAATGGTCACATAACTCCTTTTCAGAGGCGGTCTTTAAACCCTGCAGAAACAGGGTTTCTGCAGACAAAACCGTCTCACTCAGAATCCTGGATTCTCTCAGTGCAAGCCGAATGAAAGCCTGCACATGGCTTTTCCTCCATTTCTTAGTTTCCATAGCTATACAGTGGGAACAGTAACATTTGCCTTTATGGTAAGAACAGTTATGTTCAAACAGTTAAATGTCTGAACAGTTTCTTAGAGTATATAAACAACATTCTAAATATGGACTGAAATACACAAATGCTGCTTTTTTATTAATATATAGAACATTTACTGAATTGTAATAGTAAACGTTGTTACATATTTCTAAACACCTGCCAGTCAGTACACAAAGATGTAAACCAAGTTTAAAATTTACTAAACATGTTTATAGGCAAAGCAAAAATCTTTGCAAATGGTAGCAAATTATTTTGCTCTCTTACCTAAGCTTATCCACATGAACTATTTTTTTAAAAACATGCAACTGCAATGCAATATAAAAATCAACAGTATTATCATCACAAGTTTCACTGCTTTAAAAATTCAGGTGCATTTTGTGATTGAATTTTTAAAAAGCCACAAATACAGATGAGATCAAATAAGAAGAATGTAGACATTTCTGTTGCTGAACACTATATTTTCAGCAGCAGAAACATAACCAAGCGCATCAATGAAGAGAGTCTGACTGAATAAAAGGAATAAAATTCCTCCTTTTTCAGCTGGGATTTGGGATTTTTGTCAAAATGTCATTGTGAAAAGGTAAGCTCATCTGCTACCTGCAATTCTACTTCCTTAGTTTTTATTACAGGACTCTAGATGGCAGATTCCTTGCACTTACTAATGATAGGTTTAGGATGTGCTTTTTTATCTACAGTGTCAATATTATGCTGCTGTTGTTTGAAAAAAAGAAAAAAAAGTCCTAGTCTACCTGGAAAAATGCTATCACATACTATAGCAATTAGTAATATTAAACATAGAATGCCATGCAAATACAAAATATTGAACTAATAGTTACTTCACCTATTGTTGTTAGATGATATTTTGACAGAAGTGTTTAATGAGATTTTTGCCATACTGCTACTTTACTCCCTGTTCCTTCCCATTCAAATAACGGCTCCAGAAAGGTCATACGTATTTATATAGTACTAATTATATTAAATTCAGTAGAGGTTTTTGGCTAGACAGTTTATCTGAGCATATAAGCAGAATGCTAATCTTTTTTCTTCTGGAAACAGCTGCAGAAAAGCAGACTTGCTGGTACACAGATGGTATCTAGTCTGCTTATCTACTCAGTGTTATTAAGTCTAGAACCCAAGATGGGTTGCCAGGTTTTATTAAAAAGAGCCCTTTCTATTAGACCACTACTTCATAAGAAGCTGAGTTTTCAAAAGATATGATGATAACTGAAATTAAAAAATCTTTTTAATAAATTTTTAATCTCTCTGCAAATATTGGAATTTTTGTGCAACAGATATAAATATGCTTTTTAATCTCTTATCCAGAGACTTGCAAATGACATACACCTACCTGGGCATCTGTATTAGTGCCATGAATACCATCATCAGTACCAAATGTTCTTTTGCAGTCTTCTAGCCACTGCAAAATAAATATAAACAAGATTAAATATCTTCTGAAACAGAGCAAACTGAAGGCTGTGTTAAAATTGCATAAAACACCTCATCAAGTCTTGCTCATTCTCAGATTCTGTTTACCAATTTTGTTTCCACGAATAATTTCCACTCTAATATTCACTTTATATTTTTAGTTTTTATTGCATCCCTTCCATTGTAAACTTCCTGTAGCCTTCATTATCCCAGATGGGGATAGTACACTTCAGCATAAATACTAATCTGTGGTTGAATTTGAGTACCGTTATAGTGAGACGTGTGAGAGGGTGGAGGCAGGAAATTCCCTTTCATTAAACAAGATCGTATTTTCTCTTTCCTTGCTGCACAAGGTTTACACCAACATGATTTCTCAACATTTAAAATACAGCACTAATTCAAATTAAAGAGTAAGTGTAAACCTATTATATTTCTTGGGGCTGCTTTGGAAACAGAAGGGAATAGAGCTCCCCTGTACAACTAGATGCAAAGTGCAGGTTTACTGGATGAGAAGGAAAAGAATTCTTCAACAGAAGTTTAGCATCACCTCCAGTTCATATATCAGGGAGACAAAGTGTTCTCACATTACACAATGCAAACGTGCAGATTCCACTCTCTCTCATGAATACAGGGCTGTATTTAACCCCAGTTCCTGCAGCAGACAAGTTCATTAATTTCAGTGGGTAATCTCTTCTATCTTTAACTGATACCAAATTTAGAAGTGTTCATGTAAAGCATTTGCAGAATCAAATATGCTCTTATTGGACAATACAACCTCATCATCTCATCGACACAGTGCCCAGCATATTTTTCTGTACAGTACAAACAACTGCAAGCATGAGGTAATTTGGGTATTACTGAAATGGGAATGCGTCACATTCAGATGAAGTGCAGATTATCCTCTGAAATGAAGAACAGGCTCTATACATCCAAGGAAGAATAATTTAGCATACTGTGTACTTGATAATCTTGAGTCTCACAGGAAATCTTAGTGACCTTTTTCTAACCTTTGTCTGATGCAAGAAAAAAAAATGTGATTTCCCATCTGCTCAATTTAATAAAGGTTACTTAGTGAATTAACTAGGCCTGTGTGCTTATCAAGAGGAGAAATGGAATTCTCTAAACACTGCAGTGTCAGTTTCAATTAGTGACATGGATACCAATGTACGCAGCAAATCTCATTTTTCTTTATCTGACAGCATCCATCAGTAACAATGGAATAGGTCTGCACTGGAACAAACAGCATCAGCAATTGGGAAGCTAGTATTTATTTTCGCACACTGCCCTTCTAAGATCTTTTTAAAATCTTAAAACCATTCTGGATAAAGGGTGTGTCTAGAATGTTATGATATACGTATAACCTTGTATTTCCTATCACATTTATCTGATTGAGTATCTCTGTTCCTAATACACACATGAAGTCAACACAGTTTCCTTGCAAGGAAATAGAACAGTAGCTCTAAAAAGGTGACAAAATTAATTTGCTAAAAATTTTTAGAGAATGTATGTTCAGCATGGTAGAATGACCTCAGTTTCCTATTGGGAATAGCAATAGATTGTGTGACAAAATAATCTTCTTTATATGTTTACTTTACATCAATTTATGTTTTCCCCATATATCTCTTACAAAGATACAGGATGAAGAGCGTTACTGAAAGCGTAATATAGGGAAGTCTGTGGTTGATCTTGGTCATAGCACAGGTTGGTTTGCCAGATTAACCCCAAAACAGACATTCCAAACCACTCCCTATACTACTGGTACCCTTCTCTTATCTCAGTGCGTACATAGGTAAGAGTTTCAAGCAACTTTTAAAATTTATTTCATGTGAATGCCAGTACAACACACATCACTGATAGTGACAAACATCATCTCAACAATTTTTCATTGAAGATGTTAATGTACAGATTTTGCCAGTGGTTGGTTCTAGAGGATTCCAAATTAATATTGAGATTATATTTATTTAAATATCTGTTAATTTATATTTACTTTATTATACAAGAGCCCAACCAGTTTAGATCATCTTTCTGCATGTTTCTATGAAAAAAGCAAGGATCTACAATACACTCATTATGTGTTCTGCCTTAATACTTTCAGATTGAATAGGATACATGGCACAATTGCCTGCAATAACTGAAATTCAGATTTGACTTGAGGAAGTCTCTTTCAGTCATTCCCTATACTCTGTTAAATAGGACAGAATAAGAAAACCAATAAAACATATCTCAAAAGTAGCTTTGGAAGATTCTTGGTCTACATATACTATATAATACACACCCCAAAAAACCTAAGGACCAACATCTGAAGAAATGCTTTTTAAAAAAGTTTTAGAAACATTAATTATCTGAGATAATTAGTCATTACTTCTAAATTAACATGCTAAATAAATAAAGAATGCACTAAGCTAAATGACATGCTATCAAGAGTCAGAAATGATTGGTCAAAGCTATAAATTTCTTCCTCCTCAATACTGCTTCTTTCTGTTTATGAATCATTAAATAAAAATAAAACCCTGGCAAAATGCCCTCCGTTGTTTCACAGAAATTCCTTTCATCCTATGAACCTTTTTCCTGCTCCAGTCACTCACAAATCCTGTGGCAGAAGACAGGCTGACCACAGAAACATGTTACTGGACACCCTTTTGACAGCTGCACTACAGAAAAACACCACTCTCTCACTATGATATAATGACAGAGGCCATCAAACTGATATCCATATTCCTTTATCAAGTAAATAAAATACAAACAAGCTCTTAATATCCAGCATGGATTTATGTCGATATGATATGTGGGAGTGCAAAATTAGCTAAAAACACATTAAGTGAACTCATGGCCATCTCTAAGGGACACAATTTCAACTCATCATACATTGACAAATCAGCCAAACAATACCATTTCTTATTGCTATGATAAAACTGTAGGCTAAATAAAGAGTTTATAAACAGAGAATTCCCTAATATTTGTATAGTCACCATTCTATGCACACACACGAGCTCCTCTCTACCTTGCCACAAACCTTCCTGTCTGACCCTGGGGCAAACCAGGTAGCCGCTCTGTGCCTCTGTGTTGCTCTCTAAAATGAGGAATAAAATACATTATTTTCTCATCGGAGTGATGACAGCATTATGCATTGGAGATTGTCAGACATTAAATATTACATCAAGTAAGGTAATCTTAGTCGTTAGATGAGAACTTTGTTTCTGATTAAGCCTGGCTTATTATATTAAGCCTCATGAGTTAGTTTACAAATAAATTATCACCACAGAGCAGGGCAAAAAATGTAGCAACTCTTTAGCAGAAATGCTGGCTTGGATCCTAGAAACAGTTTATCTACATCAACAGTGCTGTGTGGCATACTTTAGCATTGGTTTTGAGAAAACTGTGTTTGAGATCCTTTCCACAAAAAAGTGGATGTCTATTCTATTCAACAGATGAATCGTCATCAATCTTTGCAAGGCAGAGGCCATCATTTCCTAATAAACTTAGCATGCTCAAGAAACATGGAGCCACTTGTGCTGCAAAATACAGTTCTGACAAGATATGGCTTGAATTCTGGTTCTGTTTCACATCACTCAAGGTTGCCTATACGGCCATTGTCATGGTCTCACAGGCTGATGAAATCAGTAAAAAGTTCCTTCAACTGCATCTTAAATATTCCTAGGAATCACCTTCTCTCTACAACAAAAGCCCCGTATATTCACTCTCTCTGTACCTGCAAAATTGGTTGTAGATCCATGTTTTCTTTTGATTCTCGAAATAGAAATCTTACCTGTTTCAGTTTTCTGAAGTTAGTATCTTCCTTTCTGAACTTCATAGAAAGGTTCACAAAAACAAATGTACAGACACTCACTATAGAAATTTTCAACTTTTAAACTTCGTGTTTCATTGCAAAAAAAGGATATAACCACTAACGTATACCTTGAACTGTATTATTCTAAATAACTGACAGAAATGTCACCCTCAGTGGGATCCAGTTACAGGATGAGAGATCTATATTATGTGTCTATGTATGACACAGTTGTTTAAGCCCCCATTTAAGCCAGTCAACAAAAAGAAGTCTGAAGACCTATTCAGCTGAGCAGCAAGTCAGTATGTGTATTAGGATAAAATATATTGCTTTCTTGACGACTTCTATTATATTGACTTGATTGTTGTTGAATACTATGGGTGTTAAGGCACTTAATTCACATACAAATAGTTATCTGTAAATGTCTTTATCTGGAGGCGAATCCCATCCTTCTAGTCTAATAAAATAAGCCAGAACATTCATAAAGAAAAAAGTTACCATAATTTATTGATATTCATGTTAAAAATACTTGAATATTGAAGAGGATTTTAAAATTTTCCCAATGCTTGTACATTTGTGCAAAGTTATATACTCAAAGTTGATTTCAAAAATAAATTTCATATAAGAAAAACCTCAGATTCAGATTATACACATATAATAGTAGTAAGAAAACGAAACAAGATTTTTTTTCCTACAGTTTACTTTTAAATACCCATGTTGAGAAATAAAGACCTGCAACATTTTCTTGATGAGTAGGTTCTAATAAAATTTTTAGGTTTGAAATATAAGACTCACCTGTTCTGCTGCCTCTCTTTTGACATTATAGGTATCCAAATGTTCCTGGAGCTCTAGAACACTGAACTTCAATGTTTCTAGCAGGCCACAAGACATTAGCTGGAAGATAAAAGCAATCACCTCTGTAGTCATGTAACATCTGGCTATAATCCATATAGTCTAATATATAAATTGTATAATATGAAATTCCAAGTCCATATTTGGAAAAACAATCAAATTAGAATTAGTTGGGTACAGATCACTTGTGACACCTCTGAGTTAGTAAAGTAACACACGTAGCTATATCAGTTGAATGAGCAAACAACTGTTTTGATTCCAAAATTAGAAGGGCAGTACCTAGTTAGCACCTGAAAGATATTTCAAAGGGGTTTTTAGATCTTTCAGAAAAAATAATATTTGATATGCTCACAGCTAGTGTAAATAGAATAGCCTGCAGCAAGAAAAAAAGGTACTGCTGGATTGCTCCTATAGCAACCTAAGGAGTGTCCGATGAGGGTTACTTGCCCTTCTCAATATACAAACTATACCACCAGCAGAGGCTGCCATCTAGGAACCAGGAACTGTCAAAGCAGGAACTGTTAGGTATTTGAAGAATTTTCTACCATTAACGCCTGTCTTTTTTAACATAAATCAGAATCTCTTCTTACCTGAGGGGCTGCTACCTTAGCTTTGCTCCACACCATTTCTCCCTGTAATTTTATTTCCACTTAGGTTTTTCTTATTAATCCTTCTCCTGTCGTTTCCTGTAATAATCATGCCTCTAACAGGATGATTCCTCCTACACACTGGTCATCCCTTGCACACATGAAGAGCTCTGCACTCTTCTCCAATCTCTGTTACCTGGCACCTCTTGGTCAGCTTGAAAGTGCAAGCACAAAGACTGTGATCACAAAATTGTGGCACGGAGAGTCACAGTATCCCACATTCCTCAGGCAGGGGTGGGAATTATGCTTACATGTTTTTCCAAATTAAGACAGGGCTACTCCCAACGTCTATGTCCACATCAACTAAGCAGCAAGTCATGGCTCTCTGACACGATGCCACTCTGCACTCAACATGTGCAATAACGTCAGTGGGCATCTTGTATCAGCACTAGGCTACGAGCCACTTCCAAATCACCCATGAACCTGTGCTTTGATGGAAGGGGGCATCTTTCTGCTGAAAACTTTCTGAATGAATCAAAGGCCCAATCTGAATCAAGTGCCAATCCTGTACACATGAGTAGACATCACAAAACCAAAGATTTGTGCATGAATGTTATTTTGGATTAGCCATTTTTTCTTAGTGAGATGTAAGCTGATAAACAAGTAGGTTCCTTTCAGTTAAATTATTTGGAGAGGAAAGATTTATCTACACAGTATTTGTCAATGTAACAACACTAATCCATGTATGTGCATACATATGCATGTATGTATACTTGTGTGCATATATATTTATTATTCCTTATATATGTGTGTGTATATATATGTATTTGCTTATTTTTTAAAACACACATGCTGTTCTAGCTAGACACTAGTGTAACTCTTCTTGTGGCTTCTCATCCTAAAGAAATTTCTTCTTTTGACTAATTCTTACTACCTGGAAAGAAGCATAAGTTAAACAAAAAACATTACACATGGTTCCCTTGAAATGCACTATTTGCTTCATGCTTTTTTAGTCCCCATATTCTAAAGTGAGAGCATAAGAACAAAGTTGCCCCTTAGCACCAAGGGAAAAAAACAGGTCAGGTCAGGAGAAGGGTCTCACACTGGGTCAAGGCCAAAGATCCATCTATCTCAATCCTCCACCTGACAATGTCTAATAGCAGTTGCTTAAGGAAGGGCAGAACAGGGCAAGCATGTGGTGACCCACTTGCTCCAGAATGCTTTCTTAGCCTTTGTCAACATGTTGTTCTGCATATTAAAAAAAACTATCCAGGGCTATTTCTTTCATGAATCTCTTTAGCTGCTTTTTGAAAACATGAGCAGACACTGTAAAAAAGGACAGGGTTTCACAGTTTGATTAGGTATCACATGAAGCATCACCTATCTTTGGTTCTGTATGTTTTGTAAATCACTGCTAGTTTAATTTGATCATCCTTAACATCAAATAAGACAACACCACAATAATTTCAATCACTTTTCTGTGATAATGAAGACATCTATGGACAGATTTCTCTCCTAAAGAGCTAAAAATATCCCAGCCTGCATACTCATATCCTATATGGAAGCCATTCCACCTATTTCACATTTATGTTGTGGTCTTTCTTGGAACCCTTTTTAGTTCAACTGTATTTTCTCTGAGCAGGGGATCAGAACTGCCCCCAAAATTCAGGTTGTAGGTATATTGGGGATATGTACATTAGCTCAATTCTAGCATAACTTTTTTTGACTGCTGCTGAACACTGAGCTGACTTCTCACATTAATATTTATTATGACCCAAGATTTCAAGTTGCATAACAACAAACTTTCATTGTATATTTGTAGCTAGAATGTTTTTCTCATGCATCACTGAATATATACATAAACAACACAATCTAAAAAGGCAGAGTTGCTGCTAGATAAGTAGTCTTCTTTCTTCTTCTCTGTGGGAACAAACAGGGAAGGTAAAGAATAGCAAGGGAATTTAAGTGATACCTAGTATCAGTAAATTCCCTCACTGTTCATTGTTACAGCTGGAGGTTACTTTTGGAGAAAATGCACTTCTACCTTGTGTTTTCAAATGTTAATGATACACAGCGGCCACCTAACATTTTAATTTCTTTCTGATTTCAGTTACAAAAAGAATTTATTTTTTTTTAAACATCCCAGAATTATTCAGATGATTCAATTAGTGATGTCAGAGAGCAACCTTTTAAAAGGCAAAAATATAATTAACACATTTTATTCAAACCTTTGAAAATCTTCCCAAGCATTTCTATTTTCCAAATATTAAAGCCTCATTTTGTATGTTACATAAAAATGTTTAAGCAGACAGATATTTCAGTGTGTAAGTTTATGAAATTTTTACCGTTTCCGCATCCACAAAGACTGTTGGACATTCTGAACATATCATCATCACTTCCAGAGAACTTTTAAATTTTGTTCCAATGCGCTGTAGACTTTCGCCAAGAAAGCTGACTGAATCATTTGTTATAGATACAAACTTTCTTTGAATGGTCTAGGAATCAAATCAGAAAAAGATTTATTTTACATTGTATTTTACTAGCCCTCCCTCTGGCTTTTTAGATTAAGAATTTCAGGGCTAATTGCCATTATGACAGCATATATTTTTGTCAATAAATTATGAACTAATACATAATTCACTCCAAATATTCATGTAAAACTAGCTCCAGAAAATGCAATCAGTCAATACACAAAACCAGCCTCTATCTATAAAGACGATTACTCCTTTCACATCTAGGCCTTTAGCATCAGTAGAGCTGGGTGACTATTTATCTTCATGCAGTATAGACAGTAGTTCATTTTCAAGTGTTTGTGTTGCAGAAAATTATACAGAGTTTTACAAGTCAGAATATGACCTCTGTAGCACAATCTCCAAAACTGCCACCTGCAGGGTTTCTACCTTCTTCAAAAATCAGTTCTATGTATATCATGTTTGATTATGGAGACTGTCAGCTCGGCCTAATACAACACTGTGCTTTGCTATATATTACTTCATAAATCCTAGAAAGTTACATGTAGAATAAAAATATGCAAAGATATTTACAGCTGCAAAGTGTAGGAGCCAGAAGGCAAAATGGAAAAGTCCAGTCAAACAGGGCATCCAGGCTCTCATTTAATCATTTTAACCCTCCTCTGTACCCAGTAGCAATTCCTCAGGAATGATTCCTTGCCCAGGCTCAAGCCCTGGATTGCTATTGCCCGTTTTCCCAGAATATCCACCTTTCCAGCTGACTGAGGGATATCCTGTCAAGCCACAGAAAGTTGCCTTTGTTTCTAGCTCCCTCTTTAGCGAACACAAGAGAATATGAACCCCCGTTTCACCATTTCAGGACACAAATGAATGTGTGAAAAGCAACTACAGCTAAGCTTTTGTATAATACAGAGAAACTAAACTCCTGATGCCTAGATGAAGCAAAAAGACAAAAATCTAAAACGTAACAGGAATTTTATAGTGCTGTGGCAAAATACTTAGTTCAACTAAAAATGGGTATAGATTAGCAAACAAGTTATTCCATGAGTAAGGTAGAGCATGAATTATTCACTTGTAAGTGACTTCATGGTGCTAACCCTAAACCTGCCCATATATATAGGATAAAATGCATGCTAGCACGGTAAAACAAAGTGCAGCTTTCACTGAGAAATTTATTATGATATACCAAACATCAGGTAAAATTAATGCTGGCGATATTAGAAAGGGTTGGAGTCATAAGATCTTGGTTTGTAGTACTGAATCTGCTCTTAGCTCACTTGGCACGTTGCCTGTAAATAAAATAGATTAATTGTGCTTCTCCTATCACATAAAAAGTTGCAAAGAATAATGTACATCCAAGTGGCACCACTTTGAAAATGTAAAAACCCATCCCCTACATACAGGGAGGAGGGAGTGAGAAAAATTAAACCATAGGCATTTTGTGTTGGATACCAGATCTATGAGGTAAATGTAGTGAAACAGAGGCGTTTCCAGCTTTAGTGGATCTCCTGATGTTTCAATTATTTCTCTTCAGAAAAAAACTTTTTCTCACAAGACAGATGCAAGAGAAATTTCTTGTTTGTCATGCTGCGATCCTGTAATAATGAATCCCACAGAAAACACAGGAGGAAGACATTAATTCTGTAATCACCACAGAACACGGGTGATGTTCAAAAAATAAAAGAAGGGACACAGCCTGAACTAAGAGCATACAAGAAACACTTAACTGGTTTTTTTGAGCTGTTTGTTGTTGTTGTTTTTTTCCTGAGGAGAATCACACCTAGACAATGAATAAAACAGACATCCTGTGCAAAAATAGTGTATAACCATATAACATTCTTTTAGGAATATGTTGTGGGGTTTTTGTTTGCTTTTGATTTGCTTCCTTCCTAAGGCTTCTTGCTACCATAATCTTGAGGCTGTTGCAGTTATAGAGAGGAAGAACAGTTCTGAAATCAGGAGGAAAAGATTTCAAACAACCAACCATGCAATGGCAATTCACTGACCTGAAACAATCTTGAGAAGACATGAAACGTATAAACAGCAGAAGATCCATCTGTATCTGACAGCATTTGATTGACGTGGCAGCGCCATGCTTGCTCCTCATCATCATATGACACTGGTTGGAAAGCAGCCAATATGGCAGAAAGAAATGGTGAAGGAGGTGGGGACGTTTGTACTTCTGGGAAACCATCCTGTTCCTCTTCATCTTGGCTATTAATAACAAACAACAGAAATTAACTCCTCAGTAAATGTTTTAGGAAAAAAACCCTTCATTTTGGTATGAAGAAAAAATAAGAATTTATAATTCAGGATAGTGTTTTGTAAAATAAATAATCAATCAATCAATCAAGGTAACTATGAACCAAGAAAAGAGTAGAAAAAAAACAATCAAAAACTTCTACTGCAATATAAAAAAATTGCCTATACTCTCAAATACCTCCAAAGCTTATTAAAACATGTTATTACTATGCATATCTACAGACAAAGGGCTATTTGCAGGTTATATATAGCTACTTACAGCACTATATATATATATATACACCACTCAGAAACTGGTATTTTTTTCTTGCCCCCAACAACAGAATTAACATTCAATTCTTCAAATTTTTATTCATCTAAACACATGGTCCACCAATATCTATAACAAATTTTAGTTTTCCTGAAAAGAAACACAGGAGCCAATTTAGCAGTGTATCACCATAACTGTCTTAAGTAACATCGTAAGTGAATGGAGATAGATTGGAACACTTTAATTTTTACGGGCAATCAATTTAATGGGCCTTTGTTCAAAGAGCATTCTGCAGCCATACTTTCCATTAGACACCAAATATCCAATAAAAATATCAAACTATAAATTAACCAATGCTACTACTTACAATCATCAGCTTGATTGTTAAAATTTTCTGTATTACAAGGAATGATACATTTTGACAGTTCTTCTTGTATGACTGTACTTACACAGCAAAAATATGCATGGGAAGATTCCAAGTACAGATAATTTATTAAAATAATTTTTTTAATACATAACATTTTTCTCTATAGCAACTGCCTCATTCACACCAGCACCAAGTATGTCTTAAACAAGACTTAAACATTTTGTAAACAAGAAGCTGGGGTGCTGTTTTTAAATACATTAATTTTAGTAGCACAGAGCTCAAAAGCTAAGATGCAATTCTTTTGAGTAGTATCTGTAAGAAAAGCTGCAAAAAGATTTTCAGGTATTTTCTAACTAGTGTATCAACCCTATATATCAACACCTCTGTTGCTCTTTAAACTAGAGCTATGGGGTTTTTTTGTTTGTTTGCTTAGTGTAAATAAACTAAAACCTTAAGAGATTTTTTTTCAGTTGCACATTAGGAAATAAACTGCTGGTACCAGCCTTTAATTCTTCAAGGCATATTGCAGTAGGTTGTGTGTGGGATTACAGAAGTCAATTTCTCTGTCTCAGTCCCAGTAGAACCTTCTCAAACGACTTGGTCTTTAACAGCTCCTGTTGGGTCCTTTTCTGCAAAAGGCTCCTTAAATTATCTCCCTGACAGAATATACACTATGTTCCTATATACGATGAGTCTATGTACTATTCAGTCTAAGCTTCTGAACCAATTTTTACTATGAACAAGCCTATGAACAATTTGGAAATTTTTTTGTTTTAATTTGGCCTTTTTTGTTTGTTTTCCCTACTTCTTAGACTGTTACTTTCCAGGGACTAAGGGTTTCACTTTAAATATGACTCAACCAGCTAGGACTAACTGTAACTTTTCCTCTCAATAGTTGTTTTTGTTCTCCATATTAAAAAAATGGAAAAAAGTTATTCTACTTTAAAATGCCTTAGAAATATGCAAGAGACTGATTACTGTTAACACCAAAAATAAACCTTGGGCAAACTCAAAGACAAACTGGCCTGACTCCTACAGAAGCTTTAATGAAAAAAAAAGAGTTTTTTTTTTTCCCTGTCTCTTCCTGTCTTTGAGTGCCAAGATAGGTTCCTACCATAACTCAGAGCAGTTCAAGCTCTTTTCCATGTTGTACTGTTTGCAGCTGGTGGCTGCTGAGAAGATGCTCCAAAACATCCTGTGAACATTTTTCACATTTCTGTCCTATTGATGATGATGAAATGTGCTAGATTTCTTTTTTTCAAGAGTTCTCATCTTTTCCTGCATGGCTGTTTTCCCTGTACCAGAAACAACTGCTGAGCAAACTATTGAGTATATTTGTTATATCAGATATGCAAAACATCACTTCAGATACTTGTATTATGGGATTCATGGAAAACCCCAGACCATAAGAAAGCTTACTTTGATTCATGCACTGATAATATGTAATTTCTGTTACTTAGAAGCAATATTAATCTTACCTAGACAAACCAGAGAAGTCAGCTTCTTCTTCTTCACATCTCTCATCCAACTCTTTCAAAGCAAGAGTGACATCCTCTTCACAGATAGACTCAGAGTAGCTCTCAGGAGCTGCTGCCTCTGCTAGTTCTGGGGTCTCTTCCAACTCAAGAGATTCATGACAGACCAGGCAGTCTTGTTGTTCCTGTAGTAGGTATGACCCAGTGTCTTCACTAGCAGTGCTAACCTGTTCATCCCTTACTGCTGAACTGCCTTCCTATAAATCAAACATACTTTTATTACTTTTATGGTCAGGGCTTATATGTTCTTATCAGTTTTTATTATGGTAATTTTATAAAAAAATGTTTACAAATATCCATTTATACATTAAGCATTCATCTCTTTGGATTGCTCAGTTTTACGTGAGCAAAGACAGGCAGTCTACTTGTAAAGTTTGTAACTTCTGGTTAACATTAATATCCTAGATTATGACATAACAAATACCATTTTTCAAATACACTCAATTAAATCTGTTGTTAAGAGAACACTTCCAGAAAAGTATCTGCAAATAGCCTCAAACATATATAGATCACAACAAACACAATCAAGACTTTGATATTTTACTTTTCTAGGTAAGGACAAAAACAACTGCATCATGCTTGCCTTTGGGGTCTGGAACCAATATAGAACATTTCTTCTGAGCAACTGAGCAACAGTGTGATGAACAGATGAACAACGGAAAAGGGACATTCCACTGTTTTTATTATTTTGCCATTACTGTTAATATGGGGAGAGCTTTAAGGGTTTAACCCCAAATCTCTAAATGTAGGCTTCAATTCACTGGCAATCATAAAGATACAATCATTAAACTCAGGTAGGTAATATTAGAATGACCCTTTCTCCCTTCCCTCTTCCTCCATTAGCATTATTATTAACATCTCTATACGGAACAGAGCAATTCAAGTTTACTTAATTTACGATGAATCCATTTGAAACCTTTTACTGGATTTCTGTGGAATAAAACCAACACTTTCTATTTGCTGTTTCCTAAAGGCACAAATCATCACACATTTTCATTATTAGTGTGCTGGTCTTCCCTGCTGGCATATCCAAGACTAGTCAACAAACCTTTAGACTGCCTCTAAGCATACACATCACTTATGGCTTTCATCAGTCTAAACAGGCCCTCTGACTGATAAATAACTGTACACATATTGGAAAAGACAATTCAGCTTTAAAAAGAACTATATAATTTTGTTTCATAGTGATCCTAACATCTCACTTTGACCACGGTACTCCTCAATGTGAGACTGCTGTCATTTAACACAGCCGGTGACCTCACTTCTAATGCCTCTGTTGTAAAAGTTAAATCAGGAATTTTATTGCGCAGAACAGCCACTTTGTCACACTGAGCAACTAAGGCACATGGAAATGCAGGACACCTTTATGATACTTCAGCAAAATAATTTGGACTAAACCAGTTTCTATTATAGATGTTAACATATGATACAGAGCTGCACTGATCATATATGGTAGTTGTACACGATGAATACACTTTAAGAAAATATTTAAGTGCTAATTACTAGTTAATAGATTTACAGCTAAGTTAGTCTTCATAGTGCCAAGACTGCTGATTTCTGAAGTTTTCTGCATAACATTGGACATGTCTTTACTATCAACAGGAATGTTCTTTAAGTATCTTAAAATGTGATTTATATAGTTGACAACTCCATGGAACCTAAGGAAAATTACTTCTAGTAAACCATTCCCTCATAAATCCACAGTGCAAGTGAGTAAAATAGGGAATCATTTTAGTCAGAAAATTTCATATACTTAATCTTGTAAAGCTTATTGTATAAAACTGAAAATATTCTTGTAGCTAGACTGTAAATTCCCAACTGGAATATGAAATGTCCTTTTTTGCAAAGATACATGCTATTACTGGAAATCAGACAAACACATTTAAGTAAACTATTTACTTAAATCTTCAGCATCTCTACAAGAGAAACAAGGAACATAACTGCATCTAACCAGCACACACATTTGTTTTTTAAATAAGAGCTGCATTTTTTTTAACCTTAGATAAATTTTTATACATATTTATTTATATTAAAAACATTTTGATAACTGACACATGGCAGAAAATGCCTGTGTTGAGTTACATATAAAGCATAGGAAAAAACAAGTGCACTATGCTGCAAGTTGTGCACTGTAAGAATTCAGAAAAAAATTAGTTTTACTGGCTTCACACATTTTTCAAAGTGAGTTGACAGTGTGCATATTTTCAAGCTCATTATGTTAAGAGGCATAAAGCCAACTCTCCCTTTTAGCAACAAAATCCAACTAGATAGATAACTCTTGTAGAGAGATAACTTTGAGTGTTCGAACTGTGCTTGAAGAAAACATATGTATATGACTGAATCCCATGTTTTAACAAGCACAAAATAAACCTGGAACACATCATATTTAGTGACTGCATTTATATGCACTTGTAGTCTTTTTTTTTTTTTTGATATAGCATTTTTTATGGATGTTGCTTAATCATGAAATTACTTTACAGCCCAGTTTAAGTGTTTTCATTATTTTGAATGACATTCGTGCTTTTTTTGTGCGAATGTTTTCACCTGGATTTTCAGAAGTATAGTGATTTTATAAAAGAAGCTGCAGGAGAACAATGAATCCAAGTATAAAGGCATTCTTGGAAAGAACGATGAAAACATAAAAATGAGTTACAGCTGAAAATGTATCACAAGTGAACAATGGAGAAGACAAAAGTTCTACTGTGGTGAATTTCAGTCTATAAAATCCCATCTTATATATTGCTTTTCCTTTTTGAAATTGTAACATAAAACATTTATCCTATGTGGAGAAAAAAAATCCAGATTAAGTGTTCTTTCTCATCCAAATCCTGTTGGAACAAAAATACTTCTAGATGAGCAGCTGAAGCACTAACAGAACAATTTGTATGACAATCTAAGCACAAATGCTGTACAAAAGTTGAGACAATTTACCAACTGCAATGTAACCAAACTAAAAAAAATGTAGATAATCATAATGGAAAAATATGAGATATGTGGGGAAATGATGCTTTATAAAAGTCACAATACTACAGTTTTTGAAGGTGAGGGTTTTATCACAGGAAAGCAGTCACCCACACTTTGCCTTTGTTGTACTCTGTCTTCTGTTCTGACAGTTATCTTTATTAAATGTTAGCTAGGTGGATGGTTTGCCTGTTAGCAAGGGTGATTTTCTAGGTAGCAAACAGGTAGACTACAGCCTTTGTTCAGAAATCCCAGGCACTTGAACCAGTCAGTTGACTGTTTAAACCAAGTTGGCTGAAGACTCATTCTTAAGTGTAAACTGTGCACTGGTTATTCAAATACAGGAATAGCTTAATTTTCTGGAAAACTCAATAAAAGTGTATGTTCTGTTAAAGATGGGATTAGCAATGCTTATCCAAATAAAAATAAGATTGCCAGTAGCATCAATAATTTTAACTGAAAAGATAAAAAGTCCACCTAAACCAAGCCACTTCAAGAAAAAACCCAACATATTGAGGTTTTAGCTACAACTGCTAAAAATTGTAGGAATTGTAGCAGATGAGAGTTTTATTTTAAATAAGAGGTTTAAATTTTAAATTATTCAAAAGATTTTAAAAACCAAGAAACTGAAGTACTCACAGATTTGCAGGCAGCCATTAGCTTGAAATATGTCTCAGTCCACACAGGCCTTTCCAAAAAAAAGTGTACCACTAGCATCTGGTCCTTTTAAAGGATTATTTAATGGAACCAACTGCTAACACAGCTGGCCTGAGGTTTTACTCCCACATAGCACCAATCACATTATCCCAAAGAAAGGAAAAAAAAAAAAAAAAAAAAGGGAAAAACGGGGGAAATAAAAAAAAAAAGTATTTGAAAGAAAATTAGAAAATGTTGCTCAAGAAGGATTTCAACCATATCAAGGTAAAAGCATCTTGAATATTAGCCTATTTTCATTCTGCACCATGAAATGATCATTATCAGCCCTTCAAGAATATTTTTAACCTGTGGTAAATTCCCTCAGTCCATCCCAACTAGTTTTCATACTGAGGGAACATTTCGTAAGAACATTCCAACAGGTTAGAAATATTAAAAGCAAATCAAATGATCAGTGTAACAGATGAAATTTCAGTTGAAAAGAAAGCCAAAGTTGCTACTAAAACACTAGAAGGAGCCCAAATCAGCCATGCACCAGCCCACATTTCTCCCCACCTCAGGCAGCTGGTTGCTAGAGTTATCTAGAGGAGAAGCCTCCAAACTTGGGGTCTCAGTTCTGATTTGCAGCACCTCTTCTGTTCCCACACTGCTAGTGGAATCTTGAGACTGAAGCGATAAACCAGCATGATCTGATATTGTTTCGTCTATGGCAGAATCACTGTTTAACTAAGAGATGAAAGAAAGAAACATGAAATTCTTCAGAGTTTATTGAATGCATAAATTACAGGAAAAACACACATTAGTTTTGAAATAGGCTGTTTCAGTATGGTCAGCTATTTGAATTTATTTACATATTACGAGTTTAACAGCTTTACACTAAAGCCATTACAAGCATCACATGCATTTCTGTAACGTTTAACTTTGAAGAGAAGTTAAAAGTTATCCTTGGGATAAAGAAAATTATTTCCTTTCTTGTTCTTAAAGGTCTTTGGCACTAGTGAAATGCTAGACCAAAACCACTGAAGAGCAGAGCTCTTTGTTATAGGCAACATTAATACAAACTTTGCCTAAAGTCTGAAAAGCAGCATACTATCCCTGCTGCTCTCCATCCAGTCATTTTTTTCCTAATTTCATTTAGGTAGTACAGACAGATTTCCAAGCAGCCACTATTCCTGATTTTCTTCAGTTATATGTAAACATGCTTCAAAATCCATAATTAAATTAGCAATTTCTATGGTTAAACACAACTGAGGCTCCCATGGGATCACTTAGTGCTCTTGTTCTTATTTAGTATTTTTGGGGTTTTTTGAAGCTAGGAATCCAGAGACACACACTTTACATGTAACACATGTAATTTTGCACTTAGCTTTAAACAAGCATAGTGGGTATAAGGACACCAAAAAAACATGAATGCTGTACTGGAATTATAACCCGGTTATGCACCACCACTTTCCCTTCATTGATGTTGTTATGAAAAAGAAGCTTAGCCACATTAATTTAGGTCCTCTTTAGTTCACTTACACTGAAAGTGTGAGCCATACTTATCCATTACAAGTGCAAATGAAAGCTTAAGTTAAGAAAGAAAGATTCCTTTCACAGAAAAACAACTTACCATCTGTGAACGAGACAGTATCTGACTTGCAGTCAGGGCTGCTTCTTCTTCTGAAGACTCATCAGTATCTTCCTGATTCGTCAAGTTCAAGCTGGGTGTGCTACCAGAGTACTGACATTCTTGAAGAGATGGTGTGTCTCCTTTGTCAATACTGTCAAGAGAGCGCCTACGAACACCCCAGTTGAAGTTGTCCATGCTTTCACCCTGTAATAAAAGAAGTTTGCACACATATGTATAAACAAATTTCAACATAATAACATTAATACACAAATGCAACACAGAAAACACAAGTACTCAACACATTATGAACAGAGTTTCAATCAGCCCTTTATTAAAATTTTAAATACCTTGTTAAATGATGTTTGTAGATAAAGTATATGGCAAATGAAGTAGAAGTCTTTTGAATATCTTCTTGTAAAGCGACTTAATATATAATCTATATCAGTATTAATTTTATATATCTGACCAGAAAATACAACACCAGACAACAACAGATGAACAAGCCACGGCACCAGGCTGCAACTTACCTGCAGCTCCTGGTTAGCAAAAAGGAAAACACATATAATTAGAAAGAACGAGGACAAACACTTAAAGATACTCTAGAACCAGGGAAAAATGTTTTATTACATAAGATTTGCCAACAGTAAAAGACTGATTCAAGCTCTGAAAAAAAGCTTTAGTCAAAAAGCTAGTATTTAATTTATCTTTCTAATGGGAGATTGATTTAAAAAAAATAAACAAACTGACAACAAAACACTAAAACCAGCATGCTTATGATACATTTTCTCTAGCGTAAACATGTAAAGCAACTGTTTCAACAAACATCAGATGAAATTCTTTAACTAACACACATGAATCTAAACTGACGACATCCAACTGACAAGGCACCATCAACATTAATTATATACAGGTTGTAGAAAAAACAATATCTTCATTAACTGTTTTACCAGCTACTTTGTGTCAGTTTCTTGAAATGCACCCTAAACACCAATAGCTGGATCCTTTCTGTTTGCACATTTTAAAGCTGGGATGCTTCGTTTTCAGACATCCAACATACTACGTGAAATTCGTATCTTAAAAACACTATTGTTTTAATTCACAAGTTCAATAACGATCTTTGATTTTCTCAAGCACTTTGCCAACCTTCAACAATTCATCTAGGTAAGATGCAAAACCTTATCAGTTCACTTCGCCAGTCTACAGTTACTAAAGTACCACATCTAGCCCAAAATGAGCAAGTATGGGTTCCAAAACTACTCTAACAGAGTATCTCTTGTGGAGACTTAAATGAGATCGTCACGATGCATTAAATGTGCAAAGCAAAGTAAACATATTGTAGTCTCTTTTAGTGATTTGTTTTTCTCCAAAAAAGGTGGAAGTGTGTAAAGTTGTGGCAAAGCAAAAGAATCCCAACTACTACTGTGGGCTGAAGCACTTAAATTTCATCTGAATATTACTCAGACTTTAATGGAAAAGCCCCAGTTCATACTGTTGACAATTACTAGCAACAAAGAACATTCTATATTTGTGGTGTAAAACTAGGCAGCTCATATCAAGTGCACAATCTATGTGTAATGCCTTATATTTGTATAATCCATGCTTTATCTTTTTTTTTTTTTTCTTAAGTATAGCATTACATGTTGCATACAGGCAAGTAATGAAAAATAAACTGCCTTTTCTTCATTATGATCTGCTATTAAAATAATATGGAAAATGAAGTTAAAGATTAACTTGGTTTGGCAAAGTTTTCAACTTTTGGCATTCTACCTGCAAAGCCCCATCTAGTGTTGAAATAATGTTTTAGTACTGCTGAGCCTTGATTCTGAACTACTTGCATTCACTATGGGAAATTATATCTGTATAGTGTGTGGCCACATATATTCAATAGAATATAATGCGCCTGTACTTTTCCTAGAAGGTTCAAATATTGGCTGAAGTGAAGCAATATACAGGAAGAATGAAGAAACTGACATAAACCCAAGATATTAGGGGGGGAAAAAAGCAAGATTTTGTGAAAAAGGCTAGATTAATCAGGGGAAGAAATATCTTGTAATTTAGATAGGCAGATATTCTTCTTAGTAGCTTGTTGACTCATGACCTGCAAGGGTCTCCATTACTAATTCAGCATTTTGTATAGACTGTAACAAAAGTACCAAAAGAAACTACAAAGCATTTGATTTCTTCTCCCCAGTCCTTTTACAGTCATACTTTTAAGCTTCAGCAAATTCTGATCTGAAGCCTTTTATTTTATCCCAAACAAGTAACAACTGTTAACAGAATCTTTACTATTTCTCAATATTTAATTTTGGTTTACCTCCCCTCTCTCTTTTTTGACAGGAAAAGTAGAGTAAATGTAAGAACTGCAACAAGCCAAATATAATGTAAAAGTCAATGCAAGCAATTATGGCGACTAAATCAATCATATATAATGAGATAGTACAGCATACAGTTTGTAACTTTGAAAGCTATTCTCTTCATGTTTTCAAAATGCAGAAATATATCAGGAAAAAAGATTACGCCATTTTCTTAACATATTGTTCCATTAATAAGTTTCCTACTGCATGATACCCAGGTGTTCATTCTGTCATTGTCTTATACTGTCATATCACTTCACTTTCAGATTCAAGTCACTTGACTCCTCCCTGCCTCCCCAATCCCAACTTTCTCCCCAGAAAACACCCAACAATTTGCAACAACTTAACACTTCAAAGTTTGTGACACAGGTTTCTTTATCATGCAAGTTCAATCACGTCATAAATTCTTCCCAACAGGATTAGTTAGAAGAGATGTCAATTCCTTAGAACTGCACCAACATAACCTAATTTTTAAAACATTCTCAAATGGAAATACACAGAAGAAATCCCAAGGTCTCACCTCTGCATCTTCCAATTCAACATCTAAAAAGTCAAAGTCTTTAAAAACTCCAAATTGCTGCTCACTGGTATTGTCTTCTACAGCCACTTCCTCTTCTTGAATTATTTCTTCTGTTGCTGAAATAAGACTAGTTTGTTGATCTCCAACTTCCAAGTCTTCATTAGAAGAAAACACAACCTGCAGATATGGGTAAACATAGAAATAAAAACTTCCAAGTTGCATAACTCCAGAGGACAGCTATCCTGCCTCCTGCAATTTAATGGCATAAGTGGCAGTTCGCATACCACTATAATGATAATACTAGTGCAATTGCAGACTGCAATTTCTTTCAACACTAGTTGGATTTTAAACTACATCTTTAAATGAGTGATATTCTTGCCTTAATGTAACTGAGAATTGCAAAGCTACAAATAAAGAGAAAAATACATCCCCAAATTTTCATTTTCAGAACCACAATATTAGTCAAAATTAAGAGCAAAAAATCAATCATAATATTCATCCACATGACACAGACCATATTATTTTCACCTTACAATTTCTGTGGAAGGACTGTATACCTAATCTTCACAGATTAAAATCTGCTGTTTATTTCCATTTGAACTTTAAAAATCTCTTCAGTTTCATCTTTTAGGCACTTAATTTCAATAATTTTAACCTCCTCCACTAGATTTAAGATCCACCTCCTATCAATATTTTTCCCCAGTTAAGAATCACAGAATCAATCATAGAAAGGTTTCAGTTGGAAGGGGCCTTAAAGACCATCTAGTTACAACCCACCTGCCATGGGCAGGGACACCTTCCACAAGACCAGGTTGCTCAAAGTCCCGTCCAACCTGGCCTTGAACACTGCCAGGGAGGGGGCAGCCACAGCTTCTCTGGGCAACCTGTTCCAGTGCCTCACCACCCTCACAGTAAAGAATTTCTTCCTTAGATCTAATCTAAATCTACCCTCTTTTAGTTTAAAACCATTACCCATATCCTATCACTACACTCCCTGATCAAGAGTCCCTCCCCATCTCTCCTGTAGCCCCCTTTAAGTACTGGAAGGCTGCTATAAGGTCTCCCTGGAGCCTTCTCCAGGCTGAACAACCCCAACTCTCTCAGCCTCTCACAAGGGAGGTGCCCCCTGATCACCTTCATGGCCTCCTCTGGACCTGCTCAAGCAGCTCCATGTCCTTCCTATGTTGGGGGCCCCAGAGCTGGACACAGTGCTGCAGGTGGCGTCTCACAAGAGCAGAGTAGAGGGGCAGAATCACCTCCCTTGACCTGCTGGTCACACCTCTCGATGCAGCCCAGGATACAGTTGGCTTTCTGGGCTGTGAGTGCACATTGCTAGCTCACAGTCAGTTCTCCATCCACTAATACCCCCAAGTCCTTCTCCTCAGGGCTGCTCTCAACCCACTCATTGCCCACCCTGTATTTGTGCTTGGGATTGCCCTGACCCATGGGCAGGACCTTGCACTTGGCCTTGTGGAACTTCTGAGGTTCACACGGGCCCACCTCTCCAGCCTGTTCAGGTCCCTCTGGATGACATCCCTTCCCTCCAGTGTGTCAACCACACCACACAGCTTGGTGTCATTGGCAAACTTGCTGAGGGTGCACTCAATCCCTCAGGAACTTCTATGTCACTATAAAAGCCAATATTCTAGATGACAACCAAGGTAGGCTACTCACTTTATTTTAAAAGCTCTTAATGTCATCACCACCATTAAGCTTAGTATGCCTACGGGGTTCTTTTCTATGCCGTACACAGAAGTAACACCATTGGACTACTTTTACTCAACATTTAAGACTACTGTTCCTACTGATAGCCATGCTAATTTGAAGGCATGTGATCTACTGGTCATTTTCAATGTATTCTATGGTATTTTCAATACAGCATCAACATTGTTGCAGTCCTCAGCTATTGCTGCCCCTTCTCTCTAAAGTACATCTTATTTATAATAGACTAGATAGAGATTTACTCAGAACAGGGGAGACCTACTTCAATCCCTGCTCCTAGCCAAGACAATTAAAATTCATATGTGCAATCTCAGACATACAACACACTATCCTGGAGTGGCAGTGTAGTTCTGCTCTTCTGTGAGGAAGTATTAAGGATTAGTCTGATAAATGGAGCTCCTTAGTAGTTAACTAATTTAATTTGGAGAGGAAATATTTGAGTCCAGTCCAAAGACTTAAAAAAAAATACTGTTTGGATAACCATATAAGATAAAAATTAATAATTAATTCTAGTAATTTATATTTGCTTTAGAACATATAGTCCTCCCCCTGTAAGACTGACCTAAATTCACTGAGGTGGCAATATTGGTTTTGGCTGAATGTAAATACTGTTTTGAAACCTGTTTAGTAAAGAACGGTGCCCACTGGACTTCTTGGTACTTCATTACTTATTATTCCAAACCTTTTTAGTTCTTTAACTAGAATTGCTGAACAAAAAATTGTTTGTCAAAACCAGCTGTTGTACCTTAACCAATACCTGAAATAAAATAGCATTCTCATTACTGGACTTTAAAAACCAAAATAAACCACCATCACCACTTACTGAAGGATTCTTGGGAAGACCAGATTCTGGACCACACAGAGAAAGCACATTCATTAGCTTCTCCCTAGTTCTTCTCTGAAAAATATAGCAAAGAAAATCACATAACAGGGCATCTGCTGGAAGTCCAGGTAAACATGTAAAACGTCTGCATTTTTAACTAGTCATCTTGCATGCTGACATCCTCTAAAAAGAATTTTACCATTTTTTCTTTTCACCAGTATTAGCTTTAGTTTCTGCTACATTAATTTACTGTTTTGCTAAGGCACAACACAGGTTTCAAATTACACTTCAACACTTTTTTAATATATTCATAAACACTGTCTATAATGTGTGTATAATGTGTTTGAGACACAAGGTACCTGAGATAGCTGTGGTCTCTTCCAACTGACAGGAACTAATGCATTTGAATTCGAGCCTGATGAAGTTGAAGAAGTGCTCCGGGTGACAGCAATGACTTTTGGCTTCCCGTTTCTACCAGCTGCACTGTGTTGATCACCATACTTATTCCCAATAATTGGTGTCTAAAACAGACAACAATTAACTACTTAAAATTCAAATCTATATTAGTAAAGACTACACCTTTGGTTTCAGAATTGAGTATTATATAAAACATAGGGGGGTTTGTCTGTTTTTAAGCATTCTGTGAAGCCCATGACTAATCCACTGAGTATCGGTATACTGGGAAATACAAAGTTGAGTAATTCTACCCTACGCAGCAGGCTGCCATTTTGCCCACTTACGGCTTTTTGAATTGTGCAAGTTTTAAGCTCACAATCCAGTTGTATTTTTAAAATACACTTTAAAAACAACTGTGTTCTAAGTTTAAAAGGTGCAAAGCTTCTTTATAGAATCATTCACAGACATGAACAAATTGTTTTCACAAAAACTTCATTAACACACACACACTTCCGAAAACCAAAGATCAAATTCAGCCCTTCTGACAGAAAATGCTACTCCAATGAACTCTGTGAGAATTCGTCTTCTCTCTCAATTATCTGCATACACTGAAACTTCCAGTGAGGAATTCACTTACCAATTTAAGTAATGCTCCTAAGACATCTGTATCTCCAATCATTATCTAGGGTCAGCTTCAACCAGGAAACCTTACTTTTGAATACTTTTGAAGTTTCTACAATTTTCACATCTCTATATTACACTGCAGTCATTTGGCTACCCTCCCCTTTGTAGACATAGAATAAGTATCAGCTGTATTAATATATTATTTTCAGTTCTAATGAAACCTAACTGGGGGGTAAGGGTGTTGGTTTTAACTTCTGGAAGTTTATCTCCAGTTGTGTCCATTTCACAATGAGCTTGCTATACTCTGTACCCTACTCTCTCTTCTAAATTTTATCTGCCTTCCAAAGTCACACCAAAACTGCAGTACAGGGTTTTAATCCTCTCAGCCCTTGAATGCACAACCCTTAATTTGATGAAAGTCTGCTATGTTCAGCTGCAAGCAGCAGCCAGCTGCATTAGCCTGGTCTCTGACACAGCTGAAATACCCTTGAGAATAATCCTACTGACTTTTAGTAAATAAATCTCCAGACATTCAAAGGAAAAAAAAAGGCAAAACCAAAAACGAATACAAAGTTTATCTTTCAGTATGACTCTAATTACGTGTATGTAAAACTTCAACATCAGCCATTCTTTAAAATTATATTTATTTAAAAATATATAAATGTAGAAGGCTAACAGAAACAAATCTGAGTTTGCCACAGAAAGTCATTACTGCACTGTAATTTAAATATAAATATAATTACCTCTGATATATCAAAATGAAAATCTAAGGTCTTCCCAGGTAGCTCTTTGGAGACATTATTAAAAATTTTTGTGAAAGAGATTTCAGGAGAACCTATGTCACTTCCATAAGACTTTGGAATATCATTAGGTACAACAAGGCTTGCTGACCGAGATACCACCAGTTTCAAAATATTAAGGGCTTCCTTCCAATATGGACTCTAAAAAGAACATACAGAAATCACAAAACAATCACTTCAAAAATGTCAGCCATTTTTAATGTACAGTAAGATTTTGCACTGATTCACTGCAAGATTCCCAAACCGAAAAGCTCTAATCTTCTACAGGTGGCTGCAAGGTGCTAACACAGGTGGGCAGCTTTGGACCTTGAAGTACCAGGAATGTAGCACAGCAAGGTACCAGGTCATCCCACAGTGGGCACTCGGGTGCAGCCAGGCAGGCACAGTAGCTCCAGGTCACAGTGCCAACCATACCAGACTGTTCCATGCCTCTCGCTCTCTGTATTCTCACTAGATTTTTTACCACTGGAGTATCTGCCCTTCATACCCCAGAAGATAAAAATCGATAGCATTTAAAAGCCAAACAACTTTCACCTCCTGGCATCTTTAATTATTTTACACTTCTGAGCAGAGTAAATTGAATTTGAAACAGACAAAACTGCTTTGTACTTCCTCACACATTTCAAAGTTCTTAAAAAAAAAAAGAGCAAGCAAAAACATTTACAAGGTTTTTATACAGTATCAAACCAATGGAGTGCTTAAAAAAGCCAGGGCAAAAGTATGAGAACATAAGATGCAGAGCCCGAGTTGAGTGCACTCTCCTTAAAAAGATGATTAAGGTAATGTAAATAATTCAGCAGTTTCAACTACAGATTGCAGAGCAAATCACAGAAGAGACTTAAACCAAAAGCAGCACCTTGGGAGGTTTAAAATTTACACTCCTGAAAAGGTTACATGTCTACCTGATCTATCTTCTAGTTTTTGAAGTTAGCAGGATATCAGCTTTATTTTTTTTTAATTAGGTTGCCATGTTTGTTCAAATATTTTTTAATGCATTAAGGTTTTTTGCATTAAGGCTTTCAAGGCTCTAAGTAGTATAAGCTTCTTAAGGGTAACGAGAGTCTTTAACAATCTCCTGAATTTCTATGCATCATAAACATAAAGTAGTCTCAAACTTGAATCTCCCTATAGCAACTTAAACTTACTAAGATGCATTGTGATTGCAGAGGACTAAAAAAAAAAAATCAGCTTAGTTGCATCACATTTAAACAAGACACATTCAATTACGGTCTTTTCTTCTGTTATTTATAGTAACATGTTTTATTGTATCAAAAATACATAGGCTTCTCTGCAATAATTTTTTTGATAGTACCATTATTTTGATGGCTAGTATCTTCTAATTAAAATTATATTCCATAGTAGTGTGGGAGGCAAAGCAAGCAGCCGTCAGGCCATGAAAACTATAGTTATGCTAATCATTTCATTTTGCCTAATGCACTCTGACAGGAACACAATATCTAAAGTACATATCCATCAATAACAAAACATCCAGGGAACACTACTTTTCTTGGTTAATTATGATTGAACCATTTGACTGAACAAGATTTGGCAATAATGGAATTCAGGAAAAAAGAAAAGGAGAAGGTGGGGGAGGCTGCTTTGCACTGAAATGGTTTTATGCTCCAGGCATTTTTACAAAATCTTTCAGCAAGATGCTAGACCTTCTTCCCTGAAATAGGTTTTCAGTAAATTGTGTTCCAAGTACAAAGGATCAAATTACCTAAGGCAAAACACTGTTGTTCACCTTTAGGGGACTTTCTTTAATAAAAAACGTACTCAAATTTGTTAAGGTGCACCTTAATGTTCCTCACAGATATATTAGTGAAAGTGATTTAAATACGTGTTTAACTGTGAAACTTCATTTTGAAAACATATATACTTAAATAAAACATTTGTGTTGTATTTAGCAGTAAACATTTCCTTCTATTTTAATAGCTGAAGGACCGTCTTCTCTAACTACATATATGGAGTTGCCTGTATCTGTAAATAGATGTGCATTCACCCAGCTAACTTGACCCACATGATGTAAATCAAACTGGACAATTACATAAGCATAGAATGAATTAAGTACATAGGACAAAAAATATACTATGGAATCTGACTTTGAACAACTATTTTTATATCTGAAATAAATTAATTCCCACAAAAATTCAAGGTAGTTTCAGAGTACACACCTGAACATATTTACCAATGACTTTTATGATTTCCAAATTAAACTGCTTCACTGGTGCTGTGGATAGGTCAATATGGCTCAGAAGACTATAGATGATCTGCAGTAAGGACTGTTGCATACTGGATAATCCTTTCTCTAAAAGCTAAAAAAAAAAATTTTAAAAAATACATAATTTAATTAGGGCCTTTAATGGTAGCGAAAAGTGAAAACAAACATTAAAATATAGCTACATACATATTTATTTTCCTCTTTAAGAAACTTAAGCGTACCACTTCATTTTAAAAAAACCTTTGTTTTAGCATTAAATAAAAAGTAATGCAGTAGAACAATGTTCTCTGTTGTAATTCATTTTTTTCCCTGAATTATGACATATTTGTTAGCACAGATCTAAAACACTTAATAACAGAACACTTCCAACTAAATAGAGTTGTTCATACAAATTCAAAATCTCAAAGCTGTATGAAAACCAATTACATCTACACCTTAAAGAAAGCTGATAAATACCATTTTATGGAAAAAAATGAGCACATAAAAGTCATTCATGAGAATGTACAAGTATTTGTACAAAAAAATGAGCACATAAAAGTCATTCATGAAAATGTACAAATATTTGTACAAAAAAATTTGTACAAATGTACAAAACTTCAAGGACAAGCTCTACAAGCTCTTCACACAAGGTACTATTTTAAAGGCAGTTTTCCTGTATGAATGGCTGGAAGGATCATATACTGAATTCTATAATGATTTTTGATTATATAAATTGAACTTTGAAATTATTTTTTAAGTTGTGATAAGGACATCTTAAAATGTGTACTTGGCTAAAAAAAGGTCTCTTAAAATTTGCAGTAAGTACATTTTCCTAAATCCAAGGCAGTATGTGCATTTTATTCATTGTGGTACAGAATATAAATATCTACTACAAAACTACTACCATAAAAAGGGATCTTTTATTAGAGGAATTATCATTTTAAGGTACATTTAAATTGCTGCACTCCACAATGGCATTAGTCATCCCTCTTCTATAACCTAGAACATTTTAATATTATTCTCCCATTATGGAAGATGTGCTTCCCCCCCCATATTAGAATCATAAAAAACAAGTAATTGGCAATGAGTAAATGTGATGTTGATCACAGACTGCTAACATGAGACACACTTTTATTAAAAATTTACCTCTGCAAGATAAGTTACAAGGTTAAATGTAGCATCTGAGAAAGAGTCATGCAAATATCTACACACTACGTTAATCCAGTTAGAACAGTCTCTGGAATAACTGTGTGTACTGTATAAACTCATCATATGAGCCAGATTGGCAAGAGTTGGTGATTTCTCCTCTGCACAAACCTGAAAAGCAAAAGAGTATTTAATTATATTAGAAATGACAAATTTTTAACCTAAGTATTCACAAGTCATTATGCACCTTTCCCAGATTTCACTCTGTTTTCTAATAACTGAAATTGAACTAATCACACAAGCAACGCCTACAGTTTCTGTTGAAATTTGTCTGTCAACATTCTGTTGAATGATGGTGGCATCCATGCTCCAAGGTCATTTACTACTCATAGCAAGCTTACCTCAGCTAGTGTCCCTAGGTAGTAGTGCAAGTATTTAAGGGACAGCAGTAATTTTTGGATTTACATCAGGCATGTACTCCTTTGAGATGGCCTGCACAAAGTTAAGTGATTTATGTATCACAGTCTGGGCAGCCTGAGGGCTATGACTGCATCTCCTATGACAGGCAGCACCTTCTCATTCCCCTTTCCGCATTCTTCCTTAAAATGCAGAGGCCAGCATACTACTAGTCTGGCTGGAGACTGTTGGTGTATACCTTGTCCAGCTTTAACAGGTACTACAGTTCAGAAATATTCCAAGGTTAATCACTGTGTGCAAGTAACAGAAAAAACATACTACCTTCTCTTCTCTACCTACCAGTCCAAAGAGTAAGGATCACTTCCTTCTCATAAGTAAATTAGGAAGTGTGCTTAAAAATTTTTTAAGTTTACCTTTAAAAATATAAACTGAAAAATCAAGACAAATAGAAAATGTAGTTGATATCATTAATAAGGAAATTTGTTCTTTACATCAAAATTTCATTGAACAAGCTAAACAAGTCTTTTCATTGACAAAGAAAAACCCAGGCATTGATACGAGGTCCAACTATATAAATTAGGACTGGATCACATCTTTAAAATACAACCTTTTATAGTTATTTCTATATTACTATTAGAATCACATAAAAGTATTATGTATGGGAGCAGAAAAATACAGAAACAATGCTGGTATAAACTCCTGGATACCTCTCCAAGCATCACTTTACGTACCTTTGCTATCCTGTCAGCTGTTTCTTTACAAAACTGAGTTGGGTTATCAAAATGTTGGATCAGATGAGGAAGCAGACACAAGATGTTTAGAGGAAATCCTAAATACATACATAAACACAGTTATATGAGACCTAAAGATTCTTAATATCACTTAATTTAATATGGAGTTATCCGGTATTTAAGAACCTTTACAACATGACACATACATTCACACAGATAAAAAAATTATATATACACATACATGTAACTAACTGTGTATGTATGCAAAATCTATATAAATGTGTCTGTGCTGGGTATAAATATGCATAAGATGAAAAAATTATCACCAGACCAATTAAGCAAAACTCATGAAACTGGATAGCTTTAGGCAGTACAGTCAGATTTTTTCTAAAATGTTTAAATGTTTGAAATAGTACTAATTGAGCTAGTTAGAATAATAATGAAAAATAATACATGTGCTTTTAAAACTCACTTGTAAGCAATTTTAAAGTAAGTTAATAGTCAACAGATACAGTTTACATGCAGTATTTCTTGGCAGATAATCATAGACTGTAATGTATTCCCACTATATAACACTATAATATCGACAACTGCAAAAAACATTTAACTGAAGGTTGGGGGGTTTTTTAAGACAAATGCATGACTATTACTGATTTTGATTACACATAATTTGAAGAAAAAATGTTTTCATTACACATACTTTTAATAAAAATACCTGCTAACTGAGAAGGATCCACCAAAGCATGCCTGGAAATTGTGATGAGTTTACTGAGGAGATGAACTGTCATTTCTTGAGTAGATGCTGAAGTAAACCCTTTTAGGAAGAGCTGCTGAAGGCCTGGAAAGTTATTCCATTTCAGTTTATTCTGCACCTTTTCTATCTTTTCCCGACTCTCTGATTTATCCAGAGGCAAGTGAATAAGAAGCTTGTTGAGTAACTTGAGAGCCAAAAGGTATTCATACTCATAATCTGACTCTAGCAACGAAGCTGCAATCCAAAATATGGTGGCCATCAAGTTGACAGGGTCAGTAGTGGGCTGCACATCATACACCCCTCCCTCTCTCAGGGAGGAAAGGCTTCTAGTCCTGGCCAAACTTCCACCATGATTTATTCTTCCATCCATTATATCCAGTGTGTTGCTTCGTCGACGGTCACCTCTCCGTTCATTGACTAAATTCAGTCTCAAAGAATTACTCCTTGTATTACTGCTGTAGTACCCCAAACAACTGCCACTATTAATGGGACTTGTGCTTAGATTTATCTGTCCAGTGCTTTTCCTATTAGCTGCATACTTGTTTCCCATTACAGAATCATGGTACGAGGTTCTAAAATAAAGATCAATATTACATATTACTACATGCAAAATACTTTAATAATATACAGTTTAGAAAAAGGGAAGAAAGCAAAAAGGTGTTACACTAATCACATATATACACACACAATGAGTACTCCATTTCCATCACTTAAGAGTAAGAGTATTATAATACAAAAATAGAGAATTTCTACATATGAATAAAATATCCTTACAGCATAAGGACAAAACTGTGGCATTCCACTATCTCTGCTCCCAGATCTATTTGTTATAATCCCAGAACATCAAAATAGTTCCATAAGAATTCAGTAAAAGCAGAAAAATTAGCCTATAGCACGTAAAAGATTATCTGTAAATGAAGATCTAGCATTCCAACTTACTTATAGATGTGATAAAGGTAGAGAAATTAATGAATTAGTAAATGAAATTATTTATTTATTACTATATATTTCTCTGAAACATCTGACCTAGTAAAACTAACACCTTCCAGTTCCGATACTGAAAAATTGAATGTATTCCTAGAAATCTCAACATTTTAAAAAACTTTGCCATTAAGTCAAACAAATAAAGATGTCTGTACATTCAGGCATTTTTTCTGTTTGATAAAAAGTCATTGAGCTAACCACTCAGACTGTAATGGGACAGACAAATGACTCAAGACTGTTCAGTTACACTTCTCTCATACATGGACAACAAATCTGAGGCCTAAAACAGACTAATATTTGCTGTAACTGAAGTAATATCTTCTGTATTAATATTGGATTAAAAGAATTTGTTGCAATACAGGAGTTTTCATCTGTGAACCTTAAATTATCTTAAATTAGCTTTTACCTTCATTATACATGAAATAAGATGTAAAAACAAGACACCCCCCCTTGAATTTACTTTAATTAAATTACTTTATTGTTCAAGGTCAGTAGAACCTGATTAAAAAAGTTGTAAATGTACTCAGTGCCTTTATTTTTGAGAAGTTTCAGAAGAATTGACAACATTTCAGAACTGAGCCACAAGGAACATCTTGAACACCTTTTTTGTTTTTTAAATTGGACCCAAGAGGGTAAGTTGAAATGGTAGCAGAGATCTTTTTCAGAAAATCTAGATTCTTATGAGTTTTGCTTGACACAGAACGATAAACATAAAAGAGCAAGCAATTTTGCTATAAAGATACAACTATTCTGCAAAGACAACAAGAAATTATTTCATTCCCCTTTTAATACAGATATTTAATAATTCATGTGTATAAATACATGTAATGTAGCTTGACTCATAAAATAACTTACTGAGAAAGGGCAGAAAGTAGATCATAATGCTTCATGGTTTCAGCCAATGTATCAATAGCAGACTCTAAGGTCAGAAGCAGTTCTATGACAAAACCCTGGGGAAAGCCACAGGTCATTATATATTATGCAATAGGCACAAGGAAGATAACAGAAAATCTACTAATTAGCGATAAAAAATATAAAATCAGTATCAGTAAATAAATTATTATTTCATGCTTCAATTAGAACGCAATCCTAATGAGACAGCTCAAGTTAGCAGCATAGCTTCAAGTCAGGGAAAACTTTAATTCATTTCTAAATATTCACAGAATTCATTCTGGTTTGCACTATTTTTAAGAATGGACTGAAGGATGGATGGAGTCATTTAGACTCTCATTTTGCAACATTAAAAATTAGATCCACTTTTAGATGTATAATGACAGTAAGTCAGATGGCTGTTAACACTTTATCAGGTTAATAATAAAAGAACACCTAAATTATTTTTTCACATGGCTGATCTCAGGATTCTCTAGCTATGGAAGAGAAGGTGTTTTCAGGAAAGAGATATATCAAATTCTCTGAAAGTTGCTATTGCTGCAGAAGACAATGTGCACAGCTCACCTTTTCATCATTTCACTATGTGAAAATTCAGAAAGTATCACGATTTTTTGTTTTGAAATTTGAAGTATCTTTATTTAAAAATAAAAACCCACTGAAAAAGAAATGGTTTTAAGTCTTACTGTCATTAAAATAATAACGCAACTGTGTTATTTAGACAGACTTAGCTTTCTTGTAAAGTGGGGGGAAAAGTTCAAATACCTGAGCTTCTTCTCCTGCATCTCCCACAGTTTCTACTAGTCTGGAGAGAACATCAGAAAGTGTAGATGCAGTAAGAGGCTGCTTCAGAGCTCTGAAAATCTGAAAGGACCTCCCAGCATAATGTCGAGAAGAGCATGAAAGCGCAGTTTGCAAAGCAACTTCACTGAGACGATGTTCCAATTGAAGTCCTCCTATAAGAGCAAATAAACACTCAAGCAACATAATGCTTCATAAAAACCAAAACCATGTGAATTCAATGAAGAGTAAATTGCCAAAGTCGTCATTAACTTTAAAATACTCTCAACTTCTAAATTTTTCTCAAAGGAGTATTACTCTTAAAAATCTTTCCATGCATATAAACTTGTATTCCATAATATTTAACACTGGAGAGACTTGCAGAGTATAAAAGATTTATGATTTGACTAGTAAGTGTCACAATAAATTAATTAGATATCTCATTCCTAAAAGATTGTATTTAAATCTGTCATAACAGAAACATGAAGTGTGCAATACACAAGAAAAATCCATTATTTAGAAGCAGTAAGTGATCACCTAGAGTGATTTTATAGATAACCTGCAAATCTACAGGCATTCAAAAAAATTAATTTAGTTCGCAGACTTGGACATTCCATCATGCACTGACTGTTTTCTAACCTACCTGAGCTAGACTGTTTAAATATAGATAACACATGCTTTAAAAACACAGTTAACTGTTCAGCACTTTTTATATTAGGGTTCTTGGCCGAAACATCTTCATGATTCCAAAGTGGGCCTCTTTTCCTAAAAATATAAAGATAGAGTAAACAGAATATAGAAGTCTTTTTCATCAATATTATCTAAATGTCATTTTAACTTTAAGGTTAACTGCAAAAGAATCTATTTACTGCAGGAAAGAAACCATTTAGAACTGCAGACACCAATGCAAAAGAAGTTTGACAGCTTCCCAGTATTGTACAAAAATATACAAGACAAGGTGAAAAGCAATGTATCAGATACAACTGAAATAACAGCATAACTAACAGAGAATTCTCTGTTAGATATTATTTATTTATTTAATAAAGAACCAGTACAACTTAAAACAACCTCCTTTCCTCCCATCAATACATCATGCTATTCTACATTTAGGCTCATGTAAAGCGTAAGTAATCATAAGCCTTGAGAAACGTGGGATTTCAGATTTACACAATCTTGAGAGCTTTATATAAACTACCAAACAAATGGCATAAGTGTTGATGGTTTTACAGATGTTCTTTGCCACAAATTTTTAGTTTTTGAATAGCCAGGTCTCTACTACTAGGTAATCCATAAACTCCAAACAAATCCTGCAGATCCCTTATCATCTTTATGTATTCCAGCCTTAATCCTTTAGATGGAAAAGGGAATTCTATAAACTGTGTGCCAAGCAAAAATAACAGACCTGTGTAGAACATGGCAAAGGACTTTTAAACAGGACATGAAAGGGTGGCCAAAATTCTCTGAAACTGTTAGAAAGTTAGAGTTGTTTATAGGCTGTATCATATAAAATCACTTCAGTATTAAACTATCTCTTACTGGTGATAATGCAGAGACAAAAATATGTCTTGATAAAAATGAAAATTGAAATCTTACCTTGAGGTAATAAATTCTATGAGGGTTTTCACTTTTTCATCCTGCTCTACTGAAATGTCAACGTCATTGAGGATTGTGGTGTGCAGATGAGAAATGGCAGCACTTGTGTTTCCTAAACTGATGCTAGAAGAGGTAGAACTTGAACTAAGCCCTGAGTCTGTCATTGGGGAGGGCTGGTAATCAGGTATAAAATCATGAACACCTGCTGAAATTAAAATAAGATGATTATGCGCTCTTGACAGTTAATATTAAATACATAAAAATTGGTAACTTAGCAAATGTAATAAGAATAATTTAATGGATGTAATAATTTCAATGAAATCAACAAGTCTGATATATGCGAAGTCTTCACATGACTGTACCCTTAATAAGGAACTGACAGATCCCTTTTTAAAACCACTGTATTATATTTGATTTTGTATTGGTAGTATAACAGCTCAGCAGCCTCTGAGGCATCTCATCTTATTGAGACAAATGATATCAACTACTGCCTAATAATGCGCAGATAGCTTTTTTTGTAAAAACTCAGTCCCAGCATAACTGACAGCACTTCAAATCAGTGAATGCTAAGTATTAGCTAGTGAATCAGTGCTAAGCAGATCCCCTCTGGCTGCACAAAGTTTCTCTGAACTTAGCTTAATCTTGCTGCTGCTGCATTTTTCTCTCCATGTAAAGAACCACGTGGCAATAAAATACAACTGCAGTATCTATGAGGTGCTGGGAGAATATAAATTGGCAAGGAAGGTGGGTCACAAATATCTGACTGTAACAACTGTGCATAAGCTTAAGACTCACTGACATCCACCACAAATTTTCACTCTGCAAAGCCACAGGGTATTAGCAGGTTCAAATAAAATTTAACATCAGTTCATCTGACCTTGTGCTAGGCATGCATACCTGTAATCACCTTCTCTTAATCAGCAGCTAGAAATGTTTGATTCTGATCTTATTCTAGTTTCTATCAGACATTTCTGTTTTAATAATAGCTAAATACTGTGTCCAACTTAGACAGACCTGTAAATAGTCACCATATAGGTGCATCGGTAAAGTTCTGCAAATACGTTTACATAAAAGAATTCTTCCACTATACTCACTTTTTAATTCTCATTGCTTTGAGTATCAAATTCACAAAACAGATGAATATTTCTGTTAGTGACAAAACCACTTTTGATGTGATCAAAACTAAACAGATTGTATAGCAATATGCTGCCACCTACTGAAGTAATATGAAATACTAGGTTTCAAAAAATTGAACTATTTCACACTTCTTTAGAAACTACAATAGGCTCACACCATCAAAATATTCCTTTATAAACTGTATAATTACAATATTGCAATGTTAAGGTGAATATTAAAAGGTAGTATCTCAAAAGAGTATTCTGATAGCCTATTGAACAATGCAATTACAGCTGACAAAAGTCAGAAATTTAAAGTTGCTTATAAACACATAAGAGATGTATCTTCTTGGGTTTTGATTTCGAGGGCATCATAAAAACTGCTGTATTACAGATCTGAAACACAGAGCTCCCTCTGTGTTTTCTGCTACTACTTTCTACTTTCATTCAACCGGGCTCCCTACTCCAACGACTGAGCACAAAGAGCCAATGTGAACCATATTCATTCTGACTTAATTAAAATCTGAAGAAATACATTCTAATGCCAAGGCCTCAGAAAAATATTACAAATAACAGATTTTAATAATGTCTAGAAGAAAAGATAATTTTCCATGTCATTTTAACAAGCAACACTTTTCAATCTAAAGCATACCTGTGAAAGTATAATCTAAATGGGTCGTTTGCTTGACAGTTAGCACCCTGGACTCATTGAACTCTTTGTTTCTGAGTAGGACAGAAGCAACAGACTGAACATTACTGCCAGATCCCATCACTATCAGTAGATGCAAAAGCAGTCGTTTACAATGCTCATAGACTTCAGCATGACAGTGGTCAAAACCTAACACAAAAAAGAAAACAGAAAAGCTTTATTACATTCTCACTGAGTAGTATTCAAACATCTGTTACACTTTACCAAATAATAGATACCTAATTCACTAAACAGTGTTTTTTCAGTGTTTCAATATAAAAACAGAAGCATACAGTTTAAACATGAATATATCCTCTTGTTTCTCACACAGCAGTAAGAATTTAATCTGTGATCTGGATGAAAACTACTACACAGAGAAACAGAAAAAAAAAATTGAATTTTACTGTGTCTTCTACAAGGAGAAAGATGTAAAAGTGGCTCCAACAAAGTGCATTTAAACGACTCCAAAACCCCTTTTAATTATATTAATATTAATCAAGCTGAAAGACATTTAATTGATTCTTTAAAATACTGTAAATATTAACAAATTAATGAGATTTCAATACTATGGCAAACATTAACTGACATGTGGAAAAGAACAGCTACATAATTAGCTACAATTCCTAAGTGACTAGACATATTCCTGTAAGAATTTATTTACCTATAAAAATTGCATGAAGCAAAAGATGCAAGTATCCTCCCCATTCCACCTTTACACTGTGGTCAACTATCAAGTCAGTCAAAAGGATCACTGCTATATTGCATCTAAAACCAAAAAAATCATTTTTTAGAAGAACATAACATGAACTTTATGAAGAGCTGCAAAGAACTTAACATGCTACTAATCATATTTCTTTCTTAAATCTACATACATCCACAAAGATCTATTATAAGGGAAAAGATGAATGCTCATAATGAAGATGGAAAAACTTCAGTCTTCCAAATTAAAAGGCTGAGAAATCTTAAACTTCTAGACCTGTGAATAAAACTGCAGAAAACAAAGGTACTATCTACTTTCTTTAAATCTATTGTCTTTAATTTACTATATTTGTGCAATACAAATGAAAATGTCAGGAGTTGCCATCAGCACTGTTAACACAGTTACCTGTGAAGTGACATGCACGGAGGAGAAGTTTCAGGCAAGTAATCCACCAGTGGTGACCAGCAACCTCCAGTAGGTGGAAAAGGTAAAGGCTCTCCTTGATTGTGCTCCATTACCTTCAACCGCCAGTTTGAATACAGAGGCATTGAATCACCTAACACAATAGATAATTAAACCAGAAAAAATATTCTGTATTATATAGTCTTCTAAAGAAATATTTTTAAATTCTGAGAAAAGCTGAGCTGAAAAGCTGAGATCTGAGAGTGGGGAGGAGGGGGAACCAGACATAAACAGCAGTAGTTGTGACACAAAGTTTAATTAAAAAAATTAGTGGTTATTTATTTTAGCATAAGGATGATTCTACAGAAGCCACACACATAACAGAGTAAGATTTAGTCGAACAGTTTCCTAAAAACAATGGATTCACATAGGGAACATGTGCACACACGAGGAAAATAAAAGGCGAAGTGATCTAATATAATTTCCTTGAATTTTAACCTCATGTCAGACTGGGAGTTAAGGCTGGGTCCCAGGATCATACTGAGCTCATTTTGAAGAGCTGCATTTCATTATAGGCTAATTCTCAAGAGCAAGCTATTTCTCAAGAGCACCACTGTACAGGTCTTGCTAGCAAAAATCCACCAGTTCTACGTGTCAGATGACACTGGCCTGATACAGATACGTGGGCTAACTCAGAACTTGCCACCTTTACAACAGCACAGCCCAATTCCACTGCTTGACAAAAGTAACTGCTCAGAAAATCAGTAAATTTGTCAAGAAAACACAGAAAGGCATTTAGCTTTTGATTAAGCAAGCTTCAAAAGTGGAATAAACACATCAGCTATTTGGTATGAGAATATACTGTGTCACACATACAAAATATTTTTCTGGTTTTAAATGAGATGTCTTGGACTTCAGAATGATCAGTTAAGGCTAGAAACAAGTAAGGAGACTGCCTCAACAGTTCAGTGTTTCAGTGATTCTACCAGTTGTCCTTCTGAAAATGTATCTGTAGAAAGTTTCAGAAGTTCACACATGTATCAATCAGCTCATTATCACCTTCCTGACTGGAAGTGACAAACTTCTTACTGATGGAACATGTGAATTATCATCTGTTTCAGGATACTCAGTGTTGCTATCACGAATAGCACACAAAGATGAAAACGACCACGACTATAATACTGGATATCACCCATCCAAGCAGTAATAAACACACTGGCTGCCCAGAAGGTCTACCAACCTGTTACTGATCCAAAGTTTAACAGACATGCATCAGAATGCCCAGCCTTTATGACAAACTCTGTAGAGCACATTATGTTCCACTGTCTTGAAAGAGGCAATATGAACCACATATTCACTCTAACCATTATGGTCTGCACAGAATAAGTCATTAAGGAGTGCATAAGGAGATTCTAATGGATTCTGTTGCTTCAGTACAGCATTGGACACACTGAGCTCCATACTGACAACGTAATGCTCAAAATGCAGAAATTTATATCCTGTTGTTCAGTAGTACAAGAAAGGTAAGGAAAAGGCAGTACTGTATCACGTGCTGTACCATATCCAAACAATTTAACTGATAGTAAAATCAATTGTCAAAAAAACTGAGTGAAACCTAAGAAGACAGTCTATGGAAGCACTATGATGATCTGGATCAGACTGAAATATATCTGATAATCCCATGCAGGGTTAAACTATGAAGTAATTTTAATTACTAACAGGTTGTTAGCTGAAACAAGAGTTTCAGTCAAATGAGTACTCCAACAAAGCACACAGAACCCACTAATGTAACACATTATTTACTGTCTGAACACTGTCCTCATTTTTGACTGATTACATGACCTGTTTAGCTTTCCCTAGCATTGTCATGATGATTTTCTATCTTAGGCACTGCTACAAAAGTAGCCACAGTTAATAAGCCTCCATTAAAGGAAAGTCTCCAAAAGCATATGGAGTTTCAGGAGAAATTTCTACCTCTTTACTTACCTCTGCACCTCAGAAAAAAGAGACCATAGATCACAAAAAAACCACCCCAAACCACATTTTCAAAGCAAGCTTAAAAATTAGAGGTACACAAGATCTTCTTTCACCCACTATATTTTCCTTTGCTATGGCTTCTCAAAAAGTTTTGTACCATTTTTTTAAACAGGCCAAGGACTGCTATCATTTAAAAGCACAAGTACTTCTAAATTTTTTTTAAAACTTATTTTCTATCATCTTTTTCTTCATTCATCGCATCTTCCTCCTGTTTCTTCTGCCTATCTATAGTGTTGATACTGGCAAAGAAAACAGAGTAAACCCACTTCATTTTGGAAAATGTCCACAACTCATTCCAGAGGACAAGGTAAGGCAAGAATGTGTATTATCTTCTTTGGACATTCTATTGTAATCAAATATATGCTAGACTTCAATAACAGTACTAAGACTGAGGAATGTGAAAAACTGTATTTTTGATAGGCTCATGTAAAAACCACTGATAATGTCTATTTTCTCATGTTCCACAACCCTCAGCAAAACTTATGAAAATTTTGTTTTCTATATGTATAAATACTTTTAAATAAAAATATTACTTTTTTCCTCTTCGTATGATCCTCCAGAGCTGCTGCTGTAGCGAGATTCTAGTCTGTGGTGCTGGCGGTTTAAGTTGCTGTTCAACCCGCTGTAGATGTCTAAATGCACATAACTGTAAGAACAAATAAAGCAGCACTAGTAACTGACATTCTGTGACAAAAATTAAACAGGGTCTCTCAGTAAAACTGTATGTCAATAAAACTGTAAAGCAAAAATATTTCATCTTACAAAGACAATATGATACCAAAGCATCTCAGCTGTTAAGACACACCTCCCATGGCAATGCCACATAAGGGGATTCAAGGAGATAATCCACTACAAATTATACTTCTGTTTGATCATTTCATTAACATTTAAGCACATGAAAATACTTGTTACCATTATACGTAAGTAAGGTCTTCTCACTCCTGAGGAAAATAATGAAATCTCTATTTGATCTGGCACAAACATATACACACACACAGAGTCCAAGATCTTTGCTAACCTGATAAACTATAAAGAAATCAGAGAAATGAGAGTGCTAAAAGCACAATTTCCAATCTGTTTCTACATAAGTTTCTAAAATTCTCTCCTCCTGGCAAGTCCAAGATATACATGGTATAGCTTATCAAAAAGCATATACCCTGGGGAGGTGTTAGACAACTCTACAGCACATGCCAAAAATTGCAGACTTTCAAAACTGTCTTCATTACTTTACAAGTTTCTTTTAACACCCAGCCCCTATAGAAGCCAAATACTTGTCTGTGTCTTCTTAGGCTGAATTCTGAATGACACCTCAGATTCCATAGTTCAGTGATTTATTTCCACACAGCACCCACCCCACCCCTCAATTTAACTGAAGTATTGGGCTTGTTTCTAGTAATATATTTACTAATCTAACTGTATTGACATCATTATCCTAGGGAAGAAAATAAGTGTTCAACTGGGAAATTATATTAGAAATATAATCACTAGGCTCTCAAACAAGTCATCACAAAATAGATTGGTTTGTGAATTTACCACACAGTAGATACTCTACAGTAATGGCATGTGTGCATTTTTTCTTGCGCACACTTTTTCTCATGCTAATTATAGAATCCCTACTTTCTTTTCACTTTAAAGTTAGCTATCTCATATTTAACAGAAAATGAGAGCATGCCCACAGTCAGCTACTGCTGAGCTCTGAGTCCACATGCTGACTAAGTCTATGTTTGCTTTCCACCACCCTCACACCAGTACCACTGTCTGGCAAGTTTCTCCAAAAGACTGTTCTTAAGCAACTCAAAAACTGGGGAGGGAGGCATCTATTTTAAAGCTAGCTGGAAAGGATCAGATACCAGGCATGCCAATACCCTAAACTGGGAGCACAAAGTAGCTTTCAACACATGGGTACTGTTGATTTCTGGTGAGCTAGGAAACCAGTTTGCAAATTGGCTACATTGCTAAAGTAGTATCATCTGCCCTTGATGTATCCATATCCTTCTGCAGTATAATTTTTCTTACATAAACATATACAATCCAGTATAATAGGAAGCTAATTCAGGCATCAATAACAACACAGCTATAGCAAGACAAAGCCTGATCTGGATTGGTCCCTTAGTTTACTCAGCTTCCTCTACAGCTTTTTGAGTTCAAATTACAATTGAGGCTGCTACTGTTAATCCCAAATAGTATTCCAGTTCTGTTGTTTAAAACTTATAAAATTTACAGTCATATATTTCCTGCAATGTAGAAATACCTGGAGCCATTGAGATGCAAGTATTTATGGTACCTACCAGGAATGCCTGTAATTCAACTAATAACTGCTCTTTGAGGAGATACTTACTTCTCTTCAATATTGTCTTTTATATGTTTACTGTCAGGGTTGCCATCTGTGGGAGCTACCATTGTATTGCTACTAGAAGTGGTACCTGTGAATTGTGGATAAATAAAAGGATTGGTCAACAAAAAAGAAAAGCAGCCTTAAGCACTACACGATGACCCTTATTTATTGTCCATGCCAAAAGCCCTAACCAGGTTTAAACATCAGCAACTTGCACAAATACAAACTGAGCCACAGAAATTACTTTCACATGCAAAAGAAAACTGTTGTTTAGACTAGAATATTCTGAGCTGCTACCATAATTTCACTAACAGGAAAAAAATCAATCCTTTCCAGGAATTTCTGAGTCTTTAAGGTAAATTAAGTAGAAAGGCCCGTTTTTGAAGCAGGATTTAGAGACCCATTTTTTTTTCTTTCCTGGATGCTATACATCATAGTAATCCGTAAAATGTAGTTGGACTTCGGTATACAGTTAATTCAAACCACAAAGAGATTAGGGATTAAAATCTAACAGCCTGGAGCAAAGCTTGTATCTACTTCTTTTTAAGAGAAACATCCAAGCATCACACTGAATAGATAAACACAATCAGAAATAGTTTCTCACCTTCCCCACATATTTTGCTACTCTCAACTACACTTAAGTGCAAGATGACCATAGGGTTTTTTCATACTTTTTAAACACTTCCATGAACAAGTGGTCAATGCATCCATCTTGTGATCTACATAATCCCTCTGTGATAGGCCCAGGCTGCTTCATAACACTGACAGCTCTGCAGCACAAAAGTTAAAGTCCTTGCTTAGATACTCTCCCATCCATGTCTTCTGTGGCTCACTTCAAAAGATGCTTCATGAGGACCAGACAGATTTTCCCCAGGTTTTTCAGCACTTTATTTTCAGTGGGGGGTTTTTTGATGATTGATCTATTGTTATTTGTTAATAATTTCTAAATAAATTCTCCTAAGTAAGTGTACTTGAATAAATTCTACAGATGCAGCTTGTGTCTGTAACAGAACTTAAAATATAACAACTTACATAGATTTAAAACTATGTACATTTTCCCAGCTGTTTAACTGAATTGACATAAGAGTGATACAGTGAGGGTAAACAGTGCAAGATCTGAACATATACAAAGTCTAACACATATTAATACAAACCTGCTCCTTGTGAACCTATCAGATGTTCTTTAATAAGGACTCTGGGTACATAAAAAACCTGCAGATCTTGTAAAGCAAACTTTGTACATGAATTTATTTTTAGAAACAGTACATCGTAATCCTATTGAAAATTTACAGATGAACTCCAATATTACAACTGATTGCTAATAGCATGTTTATCATTGGCAATAATAAAAGTTTAAGTTCATAAAATCTCACCTGAAGTGACAGAGGGTATTTTGTAACTGGAAGTAATGCGGTAATATGGTGGATTATCCATATGTGTGACTCCTGAACTGACAGGATCTGTAAGCTGAAGTTCACTCACCAGCTCTTCTAGCAGTTGCATTGTTTTATCTCTACCCAAGTAAACAATAACTTTCTTTACCTGCCATCCAAAACACAAAGTATATTTATATAAGATAGTATGTACATAAATAAAATTCTTATTGCAGTGACTTGATTTAAAAAAAAGGAAAAGAGATCTGAATATTGCACTTGTTAGAATCAATATCTACCTGCACTACAAGTGAGCATACCTGAAACTTACTGCAGTTCTGAAAGCAAACAAAATTGCTTTCACAGCTGGCAATAGCAGCAAGCACCAGAAACATATCACAGGAGTAAGAAAATAAGTCTTCTGAGCTCAGTGACAGTTATTCAAGCAGGAAAAGATTTTCTTACAAAGGTTTTAGCAACATCTGAGGTCAATACTGGAGCAAATGTATACTGATACCATTTATTTTTGATTCTTCACAGTTGTGTTCTACACTACTTCTTTTCCAGCAGGCATCATATTTTTCCTCATGCTATTCTGCAGTGTTCTCACATGCTTTGATAAAAAGTAAAATTGGTTTTGAGGTGGCTTGGGGTGGAGGTTTTTTTTATCTTGGTCATGTGAAAATAATCACAGTGTCCCTACGTGGCATGACAGGTGCTTTATTTTACTATATTATCTGTCTGCTTTTTAGGACTATCCTAAATTATAGCATGAGGAAAAAAAAAAAAATTCCCAAAATGCTCAAGGCTTTTATATACTCTGGTAAGAATAAACACCTTACTACAGCAATATTTTATTAAGCATATAGCAATTAAGGATTCTCCACTACATCTTACTTCAGCAAACTAATCTTTGTCACTGCTAAGCAGCAGCAGATGGCTCCTACTGAAGTGATTACTCTAGATATCAGTAAATTCATATTTTTTCTGACATCTTATTGAGTCATTACTGCTCAATGATTTATTTCCATCCTTCTGATAGAACTCAAAGATGAATGGTAAGCAAGTGATCCAGGGCATCTGACTTGTGGAATTCCTTTGTCACCTTTTTCAAACCATATACATAAAGATTTTGGGCTGAAACATTAGGCTAGATTTCCTGATGTGCAATGACAACTACTGCCAATCAGTGAAGAACTTAAGCTCTCCTTAGTAAGAACTTAATAATATTATAGGTCCTTATTGTTTACTTCATAGCAAACAGGTTAGCAAAACCTGCAATGATTTTCTAATAAAAATATTACTTGTAGAACTATCTTAATTCTTCCTAATAACAGAGACCAACTGCTGCAGTAGATTTGTGTTTTATGATGTAAAGAGGTTGTTCAGTGTATACTCCTAATAAAATTAATCTAAATTTAGCAATCAAGCTCTTAAGTTTCCTTTTTATGACAAAGGAACAAAAAAATGCTAAGACAGATGTAGACATTTTAATAAGTCACTTCCATTTTTTATGATTTACACTAAATAACATCTATGCTCCACACAGCATAACCTGAATTTTGACACCTCGTAACTGGTAAGGTGGCTAGTGGATTGTTTCAGACTTATCAGCCTGACTAAATTGCAATAATCAGGAAGGCTATCCTTTCTGGTCTATCTCCTTTCTCAACCCCATTCCATGAATGCCAGGTTTAACTGAAACCGATACTGAAATTTCAGTGCAGATGACCAAAGTAACTCAAACAAAAGAACTGAATTTGATCAGTTCATAGTATTTAGTGGTCATAAAATAGGGGGTTAGAGATTTTGATACTAGAAATCCTACCTCACATTTTTGTTGGGTTGTCTTTGCTGCTAAACACACAACTAATTTTTAAACTATCAATAGCACTAAGGAGAGACATATCATATACTCACATAAGGCAAAAGGCTGGGTTCACTGTTCACTCCACAGATACTGATCAAGAAGTGCAAAATTATTTTCAGATTCTTTGGCCAGCTGTCTGCCAAAGTAGTCCAGACATTTTCTATCTCTGACCAAGCCACTTCATCACCATACTAGAAAACAAAATAAATACATCTCCTGAAAAACTCCAGTAAAACCCACTATATTTGAAAGTGATCTATATGAACCAAGTAGGACAGGCTCTAGAAAAAGGAGACAGAAATTGTGTAAGAAGCTGTTGCCTTTTTAACATTCCAGAATTCTGGAATTATTCCACATTCTGGAAGTATTTTCCTTTATAGCTATGAATCTATAAAAATATATCTAAAACTTATTTGTACATATTATATATTTTATTTATATATTCATAACTCTATACATTATATAAGTATACAAATATTGATTTACATGTGAATGTAGTTCTATTTTACTATATTTATTTACATATAAATTTTAAAAACTATCTAAATTTAGCAGAGACATTCTCGCAGTTGCTGACAATCCTAATAAAATTCCACAAACCACAGACTTCCAAGACTTTTTAATTTGTAGCTTAAAACGTGATCTCTCATCAGCAGGATTCAAAGATATTAAGAACTGGCAGGAGCACTGTATGTGACCAATACTTTTCCTCTGCTGGAAGTGTCTGTCACAGGAAGGAGAAGGCTCTATCAGCCTCTCGCAACGAGACTGGATCCAAAACTCCACTTTGAGATCATAGGTATACAGGTGACTTGGTATTATCTATCCAGCTAGACATGTATATTGCAAAACAACAGTTATAACAGTTATTATATATAATAATTACTATAACAATTATATTATGTATTTCTCATAATACCTAATAACTATATGGTGTACTTTGGTGTAGTAACTGACTCAACAAATATGAACAAGAAGCCTTGAAAGTTTGGTAGCACAATATCTCTGAACAGTACTTTCTTACGCAACACAACATTTCACTGGAACAAAACAGAGCATTTAATTAGTTAGTTTTACCTTTGCAGTCATATACATCAGATTGTTCAGAACCATAGCTGTAGCCTGTGGTGATCCCCAGCCTTCTCCTCGTAGCCATCGTCTACTGTTCACCATTATTTCTCTGTCTTTCAAAGAATCTTCATCTTCATCTTGCCGACGAATGGTTGGCAAAGGTTTCAAGTCTACCAACTCAATATTGTTCATCCATGGCAGCAGGTAATGCAGCATCACCTGTCTCCCAGCTGGGTGAGCCGTTTGGATTCTCTGACTTACTTCTGTCATTCAAAAATTAGGTACTTACATGAATTGCAAAACAACAATGAGAATTGTTTTGGTAATAAAAACAACAACTCTAAGTCCAGTAGACCATACTGATATAAAGTAGTGCTGATACAGACATAATTTTTGTCCGACCAGTGACATTTCATGACGATAAAGTGCGCAGTCTTCAGTAGAGCTAACTGAAAACACTGTTGACAACCAGTATGTTGAAGAAACCAGATTTGTGTATGCATACACACATATTCCTCTAATTGGAAGAGGGAACTGAAAACCTTGAGCATGAAAAAATGTACCAACTTTGTCAAAAAAGCACTTAAAATTATTTCTTCCTCATACTAGTCCTAGTACATTTTTTAAACTAATGTGAGAGGTTACTATTTTGGAATTGTTTAAAAATTCTATGGAATCATATTTTTAAGCAACCTACAGTAAATAAGAAAATGCTAGAAAGGTCAACAGAAGAATAGTTTTTACAAACAGTTGCAAATTATTTCTCCAATGTGATTTTTCATGGCTATTAGAAAGTCAGGAAAGTATCCTTGATTCATGTTGCTTCCTCTTGAATATATTTCAAATACAAGTCAACAAAAACTGCCACTTGGTAAATTCCATTTTCTACATTATGATGTTATTTAGTGAATTACATATAAATAAATTATTGACAAATAAGAGTTACACATTTTGTACAATGCTTTTGACCAAATTAAGGGTTTTTTTCTTTTGTTTTAATACCATACCTGAGAAGATAGCAAGCGTAAGTTCAGGATAAGTCCTTGCTAATTCTTCTGACAGTTGATAATATGACACAGAATACAGATGCGGTAAAGGAGAAGGCTGACCCAAAACTCCATCCGTCCGATGAACTTCCAGTTTGTGAGCATAACGGAACATCTTTGGTTCCAAGATCTACAACAGTAATGTTCAGAATTTGAACTGAAGTATAGAGCTACAATGGAAATCACCTTTTAAATTCATGTATCTACTATTACGTATTGTTTCCTATCTATGCAGTTCTCCATACATATACATCGACACTGGTAATTTCATAGAAGACTAGACTCGCTACCCTTAATGAGTTTCCAGCAATAAATTTCAGAAATCTGCTTTCACAAAATACTGTATTAAAAAGAAATTTCTTTATAGCAAAATGTCAATTACTATTGAACAATGGTATTTTCAAATATCATGCTCATCTGTGAGACATAGACAGGAGCAACAAAATCTTTGCTGTGGCAGAGATGCAGCAGGAAACTAAAGCAGTTTGATACTTTAGAAGTCAATTTTGGCTGACCTTAAGCAGTGGTGTTCATCTGAGAAGAAAGATGGGGATGAAAGGGAAGGTGGTGTGAGCACTGACATATAAACAACGTTGTGACTTTGGTGGGGACTTTACTGTTGATTTTAGCCAACAACAAAAATGTTTGAAAACCCTCCAAGACTTGTGGTCTGAGCCACAAAAGCACAGATTCATTTATTTATTCTAAAACACTAATGCTGCTTGTAAGATCAAGTTTACCCCTACGTGATCTTGGAAATGAATATACAAAAGTAAACTAAACAGCTAACAAGACCTTCACTATTATCTCTCCACAGAGGTAGATAACAAAATGTTTGGCATTAATGCAAGAATCAGAAAACCGACTGCTACCCCAGCAATAAAGGGACAGGAAGCAATATACTTCTCTCTGAGGTGCTTTTGGACAAATGGAGCTATATAACCCTCTGTTTCAAGGCTAAACCAGATGAATCTTGATGTAAGTTCTGTCTCTTGAAGAAACAGAATATTGTGAAAATACAAGTCTCGAGTGCTTAGTTCATGAAAACAGACACGTTTCCACTGAAGTCTATTTGTGCCAGGAAAGGATCTGGCCTAACTATATACTAAAATAAAGGAAAAAAAGGGTATGTTGTATTTCATTACTGAAGGGACAACCCAATAGTAACAGATTTTTTTTTTTTTTTCAAATGCACAAGACAATTCTTAATTTAAAAGAAAAAAAAAAAAAAAAAAAAAAAAAGAATCAAAATCGGCTTACATACCTGTAATAGTTGCATAGCAACTTCATAAATAGCCCTAGTAGAATCAGCTGCTTTAAATAGTATCAGATTCAGAAGGGTCACTGTATCACACTGGTAATCCCTAGAGAAAAAATTGTAATTGTGAAGTAAGTGAAATTACATTTGGCTTTTAAAAATTTGAATTTATTAAGGTTTATTTTACAGGGGATATGGCATGGGTAACATAAAATTTTTAAAAGTTTCTCTAGTAACACATACACACAGACAGGGGTGATCTTTTCTCTTCAGGGGAGGAAAAACCCCAGTTCTACACTAAAGCACATTTTGAAAATTAGTTTGAAGTTCTGAAAAATGCTGTAGTACCTGTTTTGGAACACACTGGCTATGGCTTTAAAACAGCCAGCTGCTACCCGCTTGGAACCTGTGTAACACCGGTCTACAGCCCAGTACATGAGGTTACTCTGGTCAGGGTTGAGTTCCAAGAGCAGCATGACTGCCTCACAGCCTAGTTGGTGAACCTGTATTCCAGAAAAGAACCAATTTATATATAGAAATAAATTTCAAAAAGACCAACTTACAAAAATGACATAAAATAGGGAAATAGATATTAAATTTTAAAATCCCAAACAACTGCAATACACAAAATTTGTTCCATCTAAAACCAATGAGACCACAGCTTAAAATAACAGGTAATTCTATCAAACTGTTTAATGTTCAATTTTCACACACAGTCATAAATTACTGAAGCAAATAATTAGATAGCTCTACTGACTTTTTTCTCCCCCTCAGTTCCAAGGCTACCTTAAGCTATTTACTATTTTTACTTGTCTGACTACAACCAGAACACTGACCTGAAAGCATCGGATACAGAAAAGCACTTAAACATAGGCAGGAATTCCAATGGGATACAAGGGACAGATCTACGTGTTGACTCGCACATTCTCTTGAATCAAAGTAGCTCACTGGAACCGTATTTTTATGTAGTCATAGTATTAGTGCAATGGAGGCCTTATTTCTTAAACGTAAAGCTTGCCTGACAGTTTAGATGTAAAGCTTAGTCTTTGTAACTCCACATGACCCCCAATGGATTCAACACTCTTACAAGAGTTCATGTTCAAAATCTCGTCTCCTTTAAATTTCTAAAAGATCTGTTTGCTACTACAACTTAACCTACATGATTAACTCGATACACAGTGTTTCACTCCTTGACCTTTCCTTTTCCATTCTGTTTTGACTATTCTTACACTGTGATTAGGGACTGTCTTCCTCAACAAGGTGAATACGCATACTAAGGACAGTGCAAAAATACACACAGCTAAAACAGATTTGAGCTTAAGCCACTCTAAAGCATTTAGGCCAATCTGACAGCAGAACTCATTAAAGCTTACGTGGAAGGCACTGACAGTTGCAAACCAATGTTGATATTGCCTGTATTACCTTTTTATCTTGTGAATCCAAAATATTATCCAGCCATTTGTATAAATAGCCATCAGATGAGAGCCCGACATTATCTGCAACAGGGCCACAACACAGCACAGCAGACATTGCCTTTAGGAAGTAATCGAAAAACACTACATTTTAATAACTCAGATACAGGAAGTACTTTTACCACGTCCACTAAAATATCAAAAAACTAACTTCTATTCAGTCAAGGGAGGAAAACCAAGACTAACAAAAAACTTTTAACGTCTTACTTAAAAAATTAACAAATCCATTTTTCTCAACTCCCAAATACAAGGAACTGCCAATACTTAAATGCTGATATATGTAAGAGTTAATATGTCAGTTTGATTGTTAATGTACTTTTACATGAAAGCCTTTCTCCTTAAGGATGTGAAGACTAAAGTCATGGGAAGTGAACATTGAGTAGTAATTTTAAGAAATTCCTATAGCAAGTGCAATAGTTTACAGTATTGAAAAAGCCAAACTGTCATAAATACACATGTAGGCCAAAGTAAAAATGAACTAAGTCATGAATGGCAACAAGGATGTGAAAAGCACAACCAAAAAGCCCAAATGTTAAATTTGTATTAGAAAAGTCAACATTACAATCTATTTCCAAAATTCAAGCAGTGATAAAATACCTTTAATGCACAGTATTGGTGTCTGTTTATTCTCATGTTTCTGTCACTATATCTGTCCAGGGGAGTAAACATGATACTAAAAGGACCTGCCCAATGACTGAACAACATAAATAGACTGTGGCGTAGACTCTGCTGTGGAAAGACACTTCTTCTCTGGTGTACTGTAAGAAAAGCATGCAGTTAGATACACTCCTCTTGTCATTCCTTAAAATAAAGTACGTAAAACAGAAACAGACCCAAACAATGAATTTAAAGGAAAAAACAATGTAAAGACAGATTATTTCAGCATCGTAATAGCTAGATGTAGATTTACTATTGTGCAAGATTAATCTACAGAATTTAAATGCATAGTCAACCAACAAGACTTTTGCTAAATAAGAAAAATACTTGCATGCTTCCAAACGATACCAAAAATCCCTCTTAAAAACTCATGTTGCTTCAATTATTTTTATGAAAGTATTCTGAAGCTTCAGAGAAAAAGTGGATTTTTCTTTATGTTTTGGTTGGTTGGCTTTGTTTTTTTTTAAATGTACTGCATATTAAATACAGTCATCAGAAGTTATTAAAGGTTTTTTACATACCTGGAACATTCTGAATGATATTTGCCACTAAGGCACTAAAATGGCATCGAATATCTTTCAATGTATCAGAATCCTTTTCATTTTCTGCTTCTAGGAGTTGTCTTGTTAGATCGACATACTCAAGTAAAGTGTTGTTGAGGGAATGTGTTTCATTATCAAGGCCACCACTTGCACTTAAAAATAAAATTTAAAAAATCAAATAGTATGATGAATACATACAACAATTTCTGAAAACAACTTTTTTTTTCTTCTTTAAAAAGAACCTTCAACCTCATCGCTGCAAATATTTAATCCAAAGTTATTTCTTTACCCAGCTTCTATTTCAGTGTTAAATAAGAAGCTCCAGTGAAAGCAAACTAATAATCAAGACTCACTACCAGAAGTCACCCACCATTTCACAGGATTAGTTCTTACACTGGAGACAAGTGTTAAAAAATAATAATAAACAAGCCACTCTCCACCCCAAACATTCAATTTGTAAACCAGAAAAAATAATTACTACTACTTAACTACAGACATCAATATTACATACTGATTTTGGGGAGTTAGTCAAGATGTTCAGTACTCTCTGACATTCTATGAACTATTAGCAGAGAAAAGCAATTTATTCATTTTGTATCTTCATTTCCCATCTTCCTTGCTTCAGCATCTTACTAGATGTCTGTACTAAACTAAACATGGAGATTAAAGACTGCATGATTCAAACCTGCCCTCCTTTGAAAAACAATTGTTAGAAGGGTGTTTCCTTTCCTCTCAGCTTCCTCCACCATCTTTCCACATTTGTATGGAAGACAACTAAAAAGCATGCCTTGCACACCAAAGGCAAGATAAGGAGGTTTATGGTAGGCATTAACTGCTTGCTAGCTTCCACCACAGAGTCAGTCTGGCCTCAGAGAGAAAAGCTGACAAAGTTCCAGGGTGCAGACTGTGGTTTGGAGATATTTTACATAAGCTAATTAAACACCAGTGAGTACCCTAAAAGATAAGAAGGAAGAGTATGATTTTAATGGCCACACTCTGAAAAATCAGCATGCTGAAAGGAAGAAAGGCATTTTAGTAATGCTTCTGAGGCAACATTCTCAAATATAATGTAGTAGAATGCTTAAAGATTGAGAATTTCACACTGATTGTATTGCTAAGGTTTACAAATACATGTTTAAGTATCATTGTCTAACAGAATAGGAGGAGCTAGCCTAACCTTATCCTAGCCTATTTACTCGAACACAATTCCATCTGCATAGAAAAAAAATTCTAAGAGACCTGTAAAACATATGCCAGAATTTTAAGTCTTCTTTCAAAGTGTCTCTACCAAGTAGGGCAAACTAAGAAAAAAATGCAACCCAGTTAACCTTCTGCCCTCAGAAAGCAAAAGGTCCAATATTAATCAGCAGTAGACTTCTCTGCACAGGACACACTAACAAGCATCAGGAGTCCAGGTGAGGAAGAATTCTAGACTGATTATAGAATAGTTTTAACTTGTGTTTTCTGATTTGCATAACTGGTGCATGTTTGAGCGCACACAAACAAGAAGGAACGAGACATACTGCCTGTTCAAAGCAATGTCCTGGGGAATAGCAGCATTTTAAATAAAAGACAGATCACAGTGATAAAGAGCATGGGCAAGGGAGGGATTAGAAAGTCAGCAAAATTCCCAGTTTTATAAAACCATGTCTATTTATTTAATGGCATACTAAAACTCACTTAAGAATTCTGCACGCCTGTTATACTGGGTCATAAGAATACTAGTGACTTAAATCAGAAGCATGAACAACATCATCTTGTCAGTGCTGCCCCTACCTGTGACTAATGACACCAGCATCTGCCAACAGTTCAAATATTCGTACTAATTGTACTCGTAAAATATCTCGACGCCTGCGCCGTTTCATGTTCTGTTCAACAAAGAAAACACAAAATGTAATGATGCAGAGGAAAAAGTATGTAAAAGCATTAATATAATTGTACTACAAGTGGTATCAAATTATCAGGGGTGCCAACCTTTTAAAAGAAGTTACCAAAATTACTAGCAATTTTAATAAACCAAACAATGAATAAAGTTTTTCCCTGTTGCAACTCCAAGATATACTAGGTGTGCTGTTATATTATCAAAATAATGTTTTTTATCAGTCTCCTGTTACAAAGCACAACATATAAACCAATGAAGTGTAAGTGCCAGTCTTTTTACATATTTTGAGGAGGTGATTCTGCCCCTCTATTCCACTCTTGTGAGACCCCACCTGGATTACTGCATCCACCTCAGGAGCCCCCAGCATAAAAAAGATGTGGAACTGCTTGAGAGGGTCCAGAGAAGGCCACAAAGATGATCAGGGTGCTGAAGCACTTCCCTTATGAGGACAGGCTGAGAGAGCTGGGCTTAAGGAAGACCTTATAGCGGCGTTCCAGTACTTAAAGGGGGCTATAGGAAAGATGGAGAGGGACTCCTGATCAGGGAGTGTAGTGATAGCATGAGAGGTAATGATTTTAAACTGAAAGAAGATAGATTTAAACTAGATAGAAGGAACATTTTTTTACAATGATGGTGGTAAACCACTGGAACAGGATGCCTAGAGATGTGGTAGATGCCCCTGGAAACATTCAAGGCCAGTTTAGATGGGAATTTGAGCAACATGGTCTAGTGGAAGGTGTCCCTGCTCACTCCAGGGGCGCTGGACTAGATGACCTTTTAAAGGTCCTTTCCAACCCAAACTATTCTGTGATTCTATGATTTGCATATGCAAGACTACAAAACACTGTAGCCCAGTAACATTTTGAAGCAGAAGTGATGTTCCTTCCCATCATCTGTATTGAATTACAAATTTATTACTAATAAGAATAAGATAGTTACCACAAAATATACTGAGTAATCATCTCCTAGTCTGTGTTTGAAGAGATCATTATTTCTATGAATACCTACTGAGGCTTCTAAACTTTGCTGTAAAACATGCTCTCCATCAGAAAATTTTTAGTCAGAGCAGTCAGTCAGGTGAGCTTACAGCCTTTTTCATTAAAAAAAAAAACAAAACAAAACAAAACACACAAAACAACAAAACTAACAAAGTTGGTAGACAGCAGAACTCAATTCAGTGTCTTAGGTACAGTTGTGGGCATGCTACTGATGATATAAACAAAGTAACAACTGTGTAAAACTATGCTTAGGTGAAAAGAATTAAAAGAATTTGGAAAAGGTTACTTTTCCATCACTGAACAGGAATAATATAAAGCTCAAAACAAACACAAAGCTCTTTAATGTAAACATCCCACTATCATTTTAAAAAAGTAACATCTTGCCTTTTATCCGGTATACTGACAGTTTTTAAGTGCAGAAATTAAAGAACATAACATTTGTTTACTATCATTTGTGAGAGGACAGTTAAAACTGTGTAGTGAATATAGTGAAAAATATCTAATTACCTCTGGCCTTCTTTCAAGTGCTTCCTTAATTATAGGATGTAATTCTTCTATTAGTTCCCTGAATTAAAATAAAATAATTAAAAGGATAAAAACAATCATCAAATTAACATCTCAATTGAAAGCTGTTGCACAGCAACTAGTGTTATGTTAAAACACTCCCAGTTTTTCCTTCTTTACTTGTAGCTTTCTGAATTAAATCAGCATTTAGAGATGTTTCATAGAAGGTATCTTCCTAATTTAAAGACAGACTACCAAATGGATGTCTCAGTAATTACCACTAAATTTGCATTCGCCACGTATTATGGCATATTTCTATCACAGACTATTTTAGTTTATTTTCATATTCAATGTGTAACAAAGCCTTAAGGTGCAGATACTATTAGGAAAAAAAAAAACGTTGGCAGCTTATTATACAGTGCTCTTTCAGCTGTTGTGATGCATTTATTGTTAATAAAGATTGTTTCTTTAAGGCAAGTAAGTCTGACAGAAGTTAAGACTAGTGTCTGTGAAAACTGAAAAGCAACATGCTTTGATGCTGTGGTTACATTCCCTATTTGTCCTGAAGCTCCACAGTCTTTATTACTGCTCTGTTCCTTCTGACAAACTAAGACTCTCTTATGAGTCTAAAAAGGGGACAGGGAAAGGGGAAGATCAGTAGTATGGATCTACGCAGACAAAATATTCATTTTTACTTTAATTTTGTTAATATATTAACTACCACCTCCACTTTAGATCTGTTGGAGTGTAACACATTTGTCTACTTCCTGTGCTACTGTAATCGAGACATATCAAAAGCATAAACTATTTCAAGTCTTCATGGTAAATGACTGACTCTGCTACCTCATTCAAAGGTTCTCCTTCAGAGAATGGGTCCAGGTGTTCAGAAAGCTGCACAAACTTTTGCAGTGTGCTCAATTACAAGCGACTTAAGCATGGTTAGGGATTGTTTTACACTTTCTTTCAAACACAGAAAACACAGAAAATAATTTGGAAGAAGCTTTTTTTTGTACTAAAACATAACAATGGGTCAGCTTCCAATGGAGAGGAAGAGACACCTAAACAAGAGAAAAAGAATATTCTAGCAAGTTTAAGTGGACTTTAATCCATAATGAAAAAGATCCTGAGTAGAACATGCCAAGTGGGGAGGAACAGTGCTTAAAAAAAACAAAACAATAAAATCACTGCAGAGCTGAAACAGTCAAGGCTGGGCTACAGTTAGCATCTGGTGTAAGTACACACATCAGACAGAAAAAAAGCTGGTCATCAGAAACAAAATATAATATCCATAATAAAGGAATCAGAAACCTGATGAGAATCAGATTTTATTTTATTTTTTTAAAGTTTGCTGAATTAATTGCTCTGAATTTAAAAAACAAGGATTTCTGGTGCAATCCTTTCTGAAAGCATTCTCTAGACTTTTAGAGGTATGACTTAAACTAATCAGTACATCTTCAGGGTCATGGGACAAAGTCTTGTTTTACTCCTGGTAGGAGAGTAAAATCAAATACGATATAAAATTAGAAGACTGTCGAAGGAATAAACTGGAACGTTCTAACTGAGAATTTGGCATTATGATTTCAAATACATCCTTGGCTCCTCATCTGCCATAATATGGGGCACAAATAATTGGAGAGAAGCAGCATCTCACTCAAAACCAAGACTGTTAGTGATCCCTGGTTTCAACTCCAGAAGCAGAGTTGGTTGCTATTGCATGGTATAATTTCATAACTTCCCACTGTAAGAGGTTGGCTGCTGTTAGAGAACATCTGATACTAAGCGCTGGCCTTCCCAGGAAGTTTTCTTCCTCTCAGATACTCTTGCTCTTTATCCATCCTCCATAAAGACAATTATCAGTTGAGGACAGTGGCACAGAGCTGCATTTTAAAACTCATGGCTTCCTGGCATAGAGCTGTCTTTTCACCTCAGTGGATTTGTAACACACATTGACAGTACAGTACATTAGGATTTGAAGAAAAGTAGATTTCACTTGAGGTAGGAATGCCACAATGGCTAGATAGTCTGTTTTGAATTCAACATTTATATAAAGATTTGTTACAATAGGGTAACCAAAAGTTTGGGATTATGAACTGAATACAAATATGTTACACATGATGTTTGAAATTAAATTTACAGAACAAGTGACTTGGCACTGATTTAATTCTGCAGTTACCAGCACTCAAACCACCCACATGGACTTGTCATCAGTATAACATATGAGAAAGGTGTATTAGTTATGAAGTTACAGGAACTTTACTCAGAGGGAAAAAAAAAAGAGAAGGGGGGGAGAGGGATGCACCACAAATCTCAGAAGCTTCAACACTAGTCAGAAAACAGTTATAACTAGTATTTTATTCCACTTGATCCAAAAATCTTTTATTAGAATAAGTTATCACAAAACTCCTACGCATAGAGAGCTCAGAAACATGTTTGTTGGCAATAGCAATAAGGAGAGCTTAGTAACTCTTACAAACATGATCATAATTAACATTTCAAATGTTAATAGTCCACACACTACAAGGGCAGCCTTTAATATCAATACAAGTCAGATGTTTATTGTTTCAACTAACTTCTTTTTCTTTATGCAGACATGACCACTATGTAAAATTATTACAACCTCTAACAATCTTTATCACACCACTAAATGCTAAAAATGGTAATCAGTTTTTACAACTTCTTTAATTCTTAAAAGAAAAATAAAGCAAACCTTTTTTCCTGAGCTCTGATTCCCCAGCTTTCTAATCAATTAGCATAAAAACAGATAAAACACAACAGTTACCTAAAAGCTCCTGGGTTGGTCCTGCCAAGTCCCAGCACAAGGGATTCTGTAATTTCCATGCTCTCAGAGCGCATCATTGGAACTATGTGCTTAAAGAGGGACGAAGGGGTTGGAATGCCAATGATCTAAGAAGAAAACCAGAACAAAACAGAATTAGTTACCAATCAGGTGTTGTGACATTAAAACATCTGCTGTAATTTTCCAGTCTTCTCACATTGATCAGTGACTTAAAATGATAAAAATTAAATTTTTGATCTTTGGCATGAAAAAAGACTTTCTGAAATACTAAAGTAGCATTAACTACTTCTCCATTCCTTGTATAATTGAATTTTCATTGTCAGATGACAATTAATGCCTCAATATGATAAACATGTTTGGTGTATCTGCCCTCCTTAGAGAGAGGAAGCAGACTTCTGGTGTTCAACTTCTTAGACTCCATTGCAGCTCTCAAAGAGAACAAGGACTTCAGTCTATAGTTTCTCAGATTTAGGGAAAGGATCTTGGTAACAAACAAGTGGAATAAGCTGTTTCTGCCAAAAATATGCTGCATAGTCCATGAGTTATCTTCACCTCTACTGTACCTTCTACAGCAAGCCAAAAAGGAAAAGAACAAAACGAAGCAAAACAGTAGCAAAAAAAACCCAACCAACTTTGCAGGTGAGATGAGGCAAGGCAGATAGAAAACTGTCCATGGTTGGGAAAAACACTGCATCATGCCTGAAAGGTCACTGCTTCAGTTACTGAAGTGAGAGGTTATTTGCTCAGAATTGGAGAAGCCTACCGACAGCAAAAAACCCAACAAACCCTTAATGGTAAACAAAACATTTTCTTATTACCACTAGATAAGACTTTGAGATCAGGTTAATGTTTTCATAATGTGATTAGATTTTGCCATAAAAAACAAGTACAAAAGTCTCTAAAGCATGGACTGGGAGAAGCGAACTGAAACACTATATAGTAAAGAAATGAAAGACAAATGTTTTCAGACAAATAACATGAGTTTCGAAGAATCATGCCAGTTATTATAAGCCTCACGTGTTTCTACTTCCAATAACACATAGACTCATTTACAGTAAGTATTAGAAGAACCTACTTTTGAATCAATGCTATAACCACTGTCAGGAGTAGACGCCAGCGTCTCAGGAGGGGAACATCTCACAGAGCCTGTGGAGGTGGAGGAGTTTGAAGAAGATGCTGCACTGCAGCAAAGAATCAGGTAGTTTCTCCAGAGCCCAATATAGGAGTCACTACTTGTAGTAGTATTCACTTTTTTTGCATTGATAGGGCTGCTGTAAAAAAAAAAAAAAAAAAAAAACACCAAACAACCCTCAGTACAGTAAATAAAGCTTACCAGGTCTCACTTGTTTTTATTATTGAATTTAGCTTTCACTTATGTATATGCCATTGCTTCCAAAATTGTTAACATGGTAAACTCTGAGTAAATTGTTCAGAATAGACCTGTACATCAATAATGTATGCTTTTATACTCAAATCTGTTGAATTACAATATGGCCAAAGGTAATTTTTACAGTAGATAGCTTTTTTTCCAGATAGAACTGCTTTAATTTTTTGTTATATAAAGCTGAATTCAACCTAGAGAAAATACTAACAGTCCATACATCACCTCACTGAACCATAATGATAGGATGATAAATAATGTCTCCTCACTGAAACAAAATGACATGATTATAAATCTGGAAAGAATATTCAAAATGATACACTGTAGTTACTTTAGAAATTAACTTACTTTATATCCACTTGTGGAGACAGCAGTTGGAGTCTGGTATAAGCAAACGTCCAAGCATAGCTTACAGCTGTTGGGCAGTGTTTTGGAAGATTTTCCTGTTTCATAAAACTTGAGAGGCTTATAATCCATGGATCTTGGCCTTGAGTCACATGTGCAAATATCCATATATGTGATGGACTGACCACATCAAACTGGTGGCTGATTGGAGAAGAATTCCAGTCAGCCAGAGTTTGTAAATCTATTGAACTGGGACAGTACAGTAAAGTAGTCTGTGTGCACAGAAAAAGAGAATAAGACAATATTTAATATCCATGTATATGAAGTAACAGTCTCTTCATTGTTAAATATCTAATAAATTATCCCTGTCAAAGCCACATTTGGAACAGATAAAACACATTGCTTAATTTATGGAGTTTTTACAGACATTCCTAATGTGGACAGCTATATAAACATACTGTTTGGGAAGAAACTGGATATTAGGAAATAGTAAATTCTAGAAAAAAGTCCTTTCGCTCACGATGATTTAATTCTTCCACAAGATTCTGGACTCTAAAAGCCTTATTACTGAATCCCAACTTGTCTCCTATACCTAAAATCAGAAGAGCTTTTCCTTAATACTTAAGAGTTAATGCTAAATATAGAAATATGAAATTCAGTTGCTATTCATTGACAGTTATTATTGCTTTCATCATGGATGAAGGACACGTTGACTGTTAAGGGGGTGGTCTATGCTTTAAAGAAATTTTAATCTACAAGAAAACGAGAAAAAACAGATACAGACACAGCTGTCCGTGTGTATATGGTGATCATAATGACACACAATTGATCACAAATCATACAATGGTGGTGTCAGCCTCACAACATTCCTCAAGGTTTTGAGGTGTATTTTTTGTTTGGCTGGGTTTGTTGTTTGTTTTTGAAGTGGTAAATTGCTGATAAAGAATAGCATGAACACAGTGACACTATCATTTAAAATAGATATAATTTCTTTGGGACAATTTTGCAGAATTACCTCATCTTACATCCAACTTAACATAAAAACTCTCCTACCTGGTCAGCCCCAGTGAGATGTATGAAACTCTCCAGGATAGTAGCACTTAGTCTGTCCATTACATCTATAGCCAACTCATCATCACTCTACAGAAGACAAAACGCAAATCAGAAAAAGCTTAAAGAAAGTAAAAATAAAAGTAGTTTCATTAAACAGTCATAAGAATGGGTCCTCAGCTCTTACCTTAGAAATTTCTAAAAGTGTGAACAAGGCCCTTATTTCTCTGAGAACACTGACAGCTAATCTCCTGGTGGCAGGTCTGGTGCTGCAAAGGATGACTAAAGCAAAGCCTTCTACCACATGAAATACACTGGAATAAAGGGTCCTCTCCAGAGGAAGGGTATGGGCAGCCCCATTGGATACACCACGCTAAGGAAAAGATTGCAGAAGTCAAGCAAATTAAGAAAAAAGTAAAACACAACCAAGCTACAGTTCCATTACTGGTGATGGCAGAATTAATCATAAGGTATTTAGATCCTGTTTGGCTACTAGTCAAATTTTGCATTATGAGAATGGCATAATATCACCTACTTTGTTTTTTTTGTATCTCTCTGAATTCAGTCCAAACATGCATCACAAGAAAGTCTTTCTTATTTCACTTTCTCATCAGAATGATGAAGTGAGGGCAAAACTAAAAATAAGTAATACCATTACGTATCGTAGAAAATTAAATTATTTGAACCCTCTCAGTTTGCCAGTAAAAATGGTGCTTTTTTTATAGTTCTACTGTTTAACCACTCCTACTTAATATATTTCCAGTTACACATGATGACTTTTGGTGTAAGCAAAAATGTAGCCTCATGAATTAGAATTTAGGTAATATTTAAAGTGTAGGGGCTTTTTGCAATTCAGATTTAAAATAATATGTCTAAAAATCTTCAAGTACTGTAAGAAAGTAAGTTTTATTACTTAACCAATAAAGTCTACTAATAAAATCGTATGTAGATTCAAACAATGTTTTAACATCAAAGGACCTTATTTAGAAATACCTGAGGATCTTGGGTTTTATTGTGCATTTGGGCTGCTTGTTTCCACTGATTTATGAGCTGCACTAACATTTTTACTGCATTGTCAAGAAGCGTTGGGTGGACATCAGTCACTTCACGCACAATAAAATACACAAATCCTGAAAGAACATCTTCCCGCCAATCTGGAAAATCAAGCATTAATGCTTGGAGAGTATTGAAAGCCAAGGCACGAAGTTCTTCATCCATATGAATTGTCAGCCTGTTTAGAAAAAATACCAGTATCATCACCCTATATTGGCATACTCTTAACCAGCCCTTACAAACTGAACTTTGATGTTAACTCTTCCTTCTTTACTATACAATGTAGAACATTTCCATGGAGAAGCATTTTCTGCACTGCACACATCTGAAATTGACTACTAGAAGGTGCTATTACTATAGCAAAATAATGCAAAACTTCATAAAGCTTAGTATAAAAAAATATTTTTCAAGAGAGATGGTCAAGTCTTTCACATAGGCACATCTTTGCATGCATTTGAGCAACCACCTTAGAGCTCAGTAGCCAGGCACTCTGTGATGTACAGGTTATTTTCTTCAAATTAAAATTTAAAACACATTCGCAGCATATTTTGCAGATAAATCAGCTTTACTTTGGATATGAGAAAAAAACTTGCAAAAAAACCCTTTGCATATACACTTAAAAATATGTCACAGCCCACTATGATAGAAGAAACTTATGCAGTACTGTATTATTACTTAATATTTCATGCCTTTTATGTGATTTTTGATAATGAAGAAAAAGTGTAGAAAATTTTATTCTCCCACATTATTACTACCTTTTTAATATATGTAACTCAATACATATTCAAATGAACTCATAATTTCAAAGCTAAAAGCTATCCTGTATTTCTGCACCATGACCCTTCTTGTATTAAAAATCAAAATATTAAAAGAGGAAGGTTTATCAATCTAGCAATACATAGAGACTGTTTGCATATACAACTACATATTCTCACTGAATGCTCAGTTTACCCTTCTGCAATCACCTGGCTATCCAGTTGTTTCAACTACTATCAGTACTGATAAGGCACATTCAAATGAAATTGTCATGGAAGAATATGGGTAGTGTTGGATAAAAAAAATGGGAAAAGGAAGCAGGTTTAGCAGAGAATAAGAAAAAATCTTTCCTGTAAGTGCCTGTCTCACATCTTGCTCATGTCAAACAAGAATGCCTTTCTGATAATTTACAGTATTAGCGATAGGAGGAGAAAGAAAAGAGGGTGGGGGGAGAGAACATGACAATATTAATAAAAAGACAAGATACAATTAAAAACCAAAGCAACATTCTTTTAAAAAAAAAAAAAATCTCTAAAAATAAGTGCAAGATCTCCAGGATAAATTTACCTCCTGTTACCTGGCCAGTAACACTTGACCAACTGCAGGAGGTAGGCAGGAAGAGGAAAAACAGATTCTGTATGCAGTGGACTCACACCACCTAACCTAGTGCACTTACAAATTCTTATACACACAGCATTTTAAAAGGAACATCCACTAAGAATTTCATTTTCCTTACCTTGCAAGCAATTCGATGAGGTCAGTTCTGCTCATGCCATCTGGAATCAGTCTTGGGATAGCAGCAATACAAGTTCTGAACAAATCTATCTTAGGTTTTCTCTCACCCCTACAAAAACAGTTTATAATCAACAAAACATGAAAATTTACTTCAGTACACCACAAATATTTACAATTTCATGTCAAAACTAAGGAGCTAACAAAATTTTTTATCATTAATGAAATTAGTGTTCATTTAATAGTCAAGTAAAAAACCAATTGTTGTAATTCATTAATGAAGGCATCTGCAACATTACAGCATAAAAATAGTATGATGTAACTGTGACAGTGAAAATATTTTAATTCATTACATACGTAATCATGTCTTCAGGTTCTTTATTGGACATCTGTACACTAGTCATGCACATGGGTCTTCCAACTTCTTTGTCCAGATGCCTAAGAATGCTATCTAGAGCTTTTCTGACTTGAGGGTAGTATATGGACATACCTGCAAAGCCAAAGAGTTCCCATCACCTCTTTCATTTGTTCTCATTTAACTTTCACATTTTTTATTAAAATATTTGCCATTTATTCAACTTAGGACAAATTTCTTCTTGTACAAAAGAGGACATGAAATACACATTTTAAATGTCAAATGAAGTGCATGTTAAATGAGTAGTAGGAGGTATTATAGGAAAGTAGAAGTTTCCCTCAGAAAGAAGGTAAACAAGGAAACAACCATTAGTTGCTTTTTCATCTTCTTAGTTCCAAGCATTTTAGTTCTAGTTTAAATTTTATGTGTTGAATCAGCCCTTTAGTGATGACTACCTCATCTGCAGAAGATCAATACAGCACAGGGATCAAAACTGTCTTACTCCAGCTGTGGTAAGTGGGACATTTGGGACTTTCTAGTGACATCAAGGGAACAAAAACTGCCATGCTATTTACCACACTAATTGTACTCAGGCTTCTTTGTGCTAATTCAGCAGTGCAAAACACTTCAAAAAAAGTCAAGAATTCAGTCTTGGACACCAGAAGGTCAATACTGTCTAGCAAATCTCTCTAAAGAATCAAAGCCATTCTGTTAAAACAGACTATCATTAGATTCTCACTAACAAAATAAATACAGAATTAAAGTTACACAAAAGTACTACTCAAGAATAATTAAGAACATATATGCACATTTTGGAATGCCAACTTACAAAAGAATACAATATACCTATAAGTTTTGCTTCCTCATCTGTCAGCGTTTTATTAAGAAAAATTTTCTTCACACGCAGAGTATTTCCTGAGGGAAGAACAACTCCTGTTGTTGGCATTGGTGGTTCACCATCTTTCTGCTGCAAGCTATCTGCTATGACAAGAAAGACTCTAAGGCCGATATTCATCCTCTTCAACAGTAAAAAGGGGCAGAAAAAGGAAAGAGAAAACAGAAGAAATTGTAACGTTGAAGTAACACAATGAGGCAAAACAAGCATTGTATTTTTCTTCTCTTTCAAACAGACATCAGCATGGTTCCAGCAGGACAGGCATTATTTAAATATTACCTATTAGGGTAATGAAAATAACAAGAATAAAGTTTAAAGCTTTAGTGTAACCCCACAGCTCTGATTCCAGTTAACTGACTTGTCACAGGCTAATATACCAAATATTTCAAAGTACAAAGCACTGAAGGACTTAATATGAATCTTGAGAATGCCATACTGAAGACAGACATTGCTTAAACATCTCACCTGTTAAATGGGGTCTTGAACCGTAAAAGCTAGGTACAACTTCCCTGAAAAAAGGCTTTACAGTGCTACTGTAACAAAAATTCACACATACTTACTGAAATTGTTGTTGAAATTAGTCTAAACTACAGTACTGCTGCTAGCTTACTCACCAGAAATGAAACAGCAATTGTGCACGAATACAACTACTACTTTAGTTTTAAGAGAACACCCCTTCAGATAGATATTCATTAACCAGTTTTCACTCTGGCTCAAAAACAGTTAATCACTTTCCCCCAAAAATATCCCCCAGTGCCCTGTTCTCACTACATGCAAACAAGCTTTTTTTACCTCTGGATTAATAGTGAAGGTTTTAGGTGATTTTCCAACACTAAGAAGATCAAATATTATTTCTTTCATTGCAAAATCCAAACGTTCCTATAAAGGAAAATAGTTCAATATGATTATCTCTTTTCTGTTAATATGCATAGTTTAATTTCTTGGCTTTGCAAAGGTGCTGGATATCATGCCTTAAAAGTAAAAAAAAAAAAAAAAAAAAAGAAAGAAAAATGTTCCTTTGTCCCAATTTATTCTTAATGTTCTTTTTTAAATATAGTACAATTCAACACAGCTCTTCCCCTGATACGGCTGAATAATTTCTCCTGAAAAAATTCCCAGACAATTCTGCTCAGGTCGAACACATTTCTACAAATGAGCTAAACTGTTTTCGATAACAAAAAATTAGTGATAAAAAGAGGAGCCCTAGGAAACAAATATAAACAGTGAAGGGTTGTGTGTCCTGCTTCATCCCAGTGTGATTAGAAGGAAATAATTTTGGAAGCTGAAGCACAGACAAGCCATCTAAGTCAGAAAAAAATGTCTCTAATCTATAAGGTTATAGATAAATGAGAGTTTAGCTTGTGAGATCATATCCTGCATTTTGATATTATGACAACAGAAGCACATAATGCAATACAAAATACATACTACTGCATGCATTGCATATTTCCTCTGTCTACAGAAGCCAGTCTCCAGGCTAAATATAAGTGGATACTATTGTTTGAATGCATTGTCCCTTATAAAAATGTTATAAGGGATATGCTAATTATATTACTGTATTTTAATATATATACACACACATCCACAACAGTGCAACATAAATGTAAATATTAATCATCATAATGTTGATCCGTAACAGTTTCTGAAGTTTAAGTAAAGTAATTTTGCCACTGGTAGAAACAGAATTAGTAACTTGTTTTATATATTTAGGGAAATTCTATTCAAGATCTAAGACCATTAATTAAGCATAAATATTTCAAAAAGTAACCTTAAATTTACATTTCTTCCATTAATGTTCACCCTATTCTTTTAGCTCTACATAGATGTATTCTTACCTGAGCAATGAACTGAATAATCTTCACAAATATATTCAGAGGTGTGTCTCGTGGGACCACACTACGTGATCCTTTTGGAAAAAGTGCTGATACAATGCTCATGAGACGGCTACAAGAATTTAGAATCAAAAAGAAATAAAAAACTTTTTAAAATAGCATAGATGTTACAGTTCAAATCCACAAGAGTGTGGGAGGCATACTATTAAATAATACAGAAGCTTAGGACAGGTAGGACCAACTACAGAAAGTACAGCTCTGCTGTCACAGGCAAGTATCATGGGTTCATTCTTAAAGTGACCAAGATCCTGCTTTAAACTACTTAGTTTACTACTTAACAGTCAGGAGGAAGAGCAAAATCCAAATGACACTTCCAAATTCTCATGATGTTAATTTATAAAGAAAACCTTTTAATTTCTAGCCCATACTTTTGATGGCCACTTCATACTTTATTTGTTCTGGTACTGTTAGTGTCTTTCAACATTAATAAATATCTGCTTCTTATCTCTCTGCCCTCTTCTATCCCTGCAAAGACAAATGTAGTCTCTAGTGTTTCTCTTCATCAAAGTAATCAAGTTCTTTTGGTTTCCTCTATTAAGACGAAGTCTTTGTTCCCCTGTTTACCTGACTAGACCATCCCCAAGATGGTTTCAAGACGTCTTCTGAAATCACTAGGAAGAAAAAACCCCACCAATCAATAGTTTAAAATCCTCTGCATAATGGACTTACCTCTGAGTTACAGTGTTGCTTTCACATTTTATTCTAATAACATAAACCCACAATAACCTATACAAAGATTCCAGTGCAACTCGGGACATTTTGGGATCTTTATTCTGTAAAATAAATGAAAAATACAGTTACTGTTGCCTATGAGACACTCAGAAAATTCTATTATTACTCTTTTGACTTTTAAGAATGCTTTCAATTTTTTAACAATGAAAATTGATGTGTTTAATATTGAATACAAGCTTTAATGTTTTCATAAAAACAACCCTATATTGCATATTTCCAATACTACCTAAATATTTAACTAGTAATTCCAGACTATTTTACACATCTTTCACTCTGAGAGCAAAGGAGTAACTAGAAAGCAGATATTCCTCTTGAGATGAACACCAAGAGTATACTGCTTCCAAGAACTTTTCTCAGAAAGCCATTGGTAATGAATACCTACTTTATAGCAAATTGACATAGTTTGTCTAAAACATTGGAATAGCTGCTTTGGATCAGGCACAAAGTCTAAGTCCATCATTCAGTTTATGACAGCAGACAGTAGCAGGTGCAGAAGAATGCAAAACAGGGCAGGCACACAAGGATCTTCTGTGGGTAAGCACTCTGGCTTCACCCAATGTAGCCATTTCCTGTGGGCTGTATTAGTGTTTACTGCCAATGGATTTTTATTGTAAAAATTAAGCTAGCTTTTTCCTGAATTAATATAAAATCTTGTGGCATAAATCAGTTTAAACTATGCACTGTATGAAAAAAAATTTTTTTTTGGTCTTAAAGATGCTATTAAGAGTCTAACTTTGCTACTCCTAGCTCTTAAACTGTGTAAAAAACAATAAGTAACTAACATTCTTAGTACTAACTCCAGCAAGCCCTTTTCCAACACTTGGTGTACTTATAATCTTGCAGTGCCCAGAGAAAATCTTGGAATTGCCCATAACTATGAATTTATGAACAGAATTAAACAATTCCCAGTGTCTTTTTAGACATTCTCTCAATAAAAAACAACAACAAAAAACCCCCACCAAACCCAAACAAAACCAACAAAAACCAACAACAGAACCTCCAAAACACACCTTTCCCCATCTCCAGTCATGTCCCCCTGTTTCAAGACATACCTATATAATGTCTTGAGCTTAACTAATTTCACATTTTGTGGCCTCTACCACAATCCAATGAGTCAAAATAGCAGGCTACTATGTCCTCTCAGGACAAGTGGAGTGCAATTTCACAAAAGATGTAAGTGGATCTAAGACAACACTGTTGGAAAAGTGATGGTCTCATCCTTGGTTCCCTCCTCAGTCTCACTTCTCCCTTTGCATTGACTCTAGCAGTAAGAAAGTCCAATTCACACCAGTAAATTTATCCAAATAATTTTATGGCCATATCTGTGCGATAGACTATACACAGGAGAGTAATTTGGATGGTTTTAACACTGGGGGGTCAGGACTATTGGTTTTGGCAGCAGCTCACTTTAAGAAAGGCTAAAAGCCTACCACAAAATCAAAGGCAAAAGTGGTAATTCACAAATAACACATGTTTATCCGAATATTAGAGGGAATAACTTAACCCAGTCTATATCAGTGATAATGCTGTTCTATCCTCCCTTCACACTCATAAATGTGTTCCTACCATCACCTCTGAATTAGCACACCTGCAACTAGGCAGTGGGTAAATTTTGGAAGGTGATCCAGACAAAATCTAACCAGTAAAAAGTTACATCTGTCCCTGCTTAGTATTCAGACAGATAACTGTCCCACTGTCCAGTTAATTTACCAGATATGCTTCTATGAGGAAGAAACAATCCCTCATAATTGTACAAGAAGGTAAAACTGTGAGAGTTTTGATTTTAATCAACAGCAAAAAAACATATTACTGCTCATCATATTTAATCTACAGGCTAACAGTTCTTGATGTTCAAAGTAGGCTGGTGAATTCATTGGTACACGCATTATCAAAGTCTTTCTGAAATGGGACATCTAGAATTGAGTAATGTTTCAATTTTCTTATTTCTGATATTCCAAAGGGGAGTTTAATTTATAGGTCCAAAAGAAAACCAAAAATTTACTACTGGCTTTAAATCACCTATTCAAATAATGGCATAGCTAGCAGATATTTTATAATGTGTTAAACAACATTTCATTCGTTAGGAGGTTTATCATCCAATACAGCTACTTCTGATTAGCTATGACAAAGCTTGCTTTTTTGGTGTTTTTTTTGGTTTTTTTTTGTTTTTTAAATGTATAAGGAGGCATTCACCTTTAAAAATGCGTTATAAAATAAATACAGTACTTCGAATTTCTTAATCATTGAAAATGTTCATTATCTCTTCCTATGACTAGGAACTAAACAAATATGCTAGAATAAAATGGCTTTTTGTGTCTATTTTATAGCATACTTCTTGTATACTTGGTATTAATATGTCAATACTTCCTTTTCTCTTTGAGATTACTGCAACTAGAATACAGTATATATAGCTATGTAATTCACCAACCTGGCTGAATTTCAGTCTTTTTAGCTGATGCCTGTCAGCTTTTAAAGCATTCTGTCTGTCATTTTTTCCAAACACAGTTTTGTTTAAAATCCTAAAACTTTCAACATAAATTGTATCAGCAAACTATGGAATACGCTGCCAAGAACTGTATCTGTGTTACAAACCCAAAAAAGTAAGAGCAAATCTACAGTGGTCATACATGACACATTGAAATGAGTCAACAAAACATATCTCAATGAAGGCAAGAAACAAAATAGCATTTTTTTTCCATGTTAGTCAAATGTAGTCACTTACTGAAGAAAGTACTTTTTAATACTGACGTTAAACTTTTCTTCTGTTCTGAACTAAAACAATTTCTACTTTTTAAAACCTGCAAAACCAACAGTGTAAAAGTCTTTCAAGTTAGTGCACTACAAGTTGTTACAGTAAATCAGTTTCATATTTTTTTACTGTGAAAAAGGTTTTCAAGTTTGCTCGCATGCAAGACACTTCTTGGAATGAATTAACAGATAAAAATATACAACTGAACAGGTAGTTTACTTCCAGTGGAAACATGCAACCACTGTTCAGGGAAAACAGGTGTAATCTTGATACTCAATCTCACAAAGCCACATTTTTACCCCCCAAACAAAAGCTGGTATTAGATAATTTTCTGATCTTTCTCCTTTACTCCCTGGCAAGAAAAAAGATCTTTGAAACATTAGCTATTCTTAGTCCTGCTGCTTCTTAACAGTACTACCTGCAATTTTGCGAGGAAAGGAAAGCACAAAATACAACAATTAACATAAAACCAAAACAAAGTATTTACATGAGACAAAGCAACGTTTCACTGAGTTACAACAACATATTAACTCACCTGCAGTGTTTCTATTTGTTTTCTGATACTGTTGTTAGATGGCATCTAAATAAAGCAATGTGAGACAGCAAAACATAACAAACATGAGAATGGAAGGCACATGCATGTTAGATGAAAAAAAAGCACAAAACCAAGAGACAGCTGTCTAGTAAGGACTCTATTCAGTAGAAATACAGGTTTTGCTATAGTGACAGAAAACGTTCCTCCAACTTTCAAGGTTTTGTGGTAACAGACACTAAGGTTAAACTGTGAAGAAAAAAAATTATTCTTTTCCACCAACAGTGGTGCAAAATGACACTTTTCTCCTACTTCAGCAGCTTTCTTAAATGCGTCCTCTCTCCAGAGAGGTGGTAAGGATACCACAACAACTCAGCTTTATCCAAGAATCTATCAGACTTCTGACAAACCTGCTAGAATTAGTCAACCTAAATACTGGTCAAAAAAGTTAGCAAAATATTTTACAATACTGACCCAGTGTTATTGTTTGCTGAACAAATTCAGGATTTTGCCTACAGAACAGCGTGTAAAGAAATGCCCTGCTGGGCTCAATGTTGAAGCAACCGCTTTGTGGGACAAGGCCAGCTGCATACACACCAAGGAACATCCTTTGGTGCACTCCTGGTCTAAACTGACTCTTACAACTCACTTATCTGCTATTTGCATCAGTTCACATCCCTAGACTTCCTCCTTTCAAGAAAGCCTAGGATGGTTTCCCCATACAATAAGCCTGCTTTCAGGATAACCAAAGGTAATGTGCACTGAAACCCAGTACAAAGAGTTTACAAGGGGAATAAATATTTCTAGTACCGGATTAGGATTCAGAGCACTCTGAGGAGCATTATCAAGTACAACATAGCACCAAAATACTACAAGGTAAGGTAGGGTATGCATACACTACGCATCAGGTACTATGGAGCAACTGCGAAGATGTGAACTTTCACAGCATGGTGAAAGGGAAATTGCTTATTTCTGTCACCAAAGTGTAACCAATGGTGTTCATTGCTAGTTAAGAGTTTGCACTGGGCAGTCACCAAGGAATAAAGCGAGCACCATGAATCCATGACCTACATTACCTCTTGACAACTTGTTAATGGGAGTGTACTCTTCACAGAATATCTCTATGACAGAGTTTAAGTGCTGTTATTTCAATCATAAATTTGTTAATTTTAACTAATACAGCAAGGGTGGATGAACCTTTTTTGGTACTCTTCCAGTTACTCTCAAAATTACTCTCAAGATTACTTTATTAAACAACAATGACACTAGGGACGATGGATTTTGAATTCTTATTGCGTTTTATGTATTACAGTAATTGAAAATAAAATAATTTTGGTCATTAGGAAATCAGGAAATAAAATGGGGAAGGGGAAATCTAAAAGACTAAACTGCTGTGAAGTTCAGATTTATAAATTAATGAGATTACTTACTACAGAGTGCATGCATTTAATTAGCTTCAGAAACAAAGCAACACATTAATTCATAAGACACATGAGGACGGTGGGGGTGTATTTTTTCCAAGATTAAACTCAACAAAGTTTCTGAACAAGGTAGGCACCCAAAAAAACCAATATAGCATTTGGTGGGCCAAATTAAACCAAGCCATAAAATACCCTAAAATTACTCATTGATGGCACAGCATCATAACACTGCAAATTCTGAATTGCAGAAATTCCTGTGTAGAATTTCTGCTGAATAGAGCCTTACAGTAAATGTGTTAAGCTGTTAGTGGTTAACAAAACTAAGTGAAATATAAAATGCATGCTCAGCAACTACCAGTTAAACTCATTGGCATTTATGGTTTTAATACATCCATTATCAGCAATGGACATTATGCCAGAAAAATACAACTCCTAGATTGTAAGAATTTTTTTAAAAGCTTTAAAAACAAAAGCAGCCTCCATAAGCAAAAAACAACAAAACAAAAATTAAGACAAATATTGCAAAAGAACTGCAATGTTAGATGAAAAATATACAAAATCCCAACAAGCAACAGAAAAGTGTGAAAGATGTCATGAAAACAAAATGACCCTTAAAAAACAATCCAAGCAGCTAAACCTGTTTCCTTTCCACTTCATGCTGGTTTACGTATGTTACTAATAAGCTCTGGAATTGTCACTCATACCTAACCAGAATGAATATTGTGAAGATGGATCAAAGAATTTATTAAAATTATCAAGACCAATACATTAGGCAAAATCATGAACTATGTTAATCAAAATTATGGAAAGAACATGTACAACAACTAATGCTACAAGAAAGTCACTAAAACAAATCCCTACTTTCTAAGTATCTTGATCTCTTTATCAACCGACTCATGTTTAAAATGCTATTATCAACTGAAGCCATGAGTTAAAGAGACACTGTAATTTTTATTAGGAAAATATACATCACAGCCTGTAGATATCTCTTTTCTGGACTCCCAATTCATTTTCTATTCCTTCAATAAGTGAACAAGAGAGAGAAATTTTGCATTTACTATACTATACTTCTGCAGATTTTACTCAATAAAACTAACAGTCCCCAAGGGGGCCACATCTATTTCCAGCATTATACAGCATCACACAACTTAGTAGTAAGTTTAATATTAGTGGAGACTTAAGACATTTAATTAAAAAAAATTTATTTCACAGTGTCCTTTTAAACAGCCAAATATTCATCTTTTAATTTGGCACAAGAATGCTAAGAACATATTTGAATAAATGCTATTGATTTGCAACAGTTCCTGAATTTAAAAGGATTCTTACCTTTAGATGTGACAAACAGTTCTGCAGGAAAACGTGCCAGTTATTTAAAAAAAACTGTTTCTGACTGACACACAACAGGCAGGTGATCAATGGATACAAAGCCTACGAGTAGGGGGGAAAAAGAATTGATCAAATTGCTCTTTGCACACCTCCCAAGTCTTGTACATTGTGAATGAGACACACAGTCAGTTCTTGTCTCTCAGTCCTGCAGTTTTAGCATTGCACAGCAGCCTTTCCCCTGCACTAGGACATGCGTGCCAGGAGCGGTGTCCAGGGTATAACCTATGTGCTGTAAGAGCTGTAAGACCTGGGCAGTGGGACCATGGTGAAGCTCATCCACTAGCAAGGCCTGATCTCAAAGACCAAGAGCAGATGTCACCCTTCATACAATGTTCACTCTTCCCCTGCAACCACATGATTCAGTTCATGGGGTCCCACATGCTGGGAGAGGGAACTGTGTCTAAGAAGAATATTTAGGAAAAACATCATCAACTCAGTAAAAACCGAGACAGACTAAGTTGTCAAAAATGTTACTTCTACTCAAGATCTACTTTTAGTAAGGAATTAAGTATGATTTAATAAAGTCTGTGAATATGCAGACTAGCATGACTGCTTTGCTTTAGTAACGTAAGATTTGTTTAAACATCACATACTTTAACAGAATACGTAACAGTGACTCATACAAAATCTGACTGCAATTATCTTGTTATGGAGCAAAATTGAAGAATGAAGATGAATAGGTAAATTTTAATCTTGATGTAACAATGTTTCTGACTTCATAAATAAAATGACGTTGTGAATACTAACATCAACTACTTTATGTTAGTCTTACACAAGGAGTTTAACCATGTACAGTGACATATGCTTTATATGCTCAGAATACCAGAAAGTAAAGCCCATCCCTAACATGAAAGTGAAAAGAAGTAATTTAAAATTTACTGGATATGCCAACTGTGATGCAAAATTTAGCTCTACATTTCCACCAAAGTGAAGTGAATCGACTTGAAACATGGCTGCCATGGTCATCAAGAATTACCAAATACCGCATTAGTAAGAGATTTAAATCCTTGCTAAGATGCAGTCTTAGGGAAAAAAAAAACCACAGATATTTATATCTGAAAGAGGTAATAAAAAATACTGGGGAAAAAACCACAAAGTGGATGAGGAGAGGAGAAAACAGGCTATTAACAGGCTGCTATTTTGCTGGAAAAGTCTTGTCTGACACTACCATCTTTTAATTAAACATAATTTAAATACACAGGCTCCCTGAATGCAAGTTCTTTTTAAAAGACACATTAGATTAAAGAACTCTGTGCTAAAACCCACTAAAATAATCAAAAACAAGCATTAACTTCAAGACAATCTCACAAGCGAGATAACAGAGCACATATCTTGCACAAAGAAACAAATGAAAATTAGAGCAAATGCACATATACAGCATGAATTTAATTATACTTGAATTGAGGAGTTGATTTAAATTAACACAGCTGTTTGCTTTTTGTCATATAATGTACTAGTTTAAAAGTCTAAGATAAGCAAAATGAAGAAGTTGAAATATTTCTTTAAAATACCAGCGAATGCTTCTTTCTTGAACTCAATTCAAAGGTAGTCTGATAAAGCATCTCCACAAAATTTTTCAAACATGGCACATTCACTTCATTTTTAACAGCCTATTAAAAAAAATACACACATAAATGGATTTAAAAGTTTATACATAAGGCAATTTAAATATACATTAAGATGTCCATGAATGCAAGAACATTCAAAAGTTAAATCTCACATTAGGTAAGTATTTGAGTGCATTTATCTGAAATATAAACAGAAGCATAAGAAATCAGGTCATACACTACAACGACACAATTAAAAAAAGCCAAAAGCCCAACAAAACAAACCCAAAATCCATTAAAAATCCACTATTTTAAGAATGGGGACTGTATTCTATACTTAAAGAAGAAAAAATATTAAGACACCAACAAACTAAAGCTACGGTGAAACTCTTAATATTTTTTTAAATATATGAAATAATGCTTATAATCTATAACTTTTTCACTGTTTCCCTCTTCAATGCTCCCCTTTTTTTACGTACTCCAGTTCTGAAAATTTAGGAGATGACACACAGGATTACTAGCCCATCAACTATGTAAGTTGTCCATTCAGCTTTCAGAATTAATGAAACAGATACACGGAGCCCTACACCTCTTTTACCCACTTTGTCCTTGCATACAGAATAGACTTCCTTCCACAAACCAGGCAGCTACCTGCTTTATAAAAACCTCTGCAAGTCTCTTTGGCTTCTCTCTGGATACCTGTGATGATCCATTTAAATGTTATTCTCAACCTGCTGTTTTGTACTGTGTTTCTGCTTTATTTATCAAATTGAGGGGTGGGTGTTGGACAGGAGTTTGGATTTCCTGGAAGAGATCCTCTATACTCATAATTTCCCTATAATTTCTGATAGTTCTTATTATTCAAAGTTATTAAAAGATACATCACGTCCACCTTGCTAAGAACACTCTGAAAACACAGGGAAGCATAAAAACAAGTGTGTAACATCTCTGTAACAATACAAATCCAAAAAGAACAAACTGAGAAAGTACTTATGTTTTAAAATAATTTTCTACATACCCCCAGTTATTTATCTTTTGCTATTCTTAAGCTATAAGTTGATCAGAAGCCTGCTAGCTCCAAATAAGAAATTAGTTGTTGCCAGAACCACACTGTGGCTTTGGGATATAATCTTAGGCTTATAGATCAGCCTTAACTTCCCTGCTGTAAAATACGTTGTCATCCATCGTACCTCCAGGGTCCAAACCAGGTCCTATTTTTTAAAATGCCTGAAGGACTAATGACAGTATAGAAGTCACAATGCAAAAACCCAGGAGCTTCCTCACTTAAACAATGTTCTATATAAGTTACAGAAGTTCTAGTTTCAGTTCCTTCAGCTCTTCAAGAAGATTCAAACTTGCATTTCACATCTTCCAAGAAAATGACTAACCCTCTCAACTGCATCTCAATCTGGGATAGGGCTCTTCCCTTTTATTCAAGAAGCTCCATTTATATGAAGTGATTAGACACTCAATGAGTCAGAAGGAAAGATCAAGCCTCCCTCACCAAGCATTTAAAGTGCTGCTTCAGGCTATGTTTGTAGGAAGTGATCCACAAAACAACACACACGTTCTTTACAGCCAGTGAGAGTGCCTCCACAGTTACCACTGGATAGTCCCAATTCCCAAATGCTGCTTCAGCCTCATTACTGTATGTGCAGTTTTCACTATATTTGAAGTATGATTTTGCAAACTATTATCAGTATTAGCCTAAATGCTAAGTACTTTCACTACGCACCCCTACTTCAACTACCATGCAACTATGGAGTTCAAAACAACAAATGCGTTCACTTTTTAACATGACAAGAAATACTTCTCTAGAAGAATATAGTAAGTATGACCAGGTAAGATCAAGACTTTGGTCAATAAACAGCTACTACTGACACCACCTCTTTGCGGTCATGCCTTAAGAAGAAAGATTGTCTCCTTTCTAAAATTCTTTTTAAAAAAATCCAAAGGTTGAGACCAATGAAGGGACAGAAGCATTTCCCCATGGCTCAGGGCAAGACCACTTGAAAGAGGACACAGAGTTCAGAGAGATTTATCTTTCTTTTCCTTCAAGCATCCTTAGATCCCCACCTGGCATGCTAGTCTTTGTAGATTCCATTGTACAAAACAGGATCTACAAGTCCCAGTTCTCCATATATACAGCAAGATATGCCCTGATAACTGGTCATAACATGGAGCCATGACCTGCCATTTTTCGGGCCAGTATGTTGAACGCACTGTGGTCTAGCATTTACTAATACAACTATTAGTTTAGACAACAGTTACAGCAAGTATCCGTCTACTACAATAAACTTTTCGAGCTTGTGGTAAATGGTCAACTCAAAATATACTCAGCTGCCATAACTTCTCATTGACCTGTGGACCAAGCTTTACACAACCGAGCGAAGCGGCCTGAAAGGATGGGGGAGAACCTGTCCTGACCAAAAGCATTCTCACAGTTACAGGCACTATACATCCAACACTGTGATGATATCAAGGCGTTTTCCTTGTTTATGGCTGCTGAGTAAAACTTCTGGCTTTAGATTTAAAACACATACAGGAAATGATTGACTCTTCTTCCACGTGAAGGATTACATCTAGTGAACACACCTGTACAAACAATTTTTATTTAATTAGCCAAAACCTACATTCTTTCTTCTTACATAGGAGTTCATACTCTCTCTATCAGACTGTAAAAATGTTACATATCTCGGTTTATTCTAGAAAATCTTAACAGGCTTTGGCTAATAAAGAAAAGTCAGTGGGATCCTTGAATAAATATTAAGTCATTAAATATTAAATATGGAACAAATATTAAACTAAGGAAATTTCAAATTTGTAGAGCAAGTATAAGATTACACCGTGCTCTAGTGATAAAAGAGTCTAGAAAACAGATAATTTTAAGCAGTTTTGAAAAAAAGACTGGAAACTAGCTAATACACAAATCATGCTGACACATTTCCCTTTAAAAGATTATGTAGGTGCTTGTAATTTACTTAATAGTCTTTCTGAATCTCTGAAAATGTAATATTTGTGAGGATTAATGGAAGCAATTTTAACAAAGAGAGCCTAATTGAAAGTGAGGGGAATTGGGGGGGTGGAGGGGGTGGGGGGGGGTGGGTGTAAAAATACTTACAGCAGCCACAGGGATGAGAATTTCCACAAACAAACCAGCAAGTGCATGTTTTATATCTTTATCTTTTACTTCTAGGAAGTATTGAGCACATTCCTTAGTAAAATATTTAGAAAAAGGAAGACAAATATCACTATGCCATAAAAACCACTAGCAGTATCACATGAACTGCCAGTTTGAATTTAAAACATGCAATACACGTTTAAGTCAGTCAAATCTGACAATATCAAATTTACAAAACATTGGAAACTTTAAAACCTGTTTTCCCAGGAATTAAAAAGAAATTGAAAGAGTATTTGTAATACTAGATAGCTATTCACTTTCTACTCAGAATATAAGGAGTACTCGGAAAATAAATATGCACTTTTTTTCCTCAGATTATTCTGAAGTTTTAAAAAACAAATGCTTATCTCTATTGAAATTATTAGAAAATAATATTTTAATTCACATTTTCAAGATGAATTTTATGCAAAGTAAATTTTACAGTAATAATCCATAATAATTCATACACATTTGCACACTCCACTATACCAAACTGACCACTCTGGACACAATTTAAAGGAGCTATGTGTATGTTAGCTTTTCAGGATTGAGATCAATGTCAATGGGCTCTAATAAAATCTATGACCAAGTTGCAATAACTTCAGTTACTGTGGAATGGACGAGTTATTCATTAGAATTTTTAATCCACAATCAAGAAAAGCAAACAAAAATATTTTAAGTTTCTGAAAATTAACTGGTTTTTAAACAAAAGTGCTTCTTGACATCTCAGCTGTCCAGAAAAGATACATTAAGCAACTTTTCTTCTTTAACTCACTGCTTTCATAAAGAAAATTATTTGATTGCTACCCATTTTCATTTATTATTGAATAAATTAATATATTACAGGTTTGCCACATTACCGAGACAACTGAGAATGGGTTCTCATTATGCTAGGTACTCACAAACTGCAGAGAAGCAAGTGATTCATACCTTTGAAAACTTACAAACGAACCAGAAAAGGATCAAGGACAACATACAACCAGAGTGAGCAACTGATCACAGCAAGCATCATTGTAGCTTCATGACTTAAACTATCAAAATCATGCAGATTTCAGTTTTCTGTAATATTAATTTACCTGCATGAACTGAAATGAGGCTTCAAAATCCTCCACAGGATACATCTTTACTCGAAAAAACTTCATCCCCATAATCAAACTGATGATACTTTGTACTACATGAGGACTCTGTTCTTTTTGTCGCAGTTCCTTTAATTCAGTGACAAACTTCTTCCTAACAGCTTGAAACCTGAAGAAGGGATATAGACTGCAATTATTTACATTCTCAGTTACTTTTATATGATGTCTATAATTTTGAACCAATTTCTTTAGTCTGTTAATGATAACAGCACCTACAGTAAAAAAAAATAAGCAAGATGAACCCTGATACTTAAAATCTAGGCATTTAAGAGTGCCTATGATGATGAGCACACAAGAATATACTCATTAACTGAACAACTGTTGACTGATACCAGGGGTCCTTTCCCTGCACCTACAAGTTGACAACAAAACAATTCAGTATTGTACTAAAGATTACTTCCTGATTTGTTCAAATTTATTGTACTGGAATATGAGACTGACAAGCCAGACTACACCTGACTAGACTAGACACTTAAGGGATTAGTTACCGGGGTCATTAATAAATGTTGCTATATTAAATAGTCTTCAAGTCTAGAGCGATCTTTCCCCAGACACAAGAAGAGTCAGAGACTGAGCTTACTTTGATTGAGCAAGAACCCCTGTCACTTCTGCATATAAGTCTGCAATAATATGCACATTCCCAGTGTTGGTTCCTGAATACCTAAAGAGGGAAGGAAAAATAAAAAAATAAAAAAAAAAGGTGTTAAATACAGCTTTGCTCTTTGAAACCCCAAGCGTGTTCTCAATTACAAACAAAAAGTTTGTTTCACAGCAAGACAGGTTATTACCATAAAAACAATGAAAATCAAGCATAAAATTAATGAGTGGGGTTTAAATTGACACAGTTTCATTGAGTGGACATAAGAATCATATTCTGCATGGGAAATTTACTATAGTTATCCAAACTCAGGCTTTTCTTACGTTGGCTGGCTGTGCAAATAGTTCTGTATATTCTAGGCAAAATAAACTCAGCATTATACCAAACACAGCTATATTCTTTCAAGATACACTTTCAGTTAAAAATATGAGTGTTTACAGTACAGTCACCAACATGTTACAGGTGAGGCAAAGGAAAACAATCACAACCACCAAGCACAGGATGGTAACACACATAAAATATTTTGAAGTACACAAGTGAAACTTACCCTTCCTTATGTTTAAAGTGCTTAAAAGCCAAGTTTAAAACTTCATGTACTAAAGGATCTGGCACTGGATGAACAGGTATCTGAAATGCAGATACAATTTATACGAATGTAACTAGGTATATACACACGTATGTATGTATGAAGTAAATAAACAGTACTGTGAGATGCCCTGTAGAAATCTCTCCCACTAGTGTCAAAGGAGACATCCTTTGTGGGCATACAGTATCAAGTTAATTCAGTAATATATGAACACTTACACAACCTGTACTGACTAGCAATAACGATTTGGTAAGAAACCAAAACCAAGCATTGATTAGAAGGCATTTATTTCTGAGTCCTCCTAGATATCACCACTTTCTCAGGTTTAAAAGAAAACATTTGCATAAAAACACAGTGTATTATTTTAAAAAGAAATATATATATGTATCTATGAAGTCATAATGTCTTTAAAATTTCAAAGCAATTTAGGTAGGTACTAGGATAACCCTACTAAACATTACTGCTTACAAGTGATTAAGACTTTTAATAAAATATATTAGAAGATTACTGTCTTGTCTACAGAAAATCAGGTAGAGAACTTCATACTGTTCTGCCTCAAGAAAGCTATTTGTCGAAGAACTTCCTGGAACTGGTTATCTACATGCATATTCACACACTGAGTAAGGTGTAGTAATTTAAACAAAAGATTTTTGTTCCTACATAGGCCATGTCTGCCATCCTCTCTCCAGTTGCTCTGTGCATATTACAGGAAGGGCTGGATCATACCCTTTGCATCCTTTAAAATCAGTTTCTAAGAATTAAACAATGACAGGGCTCCCAGGAAGAGACAAAGAGGTAATGTGAATGTAAATATGTTTACTGATAAAAAAACATCTTTTCTGTGCTTTGCTTGCCTAATTGCAAATTCACATTACAGGCAGAACATACAAGTCCTCCTTTAGAAAACTTTTAATACCAAATTGACTGGAGGATTCTCTTACGTGGTGTATCTATGTTTAGCAGACCATTGCGGGCCTTTAGTAGAGGAAAATACTTTTATCAGAAAAATATCTATCTTGTCTGCAGTACAGGCATGAGAGGATCCCCAAGCACTACAGGAGTCACCACAGACTCTTCAAGACCAAAACTTTGGCACCTCTCCTGACAACTGAATCACTGGCAACATGTACTCTACTCAACAAATAAACCTAGTACTAGTTCAAAATACAGAAGCTACCCATACAACCCTGCAATCCTAAACAACCTATTCCATTTCCCTTTTTCTTTCTCAATGAAAGAAAATTTAGGCAGGGAGAGAGCACGAACTAAAGATTTTCTGTAAAACACTAACACATAGGAGTTTGATGGCTTTAATATTGTTCTCTGCATCTCTGTGTATACAGTATAGAAATATTGCTTTGCCTGATTGGTCAGTGTCTCAGAAGGATAGGCAGCTCTTTTGTTTCACGTTTTCATTTTTCCCTATATCACAAACATGCCATATGCAACCACAAAAACATAAATTGCCTACAAATTATTTGCCAATTAAACCATAATTCTTGCTTTACTTAGCACAGAAAGCCATTTAATTTTCATGTACCTATACACAAAAGACACACTTATTTGAAATGTGAAATTTGCACAAGTCTGCCCCATGTTTCAAAACGTTCCTTAAAGTAATCTTTTTCTCTTCCCAAAAAACGTGAGAAAAAAATGCTGCTACTTGAAGCCAAACTCTATCCTCTTGTCCATACACCAATGCAACTTTATATTAACAGAAACTGTGTGTAACAACATCTAGCACTACACTGTAAAGCCAAGCAAAATTACATACCCTTTCTAATTTTTTTAAAGAGTGACATTTTAATCTTGTCATTCAACGATTTCACATCATATTTCAAAAATGTTTAAGCAGACAAAAGGTACTCAACATAAATAAAATGCTATTTTTTATGCTTTTGCTTTTTGCAATACATCAGCAGCTTTGGCTTAGTGGATCCAAGATATGTGAACTGAGATAATGCAGGCACGTAAAGAAAAGACAAGAGAGGACAGACAAAGGCTTTATGCAACTGAGAGTATAATTACAGTCCTGTATATGCTCATCATATATATGCTCCAGTTTTTAATTAAAAAATTCAAAGGAGATTATCAAAACTGACATTAAAAGCAAAAGATAAAAAGAAGTCTGCCAAAGGAAAAGAACTTACCTGTTTAAGAACCTCTATTAAAACTAAACAAAAAATGAAATCTACAGCTAAATCCCTCCTTTCAAGTAGATAATCTCTTTCACGTTGTTGGTCATCCCTAAAATAGAAAACAAGAACACAAGTATCATACACAAGACCAAACACAAATGTTACAGAGAAGAGCTATACATGTCTTCTATTCAATCATTGTTACACACGTTTACAAAAATGGATGGACTTTTGTGTCTGGTGCAGCATGACATCTTGCCCCCTCCTGAAAGGATCTGCCAACAACCAAAACAAATCAAAAATGAACAAACTAGCCAGGAATTATCAGCATCCAACTTCCTTCTGTATATCAACCCTAAAATCATCAAGTTACTTCATGCATTTCATCTATGCAAGTTAAATACACTACCTCAAAGAAGTCTGTGCTTTTTTTACACAGATTTAGGTAATGACAGATCCAAAAGCACAGAAAAATCAAACAGACTTTTTTTGAGAAAAACTCTTACCCCTTTGATTTTGTGCTAGACCGAGGTCTATATTCGTAGGATTCATCTTCTGTTCCATTTTGACGCCTGTACCAGTCAAACAAGGTGCGTAATAAGGAGGGAAGACAGTGCTCTGCTACTGAGCTCATAGAGCTTATCAACTGAAAAGAAGTAAGAAAAATAGTTTAGCGTGATAAAACAATCTAAAAATCCTAGAACTATAATCATTCTTTCAAATTGGTTTTTAATGTTAAAAACCAAGTATCATAATTTTACAAAGTAGCAACTTTATGTATAATTTTCACCTAGAACAATCAGCGTAAATATGATGCACTGTTAATTATTACGACAAATTTAAGCAGAAAAAGTATTCCAAAGCTCACGGGGATCGCAGAATCGTACATTTATACAGATAACCCATATAAAATAACTGTGAAAACAGCAGAGATTTTAAGATGTCCCTGAATGTTACCATATGTACCTGAAGTATACATACCTTTACATTAAAAATGACAGATAAGAAGTAACCCTCCTAAACTAAGCAAGTATATAACCTTCAAAGACATGTTTCTTTGGTTATTATACAAACAAAAATAAGAGCCTTTTACATATTCTACTCTACCTTTAATACATTTGACTGGTGTAGATCTCAAGCAATGTTTACTTTCAGCATAACTCCCCTATCTGCTACTCTCTTTCAGAAAATCCACATGAGTTGTAAACTTATCCGTGAAACAGTTGTCAGTAGAAACCATTACAGAAGGAAGACTTTAACATGTTACGAAAGGTAAATTCTCTAGGCTTCCTTTAACTTAAACTTTAACAGAACACATCAGTGCCCGAGCTTGGAGAGAGAAGAATGTTTGAAGAAAGACAGTGTAAAGCAGCTAAAAACTGCCTGCCAGGAAGGAGCATGGAGCAAGCCCATCCCTAAAACACTGTCTGGAAAAGGAGAGTTACCATGTTGCTCACTGATGTCATAATTGCCTCTTGCATCTTTTAAATAATATGTTTCAATAGAAGCTATCCTTATGCTATAATTTACCTATTATTCACTATTCTGAAAACTAGGAAAACATCAATGCCATTATTTCTTTGTCCTCATTTGAAGCACCTTGGTTTTTCAGGTTTGGGGAAAGGATGGGGAAAGGTTATCCATATGGAAACCTCAGGAGGGTCTCTTTCAACCATCTGAATACTTTGCTCGTCTTGTTCACTAGTCTACTATTCAAGACAGTAGTATTGACAGTAGTATTGAGTAGTATTCTTGTTTCTCTGAAAAATCCTTTAATTATATAAACAAGTGGAGAAACTTCCTCAAAATAAGTAAAATCATATTTTTATTCTGTAAATTCATAAAATTTTAAATCCCAGTATGCAATACAAACTACATATATTCCAAATCTGAACAGGAACTAGGTTTCATTAAGAAATTTTTACTAGAATAATGACATTACTTTTTTTTTCTTATCATCTGTCAATAGGACACTCACTAGAAAGGGATTCAATGGAAAAATTAGGCATGCCACTGCAGGAGAGGCATGCATGTTGACCTAACTGCACTAAAAGATGAAGGCAGTTATTGCAGGCAACACAAAACCATACAAAGCCTTTTTAACACTGAAAAGAAACAGATGCTAGAAATACTCTCTGTAGGTTTGCTATAATGCCTTGTATCTCAGAACAAAGGCTAAATTTTGAGACTATATTTGTTCTTATATTCACTGAAATCTTTATAACTTGCTTTGGAAACTAAGCATGTTGTAAGTCTGTTCCCCGTACATCTGTACAAAATCCAGTCAACCAACCAACATACATCAGACTTCTGGAAGTGAACAGTAAAAAACAGCTCAATTTTACCACTTTAAAGTTACATTGTGATCTGAAGCATACATGATGAAAAGGAACACATACAAATTAAGGTGTTGCTCAAGAAAATTATCCGATGTGGCAGAGGTTTGACAAACTTTATTGGGTAAAAAAAGTAGCGAAAACTTGTTAAGAGAGAGAGGAGGAAAGAAAACCTGTGTGGAAATGAGACATTTGTGGGCTACTATTAAAATTATTATCCTTCAGCAAGAGAAAGCATCAGAAAAAAAGAACTCAAAAGACTTGTTTGTATTGAAAAAGCTTCAAAAAATCTTCACTGAGATTTCATGTGCAAGAAATGCCTGTTGCTTGCATCAGCTTGGGGCACTCAAATATCTCTACTGACCTCATTCCAGCCAATGAGCATAAATTACAAGTTTAAAGCATTAATATACTGTGGGGTGGGTGGAGGTGTTCAGAAAGCAGAAGGAACCAACCCTCCTCATGAGTTGCTAAACAAAAGATATTAGTGTAAAATCATCAATGTAACTGGAGTCCTTAGGGTGAAAGCTAAAGATAGACTTGTTGAAGGAGGGATCTATCACCAACCACAGCAATCCAAAATGTGTTTTGCCTTCAGAATTTACTGCCAATTCCCATACCCCAAATAACCTAAACACTGAGGAAATACATTAATTCACTTTCTCTAAAACTAATGATACATCCAATACATTGCACAGTTATATTCATACAGCAACTACACACACAACAGATCAAGAACAGATTAAGAAAACACTTAAGTTACCCCATGCTGTCAATGTAAAACGACCCCAAAAAAACACTTCTACTCTTCTGCCCTCCTTCTGAACTGAGAAAAGAAGGAAGCTGCATATTAAGCTTTACTAAACCTTTTTCTTAGGTTTTCCTGCAAGTTTACACAGTATATTAATGCCACTACCATTCATAAATGTTCCAACAGTTAGGCAATTTACATCATCTTCCACAGAAACAAGCTGTATCTCATGCATTAAAAAATTTGGAATTGGTAAAGTGCTAAACCCAAAAATGGCTAGCATTATAAAGCATTTTCCTCTTGAAGTGAAAAATGAGTTTTACATTATAATTATTTATTTCCTGCCACATTTTGCATCCTTAACATTCTAATGAAAAGGCACTGGAATTATCAGGAAGATTAAATCTTTGCTCATACTACATAGCTGCTAAGCAGAACATGAGCTATACGCTTATTCTTTTTATTTAAAATAATTACCATACTGCTTGGATACTAAATTCAAGATCATTTTACATAAAAATTACAAAACCACCCTTTTATTTTAGCATTAAATTATGCCTAGATTGAAAGCAGCAATCTCGATGACGAAAGATCCGATAATGCCCAAGAGGACAGGGCTGCACTAGTCATCATGACGTGTACTTATATTCCTTGGAATGAAAGAGCAAAGCATGCTCCAGTTATAAAGGCCTTAACATATTGCTAATTGCTGCACTAAACAGTACAGGGAGAGGTAAGGAGAGAGAGAGAGAAGCAAAATCATACTAAGATGCTAGAGCCCAAATTCCAGCTGTGGCCAAAATCCCAATTCTGAAAACACTGCTCAAGTTGTGCCTCATCATGAACAAGCCTGAACCCCAGAGACACATCTGCTTTCGGTCACCGAGATGGCCAAGATATGCTTTTGCATGATCATAAAGTTTTGGTGTCTTAGGACAAGAGTAGGAAATTGCCAAGTATGATTCCTACAACAAACAAAAGAAGAAAAATACAAGCTATTTCAGTTTCAAGCTGTACAAGCAAAAATATTTTAAGAAATGCAATATATGCTCTATAAAAAAATTTCTCTACGGTAGCTTCTTGATGTGCTGGGAATGATAAGGGGAAAGCACTGGTATTAAAATGCCAAAATTTTTAACAGTTTAGAAGTGTATCAAGATAAAAATTTCCTTCTCATTTTCCAAAGTTTCCTCTTTTTTAGCTAAATTTACATTTTTGTTCCAATTAAAACATCAATTACAAAAGAATTGTACTATTTGAAAATTTAAAGTTACTGATTTTGCACACTCGGTTCCAATGTTAGCCATCTTGGTCTGGTTATGTTTCCAACAGAAAGAATTTATAATCCCATTAAACAGCTATTTTACTTTTTCATGATAAGGACAATCGTGACTTCCTCCCCCATCCCACTTCTCATCACTTACTGAGCTGAGAGAAATGAGTGTTAAGTAGATACCTTCTCACTCCCAGAATCCTGCTTGTGTTTCAATCATGCTCTTTTTATTCACAAAGTAGCTTACTAGCTTGGACACCGTATCAGTACAGTAAAGCCGCTTTTAGACTCAAATTCCTAGCTCTATAAAGATCTCTGGGTGAACAAGGTTAGCTCAGCAACAGCTCTAGCTTCTCTGCTGGATGCGGTAGCTGTGTGCTCTGGATCCTCCTGTCTCCTGTACTTTGCCAATCTCTTTTTACTCTGTAATCTTCTACATTGCTGGAGAATTGATCTTAATATGGGTTTCATACAACCAGGAATGAACAGATAGAAGTAATCTTAACTCCTTTTGCCAAACAATATTCAAAATGCCCTACCAAAATTCACAATCCCTGTCACCACAAAGGAGATATTCTGCTCCGACTCTCTGAAGTAGTTATTCAGTACCATTAAAATTCAGATCTTGATGAACACAAAGTAGATTACAAATAACAAAAGAACAAAATAAGGACTTATACACAGACACACTTATATACACACACAATCAAAACAAATTACTTTTGAAGTACTACATTTTCAGGAAAACAAATTTATTTCTGTATTACAAGATTTCAGAACTTACATGCTTTATTATTTACTTTTCTTCACTCAGGATACTTTCAGAACCTATATGTAGTTCAATACATGACTACTAGTGATTTATAAAAAGCATCTTTAACTGAAGAAAAATGTGGCGGGGAGGGGGCAGAGCTAGTAGAAAAATTAGTGACATTAGTGATTTACAGATTTCCTTAGATCATCCCTTTCATGCACATTACTTAGTGAGATGAACTAGATGACCTTTTAAGGTCCCTTCAAACCAAAACCAGTCTATGATTCCATGATTTTGGCTAGATTTAAAACAAAATACTGTTGTTACCAAAGAATTTATGCCCCATGCTTCCTCACCCATTTTCCTTGCTTATAAGTATACTTTCATTCAGGAGGTAGTGGCCTTACAGTAGGTTAGATTAGAAAACATCAAAAGGCTATGTGAGGCTTTTGGTGGTGGTTTTGTTTTTCTTTAAAAAGAGAATTATACATCAAATATTACATGCTATTATGTGTCTCTCCTTTGGGAGAAGGGAAAAGAGGTACATGGATGGCTATGGAAAAGTAGGGGCATGTCCACAGATTTCAGTGCAATGTCTAACACTTATATCCGAGGAGTGATGGAAAGCATGAAATAAAAATCCAGAACACCAAACTTCACACAGCAAAATGCTATTAAGTAACAGTTAACAGGAACAGGCAATTAATGGGACTTCATCTGAATGATGCCTCTCCATTGCAAGGAAGTAGTTACAGGAGAAAACCATGACTATACTATGAAAGAATTGGAAACATATGCGATAAACATGAATAAATTGAGCAGACAGTTATTCCAGGCACAGTTCACTTACAGTAAGTGAAACAGAACAGCCTCACAGTGCAACTATATACTCAAAGGACAAAGTAACATTTTGAATCTACGTAATGCCTTCTGCCATAGAGGCAATAAGCCCTCGGTAAAAGCCATGTTACTGAAATTAACACTATTTGCTTATAAAAGCAGAAACACAAACACCAAAACAGTAAAGTGATCTAGGCTGAGGTTACACAACACCTGTTAACAGGAACGGAAATAAAAGTCTTTTTGTCTCCTACCACATTTCAGCATCTTTCCTTCAGCAGCTTTCACTGCCACCTTCAAATAATTAATCTATTCTAGTAGTTTCTTACTATCATATTCTACAATAGAAAATAAAAGTCTAACATTCAAGGTCTAAATCTTTCAACACCGATTCAGACATGGATGTTTCAAGTCATTACAACAGTGGAACCACTATTCTGCAAAACCAGAGGCCATCTTAATCCAATAAAAACTGCCTTTAATTACATGTCTCATACCTGATCAAACTGAAGATCTTCACCTCTTTGAAGAGATCTGGACAAGAGCTTTTCCTGTAAAAACAATGAAAATAAATGTGTATTTCACAATGCAATTGACTTGTTACCAAAGATAGATCCCAGAACAAAGAAAGAACAATTTCTGAAGATGTGATGTGTACTCACAAAATAGAATAATACAGATCTAAAACAATTTGGTATCTTAATAGTAATAATGTTAGAGACTGACAAACAGAAAATGTCAAACACCTCTCCCAGACAGCAAGGCCTACAGCAGTGTGCCCAACAGAGATAGCTGGCAGAGGGTGCCAAGTGTAACTCAAGGAAAGCCATTCCCATCTGCAAGCATATTCATGTTCATATAAGGCAGTTATTGTAAGCTACAAGAACAAATTTCGAAATGCCTTCACAGAGACAATCGTTCAACACATTTCCAATCTATGCTTTCTCTGACCTGCAATGAAACATAGCTAGAAAACTTAATCCAGGAAAAGGAGAATGTCAGTAAGAACTTGCTTTACATTTGAAATAACATTGTGAGGTACAGGAAAGATGCAGTATTAGTAGAATTTAATTATTACAATATTTCATTCCAACCAGTACCGTAAGACATACTGCTCTGTTAAAATCAAAACTAAACTATATTTCTCACAAAATAATTTAGTGAGAATTAAAGCATTAAGAAAACAAAACATCCACGAACCGTAATAGTAACATAACAGTAATTCTTACTAGTCGCTGTGGAGAGTACCAAATTCTACAGTTACAAGAAATACAACTTTTATAGTCTCATGCTAGAGTACCTGTAAAGCAAAAAAAGAAAAGAGGCAGGGCATGGGGGAGAAGTAGAAAGAGAAAAAAAATGGAGAGACTACGTCCCATGTACTGGCTCTGAGGGTCAATGATTTACGGTAAGTCAAGTGCCACCGTAACAGCTTTAAGGACATACTACAAAGCAGTAAAATATATAAAGATGTGATGAGCATTTCTTGCTACTTAAATGAATTTTAAACTACTTTTCACTTTACTACAAATGAATCAAAATTGTTATCTCTGATGAGGAAAGCAGAAAAAGTACTCAAGGTAAGGAGTTAATAGCTCACATTAGATTGCAGTAAGCAAAGAGCTTTAATGGAATAAGTTACACCAAGCAGTAAACCCTAAGAACTGGTAACTTTCCTAGTCTGGGATGTAAAATGGAGGTGTTAGCAATACTGATAGCCAGTACTGCTCTCAACAGGTTGTGCCTCAGTTAACACAAAATAACTGCTCTCACTAGTTTAGTAAGAGACAACACCCATGCTGTCACACTGTTGACAAAAAGTCAATATTGCTTGGCATTTAACACTTACAAGGCTGCAACAGACAGGCTATATGTTAAACAGATACAAATTGGGATTGCATTTACTAAGTCCAAGAATCAATCCAGCAGTTTATTTTTGCTTGTCCTAATCGTAATCTTGAAAATACGAGACAATTTCTGGCATTTTCTGCCATGGGTGCAGCTGTATTTGGTGTTCAAAAGGACACAATCTCTGGCAACTATTACAGTCACCAAAAACTTGAATTCAACATTGTCCAGGCAAAAAGGATTTGCCTACTCTGAAAGTGTAACTTGAAATAACACAGGTCCCAATTCACAGATCAGACCATCTTCACTTTCTATAATCCAAAGAAACCCACTTAATTGTCTAAGAAAACAGTCATTTATGTACATTTCCAGTATGTCTAAATAAAAATATTTTTAAAAAGGTGGTTTCAGAAAAATGCATTTAACATTCTGAAACAGTTCTATTTGTTCATCAGTTGACATATTAGCCAATGTTCTTCAACTGTGCATTAAAAAGCAAGGGGGAAAAAGGTTTCAGATACTGGCAAATAAACACTTTTTGAATCTTACAAATTCATATAATTTTACATGTTAAATCTGTTCAAAATACTGTTATGAGAATTGACATTTTGCAGCAGATACTAAAAGTTCCAGAGAGCGCTTGCAAATCACAATTCACTTTTAACTAAATTCCTCTCTCTCTTTTTTTAATAAGGAAATGTCCCTGTAGGTCAATTCATGTTATCTGTACTATTCTTTTAGATAAACTGCACAAATAATTGTTATCTTATCTATAAAGCAGAAACACGAGAAATGTTCCACCCTATACAAACATTGTATACTGCTAAATAAGCTGAGTGAAAATAACTAGAAAACTATTTCCCAAGAAGATGGAGAAGTGACTTTCCTGTAAGAAGATGGTAATAGTCAGCCCTAACATGCCATGTTTCCACCATGGTACTACAAAACTATTATACAGGTGAAAAAATGCTGGCTTTACTATACACATTGCCTGTGTCTAAAATGAGAAATAGCAAAAGAAAAGAATTATATCAAAGAGAAGTGAAATAAGTTTTTAAACAAAAAAGTTGAAATCCCTGTCAATAGACAGCAAACTATTTTAAAGATAATTCTAAAATTTTAGCTTTTTTTCCCCTCATATTCTATACTGAGACACTTTTGTAAACCAAACATTGATGTAACTTTTAAGTTTTTTAGTATCAGAAAGAATAAAGACATTACAAGTTCATAATCCTCTCTATTGTTTTTCATCAGCATTAAATATCTTAACTGCTAAAAGGTAAATATCACTACAGTTAATGTAACACTGACCAAACAAATGTGACATAACCAAATAATACTCTTTAACCCAGTCACAGGTTTATCAAGGCCTTTGAATTATTTCTGTGGCTTTAAAATTTATTTTCTTTCATTGTCTTCTTCTAACTCTGCTTTGTCATGGCCCCAGTTGTCTCACAAGACTTACAAAAATCTATCCAACAGTATAAAGTAAAGGTCTGGAAACTTTAACTGAATTAATAATTTAAGATTTATTTTCCTGGCTTCCTGAAGTTCAGAGAGAGATGGAAATAATAGGTCTACATTTATCTTTTACCAGTGAAATGGAAGAAAAAAAAACAAACGAAAACACCACCCACTACTGAATTAACGAAAGAGCAGTTTGCATCTATTATGTAAAGCAAAAATGTCAACATATGGCAGGCAGCAGAGATCAGGATGTAGACATATATGTGTGTGCTGTGCAAACAACTGCGCCCATGAAAAAAGGTACCACCCGCTGGCCCCTCTCCAGCATTCACTGGCACGGTCCTCTGGTGGCTAGTACACCTCAGCAGGGTGGCTCAGGTGAACACAGCAAAGTAAGTGCACTTGTTTCTGTCCTCCAAGCTGCAAGTAAGAAACCAGACAAGCGATGGTGCCTTGCCTCCTGTAGCCCAAGTGTTGGGCAGCACCTGCGTCCTTGCCCAAGCATCAGAGCAGCATACAAGAAACACTGAAGAAATGTGGTGTGCTTAATTTTACAGACTTCAGACAAGCTTTTGAAAGCACCTAGGCAAGACTTCCAAAGAATACAGTGCTAGTCTGAGCAATGTTTAGTATCTCCATGATGGAATAAAATCGTTGGTGTTGGCAACAGGCTTAAATACTCTTGTGAGTTTTGACTTAAACATGAGACTGAACTAAAATTTAGTAATTTAGCAGCTTACCTAGTTAACATCTTGGTAACTTGGTGGCACCACGTTAAACTCTTTGCTTAAATTCTAACCATCTATATTTACATGGAGCCTGACAAAACAAAAGGTGACCAAGTTTGTCACTAATCTTTTTCACTGGTATAGTTCGTTTCACATTTGGGGAAGGCTAGTATCATGCCTCACAGTCATTCTTGCACAGCTGACTATAAATTGTGTCTGAGCCCTTTTCCCTTTAAAACTAAATAGTACTACAAAAGACACAGAAGAATTTTTTTTTTTTAATTATTTAAATTTACTCACTAAAAGGATGATCTTCCGGCCTGTGGTTACACTTGCTACTTGAATCATTTATTTAAAACATTTGCTGATAAGCTTTTTCTGTAACTCTGGAAACTCTGTGGTATTAAAATTTTGCAAGCAGAGAACTCTTAATTAAATCAGTGAAAGGAAACTACTTTTCTACTCACTGAGTACAGTAAGTAAATTCACAGCTAGAGAAACCATTTAGGTACTTCTTACAAGTCAGTTACTTCCAAATGAAACCTATACATCTAGCCAAAATGGTAGTGTCCCCTCACCCCCAGGTGCTCTCTTGATCTGAAGCTACTTTTTTTTATTATTATTTTTTAATTAATTTTAGCTCCCCTACTGACATGTTCATCTTCAAGTTTTAAAAAGTGTCTAGCTCCTAACTTCAGCTGGTCTGGCTCCAAATTCTCTCCAATAGCTTTATCTAACAGCCTAGCTTCATCTAATGCATTAAAGATTTATGTAATACTGTATATATTCTCCACATTATTATTTGTAGCCAAGTCATCCCACAAAATCAAAACACACTAAAATGATAAAGAGCTTTCCTCTCTTCCACTAAAGCCTTTTCTTCAATCTCGGCCAGTGCCTTTCCTGTGCCCTTTCAGCCTTTTATCTTTTCTTTTAAATGTCATACATTAGAAATGAATATTCAGTATTTATATCAAATACTATGTACAAAAATAAAACCACTTCAGTACTTCCCTTCACTGAAAAACCTAAGGATTCCCTTCTACCTCATTTTGTTACATAGGCTGAGGTTGTTTCACTTTTCCACAGTTTTTGGCACCTCTTTTAAATTGATGGTTTTCTACATAGTCTTTCCTTCCCCCAATATAAAATAAGGAATGTGTAAATTTACAGTTGATTACATTAAAAAATATTTTCTTTAAAGGAATTCAAACTGGCAAACAAACCCAGACAGAACTGTTAAAGACCTTCACAAATGACTACTCTAGTGACATTTATAATTTCTTATTTTATCCCTAATAATTTTATACATACCATACACAAAAAAAATGTAAGTTTCAGAATCTTATTAATAAAAGATCCTGACTAAAGTAGACTTCATGCAATCATCATAAAACCTCACCACACAACAGAGCTGGGAATGACTCTTCTTTGAGAAGTGCATTATTTTATTAGTTTCATGTGTTTTCTAATTTTTAATCTGGCAAGATGTTTTGATTTTGTATGGTTAACAGATTTAAAAACGTTTGTTTAACTAACAGCAAACAGCGTGGCTGAGAGACACAGCCCGTGACTGTTGTCAAAGGATTTAATTAATCTGGTGCAGCGACAAGTTATGCAGCACAAGTGAACTCCAGGTCTATTCTATTTGACTTGCTACCAGTATTCTGGTGAGATTTAACTCCAAACTAGCTGTGTCTACAGGAAAAGCCCTCTTCAGGTCATCTGTATTACAGCCAGTCTGTGTCACTCTGGCCAAGCACTACTCTCCCGTATGTTTAGCAGATAGGGTGAGGGTCCAAGGGGCCTACAAGGGAGCAGTAGTAGGCACACAGACTACCCTGAGTGAAGCTGTCTGCCTTCCCACACACAGCATCACCACCCCCAAAGCTCTCATTTCTTAGCCATATACTCATCACCACTGGCAGGCCCCTTTTCTTACAAAGATTCTGTGTGCTTTCTTATCAAACCCTCCTGAATACCAGAATCTTTTGGATGTCTATAAGGAAACAGACAGGTTACATTTAAGTTGTACGCTTGCATGGTACACACACACACACACACATATATGTCTATGTATAAAGTATACCAAAGTGGGCCTATATAAAGAAATGTTTCCTTTTCCTCAGCCTTTGATCTACTAATGGTTTCAGTTGAAGATGATTCCACCAGTGACACCACAAAACATGTTTAGCCCCATTTTTGTGTTCTTTTGGATTGCTTCTTATTAATGTTTTTTCCTAAAGTTTCCAAACTGGGGCTCAAGTGTTCACACGTGTGCTTCTGCACATGAATACTTCTGCAAGCAGCAGTTACAGAGGCCTTCTGCAAGCTGGCCCTCTGCAAGCTGCAGCATCTTGCCTGTTCAGCAAATTTCCCAGTTAAAAAAACCTTCCCCCCCCCCCGAAATTTCCAAGTTTAAAAAAATTCATTTATTTCAAGATCATGCAGTCTGGATCACCAACAGAAGTCTGCATTTTGTCTAATCTGCAGTGTATGCTGGCTACTATATCCATCCAGGTGCTAGTGTCATTACTTTGGAAAACAAACCAAATGCATTTGCTTGAAAGTATACTGTCAAAGTATTACTGCAAAGAAACATCAACAGGAAACACACTTCACAGTGTTAAGGAAGGCATATTTTTTTGTTGTCACTATTTCCTTTTGTAACTTTACAGAACTTATGAATACTAAAAGGTCTTGTTTCCAGTAACCCCTACATAGCAGTTTTAATAGAAGTCAATAAAACATAATCCAGGTAGCAACTCTGTTTGCAGAAGCCTATTTATCTTGCAGTAATCCCCTTGAAAAGTCAACAATATCTGAGGATGTTTTCTTAGGTAATCATACATATGGCAAATCAAACTATTTCAGAAAAAAAAAACCAGGACCATTTCAAGAGATACTGTGAAAAAATGACTTACCAAAGGTTCAGCCATTACAACTTCAATTTTCTTTTCAGCTTGAACAGCAAATTCAGCGAAGAGGCTTTTGATGACATACTCTCCAGGTTTGACATCTGGATCAATAGTAATGTTAGACATGATGATGCCTCTCTTTTCCCAGGTGGAAACAACACTTGGAGAAATTCTGCGTTTATTTACTCTGCTGGGTGGAGTAGAGGCTATAGAAAAAAAAAAAAAAAAAAGAAAAAGAAAAAGCTATGAAGCAGAGCTTCTAAACACAGCACCTGTCACTTCCCCATCCACCACACAGACATATTCACACAGTAAATTCTGTAAACCAGGAGGAAATAACTAGCTATAACAACAACAAAAAATTATTTTTTCTTAATTAGGTGGGAAATTCTACTCTAAATTGCATAACAGTTTACAATGTAACTCATTTTTGTTATCAACAAAATGCAAAACCATATTACGCTGTGTGAACCACCCAGTTATGATTACAAATGTATGATGATTATGATAAAGTTTACAGCTTTTAATATCTGGTATCTTCAGTAAAAATCAAAAGATTCAATGTAATGGGTTGTCTCCCTGTATTGTAAGAGGTAATTCAATTTTTATAAATCGTCCACGAAGTTCAAGTTTCTACTTAGTGTCCAAATATCTTCAAAAGAAGTAATTCCTTGGCCCTGCTTGGCACTTTTTGTCAGTAAGTTGATTTTCCTAACAAGAATGCAAACCCTTTCTAGACATGTCTTGCTAACTCTTCTCCTCCACTCTCTAGTCACAAATCGGAAAGACTTGCTCCTTATCAGAAATATTAACTGACCAATATTTAAATAACACTGGATATATTTAGTCTCCCTCTCTAAGGATTAGTGCTTCTGGCTTTATACTGAAATTGTCATATACTAAGTTTATGTATATTTTTACACCTTTAGTCTTATTTTTCTCCCTAAGCAATCAAGCCGTACAATGTGAATTACAGTAGTGAAAATCAGGTATCAGAACTCACTCATACACGAGTTTAACACATGCACAACAATTACAGTGAATAATTACAATTCTTGTCTTGCTCACTATAAATCAAAATAATGATTGACTTCTCTAATGATGCCCCAGATGTACTCAGAAAGGTCTGATATTTCTCTAGCAGACGTTATTTTTTTAATTGATGTTAGGAATTGATACCAAGAATTCTTACCTATTGATATTAAGATGTTATTTTCCTAAGATAGTACTATAGGGAGCCAAATCTCAGCCTATTTTATTATATTACATATCACAATTTGTTCTGGTAAGATTCTTCAAGGCTTTTTGTATTTAAAGTGTGAGGAGATGCACTTGGCCAGTTTTGATGAACTTGCAAAATCTGTGCATGTTTTCAACTCATACATGTGTAGTTCCTATTAGCTAAACAATATCCACAACTTTTATTCAAACATTTTCTCAGTGTTCAACTCATTCATGAAAATACTAGTTGCCATGAAGACCAAATCTTTGGTACTTCACTTATCATCCCAAGTTTCAGGCTCAGCCATTCATAACTTCTATCAGTTCGAAAAATTACATTTTCTGTAATGCAGACTTCCTCAACTTTCATTGAAGGTAATCATTTATCAAACACATTAGTGAAGTCAGCAATTCAGCAGGAGTGAATACAGAATGGTCATAACTACCTTAGACTCTAATCAAAAAGGGAGATTACCTTGCATAAGGTTGTGAGTACTACATATGACCTGTGCTTTTTTCCCTAAGTTTTTGTACAAACTTGCTGTTTAGTTGGAGTACTGCATAATTTTTCCAGTACATAAACTGCAGTATGTCGTCTTTGAGGCTGGAAGGACTTGCCAAGGTCACAGAGCCGAGCTCCCAGCAACCGAGGGCAACACCAGAACAACATGTACACACACCGCATGCCATAAAGCATTTCTGAACATCCTCTAACACTTTGATCTAGCACTTTGATCTCAGTAACAGAGGTCCTAAATGACACAGAAGAGCATGTGCCATACAGATCAGGCGATGGGAGATCAAAAACACTGCCATGTTCTAGATCCCTATGGTGCAAGTTCACTAGATGAAAGTACACAAAGGCATTAAGAAACAGAACAAAGTGCATGCTGCAAAAGAAAGACAACAACTCAAAACATCTTGACTTCAAAGGAAAATTCTTTCTTATCCCGTATCTGATGATTGGCTTGTCCCTCAGTACAGAAGCATAAATGTGTCAGGTGCTTTAAAAAATACTTCATATTTTTCACAACATTCACGTTCTCCAGCATCTATGCTCTTGTCATTCTTAAGCCCTGATGCTTCCAAAGGCAGCCCATGAAACAAGAAAGATGCATTATGCTCAAGAATGAGAGCACAGAGGTTTAAGAAGAGGCAAAAAGAAGGAATATATCCTTCCTAGCCATAGCAGGTAAGAAACAGAAACACCAAGTACAAGATTGACAAAACAGAAAAATGCTGCAACACACTGATTCTGAACAACTCTTTCATCTCCATCTACAGATGAACAAAATAAAAAAATCAAGTACTTAAGAACTCCTAACGGATTTCTAAGTAAATAGTTGCTTCTGTCCTAAATATGAGAGTTTCTAAGAAAGCTAAAGCTTTGTTCTACTCAACAGATAAACTGGACTCTTATTATTTTCAATCACATCTGAAGCTAACAGACTGGAAAGAAATGAAAGACGTTTAAATCTCCTTTTGAACATCATTAGCTGTGTCTGGTCAGAAGAAATTTAGAAAGTAACTGCTTTGGCTCCTTCTAGACTTACCTACTGGAGGCATGCCACAATCACCACACTATCAGGACTGGGGACTCAGGGAAATGTGCCGCAGCTCCCGTCCAGTTCATGCTTCAGAACAATGAGAAGCTGGTACTCAACTAGCTTGTGTCTCTCTGTAGGGAAACTAAGGACTGATGTGCTGCTTAACCTAGAGCTACATCTAGATTTGCTTTATGTAGACAAGTCTTAATACTGTGTTTACACAATACATTTGTCTTCAGTTTTCAAAAGATCTCTTTAAAAAGCCCCTGTTGGGAAAACACTGAGAGTTCATCATCTTCGAAGTACTATCTTTACTTCACATTAGTAAACTAATCTTCAGTAAAAGACTATCTTAGTATGTTAACTTTCAAAGCCACAAAACAGTTTCTCTCACTGAGGATGAAACCCCAGATTTTTAGACTGATCTAAACCCAGGCATACTGCAGGCAAATCCTCCCCCCAGGCTCACTCAGCAACACAGGAAACGAACTCAAAATAGGTAAACTGGACAAAACCTAACCTTGGCAAGAAAAAAAAGAAGCAACTAGACTACAACCAGACCAGCTCCCAGAAGTGTTGCAGAAATTTTAGTGCAAGGCAGAGGGCACAACCGTGAAGCCAGGGGAACGTGGTACCAGGACAGCCTTACATCAGCCTGCAGTGCCACGGACCCCAGCCCATGGCTACAGTTTCACACAGCCCCCTTCAGATGGCACAAGCTGCAGTACTCTGCAGAAGGATGCAACACCTCCCAGGTAGGTATCTCCTTCCCTGTACCATTGTCCTCCTGTGAAAGCAAACTCAAGTGTGCAGCTATGTAATGAACTGAACTGGAAAAGCAGTATGTGTATTAATTTTTTTTCTCCCAAAGTTAATTTTGACACAATCACTTGTCCAATCGCTTGCCACGCAACTGTACATATGCTTGTGCCAGCACAAAGAGTCAAAGCAGGGAGGGACAGTACTTGTCTTTTTACTCTTCCAGCAGCAGAATTAAGTCTATCCTACAGTTGTACACTTTACTAATTGCTGTGTACACGTGCACAAACTCTTCAGCTGGTAATAAACCTCCTCAAAAAAAAACCAAGGGGAAAATGTCAAACTGAAGCAATTATAAATGCTGCCATGAGAGGATTACAAATATCTTAGTTTTGCTGAAATGCCAGTGTAGTCAAAAGGCAGAAAAATTTACTAGGATTTACTTTCATCTATGAACTTGCCAAGGACTTTCATTCATGACATTAATGGTTCACATGAATGACTCTTGCCTTGAATATGACAATGTTCATGGTTTTATCTGCTATGTAAAACTAGTAAGTTAGTTACACAGAGAAAAACACATAGGAGGGAAAAGGGGAGGGAGCTTGACTGTGTTTAATAATAAGATACACCGCAGTTCCTTAAAGAAAATCCAAAATCTATTATCAGATTTCTTAACCAGGTCAAACAACATTATTATCTGGTATAATTATGTTCAGTGGGATTCATTTACTCATGAACTTGCAATCGATAACACAATAGGAAGGGTCTACATGGATTTTAAATAACATGCTTAATGGAAAAAAAAATCTCATTACAGGACAGGATTAAATCATTTATTTCTGCTATTCTTTGCCATCAAAGTATAAACCATTCTCTGCTCTTAGCTGCCAGAGGAAATTTAGGTTTCAAACATTGTTCTGAACTTCAAAACACGGATCATTCTACAGAACTTCAGATGAAATGTGGAACCAAATATCATACCACTCGCAACAGTTCAAAACCAAAAAACTACTTTCATAAATTACTTGAAAACACTGGATGTTATTCATTTGAAACAATATCCTGTTTGTCTGCTCTGATGCAAGCTAGTGCTACGTGGGAAATCTGGGAGCAAATGTCGTAGGAAATTTCTGTTAAACAGCATTGTTTGGTTGCTAGGGACACACCAAATTGTTTGGATAGTTGCAAGGAACAGTAAAACAATGCAAAGAATAATTAGACAGACAACATATTGCTAGGTCAAGATGCCCTGATGTATGCTAAATGAGAAACAGAGTTGCTTCATGTTAAACATACGTGTCCAGAACTAGGAGAGGCTACCTAATACCCACGTTGATACTAAAGAATGCTATTTTCATCAGCCTGCTTTTCTCTGTATAGCCCAAAAGCATCAAGTATTTGAGGATATAAGTAGTGTTTTATTTACCAATCAGACTATTCAGGATTCAAACATACAAAGCAGGTACCAAAAGGTAACATGTGCACCCCAGCCTGTGACACTCTAAGAGTGTATTTTATTTCATGGCTAGTATTAAACGATGATTTTTTTAGCTTTTGTACACATTTTTTTGGTACTACTTTACATTTAGTCAAGTGTTGACACTTGATAAGTGCTTTAAAAAGTACTTTCTAAGTTTTTCATGTCTTTTCCTTTAACTGAAATTTGATTTCAGTTCCTGCTGTTTCTCAGGAAGTTGGAATGGTCAGACAAGCGAAACTTCCACCAGATATCTCTCCTCTTTCAAGATACATGAAAATACATCTGGAATTATTTTGTGTTTTTTGAGGATACTCAACACACTTTTGAGAGGGCCTCCATAGTTTTAATCAAGCAGATCATATTCTTGGCTGCTATTTTAAAGTTCATTGCTAAGATAGTAAATCATTTTATACAGATCACATTTTATGATTAAGCTTTCTAATTATTATTTTTGCAGCATATAGAATATCACAGGTACTTTAAGTTTCCTGTGATACATGATGCAGAAAAGGGTCTGCATGTCCAACTTACAATATGAAAATTCCCAAAGACTGAAAATATTATCTATGTGGTTACATAAGGGAATTTTTATTAAGCTCATTGGCTTCTACTCTCAAAAACATTTAGAACATTTCATCCTACTTCACAAAAGTGATATTAATATACATAGAAACACATCTGTAACAATTGTTAAGAGTGCTTCATAGCAACAAATCTTCAGTTATTTTACCAAAGGAAACATTTTTTCCTCATACGGATATCAATGCTCAAAAGAGATGGCAACCAATCCAGTATCATCCCAGCAAATTATGAGCGGAGTCAAAAAGTTAAACCTAGGTTTCCTGTGTCCCAGAGCAGCAGTCTGTTCTCTAGAGTAGACAACTTCTTCAATAACCTTAACATCATTTCACAATTCTACAATTTCTGTAACCCTCAGGTTTCTATTGTTTCCAAAGTCTCCTTACTCATATCAGTGAAAAAACCTCATGATTTGAATGAGAAAAATAGTGAACATCTTTATGAAGACAACAAAGTTCAACATACAGTGCTCTAATAACAGATTCACATTTCAAACCTTAGCCTCCAGTCCATAGACAAATACAAAGAAAGAGCATTCTTCACTTATATCTCTTGGATTTGCTTTCAGAGTAGCAATGGGAAGATGCAGTTGCTGCTATTCATTTATCCAGTCAGTTTACCTGGCTTGTTGAAGCAGACAACACAGAAGACCAGCCAGGTCTGCTTCACTGGTTTTTGTCCAAACCTTGTGACATCACACTAACTAGTGATGGTGCATGGAGTCTGTCCATAAATTGGATTTATTACTGCCCTACTAGCTGTTGCTGATCTCATGTACAGTCAGCACTGCTGTACATGCGGCTCTGGCTGGTTTTCCTTGGTTCGCCAGCATCACACAAGTTCTGGAGTCAGCAGTCTTTGCAGAGACAGTAGATACACTTCTGCATCACACTGCATTTATCCAGATTTTTCCACTTACTTCACTAACACTCATTTACCAGCAAAACGTTACTCATTTTAAACTGGCTAAAAGATTACAGTAAAAGAGAAGAAATTGCAAACTTGTAAAATATATTTATATATTTATTTTAATAACTTTCAGTTATATATAAATGCTACTCCAATTTTCTCAGTGATATATGTTATTCTCAATAATGCACTTAGACGGACTAAGATAATAAACTTCTGCTAGATGCCATTTTTTGAGGCATTCTTAGGATGTGTTTAAATAGAAGTACTCAATAAAAATATAATTCTTGATACTGGTATGAAAATCTGGAAGGGAGAGGCAGAGCAGTCTCCTGACACCACAGTCACGTCGCTTTAAAGGATAACCTAAATAACATGAATAATATCTACAGTTGTTGCCAGTGAAATTATGTATCTATTAAGGGCCACTGACCACACAAATCTTCATAGTTTGTGCTATTTAGATATTCCTTTGCTTTACATAATATACACCTACTAACCAGTAACACCACAAATAAAAACAGTGTTTGAAACTGTAACCGGTCCAAATACGCTAAAATATACATGACCAAGAAAAAAAAATCTGCACTTTCTCCCGTATTTCTCATATCTTACTCTGGATACGTAGTTCCTGATAACAAACATCCTATTATTTTCAATACAGACAACACGACTAATTTATCCAGTGACATGAGGTATGGCATTCTCTCTTCTTTCTCTGCGTTTGCAGTATACAGTAAATTATCTTTGGAAAATGTCTAACAAAGACCATGGCTCCACATATCCAATTACACTACATGAACAGGCAAAGAACCATTATCTCATTAACAAGCCACACGGACTAAAAGCCCAGATTGCAAATTCTTATTCTCTCTCTCTCACTGATGTTATGTGAATTTGATGAAAATAATTAAATAACCAGCAGAACAGTAGTAGCTGGCAATTCTGCCATTTATGAAATGTCACATGTTAATAAAATAAATGGATTACCCACCTGTGAAGTAGAAACAGGCTTAGAACTGCCTTATTTCAGCGGTATGGTTCAGTGTAATGTTCGTAAGGCTAAATCAAACCTTTCAGTGAAAGGAAATTATATATATATTGACAACTTCCCCTCCATGTCTAAATCGGAACTTACATTTTACTTCTGCAGTAGAAACACCCCTCTACTGACACTTTATCTAAGGAGCTTCAGATACGTTTACATTACGTTTTAGCCAAACTCTGGAACAAAGAAACATAAATGAATGCTACGTCAATAAACGGAAGAGACATTTACATCAACAAGTAGCTAATTGAGAATATAGCTAAAATATGAAAGATAACCTGGGAAGGAATATGGAAAGAGAAGCTAAGTGTATTGTAGGAACTGGTACTATGACAGATGAGCTTTCATTTGGACTCAAAAAAACACAGAACAAAAATCTCACAGAAATCTTCTGAAGCTTTATCATACAAATCATTTTTCTACCCCCAACAAGTATGAACACCCTTTCTTTATGGGACTCAACTAGGACAGCAACTGCCTATTTGTCTAGTTACAGGTACTCACATGAAGCTTGTTTTCTGCTTTCAAAGCCTCCGAAAACACAGGCAAAAAAATTTAATCTTAGCTTTCCCCAAAATGCAGACTCCTCTGCTACTAAATGGCAATAGAAACATTACTTCAGGCCAACACAGAGACACAGCAGAAACTCTAAGGCATAAAATCTTAATCTGGCAATATCGAGTTTTCTAGGTATCTGGGCCAGATTACAATGCCTTAGCAGATACAGTCTTGTTGCTACTAATGATCCTCAAATTTGAGGTTCTGCCTTACAACTAGGTAGTTTTGTCTACAAAATAAGTTGTACAGTAAATTTTCTCCACTGCTCTTAATATCTCTGAAAAACTCACTCATAAACTGTAATTTTTAGATTTTCATTTGTGGCAATGCTTTTTAGAAATCTAACTAAACAGTCTCTTGCAAGGGAGAAAGCAAAAGAAATATGTTTCCATAATACTGCTTTGAACTTAAAAGTGATGGATTTTTGTTGTTAAAAAAATAAAATCAATTTAAGTTCAGAAGATAATTTGTCCTCCATCTTTTCCACACCCACAAACAAGGTCTGAGACATATGAAATCAGTCCCTGGTGTGTCAAACACAGACAAGTACTCGAAAGGTGTCTTCTAAACTCCCCATCCCCAAAAACTTCTGGAGACTTTTTGCTATCTTCTCTACCACATAGTACCTTTACCCCTTTTTCACACTAATTCAGACGCTCCTTGAGAAAGTATTGTAAAGAGAACAAGAAATTCTTCTTGCCTAGCTGCTTTAGCAGTTGAGCAAATTCCAACCAGCAAATATTCCTGTCCCTGTACAGGACTTTGTATCTTGCAGTCTCTTCCCTACTTTACTTTGAGAAGCCTCAAAATAAAATAAGCATATTATTTCTTTCCTGAAACTCTAAAACGGACAGAAAGATAAAACAGATTACAGAGATAAAACCATGAAAATTATTTTTAAGTACTTCTTTTGTCTAAACTCAGACACATGAGAAGAGAGAAACCAGGCTATGAATTTCCCCAAGTAAATCCTACTGGCTTTGCCACTTCTTAAATAAGGACTATGCTAGTCATCCCTCTTACCTTTATATATAGGTGAGAAATAGCAACCCCGGAAAACCTTCTTTCTAAACCCCTCTCGTGTGGAATGCAGCACGGCTACTGAATTGCAAAATACCAGTTTAAGTGTTTATCCCTGAGAAAAGCTTTCATTCAGGTCAAAAAAAAAAAAATATATATATATATATATATATATATATATAAATTGCAGCAATCCTTAGCAACTCTTAGTAGAGTAACACGTTACCCTCATACTGTATATAGAGAACCCGATTCTCTACAAAATTGTGACTGAACAGGACAAACAGCAGCCACGTACATCAATCACCTAAATCAGATGGGTGGGTATTTAATATCTACAGAACACAGATACTTTTATTAAGAAATTTAATGGTTGAAAGAGGTCAGATGTGACATTCAGGACAGTGTCAGGACATCCAAGGCAGCCAGACAGAAACAGACTATTAGTCATTGCTGGGCTCACTCTGTCAACTGAGAATGTTGGACTCGAGAGCAGCAAAGGCTGCTACAAGCTACCATCTCAAAGATGCTGAAGCTCACCTGATCTCTCATGCTATGTAATTCTAACTTAGTATGGGATGGCAGGGCAGAATGTCCCATCTATGGTGCAATTACCTTTACAAACAAGAAATTTAAAATTAAATTTTAAAAAACCTCTAAGATTTATGTAAGACCAATTTTATATATAAATATCCTTAACAACATAACAGCTAGGACATAGATGGGACATACTGGCTGAAATTGCTATGAGCATATGCAAGAAGTACAAGTCATTATGTGAATCACTTTACAGAGCCTTCTATGGTAGACCATGCATGTAGATTATTATCAGACAGGAAAAAAAAAAATAAAAAATTGATAGCACATGATGACAAAAGCCCAAACCATACACACTGGAAAACAATGTGATAAAGCACAAAAACTGGAGGAGGAAGAGGAAATCAGTTTGAACTCAATTGTCTTAAGTCCTGCCCAGTCATTCTTGATTATGGCATACCACCAGGAAATCCTGAACATTAAAGTGTCAGACGATTAAAAATGTACTTTATGTAATTCCTTTTCTAGAACGACTGCCAGAATAGAAAAACCTCTTCAGATAAACCATTTTAATTAAAAAACATAATTTGATTTTCACAGAAACCTTCACTTAGAAAGACATAAAATTTATTTAATAGCATATTTGCAAACTGCTAATGTATTTACCGTTATTTAACATTTGTTTCACTGTCAGAAAGCTATTCTCAAGCTTAAAAGAATGTAAAGGATAAATCTCTTTCATCTGTCCATAATCTAGAACACATCCCATCACATATGGAAGTAGGATAATTGCAGGAATGTAAAGGTTCAAGGCTATAAGTTAAATTCCCAATGGTAATTTTCAGAAATTCTTTTACTGTCCTGAAGTTTTATACAACTGTATCTTCCAATTAAATTTAAAGTTGCACATATAATAAAGCAAGCTAGACTTATGTATGAATTTTTGCTGGAAAACAGTTCTGTAATCAAGTTGCAAACTTCTCAGAGAAAAGATACCACCCCAAACACACATCTGTTACCTACTGGAAAACCAGTAGAAGACTTAACATGACCCTGTCAATATACTTTGCACAGCACCAAAGTACTAGTGCTGTGCTGGAAAGTCACAGAGGTATGTATCCTGATATCCGTTTCCTACAAAACACTTAATTATAACAACCGAGCATATACAACTGCCAAGTTTCACTCATTTACAAATTTTATACTCCCTCAAAAGAATAACCACATAAGCAAAAAAACCTCTAAACCTGTTTCTTTACTTTCTATACCTCAATGTTAGGCAAATGTTAGTCAATGTTAAAGCAAACACAGAAGCAATTCTATTCCAGTGTGGTTAAATCGCATTTAATAAAAGCTTACACTACCGATTTTAAAAAGCAATATCTAATGCTTATTTTTTAAAATTTTTTATTAATTTATTAATTTAAATTATTACTGTAACAGAAATAAAGACAACTTCCTTTCAAATATGCAGAGCAAGGACAGAATAGCGTAACTTTGCCTTGTTCTGCTTGTTTTCTGATCCACCTGCCCTTAGGAAAATGTAAACCAAGCCATCACTAAGTCTGAGCTAGTAGTATTCCCTGGCTTTCAAAGGGATCTATAAACTCAGGCTCATCACCATAACAGTCGTGGTTATCATGCTTCCAGATAGTATTGTGCATTCATATAAAGCCAAGAGGCCATAACTTGTGAAAGTACCACCCATCTTTCTATCAGTTCTAACTCCTGGAGTCTGTCCTTCAGACAACTGGAAGGAGCTCAGCTCAGATGTTATCTGGCAACAATTCTACTGATTCATGCCATCAATTTTTTCTCTAAACACAAGCAGTCACAACTTTCTCTGATGATGTTAAAGCTAAAAATATTGGCATCATCCCATGGCTGGCTCCTGGATGCCCAGCCTGGCTGCAGCATTGACACAAACTTCACCAGGAAGGATTCAGAAACTAGGTATCCATTTGAGCTTAACAGGTAGGTATGTATAATCCTATCACCTGCATCAATGTTTTTCAGTATTCTGCCATTAGCAGACTTTTGGGGGTTTTCTTAAGGAAGTTTCCAAGAGGGGAGCAAATTCAAGCTTGATAGGGGCAGTTTGGTTTCCCTCCATTCCCTCTCCAGGCTGACAGACTGTAGTTTGAGAGCCCCAGAAGGACAGTCAATTTATCAAGTGACAGATAAGTCTACAGGTAAACTTGCACACACACTTTCTACCGCATGTCCTGCTCAGCCCATGAGGGTGGGGGAAGCGGGGCAGAGAACACATTTACTGCTAACAGAGAAATCCATTTTTTCCTTCTTGGGCTTTCAAATTGAAGGCTGCACCAGCCTGGAAATGCACTGATGCTCTGAATCCTACGTTAAGCATGTGCTAATAAATGCTTGGCAAGTGATGTTAGATTTAAAAGTGTAAGGGAGGCAGAGGCAGCAGTGGGAAGATACACAGTCAGGCCTGGGGACTAGAAGAGGAGAGAGAGAGAAGGAAAGAGAATGTTATATTTGCTAGTGTTTGTATTACGCATCTCTAGATACACCGTTCTACAAGTTAAGGAAGCACACATGTCCACAGCAATGACAAGAGTGAACTTACGCTGAATAAAGACTTCATTTCTATGCTACACTAATTACATGAAGAGAAAGAAAAGCACAAAGTAAACCCTAAATTTAAAGCTTTAAGAAGTAATACCCAAAAACATAAAACTAAGGCAAGGATATAGCACCAAAGGAATACAAGCACATTGATATATGGGCTGCACAGACAACTGAATTCTAACACTTGTCACTGCAAACATATCAACTGTGATGAGTTTTTGTTTCAATAGATTAACAGATACCTATACACCACACAGAAAAATTGCATCAAGTAACATGGTCAAAGTGATCACAGGCATGCCTCTGTTAACCAGCAAACAGAAAAAGAAACTTAAATACCTTCTCTCATCTTTTCTAATCCACATTTCTCTGGAAAAACAAAATTCCACATCCTCAATTTGAAGAACTAAGGATATATTGTAAAAAACACAACTGATGCACTGTTCGGAAAGAAAAAACAATGTCAAAATGCTCAACAACTTTACATTTGATATTACTTCCAAAAAAATACTGTCAGACGTCAGCAACTTTCTCAGTGTTCTCTCTCTGAGCATAACCCAATGTGGTTTGTTTAACCCACCCACCCACCCCCACCTGCTTATTCTTTGTGAGAAGGCAATTCCAGCTCCCAGTAGAAAGAGGAAAAGACTTTTCCTCATTATCCTCATTATGCTCATTATCCTCAATTATCCTCATTAATGTCAAACTGATATCTTTCCTGAGTAAATGCAAAAAGTAATGAATACTGGCAGCTCTGCTGTAAAAAGCTATTTTGGAAAAGTACTCTGAAGCAGTTATAAAGTAACCAATAACTTCAAATCATGTATCATTAAAATAAAAAACCAACCTATTTTTTAAAAAATCTATTAAAAAATGAAATTAATTTATTTTAATATGTTCCATATAAGCATATTAATATTTCAGATTAAAAATATTTCTACAAATTAAAGCTCAGAAATATCACATTAGCTGAGACTGGATCCTTGTACACAGTATTTTCACTTCCTAAGTAACTGCCTAGTGAAGTACTCAGAAATATTGTAACAGTATTTCTGATACTGAGGTATGAAAATTTGAAATTTGTTAGATATACACACAAGGATTTAAAAAGAGAAAAAATGAAAAAAATTGACCACTGGAATATGCTCAAGCATACACAGACCAGGGTTAGAATAAGTCTCCTGCATTAAGTATCAATTTCAGGAAGCAACAACTGTTCTACACTCCGATTCTGTCAGTTTTGCCTAGTAATCCTCCATATGAACATACAAGCTGAAAAGGGAAATAAACCTCTGAAGCCTAACCCAATCTGTCATGTTTAACACCAACATGCCAAGGAGGAGGGGAAAAAAATACAAAAACTCTATTCTTACAGTAAGTTTGCTGAGGAGTCAAAACAAAACAAGATAAACCAATTTTTGCACATCCAAGTAACTACCTAAATACAATTGTTTAAAAAAAAAAAATCTTATCTGAACACATTCCTTAAATAGTTTTCTGCTCTGGGGATCAGCTGTTCTGAAAATTCAACTCTGATGGGTTTCAGTTCAGAGTACAACTAACCAGTTAGCCCACAGGAGAGGTTGATTATTTTTCAGCTAAAGCATAAATTTCCTTGTGATGGCACACACATCTCTGACAACTTTGTTGTAAATTCTCTGCTTTTAAATTAGGTAAAGTTGTCTACTTTTTTCTGTTTACCAAATGTACTTTTTTGAGCCAAGTCCTTTCATTCACCAAACTCTACAAAAAAACAGCAATGTCTGCTGCTGAGTTGGTGATGATCTGGGATATCCATTTTCATTTTTTCTTAGGGAAAAAACTTTGATGAATATGAAAATTGCAAATATCTAGAAGAGTCAGGATTGTTCACTAGGTCACTTACCAAATTTTTTTGCTTCTGCGGTTATTGTGGGAATTGTATTTTGATGGTACTTAGCACTTAAGTCCTCAACAGCATAAGGTACCACTGAGTTCACATGAAGTCCTAGTTAACAATACTGTTTTAAAGATAAGCAGACCTTTTGCATAAATTTATCTATGATAACTGCAAATAAAAGTACAGTAAACTAGCAAGAATCTGAAGTTGTGGAACTCCTCAGAAAAACAGATGACAGCCTTCAGGACTTTAAATCTTTGGAGAAAGCGCAAGAGCACAGCACAAACCTGGCGAAAAAATCTCACATAGCATGCAGACATAGCCAGTGCTAGAAGTAGACTTCTGTAAGAAGACCATACTAAGTCCCATGCAATGCTATTCTTAGACACCATAAAAACACCAAGCTTTCAGAGTTAACAGCTTCTTTGTCAGTTCCAAGGGAGGAGACTAGTCACATCTGAAACAAAAATAGGTTATCACATGCTTGTCCATGGAACTCCAAAATACATAGCTAAATTGGTCATTTAAAAGATTTGACCTGTATGTATTGGAATTCAAAGGAAAAATTAAAAGCTTTTTTTCTCCTGCCTTCCTCAACTTTCATTTTAACTTTTTATCTGATTCTAATTTACTTCATAAAGTAATTTGCTTCCTCCATAGTAAGAACCCTAATCTGGTTTCAATACATTCTTACAAGCTCTAAAAAGCACTGCAGAGAACTGTAACTGAGAGGCTCAGACTGGTATGAACGGGAAGGTCTGTCTGTGGAGGCACCAGGGGAAGTAGGGCTCTCAGCAGAGCCTGTGTGAATGGCACCCAGGTGAGGAGGTCATGGAGACGCCACATATATCTACATACAATTTCACAACACACCCAGATCTGGAGACGAAGAACCATGGCAACTCATGGAGGTGGGACAGGACAGACACGCTGATCACTGTCAGCTCCAAGAGCACATATCCAAAACCTGTTGGCAATTGAAGAACCGTCCAGGACATGAGGAAAATATGGCATCTGGTATGCTTACCTCCCATACCATGGCCATGGATTCCACACCTAACAGCTGGACACAAGCACTGTGGTGTTTTTTTGCTGGACAGACACCTTGAACACCCCTGTTCTGGTGCCCTGTTGCAGGATACATACAGATTTTGCCCGTGTAACTTTGATATCCTGGACACATGCTGTGGGGCTTGACAGACTGTGAGAGCGAGTGAAAACCCCTTTTTGTCCTCAGTTCTTACTTTAAATAACATCTCCTTTCACTCTTACAAGGTCTCACATTTACATCTGCTACATGTACAATGTATGTACAACATTGTATAAATGTTGCAACAGTATTTTCTACACTGTTTTCTGATAAAAATTAAGTGGTATCATTCACATTTTCATAGGAAGACACAGAAAATATCCACAGTCTAACAACAGAGAAAATTGCCTATAAAATGGAGTATGGTAAAATTGTTCTGAAGTCCTCCATGCTGATGGACAGGAATAAAAATATGTTTATATATAAAAATGTATTTTAAAGAGAGCAGCCTGTAAGGAGGTGGGACAACTGCATCACAGCTACATTCAGAACTGTAATCATTTGAATACTACCAGGTCTTGATGCTTGGAAAGTAACTAAACATCTAACTATGCACTGACACCAACTATAGCTTGGCCATTAATGACAGGAGCAGTGTTTGGGTGGTATTTTGAAGACTACACAGTTCACCACAAACACAGTAAGGAGAAAATACACTGGAAGAAAGATATGTAACTATTAAGATTCTGCTTAAAATTTTACAACATCCAGCCCTCTTCAGGAATAGAGGGTAAAATTTCCTAGTAGAGGCTATCACAAAAAATGGTTGTATAGTCCCTAAGGCTCCTTACTACTGCTACATGAAGAAACAAAATAAGGTCACTTTAGGTGACCGACGAGAATTAGCACAGATAGCTAGCCCATGCCATCATCTCCATAGTTGCAATACATAAATATACCGGTAGTATTATTTTGAAAATGGAGCAATACTTGCTTCATTCTTGCTCAGGTATACCATTACCAAAACTGGTTTTATGAGCTGCCCAATTATTCCCACTCATGTCTGGAAGTTTCAGCTTCCCTAGTCAAGGTTTTGGACCTCAAGCTTCCTCAGTATGTCAAAGTTACACAGGCAAAATGTGTATGTATCCTAAGAAAACATTACCTCATTAATCACTCTACAATAACAAAACACAGATTAGGCAAACAACTAAACAACTGAGGGGGCAGAAGCAAAGACCAGGGAATCTGTCTGGCTGCAGTGGGACTGCTCAGTGACTATGGAGCTCAGTTGGAGGTTAGGGCCTCAAAGCAGGGAGCACTCTGATCCTGACACCTGGAAGGAGACCAAATGCAAACCACAAAACAATAATGAGCTCTGGCCTCTGCCGAGTTACACTCTCAGCCAGTGACCTAGAAATCTGAGTTTCACATCCAGAGCTCATCGCTTATCTTTTTCCCTGATGATGTGGTATTTAAATTTGTGTAGTCACGTATTGACAACACCATAAAACACCAAGCTGTTTTAATCATGCTACAAAAGCCCACTTCCCTTCTGAGCAGACTGTAAATTTGCTAGACCCACAGATGAATAAGATTATGGTTTTCTTCCTCTGCAGATGGAGAACAGGAGGCAGTCTGACCAGCAATGCACTGCTACTCCACAGACACAATTCAAGGGGAGGAGCAGAGTTTAATCTCCAGAAATATGTTATCAATACCCTGCTAAAGCAGCTGCACTTGGCAAGAAGCACGGGTAAACAGAGAAAACTCAAGAGAAATCTATTGGGTTTTTTTCCTAATTGTAGATGATGATGAAAACTTGCAACACTTCACAAGGCTCTGCCACCTCAATGGAGTCACACTGCAGACTGCACAAAAGGAAACATCTTCAAGTTAACAATACAGACCAATACACACAAAGGTTAGAAATACCATCCTCCTCTCACGAGACCTTTTTATTTTTAGGCAAGACACACACATTACAGTGCCATTAACTGGGAAGGTTAACTCAGGCCTAGCCTCCAGCTTCTAGGTAGTACTCCGAGTCAACAGGAATCAGGGACTGAGGCTCCTGAGCATTAAAAACCTGCAGAGAAAAACCTGTTGAGACAGCACAGCTGCTCTTCTGCACCTTCATGGGTCTCTGTCACCTCTCCCAGTCCCCAAATAGCTAAAGCTATCCAATATTCACCATCACTTTTTGGCACTCAGTCTCCATAACCTTAGTCTTAAAACTGCAAATATAAATTCAAACTAAGTAATTTTCAAGGACTTGACACCATTTTTCTCGGCACCATTTATGTAAATGGTCTTCGCAGAAGTAAGGAAGTACAGAATAGATACGAAAGCTTGAGGAAACTCTAAAGAAGTGCAACAATGTATTTAATAAACCAGTATCTAAACTAAAATTAACTGAGGAATCAGTACTTACTCACTTTAAGTCTTCAGAATAAGTAATACATATTCTTTTTCTAGTATGAAAACTCGCATCTCCAGGGAGACACCAGTTTGGCACAGTGAGATTCAGTTTTAGTGAGGTTGAACTTCAGCTCAATATGCTTCAAAAAGCTTCTGTGCTCAGCGGTGGCGTAATTCACATTCTTCACTATATTTTACATAGTGAAATCCTAAAGCTTGCTTCCAAAAATACAGAACCAGTGTCTGCGTCTTTCATAGGGCCCTCCCAGGCCCTGTCTTGCCATCTTTCCCCCTATTTGATTAAACAAGTTATGTTGCTGTTTCCCTTATCCTCTCCAAGACGAACACTAGTTTTCCAGTTACACTAACCCCTTCATGGATAATGCAGCCATAAAAGACAGGCATAAACTATAAATTAAAAATAATTAAGTAAAAAGTATACAAACACTCCTTTGAACAGTACTACAGTGGCACAGTCCAGGAAAACTTTTTTAGCAGTGGAATCACTTTTCCTTTGGTCACCTTTTGCCATATTTGTGAAACCTAGTTTTGTTCATATTGTTTTGCTTAACATAATTCTTTCAGAATTAGTGATAAACTTTTACCTCCTTTCCTGTGGAGGAATAATTATAGATTGAAGTACCCTTTCAGGGTTTTTTTAATTATTATTTAAGAAGAAGGGAAAAAAAAAATAAAAAGATTCCAAAATCTCTCTTATTCATGCACTTCTGCTAGGGAATTTCTAGGTTTTGGATTCCTCCATCCTTTTTTCTCATCCTTTTACTTTCTTAAGAGAGAGGTTAAAAGATAATAATACCCCTACAAGCAGAACATTGCACGACTCCACCTTAATATTCCCTGATCAGTCTGTCATGGGTTTCTGGCCACAGTGTCTTGAACAGCTATCAAAAAAACTCTGAACTTCTCCGTCAAACCTCAGTACACCTGGGACAGCTTCCTTCTTTCTTTGTTTTGCTGTCATAAAAATGAAGTGCCAATCGCCAGCCACTCTTTTCCAGGACAAGACCTCATTTGTAGCTGAAAGAACAGTAAAAATCTGGTGATATTTGGCCCAACTGCTATGTCCTGCTGACAGATGGCAGAAACAAGATGTTAGAGAGAAAAAAGAAGCAGCTTTCCACTGAGATGTCAGACAGTTTTCTAAGCCTGATGTTGACTGCATTAAGAGCCACCAAGTTGTTACTGACCAGTGACCCTGGTGCACTGGGACCTTTGCAAACATCACAGTTCCTAACCTCAATATCTTAAGTTCTAGTTCAACAGTGTGAACAAAGGAAGCAAACAGGGATGATGAATAAAAGAAGCAAAAGGATGAAAATCAACAATTCCTAAGGCTACTTTCACTGCTTTGATAGCACTAATCTTAATTCTTTCTAATATCCATTAATTAGTTAGCATTGATTTGCAAGGGTTTAAGCCATTCATACATCCATCTAGACCAGCGTTCTGGTCTGTAGCAATTGTCTGCAAAGGGAACTTCAAAAAGTTAAAAAGTGGAAAATATCCCCAAATCACATGCCAGCTGTGCCCAATGGGCAGAACCAGAGGAGTAATTTATATTTCCCATGCTGTGCTTTCCTCAGAGCTCTGAGAAATTAATTACTTCTAGAACTTGAACTAATTCTTGAGCAAGAAACCCATAAATATTAATGTTTTAAATAAAAAAATTTATTTTAGATACTTGAAATGGTTGGGTTTTTTAAACTCTTAGCGGTCTAACTTCTGAGGCTATGTACAACTGAAGAAAAGTACTCAGTCTCCCCTTTGGATATCCAAAATCTGGATTTTTAAGAGAAGAATGAGAAAAGATAAAGAGTGAGGAAAAATTTTTATATACCTGTTGTTTTCTGCTACTACTTTGAAAACATTAAACATTCTTTAGTAGTATTTACTCTGAACTGGGTAAAATCTGTCCTACATACATTGCTTCTCTTGTTTGTTCTAACTATACCTACTTAGGTTATCAAGTTTAAAATCTGATTAAAGTAATTAAAGAGTCATAAAAAAATGTAATTCTATTGAAACATCTTCCACCTCTAGCTTTTTGACCATCATAATTTTAAATACTTCTTGACTGGTCCACAAAAACTCCTGGATTTTTCTAATGAGAGTTATCAATGCAAAATAAATAATATAAAGTTTACTTCTTTCTATACCTTATTTTTTCAATAATAAATATTCTAATATTAAAAGTAATTAATACAAAGCAATTCTATGCCTTAACATTTAATTTTCTTCTGTTATTGCAGCTTGGCAGCCTGTCATACAAATATTTCAGTAAACTCCCCTGAAATTTCTCCCAGAAAGTAGTTTCTACCAGACCTACTACTAATGTAAACCTTTGCTTGTGACATTTGCACAGGCAACATCAGAGTTCAAACACTTAATTCATATTTACAGTAGTAGGGCCCAGTGTCTTTTAGGTTCCAAGAGCCCCTTTTGATTTAGAATGGCCTTTTCCTCTTCAAGTTTAAATTGACCCTTTATTTTGCACTGTACCTAATGGAATTTAAAAGTTCCCTTTGACTATTACCATTACTCTTTGTAGATGAACCAGGAAGAATATTTCTTTCTCTACAGGGGTAAACCTGTAACTACACGCAAACAGGATATGATATAGCAAACAACAGTTTTGTTCCACAAAGTGTTCTGAAGCTGGCAGTCACCTTTCTAAATAGTTTTGTCAGTGATCTCTTAAATGCTATTAAATCTCTAGTCTGAACGTTTCCCCTTCAAATACAAAAGCGCCAGAGCTAGAGTTTAAAAAAGAAAAAAAAAAAAAAAAAAAAAGTCAGCAGAAATGTGGTATTTGATATGGGTTGTTGCAATTGGTTTATCTGGAGCTTTCCTGAAGTCCATGCAGAGCATGCAGTTTATTCTAGCAACAGTAGCTGACAGAGTGGTTTGCATTTGGGGCACTTTCTCCTTTCAATAGCATTCTCTTCTACGGTTTGAATCATTACAGAATCTAGTTATGGGTTTAGCAAAAAGTATATGACTTTAATAGAAAAAATGCCCCAAAGAAAAGCTCATTTTAGCATATCTATGCCTGATGAAGGTAAATAATGTATATCTTAACACCTAATATGCTTAATACCACACAGGCATCTTACTGAAAAATTAATATGAAGAACTTCATACATGACTATCCTGTCCCAAGATTTCCCATGCTGGTGTGCAGAGAAGTCCAAAGTAAGGCCCAAAACATCATATATCCTTAACTACTTATGACTGGTAAAAATCTGGCTACATACACTTCCGTAATGAGCATCCATGTCCTTAGTCCCAATCTACACAAAAAACGTTATAATATAGACTATAGGCATTTATATCTATATTTACAGATATTGTTATTTCAACCCCATCCTGAAAGAATTTACATAGCAGATTTTACTACATGAAATGTTACTGGTATTTCATTTAATTGAATGTATGCCAACACAACACATATCAGGAAATGCAATGACTTAGGATCTTATGTGCCCAGATGTACTGCACAAGTGACTATCGTTAAAGACCACCTAAGTTCATAAACAGGGCCAAATATGAAGGCTACACTCCATCAGCCCTTTCAAAACAGAAAATAAAAATTGACACATTCACATTCTATTGGGTGATTAACTACTGACAAAAACTTGCCATTTCCCATGACAGCTGACAGGCTGTGGAGAAGCCATCATAAGCGCTATGCCCCTTCTACAGCAAACAAACTTGCTGCTCCAGAAGTACAGATCTGTAAGTATATTTACTATCACAAAGTACACTTAACTACTTTTTTTTTTTTATAAGAGGGGAATTCAGTAGCTTTTTCAAAACTTAAAATAAATTTGGATTAATCTTTCATTTTAAAATATCACTTTTCAGTATGTCAAAACAACTTTGGAAGATAAGGAAAATCTGATACATTCTCTGGAGACAGTCTATGTAGTAGTCATCTTGTACACCAAAACTGTAATTTTCTGAAGTCAAAGTTAGAATTAACAAAAAGTTTCCTACAAAAAGACTGAACATATTATTATTTGGAATGTTTAGTGTTGGAGAAATAAAGTTAACACGGTACTTAATGTTGAACTTACTTTATTATTATTGTTTTAAAAGGCACCAATAACAGTATCTCATGCAAATACGATTTCTCCTGATTGTGAAGTAACACTGCTTTTGCCACTGGAATATAAAACTGCCATTAAAAGATGTCTGAAAGTTCTCTAGAGCACTGTATTGCCACTGATAACTGCTATGCCAAAGGATAACTTGGAGGAGAAGCAATCATGTAACATCTCAGACCATTTTTTTTTCCCCAGGTTTTATTTTGCTTTGCAGTTTAACAGTTGCTGGGAAAACAAGCTGAAATTTATCATACAATAATGATTCCTAAAATATGAGCAAATTGTGCTTTTATCGCTTCAAAAAGTGGAATCCACTAGCAGACTGAAACAGAAGGAGCAAATCTGTGTTTCTGCTAAAGCTACACAGACCTCTGCATACACTCCCCCTCACCCCATCTCTTCCCAAAGGACGAGACCAGCAACAAAACATTTGTTCCACAATTCCTCATATGGTCTTTTTTCATATATGTTCCTATCATGGCATTGTAAGGTAATTTCACCTTTCTTAAAGTACAGTTTCATTGCTGTCCTCAAATGAAAAGCCACAGGATAAAAATGAATCCATTACATATACTTTGTTAAATATTATCAGATCAAAACCTCTTGAGAGCAAAGAGTTCATTTTTGGTCAGTAAAGGAGGAAGTAATCTTCAGTCAAGCTAATCCTATGGGAAGGTAAACGATTCTTCAACTCCAAGTGCTTTTTTCATTCACAGAAAGAATGATTCAGAAGTTTCTGCCAGGCAGCTCCCCAGTTTTCAAGTTTGTCAGCACTTGGCAGCCGTAGCTCCCATAATTCACTTCCTTTTAAAGTTGCTCCATTTCTTTCTGATTTTATAACACATTTTCAAAAACAACTGCTGTACCGTCAGATGCAGCTCACTTTCCTGCCATGACTTTGTTCCCAGACTCACATGTCTAAATAAGTTAGAAAATCACAGTCACAAACCCTTACCAAAAAGAGGCCAAGGGCAACGACCTCGATGTAGCTTTGGCAGGCGGCTATGTTAAGAGCAGCCCTTTCTCTTAACCAATATTAGCTCTTCAAATATATGCATGACTTCTGAATCAAGCTGTGCAAGACGATGTGAAAACCCATGAACCACCTCCAACACTGACTTCTACTGAGAAGAAGGTAGGGATGAGTTCAAGGACAGAGAAGCACCCACAGGACAGGTGTGCCCTTCTGTTTACCAGGCAGACACACCACAACTGCAGCACAGCAACAGAAAGCTGTGTGTTTGTTATTAGAAAAACAACACATACTTTTTTTTTTTGTATTATTACCCAGAAATAATTATTGATTTCTGAACAGGCCAAGATTATTAATACAGTAAATACTAGATACAGAAGAGCTTTTACGAAAGCAGTAATGGGTGACAGTCATGTTTACTGGAAAGCAGATGTTCCTGTCTAGACTGTAACCCCCGGAAATACATGCATAGTTTTCATTAAAACATACGTCATATCTTACAGAAAGGTATTCATTACATAATGCTTTTTATTGTAAGCAGCACCACATTTGATTTTTGAACCCATATACTGCATTACTAAAAGTAATTCTCATGGCATCCAGACCTCCTTATTCTTAAACAAACCTTAAACAAAGGTTTTTGTGGACAAAATATGAGAGCTTTTGTTACACCAATCCACATAAATAACAATCAAAATTATTATTTTTGCTACAAAATCTGAAGCTCAGAAGAATGATTAAATAGACCACGTATTCAAACTGCAATGGACTAAATAACAGAATCCATATCTTTAAGAACATTAAGTTACATTATCACAACTAAGATCCTTAAATACTATGGAGCCAAGCAACCTGGGGATAAGCCAATATAAAGCCTCTGTTACATCCACAACTTCAGTAAACAAGTAATTCTTAAGCGGGAACATCCTCACTTCACTGTTGGATTAAAAGAACATTCCTGACTCCATTTAAAAAGAAGTAATGCTTAAAATTGTTGGCACAGAGACAGCATTCTGAAACTAGGCCATATGAATGTCACTTCATTGTTGTTACTGAAAGAAAAAAGATCAACTACAATAAAACCTTAGCTAGCACTGCAACAACATTATGCCAGCTAAGCAAGCCCTTAACCAGACCCATGGAGCTTTGCTGACTTTCTGTTATATACTCAAACACTTTACAGATACTCATTTGTATGTATATGGAAATGCATACAAGCATACCTGCTCCTCTTCTGCCATTCTTTAGTATACAAAATGCTGAAGTTACCATACAAACCATAAGAAATAGCACTTGCATATAAAAATTTTATGAAAACAGGAAAAACCTTTCCCAAATAATTTCTTAGCATATGCATGTTTATTGAATTTCCAAACACATACCCGACATAAATATTGCGTAATTTGTTGTTCTGCACATACTGCATCACTTGATTGAAAACCAGTTTAGGAAAAAATTAACTGGCTTGCCCACTTCAGCTCAATTCACTAAGCTATCCCTGTGAATTACGATACTTAAACCCAGTATAGGCTGCATAGAGAGGTCTGCTCCTGGCCAGTCTGCAAGAGGAAAGCCATCAGAATGCGACGCTCACACACTTACAACAGACTCACAGCTATGCCATAATCACGGCACTTTTCAAAAATGGAGTGACAATCGTGGAAAAAGGTGAAATAAATCATATCTATCTAATCAGTGTGCACAGAAAACTAAGTTTGTTGGTAGATGATCCAAGTACCACTTCCTGACGAAAGTCACGAATATTTTCCTCCGTTGTGCTTACATAACAGAGGACATAAAGGAGAAAACAGCACTGTATATAACCTCTTCTCAGATACCCTTTTTTATTATTATTACTCTTATTATACTACAGCTGACAATTGTCTAGTCTAGATTCTGCAGTTCATCTCCTTAACTATACAGCAGTTATTTATCTAGTTGTATAGATTGAATTTCTTGTAATTGAATGCATCCTATGGTTTACTTTAGTTTAGAAACAATATACACTAATAAAATTAAATTTAAGGATTTTTAAATTATTTTCATGAGACACCTTCAACTTCTACTACAATATATTAGAAAAACCCTTCTGGTTATCTTTATTTCAGCAACAATTGTAATAACTACCAATTACTACTATTACAAGGTACAGTTTGGAACAGATACAGTTAATTTACAAGACACAAACTAAAGAAAATGAAAAGCAAAACCTTTAAGGATGCCTGCTTTGAAATACTCATTGTTTTAACTTAGAAGTTGTACGTCTAGAAGTTATTAGTCCAAAGAATGAATTACAAAAGTTTGTGCAAAAATCAAATCTCACATCTGAATAAACTATTAGGACACAGTAAGCATCTGTATACTCTCCTAGCACTGATTAACACTGTGCAATGAATAACTTGCTAGTAATTCTTTCAAACAAGCCAGACAGGTGAAGCAATGTTGTATCGGGGCAAAAATCCCAAAAGAGGTATTTTGGTGAAGTGTTTGGTGAGTGGAAACTGCGAATCCCAATGCACCTCAAACAGCAACTAATGAAACATAACACTGAGATACTAGATACCTCCTGCTTCTGACTTTTGTAATTTTCACAAATACCAGAAGCTTAAGACGTACAAAAGACTTTGCTGATGTACAATTACATCACCTTTATCATCTCCTGGCATCCTGTCATTAAGCTGCTGTGCTTACGGTAGCAGAGCCTGCTACACAGCGCAAAGCAGCTCCTGGGCCTGAGACCCTGCATTGAAGCATGTGTGAAGGGGTGATCTGAGGACAGATTGGTTGTCTTTACCAAAAGCAGCATCCTTGTCTTCCTCGGTTCCGTTAAAACAAGAAATCCTTGTAGAAAGGGCCACTTAGAAGACCAAAGTGGGCATTTTTTGCAGGTATAATAATGGGCTTGAGGCACAAAAATAATACCCCCTGTGAAACACTCCGTTTGAGGACGATTGTTTTGCTTCAGAGAAACATTTGGAGCTTGGCAGAACTAAGCCACAGTATCAGCATCTGCTACCTCCACATAGACAAGCATCTACTTGTCACCTCTCTTGGCCAGAGAAGGGCGCAAATAACTTTATCAGACTGAAACAACTGCAGCCGAAAAAATTAAAAAATACACATACATATAATCTTACGTGACAACTAGAAAGCAGATAGCACTTTGCTCACCTCTCATGGTGGCTATGCACGAGCAGAGGGCCGCTAAAAAACTGCTTTTGAAGCGTAATTTTACACAGCAGAATAAAATAGAAAAAAGAAAGCAAGATACCCGTTATGACGCTGTGGCTCTCGGCGCCAGCGACATACTTACTGCTGCTGCTGCTCCAGGATTTCAGCAGAGACTTTATGTTAATTTCGAAGAAGAGGGCATCCTGCAGGCTGAGCATGGTGCCGGGGCAGGGCGGGAGTGGGGCGACGGCACGGGCACCACCACCGGGAGGAGCGCCCCGGCGCCCGCGCCGCTGCCGCGCGCCCTCCCGGTGACGCAGGGCCCGGGGCGGGGGGGCGCCGCGCGCTGAAGGCGGGGGCGGGGCTGGCGGCGGCTCCTCGCGGGACCCCTCCTCGCCCTCCAGGCCCCGCCCACGGACCCGCCCCCGCCAAACGCCGCAGGGGCCCGGCGCTTCTTCCCGCCCGGCGGGGCGCGGTGGGCGCCTGAGGGGGGACCCTTCCCGGGCACACGGGCCGACCCACCCGCCCCTCGGCAGCCCAGTACTTACACTTAAAGCCAAAAAGGACTACGAAAAGGCCGCCTGCAGTTCACGGAGTTTTTAAGTACACTTTGCAACCCATCCGTTAAAGGTGTAGCGAATTAAATAAACTGCCCAGCATTACTGTGCACAGCGCCAAAAGCACCACACATCTTCTACGCTAAAAAGCCAGCAAAATAAAAGGAAAAAAATCCCAAACGTGGAAAAACAGGCACACAGTATTGGGGAGGAAGGTCAGGGTGGGTGCCCGCAGTAGAACTATGGGCAATTTAGCTTTGACACCTAGAGCTAGTAGAGGCTTCAGTTTTTTCCTTAGTATCTTTTAAAGGACTTACACAATTTTCACATTTCCGATGGTTTACTCTGTTCAGTATCAGCTCAAAGGCAGGGACAGAAAGTATCTTAGGTGTGAAGTTTCTGAATCCCCAGGGATGCAATTCAACACCACCTTTAGATAGGGCTGAGGATTTACCACCACCCCCTTTGGGATAAAGCAGTACACCTCACCTTTGCCCATTTCAGCACAGGGTAAAGCAGTTTACGATAAGCCTCCTTCATTCTGCCCCTGCTATCAGGTATACAACCAAAAGGTGGTGGCCCTCTGTCAGCTTGAGGTGTTATTTTTACACAGGTCAAAAAGACATCTGAAAATGTCTTAAGATTTTAATGGACAAATCTGAAAGTAGTCAAAAATTTCAGAAATATTTCAGTGTACTGACAGGAAGAAATGATAGACAGAAAATCATGCTTGTTTCCACAAACTGCCACCAAACTATACATATAACATTACTGTCGGGTCAAATACAGAAAAACGAGAACCGAGTACTGAGATTACAGTAACAACAGCTGCTAACAGAAATTTAATTAGATCTATTTAAACTATAACCTGACCCACACCATACAGATGAACTCAAAAATTAATCCTAGGGGTCAAAAGTACACTAACAAAATAGACTTTAATTTTAATTTCTAAAACCCACATAGTTTCAGAACTGTCCCCACCCCTGTACTAGGAGTAAGCCAGCTACGAGGGAATCATACCTGCACCCTCAGATAAACTACAATTATTTGAAGTTGTTGAAAAAACTTAAGAATGGTGTACACATCAAGTACTTTTAAGGTTTGGTTTTTGTGGTTTTGATTTGGGGGTTTTTGTTTTGTTTTTTAAATCTACACACACACCCCTCCCATAAAGACAAAATAACTATCATTACCAGGGAAATAACAGATCAGTTGATGACCAACCATGCGGTTCTGAACAACAGGTCTAACACACGGACACTGGAGAAAGAACAGAAGTGTGCCACTCTACTAGTCCCTTCAACCATCAAGACAGCTGCTGCTTGACATCCATTCAGGAGATTAATAGTTTTAGAGACACTGGTGTGATCACTCAGTTTTCACATATCCCCATGCAAAAAATATTTTTTATAATAAGATATGAAATTGCTACCTATATCTGGATAGTCCTTTATGTTTCTTCCCAGATAGGGTACAGAGCGTGCATCCACACAGAGAAATTCTTTGAGACACTGCATCAAACTTTCTTTCATAAGTCTGTTTCAGGTAATACTGCCTGGGTAGTACCTCCAATTACCTCACATTCCTTTTATATCACTTTTTATGAATACATTCAAAGTTATACTTCAAGCATTCCTTTTTTCTCTTACTAAAGTAAGATATAACAGAGGTTGTATTTTGTTATGAGTAGAATATAAAGGTCAGATTTTGGAACTGGTTGATGAATTTCACCACTAATTTGAAAGACTGTATTAATTATGGTTGGTCTCTGACTGCCTTTAACACTGAACTACAGAGAGTTCTTCAAAGGAATCCTTGTTAACAGCATGCATTCCAAAATCATGAGCCAACTCTCACAGCACCTCAGAAATAATGACTTCTTAAAATACACTTTGGGTTCTTTGTAGTTGCGTGTCGTGTCCCCCCCCCCCACTTTATTCTTAAAGTTATTTGCACCAAAAATTTACGAAAAAATGATCATCCTACAAACCCCAGGAGATATACTAAAACAACCCCACAGAAATACTAATCTCATTGTTCCACCTTCCAGAGTCCTGCTAAGATGACTTTCAACAAACAGAAGAGCTGCCAGTATTTCTGTAAAGCAGTATTTCAAAAGTTGAGGACTGTTAGGAAATAATTTTTTTAAATTTGCATTTTTTTATGATATTGATGTGTTTGTCTAAGCAAGTTACATGGCTTTCCGCCATGGCATCTGAGACTCTGTTGCACTATTATTTATTCATAATATCAACTACCGATTGCTGTCAATAGGGCTTCCTCAAGGATACCAGCAATTAATTTTAAATGCAGTTAGCTCAGTAGAAAATATTAGCCCATTAAGAACTTCTAGGATGTTAAGAATATTTTGAGAACTGTATGTACCAAGAGTCTAATTCATTCCAAAGATTTCAGTAGAAGTATTGAAGACTAGCAATATTCAATATTAGGAACAAAAACTTTTTGAAAAGAAAAATCCTCATTTAATACTACACGAATATAATATGTATGTTTTCACACATATGCACAGACATAAGTTTGATTCAACAGACATCATTAATTTACAAGATTTAAGAATGACATACACCAAATACTTTTACTGTCCCCCCAAAAGAGAAAACAAACACCAGTACAAGTCCATTTAATAAGAGGGATAATGGATCTGTCAGTATATTACCATTATCATATAAGCATCTGTGTACAAGCCCTCTAACATTTCTTCTTCCTCACAACCCAATTTACATGCTTTTATAATAATTACTCAAGCATGTCCAAAGAAGGGCAACGAAGAAGGGTCTGAAGCACATGTCATATGAGGAGTGGCTGAGGGAACTGGGGGTGTTTAGTCTGGAGAAGAGGAGGCTGAGGGGAGACCTCATCGCCCTCTACAACTACCTGAAAGGAGGCTGCAGAGAGCTGGGGATGAGCCTCTTTAACCAAGCAACAAGTGATAGGACAAGAGGGGATGGCCTCAAGTTGCACCAGGGAAGGTTTAGACTAGACATTAGGAAGCATTTCTTTACAGAAGGGGTTGTTAGGCGTTGGAATGGGCTGCCCAGAGAGGTAGTGGAGTCTCCATCCCTGGAGGTGTTTAAGAGTCAGGTTGACATAGTGCTGAGGGATATGGTGTAGTTGGGAACTGTCAGTGTTAGGTTAACGGTTGGACTAGGCAATCTTCAAGGTCTTTTCCAACCTAGATGATTCTGTGAAAATCAAAGATATATAGATGACAACTACCGCAATTTTGGACTATTTGGGTTTTGCTTTGTCTTTGAATTGAGTTCATGAAATAACCTACAAGATACTAGAATAAACAGAAGATTCCAACATAAACCATGAAGTTTAAAATGTAGCCTCTTGTTTTGTTTTTAATCAAAACAAGAACAGTAGAACCAGGAAGGAAAAACCATGGATTACTCTGAAACTTGCCAAGCATATAGACAAGGCTAATTCACTAAGAGCCCACTAAAACTCACTGTGTAGAGTTCCAATAAATCATCATCATGTATTCCTGAAACTGTGTAAGAAATGTCATTTACAGCATGAATTCTTTTCCAGTTCCTCGTTTTCTGAGAGGAAAATGAAAGACTTGCAGAAAGTACAGTGTTTAAAATTGAGAACAAGTATGCCCACTGTAAAAGAGCCTAAAAATACCTATCAGTTTTGAGTACTTATATGGGAGGTCTTCCATAAGATTATTATTTTACTACCTAGAGGGAAGATAGAAAAGAAAGCACTTGCATTTAACTATAAGCCAACAGCTTTGATCTGAAGCTGGTTTACATAAGAAAAATAATGCAAAAAGAAACTCTCAAACTGAGAATTTGTGCATACTTATATTAGTAGGCTGGACATTACAGAATTCTGATCAATAACTAGCTTATATACTGATCCCAATATTTGCATATTTTTTTATTCTGGACCAGTTATAAATGTCACTATTAAAGAGAGCAGACTACTGTAAAGTATGGTTTTGATACTTTCTCAAGAGTGAAGGTGAAGTATGTGTGAATGAACACATCGGTATCACCAAGCTCTTAAAAGAACATGACAAGAATAGGACTGTATGTGTAGTAAAGCAGAAGTGCTCAATCTGCAAATGCAAGCTATTTGCACTCCACTAAAATGATTAATGCAAGTGTCCGGTCCACACCATGCTTTCTGCTCAGGTATGAAAACCTTTTAGTGAAGAGGATGGCTAGATACAAATTGTTTGAGCCACTTCAGAAACTTAAGTCTGCAGACTTCAGGCTGCAAACAGACCTATACATTATGAAATTTACACACAGTAAGCCCAGCTGCTCTGCAAAGTATTAGACCATCCCTTCATGGTATTGTTCTTCCACAGCATGCTTGACCTATACAAATCAATTCAGCACTTCAAGAACAAATACCTTTTAGATGTCATATTCAGTACATGTACAGTCACACAACATGGAAGATTTGCCCTGGGTGCTGTAAGTAGCTATAGGACTCAAGCAATATAACAGACCAGACAATATCATGTTGTAGATAGTACAGGTAACAGAAGTCTCCTCTTCTTTATTTGTAGAATTTGGAATTTAATAAAAACACTTCTAAAAGGATCACTATATTTACTAGGATCAATACATTTACTACACGTGTATATATATAATGTTGTCTGTACAGTTCTTCAATTAAGTAGCATCATATAATTTTCTTGCAGCTGCCCAGAAACACCACTGGCAACTGTTCTGAACAATGTACATAAGTGCAGTGCATAACAACTGCTGTTTCTATAACTTGCCTGTGGCAAAGACCAAGATGCAAGACAAAAAAAAAAATTAATATGGTTCACACAATGTTGTTACAGCTTCACCTCTACAGGCGGAAAAAGTACAGGATTTTAATGACTGCAGATATTGCTGAGTAAGCTATCTTGAAAGAGCAATATTTAACTTTTTACAGTTTGCTTTTAAAAGACAAATAACAATTCATATGTCACTCATCTATGTCCACAGGGAACATTACAGATTTTATTTTTTTCCCCATTTGAAGTGTTATTCCCCAGTTCTACAGTAGTTTTATTATAGTCATATATACATCTAGAGAAAGAAATACTTCCTCCCCCCACCCCAAAGTGCAGTTCTTGCTCTTCTGTACTGGGATGGCCAAGATAACAGAACATGATTTGTCTACTTATCCCTCTACAAAATAATTTTGATTAATCATTCCAGCACAAATATTCCATTTAAAAACCACAGCTAAAGGCATTATTATAAGTTATGTAAAAAAAATTCAGTTATTGTGGTTTCCACAAGTTTCTTTGAGGTTCTCAGTCCTACTACATACATCTTGAGGATGACACAGTCTGACAGAAAATGCATTCAGGCAAAGTAGTACCAATAGTATTTCCCATTTAGAGTAAATTATAACTCAGTCTTCCAACTAGTTCTGGAAAGACTGTCTGGAAGGACACTGAAGATGCACAGCTTTATTGCAGAACATAGTCTCTCAGTAAGATCAAAGAGGATACTGTTAATATTAAACTTTTCAGTAAGTTAACATTATCTTAATTGAACTGTAATTCTATCCCAAAAAAAAGCCAATCTCCCCCTTGAAAATTCAGAGAAAGAATAATTAAATCCAGAAAAATCTCATAGCTTTCAAGGTAGTTTAACAAAAACCTTACTAACTTCATAAGGAGTTAGACTAAACAGATCTCAATCCGGCCCTTCCTAATCAGCAAATATCATAAGATTACAAGGAAATTTATCAGTAATATAAAGGTGAAACACTTCAAACAGCTCAACAGGCAGTTCTGAGATTACATTTAACCAACCTCTCTCCAAAAGGAAATGAGACAGGTAAAGCAATTCATGAACCAAAGCTGTTATTATCTCATGAGGCTGACAGATAATGACTTTCTTGATTTTCACAGGCATTCCTGTAGTTAAAATTCTAGAGAACTCAGCAATTTACTCCCTCTCAGGTGCTCAATCTCACCCTTCCATGACTGCAAATAAACCTTGAAGGTATAAAGCCTGATTCGTAGAGTTCTGTGTCAGACAACCTGAAATAACTGCCTTAAGATCTGATCTGCACAATTCTGTACTGTGTCAACCTCCTTACTGTGCTTCAGCATTAACGTACCAACATAGGAGTTTCAGGGAACCAGCACTCCAGTTTACATCAACCTTTTAAATGGAACCTGGAAACAGTCAGAGCTACATGCAAAATCCCTGATTAGTTGCTGGGCATTTAAATGGCTAGAGTAGGGAAAGGCTTAACTCTGTTACCCTACAAGGCCTTAAGACAACTGCTACGAATCATGCTTTTCTATTTTTGTTGCTCCTCCCAAGCTGCTGGATGTCTGTGCCACTTTTACAGGAAACATCATATATGCATTATGTGAGGATTAGCTACTCTATCACTACAGAAAGCACTGAAAAACACCAAGAGTTTAGGACTCATCCAGGAAAACTTAAAAAAAAAAATTACCTATAGGGATAAACTCAGCACAGACATCTCAAGTCTGTTAAGCCTCACAAGTGCAATAATACTTGGGTAGAAATGTTCTTGGATAGAGACTCCCACCACACAGCAGCCGAAGGTACTCATGTGTTTGCCTTGCCCTGCACCAGGAGATAAATTTCTGCCTTTCCCCCTCTGCTGTAAGTGATGCTGAACATTTGTTCCTGAGCCACTGCTGTTGGCAGCCTGCAGCTCACTTCTATTTACATGTTAAAGCACTTTACAGCCCCCCCATAATGCAGATGTACATCTGCTTCAGCCAGCTCTGCCACAGAGTGCTACCAGTAGGCAGAGGGACAGTGGACCACACAGCTACAAGTCGAAACTACTTCAGGTGTCTCTGCTAAACCTTGCAAGCGCAAGCCCACCCACTTACGCCATCACGGCTTAAATCCTTATCCCTATGTAAGTAGCAGTGTTACAAGCTCTGCACACACAGTATAAGGACTTTGAAAGCTATAGTTATGGGCAGAAGGAAAACGAGTAGGGGTAAGATGTGGACAGGCAATTTTCTCTTCAGATTTCAACTCCTGAAATTGCCATTCCAGATGTTTCAGTTACACAGGGCAGGAGCATGAGGAGCTCTATCACCCAATATCATAAAAAATAAAACACATTAACATAGCATTCTTTATAGTTGAACTAAATTGGTATATTTCTTCACTCCAAAGCCAGCAAATGTTTACAGTGCCTCTTTTTTTATGCTTTAGTTACCAGGATTTAAACAATTAAGTGCTTTTAATGCTACAGCAACAACAGATATTCTTGTAGGAACCTGAAGCAGAAGTGTAAAACAGAAAAGCTTTTATGATTAAAAAGAGGTAATTAACACACATACATTGATTTGCAAGTCAGAATTAACAGCATTCATGTGAGTGTCATTTCTGAACCTTTATCCTTAGCAAGTGTGCTGTTACATTGAAGAAAAGTGAGAAAGGAAATACAAAAAATAAGGAAGGGAGAAAGTGAGAATAACAAACCCAAAGGCAGCTAAATGCAACAGTTAGATACCAAACACCTAACACACACTAAAACCCTACAACATGGCCACATTTGTCTGGAAGCTCTGCAAATAGTCCACAGCACATGGTTCCCCAAAGTGCCTCAGCTGGTGGACTACAAAGTATGTCAGCTAGCAGATGCAGCTCTGCCAGTGCTGGGAGAGACCACCACCAGCAGCTACGGAGCTCATCACTTCACCTGCAATGCTCCACACAGCTCTCCATCTGCGCAACTGCATCTGGCAGAGCAGATCAAATGGAAGCGACAGTATCCCTCCACTGCAATCCCTACTAGTTAAAGAAAAATAAGGAACTGAAATCGGGTGGTAGAAACATGGTTCAGGCAAATGGGAGAATATGGTTAGGCTTCTTCTGTTCATGGAACTGGCTTCTCTCTATTTGTCAGTCATGTTATTTCTTAATAGCACACTAGCATACTGTTAATTTCTGTCAGGAGTTAACATAAACATGTTAACAAATATATAATTTACCTACAAATGTATATGGTATAATTTCATCAATTTCTGGGCAAATTGAACTACTCAGTTCTACACTGCTCCTTCCATGAAATAAGAGTTTATGGAAACCCCAACCAAAGAATAAATAAAAAACCCCAAACTTTAATTCTAGCCAACAGAAAACAACATACTGGAGAAAACCAGTATTTTTATACAAGTTATGAGCTGCTTTTATGTGTTTTACTTCCTGTTTTTCCTGCTTTCAAGTTAGAAAATATTTCAAAATTAAAAACATTCTTGCTTCAGCCAGTCATCTTCATAAAGTAGTAACTGAGACAAGGCTCACCCCAGTGCATCTTAAAAAGATGCCAAGAGACACCAGACAGTTTGGGTCAGTGTCCAATACAACTATGCAACAGCATCCTGATGCTAAAGTATCTAACTCTCATACTGCCATATCGGTCTTATCAATGAGCAATGAAAGTCTCCCAAGCAATCAGGGTCCAACACAGATGCTTGTCACTACAGACCTCACTGGCACTAATGAGCAAACGAATTATTATTATCTATGTAGTATCTCTATATAAGGGGTATTGTACAGCTTATGAAGTGAGACAACACCAAATCCTGAACATCCAGAGCGCCTCATGAAAAACTGCTGCAGACAGGAAATAGTTCCTTTAGAAGGTACCATTACAAAAACAATGAGGCTTTCTGTAAGTTTCACTTACCTCTTCAAATCAATTTAATTTCTTCAAAACAATTTAATTTCTCGTAACAAAAATCTTTCCTTTATAAATAAATATGAACACCAAAAACCTTCAAGCACAAGCTGAGAACCCTCTTGTCTGGGAGGGTCTCTGCTTGCAGGGATCTTTTAGAACTTAGCTGGAGAGCGCGAAGATGTGTGTTGGGTAAAACAGCCAATGCCATGAACACTACTTCCCAAATCACAGGTATTCTTCAACAGCACTTGCTAATTGAGAAAACATTCCAACCTGCAGGTGGCACTTCTGGGGTTTCCTTACTTGAAGGCCAACTAAAGGCTATTCAGTGATAAGTTAGACACAAAGAATGCCATTTACTGAAATGAAAAGGCTTTCCAAAGTAGCCCTTGATGAAGATGAGATAGTTGAAATTGTTTTCCCTCAGTCTGGATCCACATAATACTTTTTAGAAGGAGCACGTATAAAGTTAGCACTCACAGAGTAAGAATTATTCTTTTATAGAAGAGCTTAAAAGAAACTGGAAACATGGAAGTCTACAAGTCAAAACATAAAACAGCTAAAAATGCAGCCAACAAAAACTGCCAGCAGCCATCAAAAGTATCATGAACTACTGAAAAATGTCATATCTCTCTTCCATTTACAAATCACATTTTCATTAGAAACAGAAAACCCACTCCTACATAAAATTAAGACCAGATAGATCACCCTTAAACTTCTGTATTTGAGACACAGACTTTTTTCCTTTTCACCTGAAAAATAAAGAAATATTTAACAAAATATCTGAATTATAATCTTTCTGTAATTTAAATCTGAATTGCTGATGTCACTAGCATGGCAACTTCATATGCAATTGCTGATTTAATTCTGCTGGTAAATACTACATCGACCTTACAAATACTTTCTTGAGCATTAGAGGGGTGCTATTTTGGATATTTCAGCCCAGTGATTGATTTTAATGTGTTTTAAATGTTAACAGATTTTTACCTAAAGGAAAATAGCTCTTTGAAAATAAGCTGATATTTTAATTTTATACACTGTCCAGCCTCTTAACAGACTCTACCTTGGATTGCAGATAGACATTACAGAAAACAGATAGAAGCATCACAGGTATGTTTTAAAGTCTGTTCTACATGCAAGAGTTTTGCAGTGTGAATCAAAAAAGAACAACATGCTAAACACTTCTTCTCTCCCTCTCAAAACATTGCTTTCAAGACCTGTAGACAATTTAGACACAAAGAATTTTTAAAAGAATACTTTTATATCTTTGTATTACCAGTATATCATAGAGAGAATGGTTTTACAGTAGCATATATAATTATTTTTGCAATGAGTTTCTCCACACCTTGTTGACTTCAGCACTTCACAGCTCCCCTAAATCGGCTATTGCAGAATCTTCTGAAAACTTGCTTGTGTTTCTAGCAGTGTTAGATTTTTCTCATTCTCCCCATACTATAACCCCTCTCATCCTCTCCTTCAACTCCAAAGCTTTACTCTGCCCCTCCCCCAACTATCTTAAAGTGATTGAGGATTGAAAATGTAAAGAGATATTTGCTTTATTTAGAATACTCCCACTAAATCTTAAATACATTATCTCAAAGAATTAGCCTAAAGATAATGTTTTAAAGAATATTTGCAGTTTAAATATTGTCCAATTTCACCTCTATTTTTTTTTTCCCTTAATAAACTGGAGTTCTCATTAATTTTGTCTTTTCAGCTTACAATCTGCAGGACAGAAAGGCAAAAAACAGAAAAAAGCCATAACACCAGCTTTACCAACATTCACTTCCTAAATTTGCTGTTGATTTTTTCTCACAGTGTTCCAGTTTGCTGCCTATCCATTGGTATCAGGAGACATGCACCAGGACCACCACAAATGAATATACAAGACAACTACACAGGTGGCAGGGTACAACTTCCTTTCCACAGCACTGAGCCATTACAATGGTTCAGCTGTCATATGAAACCTTATACTAACATATTTAAACCTCAGAAAACCTTTTAGGTGCTTAAAGTCCAGAAGATGCATAAAAATACCCCTGGCAAATGTGATGCACTGGTAATCTATTAAGTGAACCATGGCATTAAAAAAAATTGTAAGCTCTGTTCACCATATCTCAGGGGAAAACAAATAAATTATTGCCTCATGAAAACCATATGAGTAGCTGTTAAGTATGAAGAAAAGGCCCTTCTAGATCTATCTTTCAGTTGTACTGATTGCCACCTTTGAAAGAAGCCTTAAGTTAACAATTACTTTGACACTCTTTGGGATGAGGTAAAGGTAAGCTTTGGCAAAACCTAATAAAAACACCCAAACCACAAACACTGTAGAAAAAAAAGCATATTCATTGTAAAGTCCTGCATGCTTATTCTTCAGATGAAACCCTGAGACTACAGTAAAAGCATCAGGCATACAGCCAAGTACACAATTAAAAAAAACAAAATCAGATGTCAGAAAAATAGGGCCATAATTAATATTCATGATCTCCTAATGCTAAGTCATACCATTTTTATTTTTTTTTTCATATAACTACAGTCAATCTTCCTATTAATGGTAAAATGAAAAAGTCAGAGGCATAGTCCCCTTGCACTTGGGCTTAATTTTAAAAAGACTTGCCGGACATTATTGACTCCATCTTAAGCAAATGCCTTACTTAAAAAAAACATTTACCCAATGGTCATTATATCTGCTTATAAGCAGTAATAACAAAATGTATCATCACTCCACTTAAAATAAAACTCTGGAGAGATGCTTGTGTTTCCACTTATCTAAAATATTAAAGAGTTTGTTTTCCACAAATCAATATATTTAAAACAAAGGGTATCCAGAAGGTGACTGCTACTTTTGGTGATGGTAAAACATCTAAGGCTGCCCCCACTACTGACTAGAAAGGCCCTCTCAGTGAGTTGTTTCCCCTCACCAATTCATCTCAAAAATACTGCCGCAAAAGTATTAGAATATGTTCTGCTAGATTTGTGGAATGAATCAGCTCAGGGAAAGGCCATACCAGCACTCAACAGGAGATGGGGAAAGGCTGTACAGCTGGGAGTGAGATTGCCCTTTTCACTGACAGCAAACTGTTATATCAGACTGATCTGCTTGTAAATCTGCACTCAAAAATCTGTAAGAAATCCCCTTTCTCTACCTTCTGCTGCAAAGAGCTTCAATAGCAGGTTCCAGAAGCCCTTAGGAAAGGTTCCTTATTACTTCTTACGGAAAATATACACAGAACAATTTCCTGAGGCATTACTCAAGCAAAACAATACTATCTGCTATGATAAGAAAACAGGAGAAAGGGTTTGAGATTTTTACATAATTAGCATTCTGGATCCCAAACAGTATTATGGACCACTCTCTGGATGTAAGCAAGAAGCAAACAGAGACTGGGCTGCAGGGGAAGTCATGGTACTTAGTTGCCCACTAATCACTCCAGTGTTCTCTAACTGAAGCTCAGAACTCGGGTTCAGAAACTGATTTTTATTCCAGATAGATGCGGGCCTCCTGGTCACCGTCTGCTGTACAAGGCTGATCAGAGATGCAACACGGAGCTGAGTATGTCCTGCAGACTTACTGGTATTACAGGGACGTTGTGCTCACAGGCAGTTTATGCCTATCCAGCCCCTGCAGTTAGCACCCCGAGGCAATTACAGCTGTATTATTCATTTTTTTTACCACCAAAGAACACAATTCTGTTGGCTTATTTCTGCTCCCCTAGCATAGGCACTTGAAGAGAAGCAGGTTTACAAAAGGAGACATCTTCCATACACAGAAAAAATATGGACACTGTAAGCAATGAATAATACTCACATCACATATAAATTTAACATCTCTTGTGCAGTTACTGTAGATTTAACCTAGGCAGCTGGCCATTAAAATTGTTCCACAGTATTAGCTACCCTGCCTTACAATGCAACCAAATCACAGAAATGCAACAGAAGGGCACATTTCACACACCACTGATACAGCTGCCACTTGTCAGTTTGCACAGAGCAGTCATGGCATTCCCATTCTCCAACACTACAAACAGCAAAAAGAATATGAAATAGTTTATAGATGTGGCTGTATGTGTACACATTTGTATGTGTTTTTTGGTACACAAAAATGCTTCCTCCAAGCCCACCTTTCTGTGTTTGACTTGGACTAGCTTTTCTGAGACAGCAGTTTTAAAACAGAACATGTCAACTCTTAAATGCTACAGCAAATTTAAAAGAACTGCCTATTCTTCTACTAGCATCCATTAGATGCTGTGATACATATAAATCATATGAGATGTGGTTGGGCTTTTTTTCCCCGAGTTTTAACATCTTATAAATATGAAAAGACAGTTATGAAATATTTCTAAAATACACTTGAAACCATTCTGACAGAAGCTACATCTTTTAAAAGCTGTGTCACAGACCATATATTTCTAAGACCTTATTTTCACATGTAAAACAAAGTATATAGTAAATGAGTTAACATTTTGAAAGGTGATACTGGTGTTTTAATCCTAAAAAAAAGATCACTTGAATTCCACACAAAATATTTAAGTCAGATATATGCAAACCCAAATAAGTGGTATTATCAAAATAATACTTTTATGCTTTGGATGCCAGGAATAGGGATTTTTTTGTTTGTTTGGAAGATTTTTCTAAAATACTTTTATACTCTGAAATAGTTGTCAGACTCAGTGTTTCACCTAAATTCTCATTAATACAAAATGCTCCTGAACAGCAGCAATAACAAACAGAAAGGAAAAAGAAAAAAAAAAAAAAGACACCCCACTTTCAAATTCAAACATACCTACAAGGACAAACCACCTTAGCTTTAAAAAAAAACCTATTGAGTTCTTGAACAGCTTCATTATATTAAATTTGGTGGTGCATTAACACCACATCTGCTGACATTGAGCAAGTAAATGTTTACAATTTTTTTAAAAATCATGTTATTGTTTTATCACCTGTTTTGTTGGCACTTGCCTTCTGCAGCATACCCACTGGTAAACACAGTCGTTCTTTTGCTCTATACCAGCAGAGCAGTTCATTCCATTACCAAGATACAAAAATAGAAATAAGCAGATAATTTAAAGAGGATTCAGCTACTATCTGCTATTGTAAAAGCATGATCCCAGAACAGACTTTAAGTCTGCATTTCGCAAATGATGACGTCACACTATTAAACGATATTAGTCAAGCACTACTGATTTCCACAAATATCACCGCTAATAATCAATATTTAGCAAGTATTTAGTGAGCAAGAAAGGAAAATCAACAGTAGGACTGGCATGTTCTACGTTTGCTTGATAGCTCAAGCAAATAAAGGATAACTATCAACAAAACATTGACTGAGTTTGGATGAAGGCATCCATTTTGTCTACAAACTTCAGCCTACAGCATTTTCTTTTAACCTGGCACAAGGATAATCCTATTCTGAAATTATAACATTTAAAATAAAATATTATATTATTTTAAAAAGTGAGAGGTATAAAGAAATCATAATATAGCATAAAAGCTGAACTGATGAGATAAGCCTACGGATATATTCAAGCTGTGCACATCACAGTGATATCCAACTATAAATTTCAGGGCTTTACAGCATTCAAAATTAAATGAGGATATGAACCTGGCTAAAAGAACATCACCCTTTCAGACACCATGATCAGAGTTTTCAAGCATACAGGCAATAAGCCTTAACAGACCTTATTCTCTAACAATTCTTCAATAGTCCATACCATTAGAACATTAACTTGCTCTTATTTGTTAAGCACAGGAACAACTTGTTTAATAAAACAGAACTGTCCCTGCTTTCCCCAGCTGCCATTACTCAATCTGACACATTTTAAAAGAGTGGTTTATATTACAATCTGAACGGCTAAGAAAAGTCTTTCCAAGAAAACCTTTCTCCCACCACCACCACCAACTTCACTCTGCAGTTAAGGCTGTAAATTCACCACCCAGTAGGATAGATGACACCATCTCTTATCTTTGCAGTTAGACACAAGGGAAAAAATTTCAAGGCCACACTAATTCTAAAAATAGCCACCACATAGCAAAGGGTAAAAACTGTGCATCTGATAGCCATCAGGATCCAAAACCATAAAGGCTCAAGACCTTGCTATTTTAGCTGAAGGCAAAAAGGAAAAAAAAGTAAAACTGGATTTTCCGTTGCAACCCAGCTTGAGTAACACACCCAGCTGAAAAAGGAACATTAACTCAATATACTTCTTTTTATTAGTACAATATAACGTAATATTTAGACACTAACAGGTGGAAAAAATCTTCATAGAAGCAAGCTTACCCATGTTCTTAAGTTTAAAATTCTCTATACAATGTCCATACTTCTACTTGACTTCTTTAATTTGCATATTATGTCCATTAAAAAAAAACCTACAATCTTCAAAACACTAAAAAGAATAAACATTTTTGAAATGAAAAATAAAGCCTTTGAAAACTCTGGGGATTTGAAAAACAGAGAGAAAAGATGACACAGAACTTGAATCCTGCACTGCAGTCAAGAGCTCTGTGCAGCACACATCTGTCTAGACAAGTCTTACTGCTTAATCATAGTGACATTAGAATTTAAAAACTTATAGGGATACTTATCCCAAAAAGGGATAAAAAAGTCACACTGGCATGCAAAGACAAGGAACACATTAGAAATTCTGTAAAATTGCTTTCAAATAGGCGACTAACACAGGACTGTGTCAGTGATAAAATAGTTCTAAAACTAAAAACACCATTATCATAGCAACTCTGATAAAAAAGTCTTTTATAATCAACTTTGTCAATTTAGCAAAATAATCATGATCTGAAGAAAAAGAATAGTAATCAGTTTTTACCAGGTTGATGACATGGATACATACTGTAATCAGGATGTAAAACATGTGTTTCCTCGTCTTCATCTATTGTCTGTCCTAATGAAAACAGTCTGACACGTCTCATCTTCAGTAGCCTTGGGGAGCTTTCACGGGAAGTACTCCCAACATCCAGAACTACATCTCCAGAAACGACAGTGGGAACAATTTTTTTCAGGAATTCCATTTTTACATGCCCTCTGTGTTCTCAGCATGTACTAAATTCAGCAGTTCAGCTACGTGTTATGGAGCGTGGCTCCCACATCAACTTCCTTGAGCAGAGGTAGACTTCTAGTGATGTCATGTTGAATCTGGGTGGTGCCAACACCAGCACGTCAGCTGCCAGCTGCTCCAAGGCAGATTTTAAAGACATCTAACTGTACAGACTGATAAGAAAACCAAACAGCAAGCCTGTATATTAACCAATGCACACTAAACTCTGCCCTCGTAGAAGACACCATAGCACTGTAACAATTTTAAGCACAAATAAAATGCATGGTATATCTTCAAATTTCTATCTCACAGAGTTAAATAGCTCTTAATTTTCATGGAGTGCACAGAGAGTGTTCATCTGCATTTGAAAGATAACACTTATCATTCAGAAAGTCTACACACCAGCTTTATAAACAAAGTGTCTAAGTAACAGCACCACAATTTAAACCATTTGCACTCTCACATGGTTTTAACTACTAGCTATGAAGACACAACATTAAATATTAAGTTCTGTTTTGCAGAGACTCTGATGCTGTATTTATCACTTAAAATACTCAAACCACCTTCCAGAAAATGCCAAGTACAGAAATAACCTGTCTCATTTTGTCCAAATGTCCACTATACTCTTTTTTTAATGAGAAAACTTAACAGCTTCCAAGTAATAGGATTTACAAACAAAACACAAACAAGGAATAAAACCCACCTGCCATACATATGACCATAGCAAGTTTAATCTTGAAATAAACTAATAAAACACATGTAACAGATGTATCCAAAAGCTTTCAACTGATTCCTTCTTCAGGATGGTTTTTGTTTGACTCTTAAGACAAGGACATGAAGGAGTTTTCTACATAAGAGAGTTGGGGATATATACATACATTTATATATGTTTACATATTTTTATATATATATATATATGGATACGGATGGATGATGGTTAACTCTAGGGCTTTCATACTTCATTACATTCTATGAGAGCAGCATTTTCTAAATAATGAAGCCAAAATAGAAATGTTACGGTTTTGCCTATGTTGTTTTACATACACTCCTCTTATACTTACTCTCATCATCTTCCTTAAACAGTACAATGTACAACTGTGGTTTTTATACACTCAGCAAGCTTTACAGGTAATCTGTCAGGGGAAAACACAGGAGAAGTCTTACAACTATTACACTCAACCTTTAAACAAAAGAAACCAAAACAGGCTACTAAAAGACTTATTTGATAAATTTTAGTACTTTCTTATACTGGAACCTCTAAATAAATTTTTTAAAAAATTAAGAAGTGACACTCAAGCTTATATAGAATTATTATTTGTATTACAGTAAGTCCTTTGATGTCTTTCCGTGTGTATTCCACTGAAAGGATGACTCTGGTTTTGCACTGAAGTGCCCGCTGAGGTTGATCAGACTTCCCCTGCCACAGTTCTGCAGCTAGTGGTATAAAAAGCAAGAAGGTAACGTCTGAGCTCCACATCCCTCACTAACAGGAACTGTGATGGTTTGACTCTGGCTAAATGCCAGGTATCCACCAAGTCGCTCTATCACTTCCCCCCCCCCCCCTTTTCCCTTTGTTTTCTCAACAGGGTAAAGAGGGGAAAGAAGATAAACTAACCCTTGTGGGTGAAACAAAAGCAGTTTTAATATAAGTAAAGCGAAGCAAAAGTCCGCGCGCGGAAGCAAAAGCAAACAGATTTATTCTCTCCTTCCCATGAAGAGGCGATGTCGGGCCTTCTCAGGAAGCAGGGCTCCAATACACGTAGTGGTTGCCTCGGAGGACCAAGGGTGACCCCACCCCCTTCCTCCTTTCTCCCAGCTTTATACTGAGCAGACGTCACATGGTATGGAATATCCCTTTGGTCGGTTCGGGTCAGCTGTCCTGGCTGTGTCCCCTCCCAAGATCTTGCCCACCCCATCCCACTGGGGGAAATATCAGAAAGAGCCTTGGTGCTGTGTAAGCGCTGCTCAGCAGCAGCCACAACACCAGGGTGCTATCAACACCCTGACAGCTCCCAGCATAAAACACAGCACCATGAGGGCTGCTATAGGGGAAAAATAATTCCAGCTCATCCAGACCCAGTACAGGAATCCACATCAGCAGGACTTTGCATCAGAAGGGAATACAGACAAATCATAAAACACACAGAAGTACCACACTGGGAGAACCAGTGAGTGATCAGAGGATAAAAGCACTTCTTGGAGCACTGTCCCTTTGGATTAGGCCTTTCAGGACACAAACAGCAAAGCTGTTTGGCAGGGTTGCACAGGAAGAGCAGCTACACTGGAGGTCTGTTGAATCAGGTGAACCTGCTGATGCAGGAACATCCTAACAATGAGAAACGCTGAAAAAACAAGATGAACGGAAGAAAGATCCATGTGAGAGAAAACTACTTGCAAGTGCTCTGAGTTCAGATATCTAGAGAAATTTTTTAACTAGCAATAACACTAGTGAAAGACAACTTTGACAAACATCATAATGGGAAATACAATTTCAGAAGAGAGTCTAGGTGCCCTATAACCTACCATAAACATGCACTATTCGATGGGTCTCTTCACAAACAAGCATATGTTACAAACTTCAGTTTTGTAACACAGAGTGTTTTTAAAACTATCCCACCCTGCTAGAACAAACCTACCCAGTCCTACCTGCTGTCACAGAGAGGACACAAGACTTCCTTTATATCTAACATGTAGAGATGGCAAGACAGGTCCTGGGGTTTTTAGAGACCAGGAGGAAGAGTGGTGCCCTTTGGCCTCAACAGGATTACTATGCCAATAAGGGAATAAAAAGGTTCTGAAAGGAGGCCCTGCAGTCCTTCTCCTCTGCAGACTGGTTTTGACTTCGACTAATTTGTCAGTGAGGCACAGACCACCCTGCCACACAGAGGACAGGAACTGAGCACGGCTTCACAGGCTCCTCCAACACCAGCAGCAGTCAAGGGTTCAGGGTAGCTTTGTTGGCATGGTGATACCATGTTTTCCAAAACTTAGCCATAACCATGCTGGCAAAACAGCCAAGTGGTACAACCACACTGGCAGAGAAGGCAGCTGGAGGCATTCCTGTGCCAACAAGGTAGAAGCATGCACTGCAAACCTTCTGGCATTGAAATATGACCTCCTCTTTGGTGGTACAGCGTGGCACATCTGCTGGCATACAGAACACTTGCTTTCTACCAGCTTCTCAGCAACATGACCACATTGGTACAACAAAACACTACAAAAAAAAACAAAAGTAAAACTATCCCTCCTGCTGGGACACTGGTATTGGAGGTACCTCCAAAGCAGTTTCAACAGCAAAGACCCAATAACATAGAAAAGATGAAAGTTTTCTCTTTTGAAAAAGTGAGTGGTCCAGGCTATGAAAAGTGGTCTCCATCTCAGTTTGCAGATCTTCAAGAAATGTTAATAGTCCTTGAAGTCAAGGGTTTTAACTATGCATTCTTGAGCCCTTATTGAACATAGCATTAGTGTGTACCAAATAAGCATCATTACTATTTTCTCCAACTGCTTATTTAAACCTGACATCACTGTTTCAAGTGGGAGTGAATCTGCTAAGGAAATGGAGCAACTATGATAGCACCCAAGTATTTAGGAAAGAAAAAAAAAAAGTACAGGAAGTTTTTCCTTTTTGAATCTCAGAATAGAAGCCTAATTTGTAAGAATTTGTTTTATTCCTATGAAAACAATCTGCTCTTCCCCAAAAAAGTGAAAAATCAGAGATACACCACTGAAAGCAGAATAAAACAGTAAAGCAAGAAACTCAACCTGCAGTCTAGACTGTGAGTATAAATTAACACACCCACATTAAACCCATGACAGGTACCAGATACCGGACAGATGCATTATACTTGTTAGCCAATTAGCAGGACATTGTCAAAATTTCACACAAAAGACTGTAGGGCTAAGGAAGACAAACCCCCTTTCTTTCTCTGTATATGCTGCACTTTATAGAACAATATAGAACAATAACATAATCCCATATATATATATCTTTTTTTCTTTAAATACAGAAACTGGACAGACAACAGATAACCTAGAAAAAAGATATGCACAGGGAGAAAACAGTTTTGTAATATTGTAGAGTCATCTCACCTTTTGGACAAACCTCTTGTAACAACTGACATATTTAAAGGAATTAACTTTGTATGCCAGAAATTTTCAAAATTTTAGCAGATATTTAAGATAAGAGGGTATCCTTCATATAATTTAAAAATAATACTTTACAGTTAATTCCCAAGCTATTTAGCATTAATAGATTCCTTGGTCCAGTTCAGTTAATGCAATTTCACAGCAAAAAACCTAAGGACCAGCATAAGCAGGGACAAAACAAGTTTTGCAATAAGCCATCTCTATATCTATGTAAACTTACAGCTATTATTCTGCATTAAAAATACTTTACACCTAAGCCATTCAATCTTTCTAGTTTCATTTTATTGTTTTAACGTAAACATGTAAATATTTTAATGTATAATTGCAAAATGTAAACAAAGCCAACCAGATGCTGGGTTGCATCAATAAGGAAATCACCAGCAGAGATCAAGAAGTCAAGGCTTAGGGGTCACCTTATCACCATATTTAAGTATTTAAAGGGCAGCTACAAAGAAGATGGAGATTCCCTTTTTACAAGGAATCCCATGGAAAAGATGAGGGATAACAGGTACAAGTAACACCTGGGGATATTCCGACTGGACACAAGAGGAAAATTTTTCACAATGAGAACAATCAGCAACTGCAAAAATCTCCCCAAGGAAGTGGTGGATTCCCCAACATTGGACACTTTTAAGATCCAGCTGGACAGGGTGCTGGGCCATTAGACTGTGGTTTTGCCAAGAAAGGTTGGACTAGATGATTCTTGAGGTCCCTTCCAACCTGGTATTCTATCACTCCATTAAAGAGTTGGGATCATCCCCAAACTTTTCTCAAAGAATATCTAGCTTACTGTTTCTTGAGAAATTAAAGGAAAGTAACAAACAACTGTCAGCTTTTGGTAAAGTTTTGGTTTCCTTTCAGTCACTTACGCTGTATTTGCTCTGTACGGGGGAGCTGGAGGTTTTTTTGAGCAAGATGTGGGGCTTTTTCTTTGGAAGGTTGGGGATTTCGAGTGCTTTGGAGTTTTTTTTCAAGAGCTTGGCTTTAATTATTTAGTATTAGTAGAAGTGAAACATAAGCAGAAATAAAATACCTGGCAAAATATATCCATCAGAAGCTGAACATAAAACACAACTGTTATGTTCACTGACCGAATGCAGTATTATCCTATTTAAGAATAAAGCCCTGAAATTCTTACTGTTTATGTGTTAGATAATAATTGTTCTTATCTTGAAGATGCATGCAAGAATACAATGCTTTCCTGAACTCATAAGGAGTTCCTCAGAAGATCAAGGTATTGTGTATCCCACAGCTTCTAAAATCCTCAGCCAGGATACGAATCAGGGCTTCCTGTCACTAACCTATTGCTTGTTCCAAGTACTGACGTATCACACAAGAGCTTCCAAACCTATGAATTTTTTCTTCCAGAAGACTTTCTTCAAATAAGAACTTGCATTTCAAAGTAAATTCCAGAGTAGTATGTACTCTGAATCATACCCATTCCCATGCAAGCAGGAACACCGAGAAAACATGTAATTACACAACCCTGTAAAAACAGAAGTGGCCAGACTTTTTCCCTTAAAGTGAATGGTGACAAGCTTGATGTTGATACTTCTATGCAAAGGACATTAAAAAAATCCAACATTTTAAAAACAAAGGTTCTGTGGAATAGCTACCAGTAAGTCATACCAATAATGGCAACACTGCTATGAAATTGGCTCTCTAAGGAATTGAGAGATGAAAACCCTTACCGAAAGCTTTTTAAGTGCTTAACAGAAAATACTAACCACGGAGTTGCCAACCATTAATGTAGGTTTGCCTATAGAAACGCCAGAACATAGACAGTAAGTGATAACCAGAGACCAAAGCACACACATACATCTCCAGAATTACTCAAGAACAAAAGTCATCCAACATACATTCCTTAAACATTTTGGCTGTTTGATTGACAGCTATTTTCACAGCCATAGTCACTGTTTCTGTTAGAATTTTCTCTAGCACTACGTGAAATTACTGTATCTGTAGAAGAACTTCCTCATGTTCAAATGGCCAACTTTTAAAATCATGGCCAAAGAATAAAAGTCAAATGGCCAGGAAAGAATCTATAGTTCATTGTTCAAAATAACCTTCATTCCAATCCCTAAAGTGCACACAGCACTAGCTTATCTTGCTTCCCTTACCAACCTGACCTAATCTTAGTTTACTGCTTAAAATTTTATACAAAGGTATGTTTCAAATGTTACTGACCTGTGGAAACCATAATTATCCATTGTGACTCTTCATAGCTTCTATTGTTTAGAAAAAAAAACAAAAAAAACCCCAGGCTTACTGAGTTCACAGTACACAGGACAAGCTTAATTTCCAATACCACTGAAAATCCTCTGGACATCTAGATTAAATATAGGTTCTGTCTTGGTTTACACAGCATTCATCCACTCTAAGCCATTTCATTCTTTCCTTTGCAAAATGGACAGAGTTTTTGAAACATGATCACCAAAAGTTTATCTACGCTGCAAAACAGAAAGTAGAAATTAATACTTAACCAGGTAAAAAAAGCCTCAGTGAGTGAATCCACAAGTCCATTTGCAAGGACAGACATACTCAAGTCTCTACTAGTTTAGGTGTACATACTCTGCTATACAGATGACATTACTAAAAGACTATAGGTAATATACTGCTGTAGTAAAAGATACTTGTATCATGAGACTTACATTAGGTGACGAGCAATGTATTTTTAAATCTCATATTATATAGTCCTCCTATTTAAAATTGCAGTGTGACCTCTTTCTCATACCAAAACCAAAGTGCCAAAGAAGGATGTGCAGCCAGAGATCAAGATTCATAGTTTAATACTAAAATTAATCATAGAAGAAATAAGAACTGCATTTCCTTAAGTTACACCTTTGTTCAGCAACAAGAGTAGCTAAATCAAGTTGCTGAACATAAATTATTTCTCAGACAGAGATGCTATCTGTGAGACTTCAGAAGTTCAGAAGGTTACTCTTAGGTAGAGGATATAAGTAGTTAAAACTAATGTATCTACTTTCTTAACAAAATATTATCAGAAAAAAGTTTCTTATCATGTATGTTTACCCACAAATATGTTGGGACATAGCTTTAAAACTTCTCCCTTCTTATCTCTTCTATCTCAAAACCAGAAATAATAATCTCTAAAGCATTACAAGATTTTTATAGTTGAAATATTTAAACAAATTTTAAAATAGTAGTAATTTTCCTCTTTAAATCCTAAATGAAAGACTTCCTTCAGTGTAAAGCAACACCATTCCAATCCTTCTGCAAAACATAGTTGTCTTTGCCCCTTCTTGTTACTTAATAAACTGAATGCATTTCCGCTTGATAATCTGAACATAGCCAGAAAGAATAAATGCTGCTGCCAGAACTATGTAATCTGGTTTAAACAGAAAACAGTCCAATCTATCAGTTTTTACGGTAAATGTAGTTGTACTAGGCACTCTGGGCTGAAGTCTTCAACATTTATGACTTACAGAAAGATTGGCAGCTGTATTAAAGGAAAACAAATTCACTCCTGATGAGATCAAGATGCCTTCCTTACCTATTAGGGACATATAATGATTATATGAAATTCAAGACAGTGGAAAAGTAAAATACTTACGGAACTTACTTATCAGATACTACATTATCTGAATATGATTCACCATAATAATAAATCAGATGAATACTGGCTATTAATTTAGAGCAAATATTTTATGTAAATTTTGTAACCCTAAAAGAGAGTAAAGGTTTATCAGTATGTAAACATAGAATGTTTATGGATATTCTTTGCATTGAACAAGGGGTTTTTTTAATCAACATTCAATTGACTTGTGTCTTAAGGAGGAGGGGAAAAAAAAAAAAAATATAAGAAAATCAGTAACAACAACCAAGACCACCAGATGCAGCAGAGGAAGTTCCCAGTGGAGCTCCACCTGGGCCTATGGAAACCCCAGTATTGCAGCTTTCATACATTAACATTTGTAAAATGTCATTCATGTTTAACAGAAAACAGAGCTATCCTTTCAATACTGTAGATATTCATATAGCAGAACTAAAGTATTTTAAGCGACTACAGTCATTTCTAAGGAAAAAAGAAAAGAGGTAGGGAAATTGCACTTTTATAATTTCTAGAAAGGAAAGAGAACAGATGTAATTTAGGTTTGTTTGGCAAGGTTTTGGTTTCAGGGCTTTGAGCACAGTAAAGCAAATCCTAACTTTCAGTTCAAGACATTGGATGAAATCTCATTTACTTCTTCCTATTCAGAAAGCTACAATATACTTGAGATGAAAGGCGTCTAAGTTGGGTACTAAACGAAGTCCAAAAATGTTTCTAGTAAGCAGGGGAGAAAAAAGAAAATATGTTTAAAACACAGCAATTTTAGATAATTAGCAAATAAGAAAATACAGTTGCTAAATGCACTGCTGTAACAAATAATTCTTGGTACATTAAAGACACCAAGTAAACAAATACATGGGAAGATGAAGGAACCACAGCCAACAGAATAAATTGTTGAGCCACCCAAGAAAAAACTTCCATTTTTATCCTATATGGAATATTTATGTACTTATGCACATACACACAGGTTTGCTTGCTAAAATTACTCATATTATCACAGTAAAGCTTATGAAATTGCAGCAGTAAACAAGACCACCATAATTTAAAAAGAAAACCAACAGAAACAATACATGACACACTAACTGTGCAGCTTCAGAAGCTGGGTGAACGGACCTTCCTTAAAAGACTGCAATCAAGGCAAAGTACTACTGCTTCATCCAGGCTCCACTGCTCAGGCATTCTGACAGTGATCTGGGGGCAACAGCAAAGCTCAAAGAGCACCTTGATGTATTAGTTCTTTCATTAATTAAGATGAATCTGTGGAACAGACACATCATGAAGGATAACTTGAAAATACAGATTAAGACAAAATAGCAACAGTGTATATTTAACTAACACATATCAGATTAAAAAGGATTATTCTAACACCAGAAGCAGTGTATGTGAAATTAGCACATATTGTGGGGAAAAAAAAAAAAAAAAAAAATTGAAGGAACAATTCCTTATTTGGATTCGGGAGAGAATTGATGTATTACACTTATCTGATGGAGAGGTTAAGCCTGTTCCTATCAGAAACTACGAGTAAAAAATCTGCCTTTGAAGAGCAGAAAGAAGAAAGCATTGAAATTTAAGGACACAGCCGAACACAATCACCCAAGGTGGTGATCCTTGGGATTCCTTTATTTAAAGAAAAATTGATGCTCCAGTGATCTGATTAGAATAGAAAGACTAAAGATGATCTGTGTCCTTTTCCTCACTTGTGACTTTTTAAATAGACTAATAATAAAAGACTTCTAATTGTCATAGTGAAAGACAGGATTGCTTTTCAAGTTTCAGAGGCTGGAATTACTTCCTCCTTAAAGTACATACCAAAAAGCAAACTTTACTGCTTTCCATATCTTAATAACTAATTCAAAAAAATCCATTCTTTTCAAGTTAGTGTTTGTTAAACAGAAAGAAAAAAATTTTCTGAAGACAATTTTGCACACATTTTAACACACACAGGTTCAAACCAGCAGACTGTCTACAAATGGAAATACTTGGAGGTGTCAAGACTGTAATTTTGTCCACAGTATGATTGCCTTTTTTAACTCACACCAAAGAGCCAATGAAATGTAGTTAAAATTAAGAATATTAGCTAAGTAGACCTTAAAGAGAGGGCATACCTTTCCTCACACAACATCATTATTGTTTCCTTGACTCTGCTATACGTTTTAGCCTGAACCCTTATATCCTCTAAGGTATGCCTCAAATCAAAGTATGAGGGACTTTTTTTTTTAACCATTGTTGTCTGCATCACAAGTGAGCCTTGCTGCACTTCACAGGCCATTTCTGAGCCAGAGATACTTATTGAGGAGGTGGCTCAGGAATATAGCAGTGGTGAGAATTTCATTATCAGTGATGCATTGTAGTGGAAAGTGCCCTGGACCAAGTGAGGCAGGATGTGTTAAACCACGCTGGGCAGAAGCACAAGGGAAGGGAACTCAGAAAATTTCTACAGGAAAGCTCTGCAACTATGTAGGAGATACCAGAAGTAGCTGCACCACTTGTGCTTTACCCAAACCTCTGAAAAACTGCCTATCATTGCCTCCCTAACTTTGAAGTAAAATATTTGGTTTTTATGAAGACATACAGTGTTTTCATTAGCTACTAGCCAAGGGATAGGTATTTTCCAGTTTCCTAAAGGCTTCTGGTTTCCATTCCATTATATATCACAGATTTAAACTGAAATACAGTCTTTCCTGTAACTACTGCAGTTACTCTACACCTTGATAAAGAAGTCACTGTTTCTTTTAAATTAAGGACCTCTCCAAGTGAATTCTTTTCAAGCAAACAGTTGTTGGCTGCACATGGAGACAGCAGCATCTTCACAACCAGTAAGTGAAACAGTCGTTGGACTCGTAAGAGTGTTAAAGTAAGATTTTAAGATACATATGCATACAGATATCTATACATAAATAAACTTCAGAGGTGTAATAGAGCTTGGTTAACTTGGTGTTAACCAAGATCAAAGTTAGTTAGCAGACAAAGGTTTCCTTCTCCATCATCTTTCTTGCTGGTGCATAAACAGACTTCTGAAAGAAATCCACAACAGTTCAAGCCCCTTTGAAGGCCAAATGTATTTTATTTTAGGTGTTAAAAGAACACCATTGACAGTGACTTGTATATTACTTCAGTATACAAGTGGATTACATTAAAACAAATATATAGTCATAAAGAAATCTTAATAAAAAATTATCATTCATGATAAAGATGCATAGCTGTTCTCTATGACAGAAAATAAGTTCAAAAAGAAAAAGCTTTACAAAAGGCTGAAAACAGGAATTGTATGACTGTTGGATGTTGCTACCAAAAAAAATATTAAAAAAAAAACACAACCAAACACAACACCCAACCCTGACCTTCTAGACCTGAGCAGCACAAAACAAGCTCCAGAATCCTGGGGAAGGGAAATCCTACAAGACAGGTTCAACAGTTTTCTCCCCCCAGTCCGACACACACAGCTTTCCTACTTCACAGATTAAGCAGCTCTTCTGTGTCCCTATTAGCATTTTCATCTTCTGTTTTCTCGGAAATGTGTCTCAGATGTCCCACATTATTTGAACAACATGAGGCATTATGTGAGTCATTCTGCAAGTAAGCACGGTCTACAAAGCTCCTGAGCAGAAACATACCTCTAGTCAGGCAGCAGAGTAAGAACTAATGCTCAAATAAAGCAGGAGGGGTAAAAAAAAAAAAAAAAAGTCCTATTAAAGGTGAAGCACACCGAGCTATATAAAATACAAAACACATCTTAATAGAAACTTTGTCATAATAAAGAACTTAAATGTTTCCATTTATTTCTTCCTTATCCATCTTACCATTTATATAGACACAGCTAATGAAACTGCTGAGCAGGGTAGCAAGTATCAAGTTCTATTTTAATCCTAAATGATTGAGAAAAAAAAAGGAAAGAAAAAAAACAAACTGCATTTCTCCTCTCAATGGCCTTTTATTTTCTTAGTTATGCTGGGAAAGAACTTTAACCAATCTTAAGTGCTACACCTGCAAAAACACTTGTGATGTATGAACAGGTACATTAATTGTTCCAAATACTGTTCAGCAATTGCATTTATAGACAGAAATAGCCTTCTTAGCATAACTGATGCTCCAGACAATTTCAGAGAGGTCATGTAGTCTTCACCATGAGAGCTTTTCGAAACCTAACTGGATAAAGCCCTGAGGAACTGGGTCTGCTGATCAGGGAACTGATTCCAGGGAGGAGTAAATTAGTAACACAGGAGAATGGCAGCTGGCACATTTTCCCAGCTATATATTATTTTTCCTTCTCACACCTATTTAAAGGAAAGCACTCGAGATAAGGCTCTCTCTGCATTCTCTGACAGGAAAAATATACCCTGGCAGATGACTTGTCTTTACCTTTTGCTGAAGAAAAAAAAAAGTGTTTATTGCCTACACACAACACAATAGATTTTTAATACTGAAAACAGAAAACAGATACAAAAGATAAGGACCCAATGCTAAGGATATTTTTCCTAAACCTACTACCCTATAGCTTTTTTAAACATCTAGCAGTAAGAAAGTACAACTATCACTGAGAATGATTCCAAAAACTAGATCAGCACTGAACAGACTTGTTTCCAATAGGAAAAAACTACACAATTTGACCTTGAACACTTGATGTTAGTTGCTAAAGCATGTTTTCTATATAAACATAGAAATGTAGAAACATACATAATTATTAAAACCTTTTAAAGTGAGGTAAAACCATAGTTGTCCAAAGCATGATAAGTATCCACAAGAGAACAACTTACAGTAAAAAATTATACTAACGTCCTCAAACCCTCCGCCTCAATTTTTGTTTCATTTAAAAGACTGGAGTTCCTACTCTAATGCTAAAAAGTGTATTTGCCTTTCTTGAGTGACAGAAAGATATGGATGTTCAAGATAAACTTCTGCAGTAACAAATTTATTATCTTTCGAGAGAAAGAATACACACATGAGAACAAAAATAATCACAGCACAAAACTAACAGAAGACAGTGAAGCAAGTCAGCATGTTCTATAACTAGAAATGAAAGTCAGTGACAGAGGCAAACAACAGGTATATGATACACTGCAGAGGATCCTATGGCTGAACTTGATACATTTAAATTTATTTTATTGTATACTTCTCCTGTAAAGAATACATAGGACAATACAATAAAGGAAAGTGAGAGCTATGCTAAAAATTTTATAGAATACATTATATTCTAATTATTAATTAGAATGAGTTAATAACAGAACATATAATATTCTATTACATTCTATAAAGTAATATTATAGAATATACAATATAGAATGGCTGGGATACAAACATCCACATAAACAAATACTCTAGAAACAACTGCACCTCAGTACTTTCCTCCTGTCACACCAATATACTCTCTGTTCTCAAGGGCCAAAAGGAAGTACAGTGTATCAGTTTTACTACTTAACTACAAGAAAGCAGTACATCACATTCTTTTTGAAGGACAGTTTAGATGCTGGAATAGTCAGATGTCTCCCTATCTATTTCAGCCCAGAAGTGCTTTATCCACAATAATTTCCCTGTGCTTGACAGCAATAAGGATATTTATTACTACTAATAAAATCCTTACATGAAGAGCAGTAAAGAGCCATCTACAGAATTGTGATGGCCTTTACTAATTAGCTGCATTACCTGTCTTCATCCACAAGAGGACAGAGTTCAGACACCTGCCTACACTTTGTAAATGTAAGCACCAAAGAGGTCTGCCTTGCATTGAGCACTTAAATTTGTGAAAGTTGAGAGAATTACTGAATATACAGAATTTATATGAGAGAACTACTAAATGTACAATTTGACGATTACCAAATGTACAGGAACTACATCTGGCTTAGGAAGTCCCTGAGCTGCAGATAATTGGAAGACAGGAGACTGCTTGCCCTGTTCTTAACCTCTTCCTCAGACATTCATTCACTTTCGGCTATGATCAGTTACTATACCGTGTTAAATCAAATAAGCACAGACACCCTTCTATTCAAATAACTGATATCTAAAGTAGTAGTTCAAAGTGTGTTAACAGCACAATATAAATAACAAATACCTAAGCAAAAAGGAAAAAAAAAAATCAGATGCCTGAAAATTTATTTATCTATGACAGACTTGTGGAAAAGGTCTTACCACTTAGAAGCCATTGTTAACCACTGACGAGAGCCATTAGCATATCACACCGAGGATGGATCCATCAAGACATTTTCCCCCGAGTCCAACGTGTGCTTACAGATGTGAGAGCAGACAGATGTAAACAGCTATGAGTCAGCTCGTATGTAGCCAAATATTGGAGAAAGCTCTCCAAACACAGTATAGAAAAGTGAAATACAGAATGCTGAAAAGAAAATGAGAAAAAACATAGTCAAACCTTACAAACTTATTCAATGGGAGATGTCAACATATTCCAAAAGCTTTAGAATTCTAATTTTTTTTCACTGAAAAGTCAAACCCAATAAAATTCTGTTACTTGTATCTTCAGAATTACTGTTCTGCTTAGATGTTTCTAAATGATCTTTTCCCCAAGAGAAAAATTAAAATTAATACCAAAATAAAATCTAACTTCTCACACTCAGCATTTTTATGTACATCCATTCTTTACGCAGAGTTCTAGTTGCACTTTAATTATGAACATCCTTTATTAATCATATATATAATTGCTCTCAAATGTGAGTAATTTTGAATCAACTTTTTCACATTAGTCTTTTTACCTCTTTTCTGATTTTTGTTGATTCTGTCCTGCCCCCCCACCCCTCTGCCTTGCTTAGCACGGGGAATGCGGTCAGAAAAAGAAACAAACAATACTTCAGTTTTGTCTCCCTAACAAAGCCTTGAGAACTTCTGGAGATTCCTTCACAACAGAAGTTTGTATGCAACTTGCATACCTGTCACAGCTTGCCTAAGCAGCAGAGTTTGGTTTTGTTCTTCTATAAGGCCAAGCTACACCAAAAGCCATCTTGTATTTTTAATTTTACCCTGGAGGCAGATCAAGCACTTTTAACTGCTTTTAACAACTCAAGTCTCAACCTGCAGCAGCAATCCACCGCTCCTGATCATCTAGTTTGTATGGAAAAAATTTTTTTAAAGTCACAGTGTGAAAATTTGCAAGTATGTAAAGAGACCTGTGCAGCCAACATGACTTTATCAGTGATGTAACACAAATACACTAGTTTCCTTTAGGGATGCCTAAACCATTCAATCATTGTGAATTCTTTTATGTATGGTTTGTTCCACTTCTTAATTAGTGTTTTCGAAAATACAAAAGAGAACCACATAATAAGTGAAATCTAAAGGCAAAAAGCCACATTCTGAAGATTTTAAGAGGTAAAAAGTTTAAAAGTGGGATTTAGAGACAAGCAAGAAAATTAGATAAGCTTTTGCAAATAGGAAGCAAGTTTACGTTTATATATAAATTGGGAACATGCTATGTAATTCCTTGGAAAAGCAAGTCAAGTTTTTTAAAGACTTGACCAGTTATAAAGGGAAATGTTTAAAGACGGATAAAACTCTAACTCTGAATTTTACCTGCTAAATTGCAACTCTAATAAAAACATCACCTGCTTTCTGTAGTTTGCATATTTGACAGCACAGTACATCAAATCAGCATCACTTTGTCCTCTTTAGATAGTTAGGGCTAGCAAACACCATTTTCTGTGCAGCAGAAATGTATGATCTTTCATCCTGCCTACATTATTAAACTGCACTGATCACTTTTTTTCCTCTTTTTTACCCTTTTTTAGAAAAGGGAAGAAGGCATTTAAATTAACTCATGGAAAACCTTACATCCACTCCAGTTTGGAAGCAAGTGGGTCAGCTGTCCTTTAACTCCTCTCCAATGACACTAACTGTGAATAGCACTTTAACAAAGTCAAAACCATGACATATTACTCTTCATAAAATTGAAAGAATACCCAGACAGAAATCCACCCTGGTGTATGCTGACATTTTAGCTCACTTTCTCAAGTGAAATGTACATTCACAGATACATTAGCCACTCTGTTTGGAGACTTCCCTCCTTACTGTGTCCAGAGCAAACACGTACATCTTCATTCTTCACTACGCCAGATTCATTCTCTCCCCCTGCCCCAACACACTACCCAATAGCCGAGCTGCTTAATGGAGAAAATAAAGATGAAAACCAACTTGACTGTCCAAGCTTTAGTACATTTCAGTTCAGCTGACAGAGTGTTTGGAAAGAGCCCAAATGGTGGAAAGCACAAGAAAATTAATCTAAGGTATTTTATTTTTTTAGTGGTATGTACTGAGCAATAATAAACTTACAAACTTAGAATCGCAACTGCTGCCCAGAACTTCAAGTACAACTAGAGTTGTATTCAAATACAACCTACAATATCCTACAGAATAATCTGATCAGATTAAGTCTGACTACATGAAAAAAAGGTATTGGTAAAAGTAGCAGTAAGGTCAAAAGTCTCCAACGGATATGAGCAAAGCTTACAGTAACTGCAGCATACTGCTGGAGGGAAGTTCATTGGAAGTTAAAATGTAACTATACTTTATTAGATTTTAAGTCAAAGGTATCACACAGGTGGAGGTTCAGTGTTTGGGGTTCACCCCTATGAAAGATTTATGAAAAGCTAAGAAGCAGAACATGACAAAACGACACAATGTACTCAAAGTATAAAAGGTTAGCTAAGTTCAAAGTATAAGAGGTTAACTATCATAAGGTTTTAAAAAAATAATTCAAAGGACACTGCTGCTATCCCTAAGTTTTCATACTTTAAAAAATTAATTTAGAACTCCTCTAACATCCTGAATTGGAAAACACAGCTACAAATCCAAGCAACGTCAAACCTGTCCAAGTAACAGCACATATAACTTTAATTAGGTGAACTTTTTTTTTGGGGGGTGTTTAAAAGAAATTTTTTATCTCAATTATTTTCAAGTTGATATATTACATTCATAGAAGACCAAACTTAACTTTACCTTTTGAACAGCAATTAGATGCTCCAGTACAACACACTGCCGTTGCTAAGTGTAGGAGAGATGGTACAGAAGACCACTTCCAAAAAATTCAGGGAAGGGGATTAAATGTTGCAGGAAATCGAAGTGTTGGCACCTGTATTTAAGAAGATATGTACAACACACTAAATTAGGGCCTTTCTATAATTGCTGCCCCAAAAGACTTAACGGGATGAGACTTCAGAAGAAAGAAATACTAACAGTTTTAACCAACTGCTAGAGCAGTGTTTTCCGTCCTATACATCCTCTGCAAGCTTCAAAACGCTGAAGGTAGAATAAAGGCAAAGATGAATATTAGTTTTTAAGATATTATTTTAAAGATTACAACAAAAAGTTGCTAATAAACCAGTTTAGGGGCAAAGAAAATGGCACCGTGGTCACTTAAAACACACAACTGACCTGTACCTTTGGCGTTTCATAGAGCTTGGCTAAGTAACTTGATATCACAAGCACTCCTAACAGAACACACTACGCCTTGTGAGCTCTGGTCCTCTGTCACTGTTCCCCCCAAAGTGATGGCAGATGCAGTAAGAGCCCATACAATGGAGAAACTTATCAGGCCACAGGGCAAGGGACAACCAGGCTTCAGCTCAAGGCTCACAACTTACACCACCCCCTCATGCAAGGGGTAGAAGGGAAAAAAAAAAAAAAAAAAGACATTTTAATTATAACCCAGATTATTATACAACATATATATAACCATATATAAGACTTTCCTGTTACAGACCAATTAAGCTTTTTTTCTACTACAGCACTGGGAAATGCTACCAGCACATCTGAAAGGGACTGTCCAGCTCCTCCAATCTCCCAACCTTCTTTTCAGCAATAGCCTGCACAGTTAGACTGTACCTTCCTTTCTTCCCAAATAAGTGATATTAGTGGCTATACCAGAAATTACAAAAAAAAAGTTTAAGAGCACCTGAATATTACAGAAGTTGTTTCTAAGATAACTACCCCATGAGACTGGATTTTATAAGAATAAAAAGGGGGAATGAAGCTTTCCAGGTTGCTGATATCCAAATGTGCCCCCTTTCTTTACTGAAGCTTGGCACACTTTATCTTAACAGAAGATTTTTAGTAACAACTCGGTTCTTTTGCTTCTTGTAAAAGTTCTGTGTTATGTGATGACTTAAGTGTTATGAAATGCTGTCAAGAACATGGTGGTCATGCAGTACTTTCTCAATTTCACCAATCTCCTTGTGGAAACGCAGCCTTTTTTCCACTCCATGATCCACACAACCAGTGAGGCTGGGTGGCTGACAATCAATTAACTACAGGAAGCACGAAAATCGTAAACAGGAGAGGAGCAGTGGTTTCCCATGCAAAAAGCAAGCCTTTTGGGGGCTGAGGCAGGGGGTGGTGAGAACAACTTCATTAAACACAAATATTACAACTGGAAGATGCATAGATCATAGGCAAGAAACCAATGTAGGTTCAACTTCTACATAACTGGTGCAGAAATGAGATAACGCTCATGAGGCAAATCAAGACACCTATGGGGAATCATGGGAAAAGAAGAAAAGGATACATAACTCAGTCATACCAGAAGGCTGGAATATAGCCAAACATCTGCACCTGAGAACTATGTTTGTTATACTGGTTCAACACTTTCTCTTCATAAGAGAATTTGTAAACTCCATTTACAAACTTACAAACCTCAATTGAAAAGACCTCCATACAATCTGCATTTGTAGTTGAGAAGGATTTGCAAGATAAACCTCAGAGGAGAGCTTGGTGCCAAATGTGTAATAACTTGACCATGATAACTCAAGTTTTAAAATATGTACTTGCATTCTTGTTTCCATAGTTAGCACTAAGAACAATTAAGAAAAGTACATCAATCACAAATAATATCAATTGGGCCAGTGCCTGTTCTTTAAATTTTGATTAAAACATTTTATATTTTGGAATCTCATTTCAGAGTATTAGAAATATGCCAAAATAGGTGTGTTTTTACCAGAGCACAGTGGATATTTCTATCTAGGCAAAGACCTTTCAAGTCTCTCAGATTAGCCTCTTAATAAAAATTGTCTTCACGAGTGCCACAGCCCAAGGAATTGACTGCCTTCAGAAATCAGTGATGAAAGACTTGCTCATTTACACCTTCCCTTGATGCGAACATCCACTGTCTCCCACCTTTACCCCTGCTATTTTCTGATTATTGATTTAGAGAAGTGTTTCCTCAGCTGTAGTACAGAACCAATGATTTTACTTTGGGCCTCCCAGAAAAGTGACCTTAGTTATTTTCTATTTTACAAACTGTAAATTGGGACTAGCTGTCTAAGAGAAAGTATTTCTGTGCTGCTTTTCAAGAAACTGCAAAATAAGTGTCTAATCTGCAAGTGATCTGCAGAGGACCAAGAATGTATAGCTCTCTTCTGTTAACGTCAGAGGTTGTAAGAAGTCCATATATTAGGACTACCTCAAATGGATGTTGCTTCTACCAGGAAAACGGCTAAAACTAAGTCTGTGCCACCACAAATGTTTAAAAATTATACACAAATATTTCAGAGAGGAGTAACAAATAAGACTCCAGCTTCACTTATCTTATGTCACCACCTAGACATTTATTGTCACTTGTTCCTTCTTATTTCACACACACTGGCGAGGGAAAATGGCAGACCATAACCAACAGCAACAACCATCTTCTTCCTCAGATGCACTGCCGCCTGTGACAATAAAACAAAACCATGTATCTAGAGCATTTACAGTGGCTCCTACTAAAGCTCTCACATCATTAATCTAAACTCCACCATTCAACCACACCTACATTAACAAAGTTTCAGCAACGGGAAAAGAGAGAACTTCCATAAGTGTGCAGTATAGGCAAGGAGCCTCAAATTCTGACCTCTGCACCACCACCACTAACTATAGGAACAACAGAGAATATGCAAAAAATGCCAAATGGCTCTAGAAGCTAAACTCCTTTTCCTTTTTACAAAATAAATTGCAAGCACAGACTAAACCAAAAATTAGCCTGTAAGCATGAAACTAAATAATTAAATCCAAAGAGTTTGTATCATACCTTCAAACTGCTTTTGCCATTTTCCTACTTTTGAAAGTATCTCAGACCAAAACCAATAATCCTTTTCAATTCAATAAGCTTTTGGAAATCAATGCCTAGCAAGGTTCAAGCACTTGGAACTACAGTATGAAAAAAATCAACAGCTTATGTACTGCTTTTCCTCCCTTAATAGATTGTTAAAGCTAAAAATACATTCTCTTTCTTAAAGTGCCAAAAACTATTAAATTACTGACCAGTTTTATTACTGTGCCTGTACAAAGAAAAATACATGGCAATAAATTTTTTCTTTAACTATTATATACCATGAGGAGGAACCAACATGAACATTATGCACATTGAGTACCAAAGCCTATATGGTTTTAAATAAAAATTTTTTAAAAAGTTAAAAAAAATCCACAACCCAAACCCCCACATTATTCCCTTGAACAAAGTAGAAAGCCACTTTACTCACTCCTTCCTCTCAAAGCAACTTCAATAGAGGTTAAACTCAGGTCCTATATATAATAGTATATGCTAGTAGTTCTTCAAATATGCTGACCAGACAAAGTTGAAGTTTAACAGTTAGGAGATTTCTTATCTACTCAAGCAGTTGCAGAAGTAGTGCTTAAACTGATATATCTCAATCTAGTGCAATATTCTCTGGCTTCTGAAAAACTGATATAGATATAAATACTATAGAAAAGGCAGCAGTGCTAAGAGCTTTCAAAATACAATATGAGGCCTTTGTTATATTTGAAGACCATCTCTACTCATTCTTTTTTCTTAAACCTGAAGAGTTCGTAGTCTGTCTTTAAACGGGCTGAGACGTGAACTTGCATTTTTACTTTAACAGAAGCTCAAATAAGCCCAGTCTGCATTCTCCAGTATGACAATAAGATAAACAGAAAAGTAGTTGAAATATTATTCTTGTTTCTAGGCATAAAACGTGATAAAAGCCCTACTGATATTCTCTCTCTCCTCTGCATCCTACTCTTCTCATAGCAAATGCATATTAGTTTTCAAACAGCCATCTGCTAAATTCAAAATATCTTTTGAGGACTTGTGTCGCTAACACATGCCAGTTCTTAAACTTAGAACACCTGCATCACTCTACTTAGAGTCACGTAACGATTTTATGCCTTTCAACTATATGACTATATGCAAGAATTTTATATACTAGATATGGTTTTAAGGGAGCATACAGTAAAAGCTACTGTAAAAGGATAGGGGCTAGGAAATATTTGGAAACAGAACTATTTATTCTTAAGTTTAAAATGAGAGTCAAGAGAACAATAACTTGCACTATCAGCAAAACATGGAATGTACTATGCAGTACCTTCTTTAGATATCCTCCCAGGAGATGCAAGGTTGGGCTTCAAATTGGATCAAATCAGTTGTACACAATTTACCTCCATCACCACAGAAATACAAGTATAATCTGTGCCTACCTGACGGCTTGTTTACAGATTCTGAATAACAGACTATAATATTAAAGGTTGATCATGACATACAGTAAGAGGAACGTTTACAAGTGTTTTTAAATCAGGTTCATTTTCTCCCTAGTACAACAAATGTCCAAAAGTATGCAAAAGTGTTAAATATATAATGGTAGGTAAAGACTCTCAGATTCTTCCCCCAAGAGCTTGTTCTATTAATTTTGTGCTTGTATCTACCTAGGTTTCTGTTTCCATGCTTGCTATCCACCACTTCTCACCTGTACCAGTTATTCACCTATTAATTCTGCAGGTAGGTACATGTAAATATATACATACACACAGAAACATATGTATCAACTCCATCTGAAGAAACACCTTCGACCCCCATTTTTATACGCAACATCTACCACCAAATAGGTTCAGATGGGGAGGCAGAGTTGAGGTCTAAACTGAAGAAACAGAGGGGCAGGATCTCCATGATCTCTATCTGCAGGAAACGGAGAAACAGGTTTGCCGTATCTGAGTGATGGTGTCAGGGAGGCCTACTCTTACTGCTGCTACACCCAAGATCAAGAGCACCCATTCCCAACTCCTTCCTCTTTATGAGCTGAGGTGGGGCACCCCGGAGCTCCCTGAGTCACTGCAACAGCACCAGCCGATGGGACCAGCTACTATTCATCACACTACCCCAGGGAATAAACAGGCCAGTCAGCAGTCACAATGCACAGAACAGTAACTCTTCATCTTTTTGGATGATGTCTACAGAGGTGGAAATCTTACCATTTTTGCTTACAGCAATCTTTTTTAACATGATCACCATTACTGGCAGATTAGATAAATTCAATTTAAGATAAAGGTAATTGTGTCAACATCAAAATGTTCAGCTGCCACAGACACAACCCTAACAGTTCTTTCTGATTTAGCACAGGATCAGAAGTGGTGTTGATAAGTACTATTCTCATACAAGACAGATAAAAATGTCTAGGAACACTTCAACCTATCTTTCATAGTAGCTTCTCTACAGATAATCAGTCTTTGTCCAGGTGTACTGTTAACTGCAAGTCCCCTCTAGGGCATGGTATCTACAAAAACAGATGCTGCTTCATTTTGCAAAAGTGGGCAACATCACTGGAGAAATAGTCAATCTTTGCAAAATCATCTTCAAATGTGAATTCCCACGACCTGGTTTTATCATAACGTTTTTAAGCCTTGTGGTTCAGATATTACCTTTTTTTTTTTTTTTTAATGAATTATGCTTCTCCTATTACCTTTTAACAGTTTCCCACATTGAATTACTACAGACTTATCTTTTGGACCAAGTACAACAAACTATCTGTAGGTTTCACCACTCTCACCAGGTCTTATTTTATAAACATATCCAACATGATATTCAGTCACTCCAAACAAATAAACAACTGCATAGGGCTGGCAAAACCCTCACAACTGTTGTCTTTGAGACTACTACAAAAAACAAGTAGTGAAAGACCAACAGCAGTAAGTCTTCTGTGAAAGGCTAAACAAGCAGGGTTGACTATTGCAGAGCAGGTCTTACCCATATTCTCACAAAGATCTTTTCAGTACATTTTTGCCTCTAAAAATGGTACCCTTCTTTCTGCTCTTCTCCCTTGCTTATTCACACATTGCTAAGGGATCTCTGAGCTCCCTGAACACTTTCTGCATGAGTATGACTAGCATCACTCCCATCATGACCTGAAATACTACGGTAGGCCTAAGGACTGTTGGCAACAGTGATACTCATCAATGCTGTATTCAACCTAAAGCTTTTCTTCCCATTTAACATAACATACTTGAGTAGTAATTTTTTTGTTGTTCTAAGTTGCAGTTTATGAAGACAAAGCAGAGAAGCCTCAAGAGGACTGAGGGAAGAAAACAGGATCCTAAGGTTTAACAGCAAGGTATTTCCACCAAAGCATTAAAAGACCTCTATAAATTCCTACTGGAACCTCCCCTGGAATGCTTCATGCAGGTCTGGTCAATGCATGCTAAAAAGACTAATTTATATATGAAAGAAGACAGCAGTGGGATTTTAGGATGATCAGGTGAACAGGAAACATCTCACCCAACCAAGAGAGAAGTCTGGTTTATCTGGTTTAGCAAAATTATACTATTACACTCTAGAAATATACTGAAGGTAAGGGAAATACACACTACCAAGGAAGAATTGCTATTTAAGCAGAAAAATAATGTTGGCAACTGCCACTGACAAACTGTTTTAACACCTGGGAGTATTTGTAATTTTTCAGGTTGTATGTTATTTAATGCTGAAGCAGTCTTCCAATAGTTAGATGATAAAACACACAAAGCTTGTTTTAGTACCTGTCATGTAACTGATTAAAAACAAAGAAGAAAATAGGAGAGAAAAAGGTCCCAGACAAGTCTTGTCCCATTTTCTGGAAAACAGGGAGAAAGAAGAAAATAGGTCACCACACTAACTGCTAAGTGACTAGCAGTAGCACTGAAGTGTGCATGTCAATAGTCCCAAGTCTCCTGCTACAGACTGCTGAAAAGCCAACTATTTTAGACTAACCCAGGCCCAGCTCTGAAAAAGTACAGGCCACCTACACTTGTACAGACCACCTGCCAAAACAGTGGCCAGAACGGCAGAAGAGCGGTACTCCTGTGTGGAGATCTGCACAAACTCCATACAGACCAGCTTTGTCTATCATTGCTAACTGCAAAAAACAATTCACGTTGCTCACACTGACAAGGGCAAGAATACTGATGTAAAGAACAAACCATTAAAACCCCAAAGCTTACAGTAACAGCTTCTGGGCACTAGGCCACTGTATCAGACCAAGTATTTAGACATTTCAGAGAACCTCAAACTAAACTTTAGAAGTTTATTTTTTAAACAATATTTGTTCCTCTTCCATTTTTGCATGCAAACATAAAACACTAGAAAAAAATAGGATATAAACACAAAAATCCCTCAAAACTGAAGCCATGTCAAGAGCAGAGTTTTCAACTAGTTTGAGTCAATTTATTCCTTTCCAGTATCTTCCAGTGACAGTACTGGACACTTGCTATTGGAGACTGTATTCTGTCATTCTTCCTGGAAGGTGTTCATGTCAGAGGGAATTAGGGATTATAATAGATTTGAGGGAGGGGAGGGAAGGAAGGACAACACAAATCTTAAAAGAGACAGAGCTATATGGCAGTACACAGACACTTCGAGAACTATCAAACACTGGGATAAGTGAGCTAAATACTAGAAAGAACTGCTATTTTAATCAATAAAAATAGGCAGAAGCAACCTTAGCTGAGTCAGTCTGGGTAACATCTATTACTGGAGTTCACTGGGATTTGGAGTCAGACCAGACAAGAATAATGCTGAATCCTAAAACCTAACATTGCAACACTACTTCTCCAGCCCATAGTCATTCCTGGGAGGATTATTACAAATACAAAAGTCATAAAGGTTCAAAGTTTTTCAGGTGTGAGTGTGCAAAAGCGGTAAAAAACAATAAACTACAGCTAGGCTGTGCACTAGGCCAGCTGCCCTCCCGCTGATGGATAAGTTACACTGCATCTCCTACCAGTAAGGCAACGGGAGGCCAATAACTACAGTTATGGGGTCACAAACCCTGAACCACTATCCTCATTTGTCTCACAGCAACTCACATAATTCGCATGTGCATATAGCACCTTCCTCTTGCATTATCTGCATGCGACACCTATGGGTTCTGTTAAGCTAAGGCTTAAATATAGACAAAAATTGCTCTCAGCTCTCTAAGCCAGAGGGAGCGTATTACATGCTCATGTTCTGTATTGTGTGAGTCTACTGAAGTGTAAAGTTTGCCAACATGCCTCTTCAGGAACTTAGACAAAAAAAAAAAAAAAAAAAAAAAAAAAAAGTCATTTAGTCCTTTGTGCAATAATGAAGCAGCCACATCACTAGACAAGATGACCAAGATAAAACTCCCCAAAATACAAAACTAGATAAAAAATAGGCAACTACAGATGCAGAATACGCTCTTTTCCAAGTTGTTTTCCTCAATGCATAGCCATGGGGGGGGGGGGGGGGGGGGAGGGAAGTGTAATCATAATCTTCTTAAATTCTTAGAAAAACTAAATACAGACAGTGTGTTCTCAACTATATTAGCAAAAACTTCGAACATACCAATTAATTTTACCCCCAAAAATTAAAAAGACTAACACAGTGAAAAAGAAATGTGAGGACCACTCTTGAGCTGTTGAGGCCTAACAGGATGACCCTGGAAAGTGTTAATACAGTAACATGAAAAACAGAACAGTTCTACTTTTTGCCTTACAGCCCTACAACCCTCCAACTTCCCTCCTCATGTATGCTATTACATGAGAACTAGCCTTCACCATGCTCTGGTTCGCCTAGGCTAGCCACACACAGTTAGTTGAATATTTCAACTTTACCTTAACTAACCCCACAGAATAATTAAACAACTTTTCTTTTGAAATGAGGTTCACCAACAATCTTCCACAACATCCCAAAGCAACAACACTGTGCTCCAAGGAAACCAATTCCAGAGAGAAGTCAGCACAGCCTTTAACTAAATCCAACGTGGAGTATAAATAAGGAGCCATTCACGGCAGCAATTCACCCAGGAAAGTCAGTTGTCTACTGACAACAGCCATCAAGTACCACGAACTAAGGGGCCTCTACACACCATAGATAAAGGAAGCTTTTGACAGTAAGAATGTCACGCTCATCTTTAAATACGTGACTTACTTAAACCTGCAACACAATTTTTACCGATGAGTTTGTTTCCTTCCTGTGATAGTGGTGCACGATAAGAACTGGTGTGTGGTTTCCCATCATTTGCTCAACAATCTTCCTCAGAGATTCTGAAGTATTCAGGGCATATCCTCAGCATGGCAGTAACAACACAGAAGCAAAGCATCTGAAACAGTCTACTGAGGAAACAACACATTGAGAAAATACTTCCTAAGTTAATTCCACTCTTCACTCAACCCACAATCAGCAAATCACCTTCTTTATCAGTACTCTATACTCTCTATATTACTTGTGCCCACGTGAGTGGCTCTTCACCTACTACCTCATTAACTTACAAACACTTTACTCTTTCTGGTTTGTATTTACATGAAGATGATTTACCATCTAAGTCTTTCTCACTACATGAAGTCTGAGCTTGGGAGATGTGCAATGCACGTAAGAGTAAGGAAGAACCTGCTTTCTGCTTTAGCATATCTCTTTCCTAAGGCATATTTCAGATTTGTAATTCTGAAGGAAATCTAGGTTACACTCTCGCTACTTCATCTCCAGACCGCCTTACTGTTCCTTAAAACTGTATTAGCAAACTGCTTTTGCCACTTGGTATGAGTGACCACCAAAATATTTTGGGTGGGTTTTTTTTTTTTAATGTTTTCCATCCGATTCCTTAGGTGGTTTTACCTGGAGCTATCCCGATTGCTGGACCACTGATTTCTGGTTAAGATACAAACTGATTTATTCACCAAGCAGTTGTCATTATAACCAATAAAAATAATCAAAACCAAAATACTGTAAGTACATATACATGGAAGCAGGAGGAAGAAAAATGAATTAAGCCCCTACAGTACTTACAGCCACATTGGTAACATCTATGTGACACTGTAAAATGAACCTTTAAGACGCTGTCAAAACCAAGTCTGGTCCAACAACACCTTAAAGTGCCTCCTTTAGCGAGGCGCTACGCACTGCGCGAAGGGCGCGCACACGCGTATCTTACTCAGACGCTCGGGATTTTCAAGTAAATTTCACCTGAAGGGCGGGGAGCCTGGCCAGCGCGCGGAGGAGGGGCGCGGGCAGACGGGAGCGTCGCCGCCCGCCTGAGCCGCCCGTTCCACCCGAAGCCGGGACGCGCGTTTCTCCGCCGGAGCTCCGCCGCGCCCGCGCAGCCCCCGGGCACCCCCCGCCGGCGGCGGGGCGGGGCCGGGAACAAAGCCCGGCTCCGTGCCGCCCTTCCCGCTCCGTCCCGCCATTCCCGGGCGGCCTGGCGCACGCCCGGCCCCGCCATCCCCCGCGGGGGTGGCTGCCTCGGCGGCCGCCGAGCGGCACAGGCCGGCGGCTGCCCGGCCCCGCCGCCGCGGGGGACGGCCCGAGTCAGTCGGACGGGTGCGGGCGTGGGGCGGGAGGAGCCCGGCGGCGGCTGCTTTCCGCTCGGCCCGCGGGGGCTGTGCAAGAGCCGCGCCCACCCCGGGGGCTCGGGGAGGCCCCCGAGCGCGCCAGGAGAGGAAGGCCGGGCACGCACCCCGCGCTGCACGGCCGGGACCCGGGCGGGAAGGGGCGGAAGAGGGAAGGCGGGAGGAGAGGGCGCGGGCCGCGGAGGGGGCCGGGTGAGGCTCCGTCCCCCCGGAGTAGGATGGGGCCGGAGCGCCGGCCCGGCGGGGAGGCGGCCGGGAGGCGCCAAGCGCACGCCGGCACCGCCGAATCCCTCCCCACCTCCGTTCGCCCCCCCTCCGGCGGCGGCACGGTGCGCTCCCCTCCCCGCCGCAAACAAAGCGACGCGGGCCGGGGTCCGGGCCAGCGGCGGGAGTCGCACGCGGCGTAACCGCCTCCCCTCACCCCACCGCCCGCTCCGTTTCCGTCAGAGCAGACGGTCCCCTCCTCCCCCCACCTCGGCCACGACCGGGTCCCAGCTCCGCCGCCGCCTCACCTATCCCACCGGTGGAAGCGCTGCTTCCCGCCGCAGCCCCGGGCACCGTCGCCTCAGCGCGGCTACAGTCCCCTTCAGAGCGACTCTGCTGGGAGCCGGTGAGCGACTCGCACCGCCAGCATCCCCCGCCGGCTTTATCCCGACCCTGCCTCTCCCCTCCGGTAACTCGACGGTCCGGCTCGTCCCTCCCGCCCCCCCCAGCTCCCCATTGGCGAGCGCCGCTCCACCAGGAACCGACGCTCACTGGGGCAGGCGCGCAGCACTCACGCGGGGCCGCCCCCCCGCCCCCTCCCCGTTGGCTCCCGAGCGTACCGCCCGCCCTCCGGGCCCCGCCCCTCTTGACATCTCGGCCAATCGCAAGCCGCAAAAGGAGAGCCAAGCCTCCGATTGGCGGCGGCTGTCAGCTTCCTGCAGTCGCGATAGGCCGAGCTGGCGGTCAGTTCCGCGTCTCGGCTAGCCCGTCCGTGGGAGCGCTCTGAGGCGCCGCGCCCCCCACTCGAGCCTTCCCCGGCGGGCGAGGGACCGCGGACAAACTCCCGCCTAGGCAGCCCGTCCATGGCGGGGAGCGCCCCGGCCCCCAGCGGCTCCCCGCAGGGCGGCGGCGGCCTCGCCTGGCGGGAGGGCGGCCTCAGACGCCAGTGGGGCAGGCACAGCCGCCTGCAGCCCAAGGAAGTCTCCGTGCCCACGGTGAGAGCAGGACCGACCGCCGTCGTTAAAAACAGTGAGGAAGGCCGGTATCGCCGAGGTCGCCGGGAACGAAACGGCCTTCCGGGGATGTAGCACTGCGGCTGGGGAACATCAAGGCAGTTTCCTCGCTAACGAAGCGACGAGGCCCTGCTGGGGTCCCGCGTGACCGGCTGTGCTGTGCCCCTGCCGGGAGGCCGCTCTCCCGGCCCCCTTTCGCCCGTAGGAAACGGTCGGAAAATACGCCCTTCCCCCAAGCGAATAAGGGCAAATACTTGCGTCTCCGCCAGTTTCACAAATGCTTAGATACCGCCTTTTGGCCAGAAATTTTTCGCGTTGTTCTACCAACGCCAACCTCCGAGCTTCCTACGCAGAAGTAGCCTGGCTCGGAGGAAGCCTGCGGGGCCGGGTAGGGCAAGGCCCGGGCCGCGGGGACGTTTCCACCGCCCGCGCCGCGGATTTAAACACTGGCTGCTTTCGCCATCGGGACTTGACTTTGATTTCACGTCGTTCCCCCAAGGGCCAATCTGCAAGGTCTATTGTAACGCGAGTGACACAGACGGAAAGGCAATGTAACGAGATAATTTACAACAACATCCTCAGAAAATTTATCTGATACTGGGACCAGCCAGGATTTCACTAATACCACGGGTCTGGTGGCTGAATGTATTTCTAAACAATGTGAAGATTTGGGAGCCGATAGTAATACAAACAGGAACAGTACCAACATTAATATTTTAAGTGGTTAGAAAGTAACTATCTTCTCTGCTGAAGTGACTCAAAACTTTCAGGCTTGAAAAAAGGGGGGGAAGTAAAAATAAATACATGTCAAGCATGATAAAGTAACACCAGATCTGAAAAACAGTATTAGAAAGGGTCCTGAAGTCACCATTTTACCACTGTCAAATATAAGCCTGTCTTGCAAGTCCTGTGCTATAATCAGCATATCCAACAAAACAGAACTGAGTAAAAAAATTGAGCTTTTAACAAACAACAAATGCACCAGCACAACAGTTACCAATCTCTGTTAAGAGAAGTTCCAAGTTTTCTGGTTTATTTGGAGTAAAAGGCTCCTTCATGCTCAACTAGTCACATCCGTGTGCTGCACACCCTTAAGACAGAAAATATACATACATCAACTTACAAAAACTAGTAGGAACAAGAAAGCAGGAGAGGAAAAAAATAACGATATATTGGTAGATGAGAAGAATACCTCAGGTTAACATTTTCCTGTAGATTTAAGAATTTTGTTAAAACAGAATAAAAATTACTCCATTCACAAATTGTGCCACAGTCTAATTGCTGGGTAACAGAACACCTAACAAGAAAAACAGGATTCATTGCTACTGGCGTTGTGCATAATTTGTATGTGACGAGGTGTTTCTGATTTTGAAGTTATGCCAAGCTGGGAGCTCAGCCTGATCTTTGCAATAAATGCATATAGACCCATGTAATTGAAACGAGAGCAACTGAACCTCAGCGCCAATGAAAAACAGACCATTGGTATTTAGCCCGGAGCACCTGAACTTTATAGGATGTACAATCATACCACTTTCAGAACCCAGATTCTCCTATTACCTGCCCGCTTTACAAAAGAGCCCTGAGGATTAGTTAACATGTAAAGTACTTTTCAAAGTACGTTACAGTACCAGTTATTATTAATAGTAATTATTATCAACGTGGGTAAAGTCCTTACTAATTGAGGCTTTGAGGATCAGCTCCACAGACACCCACTCTTGGTTCTTGCTGATGTGCCATAATGCTTCAGGCAAATAACTGATTCTTTGTTTGCTACCAGTTGTAGTAGTTACAACAATGCTCTATTTTGGTATGAAGCACTGTTATTTCCTCATTAGGGAGAGAGTGGTTTTTCCAAATACAGTCCTGTTAACTCTTGGCAGCCACTGAAGAATCAGAAGCTCTCAGCTGTTCTGTTTTACTCTATTGTCCAGAGCACCAAGCAAAAAATAACAGGAACAGTAACAAAAAAAGTCACCATTCCAGCTATCTACTTGAGCACATACATTTCCAGTACTTGTTCTGGCAACTTTCCTTACCAGATCAGTGTATACTCCAACTCTTTCACACGTCTACTTGTTTCAGTTCTGCAATATCATAAAACTAAACTTATTTGTTAAGCCACCTCTTCGTTCTGCAGTGGATCTGTATGAAGCCTGTTTCTAACTCGAACAAGGGGATGGAAAGAATTTATCAGAAAGGTAAGCTTTTAAATCACTGACAGTCTACATATAACTCAACCTAATAATTCTTGGGCTCCAGTTTCAAGAGTTCTGAATATTCATTCACCAGTTTTGCAACTGCTACAGTTAGAAACCATCTAACTTTCACATCTTCCAACTTCTGGTTACATAAGTAATCAGTTCACTTTAAAGAATCTTATTGTTTGAAAGTTTTGCCTTTTCTTTCTTTGAGGCATCTCCTTTGAAATAAATTTCTAAAAGTTAACCATCAAGTTTCAGTATTACAGTACTTTGAATCTCATATACTAATCACTCTTGGATGATACGAAGTCACAAAAGATAAAAATTTTACTCATAGATAGGTGAGTTGCAATACATCTAAAAAGATTTATTTTTTTTATCCTGAGGCACTGCAAAAATACGTAACTTCCTCTTTACAAATAATCTGTCAGTTTTATAGATTGCACATGTTTAAAACCACACACAAAACAGCAATTAGTTGCTGAAACATGGAATTGTCATTGTGCATGTCATTAAAACAAACAGCTCAAAACTCCCTGAGAAATGTTACCTTGTCATCTCTAAAGGACTACTCATAGATTTTTAAACAAAAATACCATATCAGGTAATGGCACCTGTCAAAAGAGAAGGTAGCGAAAAGAGTATTCAAGAGATTTATAGATTTATAGAAAGGGGTTAAAAATCTAGTCTTAAGCCTTGCCTGAGGACACGATTTTATGTAATGCATCAGGACTTGGCAATACCATTACCAGTTTTAAACCCAGGTTCTCAGTAGTTGCATGAAACATGGCAAGAATGTAAAGGAAGTGGTAGAAGCAGACCAGAAGATAAAAAGGGTGTCCTTGTTAAGATTTATTTCTATGGGTGAACTTCAAAAAAAGGCTTGAGGACAGAGAACAAAGGGCCAAGGATGCGGATATACTCTGCCATCTATGCTGCGTATGGCTGTACAAATGCAGTTCTAAACCAACAAATGGATGTATGTAACCAGGTGAAACTTATACATTCTTTTTAAGTATCTCAAAAGCAGACTGTACTAGGTAAGATTTTTGAGAGGATGGTAAAATCACCATTTCGCTGGATGACTTTAACTCTTTATTCCCATTGGAAGTCTAAGGGACTTGGGGATAGTGAAGTGAGAAAACTGAATGGGTAACTATTCATTTTACAATGGAGAGGCAAAACTGCTCACAGTCATTATTTTCTTCAATAAAGGAGACCCATAGCCATTTCCTCCCCACTGAAGCTCCATGCTCAGAGAAGGTGCAGTCCATAAACATGTTCTACCCTACAAAAATGCAAGCTTTAAAAACCCATTGTATTCTTTGCCTAGAATGTATTGAAAGCTAAGTGGGAAGAAGCATGAAAAAAATTGCCTTAGTAAGTGTCCTATAGTCCTATAAATAAAACTGTCCTGAGCCGATGAGGCCAAAATCTTTGCCTTCCCATTAATAATCTGCATAACTGATGTTCAGGTATTGAGAGAGTGCTTCGTGGGGGGAACCCGTGGTGACAGGCAGAGATGAAAGACAGATAACGGATTACTTCCAATCTCATGCAAATTAGAAATGTATTTATTGTATGATAAATTATGAATTAAGAACCCCACAATAAATTCTTTCTGGTTCTGACTCCCATCTTATTTCAAGAATCCAGTACTTGGAAGCCCATCTCCTCTACAGCTTTCTTGGTGCAGCTGGCCACTCCAGGCAGCCAAGCCTATTACTTTGCACACACTCCTTAACCCATTTGTCCTAGGTCCTTCACATGCTCACAGTGTTCATTTTATAGTTGCATTCTCTACTTGTTTCAGACATTTCATATCCACATTCCCTACTAATTTCAGACACCTTCAATCTCTAAAACCTTCCCTCTTCTATCTTCAGGCATGGACCTTTTTTTTACAGCCCTCAGACAGTAGCAATTTAACCCTCTTCAGTTGAATTCCAGGGTAAAGAGACAATGGCTTGCTCCAGGAAAGGCTTAAAGGGAGTGGTGCATTCCATGCAAGTAGAGACAGATCAGGATATGGTGAATTCAAGCCACAGTACTTAATGCTTACAAGAAAATACCGAAGAATACATTGCGCTATTAGAAACATCCTTTTATTTTTTCCTCAGCTTTTCCCGATTTCTGATAAACTGCAAGCATCCACTAATGCTGCCATTTCAACAGCATTAGCTAGAGGCAAACACGCAGACTCCTAATCTCCCACTTCAGTACAATACTAACCACCAAACCTCTACAGCTTTCAAGTTCAGGCAGTTGCCTGCCAGGTCCTTGCTTTGCTCTGATTCAAATAAACTCTTTTTTAGGTAACAGGCATCCTTCCTCTTCAGTCAATTCTGGCCATGCGTCTTTAGCAACCAGTTAACGTACCTATAGATAACGTACCTATTGTTCAAGCTACGCATGGATGGATAAAAGCTTTTTGCCACTATTTGTCAAAAAGAGCAAGCCAGTTACAGAGCCAGGAACCGCTAATGCATGTAGTAACACTGTGCAAAACAAAACCAACCAAGGATTACCTTTAAAGGGATACACCACATCCGAAGCAATGCCTGCTCTCAAGGGTATTAGAGGGTGGCATTCTTTAAGCAGGCAGGAAACAAGATAAAGCACAGGAAGGAAACGTTCTCGATTGAAATGAATGCTCTGAGCCTCAGCTGCTACCTCTAGATCCTTCCACCGCCCTCACTCAGCTTTCCCAGCAAGGAAACACTGCTGCTGAACGCAAATAAACAGAGAGCCCCAGGCCACAGTCCCGAGTTCGTCAGCAACGGCGCCTTGGTAGCACCGCGGCGCTCACGGCCGACCCTCACGGCCTACCCCCAGACCCGCCCGCAGGGGCTCTCCACCGGGAGGAAAGCCGTGGAGCGCGGGATGGGGGGGTCGGAGGCGTGCCCCCGACCCAGGCAGGGCCGAGCGGGACCCCCAGGCCTGACGGCACTGCCCAGGGACGGCACTGCCCAGGGACGGCCCCGCCGCCCCGCGCATGCGCAAGGGCGACGGCGGCGAGCAGCGTCGCGTTGACTTCCGGGTCAGCGGTCGCTCGCACTGCCCGCCCCGCCCCGCCATGGAGGCCGGGCAGGGTCCTAGCGGCGGGGAGGTCGGCGACCCGGCCGAGGTACTGTCGTTTGCTCGGCGGCGTTGCCTCTAGGAAGCCGCGAGATCTCGGTGGGGCTAGGGGCTGATTCTGCGGAGGGCGAGGCGGCCGGCTCGGGGCCTGCACGCACTCTCCGCGGCCGGGGAGGGGGGTCCCGTCGGCCTTTCGCCCGTCCCTGGGCTCCCTGGTGGCCCGCGGAGGCGGGGGGATGGTGCTTTTGAGGCCCTCCCGGCGGCTTTTCGTGAGGGGACTCCCGGCAGGAGATGTTCCCCCCGGTACCGGCGGCCGTCTCGCATATGTCCTTCTCCCGACCGGCGATCTGGCGGGGTGCCCGGTCGCACGCCTTCCGCGGCAGGAGGGGATCATGCACCTCGGATAGAAACTTCTCACACACTGGTGAAGCTGCTGGCTAGCTTTCACTAAATATATGCATGTCAGCAGACAACACTCATTGCATAATTAAAACTCTTGACAAATATTTTAAAAAGGGATTTAACGAGCTTTCAGATTTCATCAGTTTGGAAGACTGGTTACAAGGCCCAAAGCAGGCTTTTCTGAAGAAAAAGGAATGGACTGAGTTGGAATTTGACTGTGAACAAAATATTTTCTGCTCTCTCATGATTTGCAGAAGCACTGAATTTTTTTAATTATATATTTCATGTAACACTTACAGACAAAGGCACCAGTCCCTTAAGTATAGCTGCGTGAAAGTACAGGCACTACAAGGTGTGAAAATTAGACAAAGCTTTTAATTGAACAATTCCCACAAACCTTTCTTTTGCTCATTCTTTTCTAATTTATTTCCCTAATAAAAGAGGGAAGTACCTAAGCCTTATGTGCCAACAGAGGAGGAAAGACGACTCCTCAAGGAATGTGCTGAAGAGAGTGCCCGGTATAGAGGTAAGTTCAGTTTGCTGACAAACCTGGTTTGTTTTCTTTCACCCTTAGTTTTTTATTGTTATTTGAGACATAAAGAAGTCCCTCGTAAGTGTATCACAGCAGTTGATTAACAAGCTTCAGCTGGTCTAAAATTGCATTCCAGTAAATGTTCAGCCATGTAGGAGTTACACTTATTAAGAGTTTGCAGGACAGGAATTTTCTAAAAGGTGCAACATATTTTGTAAGGTTTATGCTTTCTAATAAGATTCCTTCATATTTTAAATTAATACGATTCATAAAAGTCTATATATATATAATTCATGGAGTCTCTCATTTATGTATCTGAATTTTTTTTTAATTTCTGCATTTTTATTTTCAATTTTTGTTGTTATCTTTAGAATGCAAGAATAAAATAGTTTAGCTTAGAACTATTGCTTTCTGTCTTTCCGGAGACTCATGAAAAGAGCAGTGTATAAGAGAAAAGTTCTGTGTCTGTGCATGACAAGATGTCAGCCAACGACATCCTGGCTTGTATTAGAAACAGCGTGACCAGCAGAAGTAGGGAGGTGATAGTGCCCCTGTACTCTGCACTGATGAGGCCACACCTGGAGTATTGTGTCCAGTTTTGGGCACCTCAATACGAGAGAGATATCAAGGTGCTGGAGCAAGTGCAGAGGAGGGCAACAAAGCTGGTGAAGGGCCTGGAGAACAAATCCTGTGAAGAGTGATTGAAGGAGCTGGGACTGTTCAGTTTGAGGAGGAGAAGGCTGAGGGGAGACCTCATCACTCTCTCAGCTACCTGAAAGCAGCTTGTAGAGAGGTTGGTGCTGGTCTCTTCTCACAGGTGATTAGTGACAGAACAGTAGGGAATGGCTTTAAATTCCAACAGGGAAGGTTCAGACTGGACATTGGGAAAAAAAATTTCACAGAAAGTGTGGTCAGACAGTGGAATAGGCTGCCCAGGGAGGTGGTGGAGTCACCATCCCTGGGTGTGTTTAAGGGTCGTTTAGATGAGATGTTGGGGGATATGGTGTAGGGGAGAACTTTGTAGAGTAGGGCTGATGGTTGGACTCGATGATCCCAAGGGTCTTTTCCAACCTGAATGATTCTATGACATTTGGGGTTTCTTTTTCTGTAAGTAAAAGACAAGATTCTCAAGAATGATACTGCTGTCAGTAGTGATTTCTGTACTACAGCTAATAGACAGGAATAATAATACACTTGCATTGTTTGCACAGAAAACTTTGTGTCTCATCTTATTTGAAATACCAAAGTTATGTTGTTTGGGTTTTTTTCACAAAACACTGAGAATTGATGGTGTTGCTTCTTAACACTGTTTCTGTAATCCAAAGGTTCAAGACATACATGTTTTTTATACTTGGGATCAAAAGGTTTGACCAAGCCTCCTGATGTGAACCCACTGTTTTATCACATGCTAGTAGATTACTCCTGATGCTGATAGGTGGCTTAGCAGAAAACAGTACAGATGAAGAATTTAGCAGCAGATTTGCTAAGTATAGAACACTGGGGCTCTGATTTTTCCTGGTAGTTAGTACTTTCGGGCACAACTTCTAAGGCATTATGGTTTTGAATTAACAATTCAAAGTTCTGCTTTATCTTTCTCCATTGCTTTGGCATTCTCATCTTTTGCTTTTATTCAAATACCTGAAGACCTTCAGCTTGTTTGCTAAAATCTAGCGATTTTCCTTATATTTTTTAAGTGAAAAGAATCGGGTTCCTTAGTAAGATGACAATCAGTAACTGAGAGATTTTTTTTCAGGAGTTGTATACTGTGCTGTTATCTTGCTGGGAGAGCCTAAAGCCTGTCACTGTTTTCTAGGTCTCCTGTCTGTTTCGTTGTTCTGTGTTACATGTACCTAGATTGTTGTATTTGATGTATTAAATACATATTATTTGAATGCCCCTGTGCAAGAGGTATAGGCTGCCTGTGTGACTGCCCAGATGTCCTCACTTGTTACTGTATCAGTTGTTCTAATTCAAAGATGTTGCTGTACATTTGTGTATTTTCAGTTTGCTTACTTAGATTTCAAGCTGTAATCAATTTTTATCAGTTGATACAAACCCTGTTTTGGGCAGTAGTTTCTACTGACACCTTCTATTTCAGAAATGCTTACTAGTCACAGAATCACAGAATCAACTAGGTTGGAAAGGTACCTTGAAGGTCGTCCAATCCAGCCATTAACCTAACACTGACAGTTCCCAACTACACCATATCCCTAAGCACTATGTTGACCCGACTCTTAAACACCTCCAGGGATGGGGACTCCACCACCTCCCTGGGCAGCCCATTCCAACACCTAACAATGCCTTCTGTAATGAAATGCTTCCTGACATCTAGTCTAAACCTTCCCTGGTGCAACTTGAGGCCATTCCTTCTTGTTCTATCGTTTATTACTTGGTTAAAGAGACTCATCCCCAGCTCTCTGCAACCTCCTTTCAGGCAGCTGTAGAGGGCGATGAGGTCTCCCCTCAGCCTCCTTTTCTCCAGACTAAACACCCCCAGTTCCCTCAGCCGCTCCCCGTACGACCTGTGCTCCAGACCCTGCACCAGCTTCGTTGCCCTTCTCTGGACACGCTCGAGTCATTCAATGTCCTTTTTGTAGTGAGGGGCCCAAAACTGAACACAGGAATCGAGGTGCAGCCTCACCAGTGCCGAGTACAGGGGTAAGATCCCTTCCCTGTCCCTGCTGGCCACAATATTGCTGACACAAGCCAGGATACAAGTCATTTAATAATGCAGTTTAATGTATGCTTTACTGATATTACTGGTTTTAATCACATTATCATACAGTATAAGTTCTAATACTGTAAAAATTCACATTACAATCTACAGTTTTATCCTTTGCACTTTTAATCTCACTAACAAAATCAAACCAGATCAATAAGACTTTTTCTCCATAAACCCATTTTGATTAGGAAACATTACATTCCCATCCTTAATTATGTGCTGTTGGCATATCAGTCTCCCATTATTTTTCCTGGGGTTTATTTATTTTGTTCCCGAAGCAGATAAAGTACTTTTTGCCCATAGCAGTGAAAAGCATTGATGTTTTCTGATTAAGCTGCTTTTGTTTTTTTTCTACACTTGAATAATTATTCATATTAATTTTTATGTATGAACCCAATTATCATTTACCTGTTATTCTTCTAATTTCTAGCCATCCTTTTAGGTCATTTATATGCTCACATACTAGCAGCTGTTTCCACTAAAGCGTATAACCTCTCTTTGACATCTGGAATATTTGTGTTGGGCCTGTAAGTCTCTAAGGGTTAGACTGAAGTCTTCTGTAATAAGTTCTTTTGGATTTTTTTTAACACATACACACACCCCACCCCCCCTCGTTATTTTTCTCTTACAATTTAGCTTCAAATTGGCACTGCCATTCTATATCTCAGAAAATGCAGAACTCTAAATTGTGGAAAATCTAGGTCTAGAACCTCTAAAAGCATCAGGGTTTTAATTTTTAGTAGATTAGAAGTTTTTCTCTGTTTTGAAGTGTCACTTCAATCTTGCTTGTGAACCAAGGAGCCAATATTTTTTCTTAGAAGTGACATCCAGTCGTATTTGTCCTAAAATTTCTACTTGGACTCCTAACCTAGTTTAGACCTGTCAGAATTTGTGAAGGAATAAATTCTTAGTTTGCAAAGTATATTTTAATACTGTGCTGTCCAAATTAAAAAAAATATCATTTATCCAGATATGAACTTAATTAGCAGATTGTATGCATCGAAACACTGTAAACATCTAGTGCTTGTTACACTATTGCAAAAATCTCTCCCCTAGGTAAAGTTCAAGTCATTGAGCCTTTTTGTAACATCTACATTTTCAGACTTGCTTAAAATGCAATTTCATTATGATACATCTACATCTTTAATGTAATTAACTTTAGTCTTCTGTCATGTTTGTTATTTCCATGTCACTGCATCTTGTGTAGGCATGGTGATCTTTATGAATAGTTTGAAAGTTAATCATCCCAATTCATAGTTATTTTTCCTTGAAATAAGCATTCCTTTTGGGTTTTGCCATCTTCAGATGCTTCCTGACACCTGAATTTTTTCAATATGATAAAACCCCATGTGAACTTGTTAAGCTGATTGCAACAGGCAGTAATGCTTTTCCATGTTTGTTGTCTACCCCAAGTTGTATAGTTTAATCCGTAAACTACAGAGAAAGCTGCCCTGTTCTTTAATTTGCTGGTGAATAAAACAGGTTACTTAATTTTAAAGATTTATATCTCTCTAAAATTTTTTTCTGAAGTTTTGTGTTAAAACAAAATCAAGAATTTTTAGAGGCACTGGCCTCTATGTCACTGTGTTCTTGTCCTGAAGAACTGTGTGTGCTTCTCTGATTTAGTTTTAACCTTGATGCTGCTGTAGCTAGACCTGGAATCTTGTCCTTAGAGCTTTAACCCATCTGCCTTTGGCTTTTGTGTTTTAGGAAGTAGGAAATCTAATTAAGAGAAGATGACTCATTAACCAGAATTGCATAATTTGTAGTTGGTCTTAAAAACTGGAATTGAGACTATTCCATCATTTATATATAGTTTGTGAATTTTACATATATATATATCGTTATATTCTTATACAAATGAGCTTAATAAGGCCTAGCAGCTCTCATTTTATTGCATATTTTGTTAAATGTGGTTGAAAACAATGAAAATTGTATTTTAAGCAACTTTTCTTCTTCACAGCTTTTCCTTTGGCTGCAGTGAGCATGCTTGCTACAAGTTTCTTAATTAGAAAAGGTAAAGTGTAAACATACTTTGGGTTAATCTGAATTTGCTCACATTAAATACATTTCTGCTGTTAATAAAGTTACTATAATAATGTCTAATTTATTTGTAATTAAAAGAAGCTTAGGCTCTTCAGTGTACGTGACTTGCAGTTCCTAAAACTAAAGAAGGAGCAAAACTTTAAATCAAATTCATGTTCATTTTTTATTGTCTGACACATGCAATATCACAGTGATTATGCAACAGCATATTCTGTAGTAATAGTGGTTGTGATATGATTAAAAGAGGTAATTCTTAGATTTTTTTAATTTTATGGGGAATTCAGACATTAAGTTTTCTTGAATTTTCTTTAATATTAGGTGTAAAATAACCTGCTAGCTACAAACTAACCTACAGGCATAACTATAGTTGATGTTTTTCAGCCTAATTCTTAATAACTTATTACTAATTACTTTGATCCTAATTTTCAGGTGTTCTAAGAGACAGCTCAAGATTTGGCTCCTTTACAAAAGTTGCATGTAAGTAAGCACTATATATAAATTCAGCTTGTATTCATACCTTAGGTTCTGGAGTCTGTTACACAGAGGTAATTCCCATGAAACACGCTGGCTGGTTCACTGTGACTCCACGATGTGCTTACATTGGTACAACTGTGCCTGAAGATTTGGAGTAAATGATCTGATATATCCAACGAATAAGTTTCACCTTCCTGCAGTTAATTCTAATAGTCAGCAACATTTTAGCTATGTTTCTTAACTTACAGCATCTCATATTGCAAGAACCTGTTCAGTGTCAAGAGGTTTTTGCATTTGTTCCACCATCTTTGAATTTGTACAGCATGTTTTGGAGAAGTTTTGTTTATAGGCTTTCCATAAAATTGTAAGATTTGAAATATGCTTGACAAGACTAATGTAAGAATTTAAGTTAAAAACATTGTAAATGGATACTGTACCAGCTTACTTAAAATTACTTTGCCGGAGTACACCCGCTCCTCCCTTCCTAATCTGAAGGTCTTTATTCATGCAGTTCACTTGTCCCATTCAGGCTATTTTAGTGCATTTTTTTCCTGGATGTTACATATGTACAATTGGAGGAAAACAGTAATTTCATCTGAATGATTTTGGAATAAGTATAATCAAAAATAAATTAATAAATTAACCTTTTCAATGTAATACATGACAGTACACCAGGAAGTTGCCATCTTGCCAATCTGCCCAGATACAGGCAGTTACTCTTACAGTTTACTTCAGTAGGAAGAGGATAAAACCCATGATTTTTGGTGAAGGAAGTGATGTTTAAGCAGATAAATGAATGAGAGACTAGAGCTGCCATTTGTTTATGCTAAATTCTACTTGCTTTCTTTGAACCCCAAACAATGGTATAACACAAACATTTCTAATAAATAATAGAATTATTATTTCCCTGATAGCTCCTACACATTTCTAGTTAAGGACCACATTCCTCCTATTTAATAGAACTAAATTTTGAAAGCAAGGGAAAAAATAAGGAGCAGCTGGACTGGACCAACTATTCTTCATGTTAAGATTATAAGCCAAAATACTTCTCGTTTCTGCTTTTTGATGTACACTGGAGACATATGAACTTTCATTTTATACTAATAGAATTTTCCATAAAGTGTGTATTTTTGTGGTTTTTCAGTAGGTAACTTTGTGTGATTTATATGCATGTTAAGTAGGGGATTTTTCTGGGACACAGTTGGACTGTAAAAGGCCCGAGTTAAGCAGTTTTCATTTCATCTTCACATTGCTTAGGTCAGATGTGCCTACTGTCTACAGGATCTTCCTGAAAACTATTGCCAGGGACATAGTTTACAGGTCCAAATTATGTCTCATATTTTAACTGTGCATTCCTCCTGCAGTGAAATCAGATTAAGGGAAGCAGTGCAGTTGTGTTTCATGGGTTTTTTTTCTTTTTTATTTTTCCTTCTTGAGTACTAAAACAAGAGCATATGCAATTCCAGGCACTGCTGCTAGCTCATAGCTAGCTGATGTTAAACAATGGTAAGACAGTTCCAGACAGTTCTTGCTTTTCTGGTGTCTCTGATCTGAGCGTATTGCTGCTGCATCTGTTGATTACAGTAGTCTGTCTTTGACAATGGTGTGTCGCTTGTGGTTGTTAGATTCTTATTCTGAAGAGTATTTATGCCTCATTACAGTAGTTGGTCTTTTATATCTAACATAGTTGAGCCAGGTTTTCTTTAGTCTCTATCTTGCATCTTTCCCTGCTTTTCCCCTCTTGGTTTTATCTGGAAGTTGAGAGGTGTTTCATTTTCCAGGTAGGAATTTTCAGATTCCAGGATGTTCTTCTGCCTGCAGGAATTATTCATAACTTCTCTCAGTAGTCTTCTAAGCACTCTGACACTTAATGGAATTCCTAGTTAGTCATGACTGATACGCTACATTGACAACATCCCTGTCAACATAGCATAGAGCTATTGGTCCTCTATTCCTGTTTGGCAGTGATCCATATGTCCTGCTTCATGTTAGCCTGCAGTGGGACCTGCCCTCTTTTATCCATCTCTGATCAGCTTCTCTAAGGTCTTGTCACAGTGAATACAGAAGAAGCAGAAGGCAACAAGATATAATTTATTGTGCTGACTTCAAAAATGTGGCTCATCTGGCTGTTAGTTCTGTAATAAGAGAAACCAAGTATTTTAGTCAATAATTACTTTGGGTGAAATCTTCCAGAGAGATGCTTCCACTTTTCTTGACTGGAAGGCCTCAAGAAATGAGGCTTTCTCTTTGTATTTATACCGAGGATTAATTTTCTTTGCTGCTTAGCTTTATTTTGCTAAGTATTTAGTTTGAATTCCTGTTGGGCTGTTTTTCCTTTCAGGGGCTTGTAATTTTTTCCTTTGTGCATATTTGTAGCATTTGAGGTGTCTTCCAATTGTTTTTACCTGTTAAACAGCTAAACCCTCATATTTCTCAGTTGTAAACCTCACTTGTAGTTGTGGCTGTTCTCTTTTCCCTTGGAAAAAGATTTTTAACTTCCTTTTGAAAATACAGATATTAGAACAGGAATCACAGTTTCAGTACCAGTACAGCAGAGTAGGGTAAAATCCCCTTTTTGTATTGATTCCCAGGCAATGTAATCTACAAGTGAGGACCTCAGAGGATTAGTGTTACTGGTAATTAACTCCTTCCTGACTTAAAGATGATTGAGTCTTCAGTCTTTGCATTTAGAAAATACTCACTGCATATGAAAGAAGGGTCTAGTCCTTTGCTCATAAAAAGTTGACAAGAAAACTTCTGTTAATTGCCATTGAATCCTTCATACTCCGTTTGACCCACTCACAAAACTTGAAGGAGTCAGTTGATGGAAATCACCAGTTTTAATCCCAGAAAGAACTATCACAATCGTTTATTCTTATGTCCTGTCTAGCAGATGAAAACAGCTCATGCGCTAAATTGAAAGCATTTGCCTAGTGGTTGTGAGGGTTCAGCTAATTCAGTTGTTTGCCCTCTGGCAACCATACCATAGAATTCTCTTCAGGAGATACTAAGCATAATACTGTTTACTTAGACTCCTCTTCATATTAGTGAAAGCACTTTCAAGATCTGGCTGTTCTGATGGATTAATGAGAAGAATTTACTACCTTTGTTTATTCCTGTCTGGTTTATTATCTTTGATAGTTTTTTCCAAGATGCAGAAATAACAATTAACTGATTGCAATTACTTTCCTTTTTTTGTCACCTTTCATGAAGTACTATCTGAAATCATCTGATGCTCATGCCACGTCTAAATCATTGCTCTATGTCTCTGTTCAGCTGTTGCATTTGTTTTTAGTACTCTTTGTCTGCAGAAGAAGCAGAGAGCGATGATTACTGCATGGTTTTGGTTTAGAACTAAACTTTTTTTTCTTCAAGGTACTGTGTACTTTATTTGAAATTCTATTAAAAACTATAGTGCATATTATGATACAGCATATAAACCTGCCTCTTTTTTTTATTTTAAAAAAGTTGCTGGAATGTGTGGATACCTGGGTGGAAAGATATCCTACTTGCCAATCTGTAGCGAAAAATTTAAGAAACTGAAGGATTCCCCAATAGGAGATGTTCTACGACAAGCTCAGAGACATAGTTCACATAAGTAAGAATTTAATTCTCTTTTAAACTTAAAACTTATTCTTGAATAGAACATTTTTAATACTAACACATCAAGGCTACGTTTGCAGCTTTCAGAGATCTTCAGAGCTGCGCATTCCCTTTTTCCCTATTAGCCTAAATCTACCACTTTCAGGAAGCTGTATCAGTTGGCTGGCTATGAAACAACCATTTTGAGCTCTACGTACAACTGATTGCTTTGAGGAGTAGAAAAAGAAATGTTTTACTTAGCAAATTGTATTCCTTGTAAATTAAGATGTTGTTTTCCTATGGAATTTACTTACAGCAGTGTGACAGCAGAAGTTGCCTCCTTAGTTTAGAAGTAAACTAAGTTAACTGAAATAAAACAGTGTTATGTTCTGGAAGCTTTTCCCATAGTTTAGTTTGATTGAAGTAGGAGGAGGGCGGAAATGATTTCAGTGTTTATCAAAGGAAAGAGCTCAGTAAACAATATCAGTGCAGGAAGAAACATGGTGGTCAAACTTACTGCCATTTGTTTAAATCCTTTACATCTGTAACAGCATTATGCTGTGCATATGAGAAACTCATCAGGTTCTTAAAACTATTTCCTGTTTTGTTTCACTATGTTTTCTACCTCAAGTGAGTTTTAATTGCAACTGCTTTCAGAATATCTCACTTCAAGCCTTGATTCAAAACTGGGAGAATAGTGTTTGGATAGTGAGTAGTAGTCCTGCTATGTATGTGCTAAGATTTGTTTAGAAAGGATTTGGTTAAATTCTTAATTATTTCATAAATTTAGATTTATGACAGTTTTGTCTGCAAGATTTACTTTTATTCTGAAATGGTTTATGTTCTTATGGCCTCAAACATAATTTTAGGAGTTACCAGTTACTGTGTAAACTGAGCTGAATATAAGGACTTGTCCCTTTACCCCACTAATAATGGTCAGGATTGTTAACTGTTTACTCTAGGTGAGAACCTGTTTAAATGCCATCATCTGCTGCACCAATAAGTCCCTTTAACCTTTAACAGCCCATTCTTTTGCATCTGTAAAATTTTATTTCCTAAGTAATAAATTCCTTTTTTTTTTTTAACTTGGTTGAATAATCAATTCATTCAAATTGCATTACTGCAATACATGCATACTGCTCTTTTAAGCCAGGAACAGAAACCATTACATTTTCATGGTCATTATACATCTACTAATTAATGTGTTTTGGTAATTCCGATTTACAGTTAAAAATAGGTAAGGAGCTAAAAGACTAGATAGTTCTTTAAAGCTCTGTTTGCATATGCTTTACAAATAAGGCCATAAAGCTTACCTCTGTAGGTTTATTGTGAGAACAAAATAAAGACTAATTGCAAATGTTTTTCATGTGAAACTAAAAGTACAACTAAGCAGAAATTTAAAGTAAAAAAATGAATAAATACTCTAGAGACATGCTAGTGGCACCAAATGGTGGCATTCTTGATAGAGATGTGTTGTGTAGTGGTTTGCAGGCCATTCTGAGTATGTAGTGGATGCTTTAAAATATCAGGCGTTTCCAGAATATTCTTTATATGATCTTACCTTTCTCTCTTAAGAGAAAATTTGCTTATGTTTCTGCCAAATTCAGCAACTCAATAAACTTTCATAATTTAATTTTCCCAAGATATCTCTTAATTCTCCTTCTGCTGTTCTGTGCTGATCAATTACAGCAGCTTCTAATGATGAAGAGTTTTAAATTTCAAATTCTTCCTAAAAGGCCTTTAAAAATAACTGTAGTTCATGCTACCACTACTTACGTGGGCACGCCCTATACTATTTATGTCTGATGTGGTTTTTTTCTGTCTGAAGACTCCCTGGGGGGAGGGATTGTCATTTTTGTCTTGTAAAGTGTAAAATACTTTGTCTCTTTTGTCTTCTGTTCTGGAGATTTTCAGGTGTGATTTAAGTTTCTGGGATGAAGGAAAGAGCGTTGGGAAGGGAATAGATAGATCTTTACAATGTAAAGAAGAAAAAAACCACCCCAAACTTTATTTAAGAAAATAATTTGTGTTTGAAACTATATAATTTAAAATAGAAGAGTGTTTTCTTGAACTACACATACTGTTACTCATACAGATCCATTTTTAACTTCAGTATTTCTGTATTTAATATTTAATTGTATTATTTTCCAGCCGTTCCAGTCGGAAGTCTGAATTTTCAGACATGCCTTCTCAGTCGTTTGCTGAGCCTTCTTCTCCAAGGGCTGGATTCCCACTTTCTTCTGGCTATTCAGATGATTATAGTTCAACAGATAGAGCCCTCTCAAGTTATGAACCTGTTCCATTCAGTGCTTCCCTGAGTGAATCTTCACCTACAGGAATTACTGATTACACCGTTCAAGGTGTGTTTTGTCTTAATATTCAGCAGTTTGTAGTTCGATGACTTGTCTTTCTCTTAGATACTTCTCTTACTAGACTAGGTATTTTCATCCCATACAAACACACATGGTACAGTATAGTGGTTTTGAATGAAACAGCTTGAAGTTCCCAGAATTGTTTTTATACAGGAGAGAGATGTAGGTGGTATTTTATGTTCTAACTGTAAACCAAATTCAGGGTTTTTTTTCATGTTTTGGTAGCACTTATTGCAAGTAAGTATCATAAATTAATTTACAAGGTTTAATCTGTTGTGAAACTCAACCTGCAAAAAACTCAGCCTGACTTGAAGTTCTTTTTGATTGAAATTAAGGTGAATATGCCATCCTTTCACCGCAGCAAATAAACCATGGTCTCTACCTTTTGTCTGCTAGCCTTTCTGAGGTTATTTAATTTTCACCAGTGGTGGTGCTGTAACTGTGTACTACTATAATTCAGTGACATTAAACTTTTTTATAATGTGACAAACATTTACATCTGAGAACTGAATGCATATTGTGTTCTGTCCAGCAACAGCTGATTTTCTCCCAGAGAACTAAAATGGTTTTCAAGTACTGTTCTGTGCAGCTGTTCCCCTCCTTTCAGTTTGAACTCTGTCCTTCGCTATTGCAGGGGAAGCACACGGTTCTGAATTCAGGTCTCTCTGGTACACAAAGGAGGAAGTTACTGTCAAATGCAGAGTTTCATACTTTGAATTAGTTTGGATTTTTTAACTCCTTTATGGAAAAGGTTTTATTTCACAAAAGCCCTTTTCAATTCTGGTTTAGTTATATAAAAGTATCAGGTGTAAATGTGTCAAGGAAATTGTAATTACATTTAATCAGAAATATAAATAGTTGGTAGAACCTTCATTATAGAATCGAGGTTCTGCATTATAAATGTAGTTAAGAGGATAAAATGTTTATCAGGTAACATATGTATGGATGGATGTAGTCCTAATTCTCTGAAAGCAAAATTTAAAGCCTGAATGCAAACCCTTGAGCTTCACCTAGATTTCTCTTCAGAAATCATAAATATATCACATGTATGATTGTCATAAATTTTAGATAAAGTGACCAGAACTCGTTTATCCATCGACTACCACATGGTTGTTAGGATTTCTATTGGGTAAAATGAGGAAAAGGAGTTAAATACCAGTCTTCCAAAGCAGTTTGACAGAATGAAAGGGATAAAAGGAATGTATTCATTAAAGACCACATACATTCTCGGTTGCATTTAGAACTGCAGCTGTCATGCTCCTTTTCATTTGGGATTGAGCTGTAATTAACTGGCATACTAGAACAGGTTGTAGCCAACTTTTGGGGTGTGATGCAATTTCTCGTATTTTGATGTTTTTGTTTTCAGATCCTGCTCCAATTCCAGAAGAAAGCCGTAAAAAAAAAGGTATCACATATGAAGAATTAAGGAATAAACACAGAGAGACGTATGAGGTAATGATGCCACCAAAGGCAGAAACACCGAGCAAGTTTTCACAGGAAAAAACAGCTAAAGAAGGTAATACACTGATTTACAGAAATACACAGTAAATTCAAATATTGACAATAATTTAAAAAATGGTTACAAACTCAAGGCTTAATTCTGCTTACCCCTTAAGCAATTTATTTTTACAGGATCTGCAGGTATCTCATATGTGATGTGGTCTGTAGTTTCATATTTCAAATTTTTTTTAAAAAAATACTGATCTTCCAATAGCAAATTATAATTCCTCTTCTCTAGCCATATTGCTTGTTGCCACACTGAAAATCTCATAACTTTTGATTTATTGAATATGTCAATCAACCTCTTTCAACAAAGAATTCTCTGAGCCCAGAACTTATGCTGAAAAGTTTTAGCTATGGAAGGGGGTGTATATTTTAGATAGCATTGTTCTCTCAAAATAGAGCACATGGTTGATGGTTTTGAAGAGGGGGGTGTTTATTTTTATGAATTGTTTCATGTGAAATTAGTGGATTTCTATAGAGGCATTGTTTATAGAGGTTCATTTTCTACATTAAATCTCAAAGGAAGGAAACAGTATCTGGCAGCAATATTGAGACTTGTTTTCACAGTGAAAAACAAAACTACACAGCAAAATAAGAATGCAATGTCCTGAAGAATAAGATGCCATTCAGTCAACTTTTTGACTCAATGAATTTTTTGAAACTGAGACACACAGAAGCAGTTCATAATTGCTCTAGCACTTGTTAAATTTAGTGTGGCATCTGTGAAAATAATGTTAGCAAGAGGAATGCTTTATCATTTAACACACTCTACTGGACTAGTCAGCTTGAATTGTTTGAGTTTGTGTGCAGTGTCCAGTCTTGTCAATCCTGTTGCAATAAGATTTGTAGGAATAGCTAACTCTCCTATTTGGTGTAACAGGTGGTAATAAGCATAGAAAAGTATATTAAAGCAGAAAGCTCTGAAGCAGTAGTAAGCTTTGGAACAGCAATGCTTAAGAGTGTCAGTCTATTTCATGCTTGTGAGTTACTTTCACCAGATCATCTGTCTTTGGACAGATCTACACAGTCTTGAAATAAAAATTACAAACAGTTATTGAGTAATGATTGAAGTATGTTGTTTCAAGGATGAAAGCCTTTTTCTCTTATCACGTGGCTATACCAAATGAGACATTAAAAAAATATTGAAGCTGTAGTTTCAGATTGCTGCTAAATTCCATAAGCTGACACTTCATTGATTTACACAATGTTTCTTTTTCAAGATATTTCTCCACAAATAGCCTAGAAATGTCACTGGAAAACCATACACAGAAATCTTAAGGAACATTCTGCAAACCTTGCCATATTCCATGGTAAATCTTATGGCTGTGAAGTAAGAATATGTGTTCATTATTTTTAGTTATTTGAGGTCTATAAAAGACCTCTCTAAAATGTTGATCAAATACTGTGTTCCATTTGATGATTATACTCAGGCTTTGAGAAATTCAGACATGTTTTACAAATGGAAGTACATTTAAATCTACAGTTCAGGGATTCTACCGTTCTTGATTTTGCTTCCTCTGTCACACTGGACATGTTACTCATATGCCAGTTCATATGTCCTGAGTTGTTCCCCCTTTGTTCATCCTCTTATCTCTGCGTTGTAGGAACCAAACTAGCAAATAGGAGACAGTGGTTTTCGCCCTTTGTTACAAGGACGTAAGGGAAAACAAACCACGCTTAAACCAGTTTTAAGCAGTTCCTAACTTCATATGCTGGTGCCTTTTGCATTCATTGTAGCTGTACAAATAATGCACGTCTGCATAGTGATCTGGACTGGACTGTTTTCCAGAGAATGAGCACAGCCTGCTCAGCTGCCATGGTTAATAGAAGTGGAAATCAAACTGTACTTTGAGAGAGCTTGCATTGTGCCTCACTGCAATGTCAGCTTAAAAGAGATTTGTCAGTGCATGATGTTGAGTTTGCTGACATCTCACTGAAAAAAGGACCATGCATTCTGCTCTATTCCACTGGTTCTACTGCAGATAGGTATTAATAAACAGTGGGCTTAGTAATTAACCTGCAAGTACATCTATAAAGGGGTGCCTGACTAGTGTCAAGTTTGTATGGATCCATCCTTTACGCTGTCAGTGATGGCAGTCAATTATGGACCACTTTCAAGAGAGCATCTTTGTCCCTTTCTGGTCATTGTTCAGTCAGGCATGACATACTTCTGAATAAATCTGTTAAGACCAATACCCTGGGTTTTTTTTTTACTCTCTGACTCAGTCCTATACTAAAGGAAGCTGCCAAATAATGGCTGAGTAGTTTCCTTGTAGGGATTACTGAATTCTGTTTGTGTTTGAACGTGTTTTTAACAATCCTGAATCCATCCAATTGTGCACGTAACTAGATTATGTAGCCACATTATTTATCCTAATGTTCCTTGCCTGTTTCCTCCAATTGTCTTCGTTTCATCCACATGTTGCATTTGTTTCAAAGTAATTACAAATTCTGTAGAGCAGGAATTAGCACATTAGGCCTCTTGACCGAATATTAATTCATTAAAGAAGAATGATTAACAAACTCTTTTCCCCATTTATTCAGAAGTAGCTTTAATTAGATGTCTGCCGTGCTGTGACTGACACTCTCCCCACCTACCACTGCAAATGATAATGCATTTCATCATATTATTCAGCATTGTATAAGATCAACTTTTGCAGTTAAGTCATATGTGACTATTTTCTCTTCTTTTCTTTAGTTAAAGTAAATAAATATGGAGATACCTGGGATGAGTAAGAGCTGAATGAAGAACTGAAGAAAATAATCTCCTGTCTGATAACTTGAACTTCATCTAGATTAGTCACAAGTATGAGCACCTTTGGTGTGTTCTGCTGGGCACAGCTATTAATAAATGAGGAGAAAATCCTGACTTGCTGTAAGATTAAAAAAAAAAAAAGTATTTAGGCTTTTTTTTTTTTAATTTTGCATAAATGGCAAGTGACGCTATTGTGAGGTGTCATGACTGTAAACAATTTGTGCTGTTGTTTAAGAATGAAAAGGGTAACTGGCAATAACTAATATAAATGTATAGCATAAGGTAAAAATATATGTAAATAAATGCAATCACATTTATTGGGAAGGGAAAAATATCAGAATCTTCTGAAATTTTAAAGAGTTGCATTAAAAGTAACCTGTAGAACTCACCTCTCACTTTGTTTTGTCTGAAAGGGATATGCTGGAAACCTCAAATTGTCATAGTTGGTTAGTAGTGTCTGGTATAATACTGAACTATTCAGGAACAAAGTGCTGAGGAACCTAGTGAAACAAGTAAGCATAGTTCACTGTTTTTCAAAATGGTTTCACGGTGCCAGCTATATTTTTAGACTGATACTCTGACTTCCCCACACTGGGTCTCTTCAGACAGTCATTTTGGAAGAAAATGATTCAGTGAAACTCCAGATATTTAAAATAGCTACATTTAAGTGCAGAAGGTTAAACCTGACAAACTTTGGTAAAAGTTTGAATGTCTTGGTTGTTAGGGTTTTTGTGTTTAGCCTTATTTCTCAATTGGTGCATGTTATCACAAAAAAAAACCAAAACAGGTTTATGGAGAAAAGATCCTGATCAGTGGAATACTGCACTATTATTACTTGTAAGAATAGGACTATGTTGGCAAAACTACTGAAGAGTATTTCCTAACGTTTGCATCGCCTGCTCTGTCTCAAAGTGTTGTCTTCCGTGAGGGATTCTCATATTCTCACCTATGCCCTTTCATCTCACAGCATTGTGTTTCTTTAGGGGTTTTGGCTATAGGGACAAAAAAACATTATGAAGTTGATAGCATAAAAGCATTCCTGACATCCTTGTTGGAGAAGAAAAATAACTTATCCACCAAGATGGAAATACTCAAAGACCTTGTTGATTTAGTGAACTAGTAGCAGTGCAGCATGAATGAGAAAATTATTTTGGAGGGGTACAGAGCAGTCAGCTGAAATGAGGAGGAAAAAAAGGCAGGGGAAGATGTGAATGCTTAAAGAACCTAATACTACTTATAATAATCAAAACAGGAAGATTGTTTTCAGAAAAGCTAATCTTCAAAAAAAAGGAATGTGCTAATCAGATGAAGTTGTATCAGAAATTTAACTTAGAGAATGCTTCTCATGGCTGTGATGAGAGAACTCTGAAAATGCACAAAGTTTGCCAGAATTATATTGCTGTGGGTTTAAGTGCACTGTTCCAAAGCTGATTAGATGTATTATGAAAATACAAAGTTTCTTAGTTGTGAGTTATGCAAGTAACAGAAGGCAGAAGATTAAGATGATAAAACTGGAGCAGATTCCTATGGTGGTAATTTTCCATCTGTAAAAAGGAGAAATTATTTTTCTTTTGAATGAATGAGAAGTCACCAACTGAGAAAACAGGAGTGGGCTTACGGCATTGAGGAAATAGCAACACCTAGAAGACACAAACTATTGAACAATAAGCTCTCCAATAAAAAGATTGGGGGGGGGGGGGGAATTTGGGATAATAATGGATTTTCTAAAGCAAAATAATATAAGGATATAATAACTTGTTTTTCTCAGGAACCTTAATGCAGGCTTATATTACAAGCTGTTTATTTGTGTAAGGGAATGATCATCTCAGGAGTTGACTATATGAGTTAACATAAATGCCTCTGTGGTGTGGACACTCCACTGAAAAGAGACTCCCTCTATTTTGAGACTTTCCCTGCCAAAGTTACCATTGTGCCAGTAGGCTTACATATGGGCAATCAGATATTCAGTAATCCCCTGGAACCCTGGGCTGAGTTGGAGGCCTGACACTCCTGTTCCTGGCCATTCTCCAGGTCTCAAGTTCAGGGCACGTGCTGTGCTGCACACTTGAACCAGTGCTGCCAGTACTGATTGTTGTGTATGTGCTGCTCTATGTATTCCGTCTGATCGTGTACTTGTAGTTACTTGTGTGTTCGTCTTCCTGGCAGAGCACTGACTGGGGACCAGCTAGCTAGTACAGAGCAGACACAGAGGGTAGAGTATTTAACCCTAGGTCATTTAAATGCTGAAAAAGTTATGCCTATTTCCGATAATAATATGATTATCAGAAGCCTGTGATCTGAAAATGAGACTTCCTTTGAAGTGCCTTACCTCAAATTAATATTTTAGGTGGGCAAACAGCATTTCATATAAAATGGATTAGAATATTTTTTCCTTTCTTAGAGGAGAAAATGAGGCATATATAATATATAACTAATGTTGCCTTAAAGGTTTAATGTCTGCTTAAGGTAACACTGTATATACATAATATTTCTAAATTGAGCATAATGTTTTCATTCTGTTGCATCTAGTTAATATCTCTGAGGACACGCTATTTTTTTGTACTTTGGAACGAGTTGGGTTTAGCGTCAATTTAAAATTCTTTGGCTCTCCACCACATCCTTAATAAGTATTCAATACGGGAGAGTTCACAGTCATAGCTGTTAATTTGGTAGAGCATTGGAAACTGGAAACTGGTCAAAGTGGGGTCGCGTTCAGTTTGCTGTGGCACTGTCTGGGTTGAATCTCTAATTCACAAAATAGCCATGGGAATTTAGTCGCCTTCCTTCCCTTTTCCTGCACCTCTTCCATTAGTACCACCTTGTTTCAGAGTAGGTTTTTTTCAGCCTTGTGATTTCATAGCAGCTACCCAGGTACCCATGAGCAGCTTGCTCATACTGCACTTACATGACTTTGGGGGATTTTTAACTGAATCCAAGTATCTTAGAGCTGACAGCAGGGTTATTGTTGCTGAAAGCAATGTGTCTAGATATAAAGAACTACTGAGAATGGTGAATGTGTGAAGAAAGCATGACAGAACCTCTTGTTTTATATTTACATGCACTTCCAGCTAATGCATACCATATTTTTCTTAATTCATTAACCAGGCCAACTGTTTTCCTGGAATATAGGTCCCTCACTGCTCTTCAAAAATCACAGTAAGAATTTCACTTGCATTACCATTTGTATTTCCAGCTATGTATGTTTACAGTCTGACCTAACTACAAAAACAGTGGCACTTGAAGTTGTCCTGTGGGCCGTCATACTGATTATTCATTAATAAATGTGAATTAACTCTGTAATTATTGCAAAGCTAAATAAATTTTCTTTTATTCCTCAAAATAAATTTTAACTACATAACAAAAATTAGCTCTTATACCTTCAATCAAACACCAGGAAATGAGTTTGAATGCTTCACTATGAACATTTCTAAAAAAAATGTAACTGCTTTCACAATTTCTTAAAAATAAGCAGTTGCATGGCCAGCTCAAAGGAGTTAGTAGCATTACCCTCAAGTCAGTTGTCACTACTATGCATGAACACAGAGAAGAGGCTTCTGAAAATGTGCCTCAGCTCTTTAACAGCTGGTAAAGCTCTACCAAAAATCCCAGTCCTGAATGTTTTTGCCTTTCCCCAAATTAGCAAGCATGTTTTAGAGTCCCAAGTAAGGGCACAACCTGACCTTCCCAGGGCTTTGTTCCTACTAAAGTTGTTTTGAACACATCTACATGAAACAGAAAAGTGTAAATGAAAAGTAATTTGATCATCTTAATGAAAGTTAAGCAGATTTGCAGAAGCCTGGGGAAATCATATGTAATATTACAAACTGAACCCACGAACTTCTTGCCTCCTTGAGATTCAAGAAGAAATCCTGACTTGTCTGCTATTTGCTGGAAGCTGAAAGGCTTGTTAGTTTCCCCTGTGCTGGACTCTTCATTTGGTGGCCTTTAGTGAGGACCTCGTTCAGCCAGTGCACGCTGCAGGCTGCTCATCCAGCTCAGTTCCTCAACCGTCCTGTGTACACCAGGCCTGTCACAGCAAGGCTTTGCTTGCAACCCGAGCTTTCTGACTTGCAGCTGAGGTAAATTATCTCTGTTAAGTGAGACAACAGCACTATAAATATCCCTTTACTTTTTGCAGTTTGGTCACCTATTGTTTGTAAGTCAACAAATCGTGTTTGGATTTTAATCTCAAGGCAATAAATGGGGCAATTTGCATCTCATTACTATTTCAGGCTCTTACCTTGGGTCTGTTTGTATGTGTTTGCACTAGTTTAGCTAAGCCAATGCAGGATTGGACACAGATATGTCTCAAGTTATAATTGCTAATATGAGCAATTGCTAATTATCATTGCTAATATGACAGTTGCTAAGATAATATAACAATTGCTAAGTTATCACTGCTAATATGAGAACTGGACAGAAACTACCAGCACCAGACAGAAGTTTTGAGGTATCTTCGAATACCTGCATTAGAACCTGAACCAAGGAATACCAGGGAGTCTTACAAAAGAACAATCTTGGCCAGGGCACAGATTTCCAGTTTGTAAAACCATCAAGTGAATTATTCTTTCCAAGTAATGAGGAAAATAAAACAACTAGTATTTTTATTTAACTGAAGTCAAGCAAAACCAGAAATGCATAATGGTTCAGGTTATAAGATGTGATGAAAAATGAGGTATTCTTGGATCTAACAGCTATTGAGAGCTGCTGGAGAGTAGATGATAATCTGCAGGGAGATCATTTGTATGTATGTACTTAAGGTAAATGAAAACAGTATAATTCTTAAAGAATCAGGCATCAACAGCCATGATTTAAAGCATTTGCTTCTTCCTGTTTGTTCTCTTTAATGTTTATGGATGCCAGTTACTAGGCTACTTATATATTAGTGTTTCAATCCTTACCACTTGTTTACTCATTTTTACTAAGCTATTGTTATTTTTTTGATTGAGCAATACAAATTTCCTGAGATTTTAAGATGTACTGCAGAATGGTGATATGTAGTTTCAACATAGAGTCATAATATCTTCCATTTAGCAGAAGCATAGCTTTGCAAAACAAAAAGCAAGTCTTGTATGAGCTATTTTCGTAACGTGATACTGCAGTAAACAAAAAACGATGTATGATAAAAGATATTGTACAATCATCTAATACAAAGGATATTCAAATACAACTTTCACTTATCTTTGAAATGAGAAAAAAAATCTTAAAATGAAAGAGAAATTAAGAGTTTGATAGGTTTCCTTTGCCAAAGCTCAAATTATTTTCAGGATTAAAAATCTGTAGTGTATAATGTTTGTGGTGGTGTTCTTCCAGTTGCTCAGTGATGATGTAGGATTCTATTTTCAGGATATGCAATCTTGGCGTGAATGACTTCTAAAACCAAAAATTTTCAATTTATTCTTTATATGGAATGCTATACATTCTTTTCTACTTTCTCTGATCCATAGAGGAAGCACATTTCTCATGCATTAGATTTTTTTTTTATCATTAAGCTAAAATTAGGTTCTATATAAATCTAATGCCAAAATAAATAATTTTTGGCTTAAATCTGTAATTTAAATATAATAGGTAATCTTAACTATCATATGATAACTAGCATTTTAAAATAGTGTCACTGATACAGGAAAGGGTAAATTTTATTGCAGTGGCTGATCCCTAAACATCAGTGATGGCTTATTAACAATGTCTAAATCATCTTCTAAATAAGCCATGCTAAGTAGGAAACATTTCTCCTGGTACAGTGTCATGCAGTCAGTGGCTATGTGCTTGCATTGAAGAGTTAAGCATGTTTTTAGGGACTCCCTTTTTTCCTCTCTTACCCTCTGCATGCTAGATAACGTGCAGCTGTCAACCGACTTTGAAGGCTGCATTGTAGACACAAGCCATGCACCATGCTGCAGCAGCAACAAGTGAACACGAAGGAGCCCCTTCAGCCTGTGCAAGTTCGCATTGCACTGGGAGAAGCAGAGGAGAGCACAGAAGGGGAGAAGGCTGGGCTGGCAGAGCAGCTGTCCGACCCATGGTCCCGCCAGGGCTGCCAGCTGCTCCGCAGTGAGCGGTGAAACCCTGACCTAGACAAGGGCAGGCTCTGTGTCTGGCAACGGCCAGGGGCAGCACCCAAGATTATTACAGTCTGGGATCAGCAAAGCTAATCAGGAGAATGGGAGTGATTAAATGGCAAGCATTTGCTGTTGGGTAAGGTGTCAGATTTGTATTTTGAAGTAGTATACATGTGACAATACAGCAGAAAGTAAATTTAAGCATGTCTAGTTCAGTCATTGCAGACCTCAGCCTACAGCTGGTGTGAGTGAAGGGCAGCTTGAAAATACATCTCTGGGAGGAAGTATTAAAGCTGTTTCTGGTTCTGAAATACCTGAGCTTGCCGATGTGCCTGACCAACACAGTATTGCTGCTGAATGCTCAGAATGCACATATGTGAGAAGTAACACTTTGGAGTTTAGGTTAAGTGGGGTTTTTTATGCAAGATTCTAGCATCTGCTTTGGAAGTACCATTGCTCTCGAACAATCTATAAGTCAAAGACAACAGGAAAAGTGTCCTTTCTGACCCTAGTATTTTTTTCCTTCATCAACAGCGAAAAATACTATATTGTAATTAAAATTATTTAAAGGTGTGTTTTCTCAGGAATCTTGACTCTTGTGCTCCGTGCACATGAAGATGTTTCAGTCTCCTAGGTATTAGCTACCTGGGTTTTAGTTTGTTTGGCAAGGCTCTTAACTTGATTTTTCAACAGCTGTAAACATACAAGAATCATCGTAATGGTCACCCTGTCTTCCATGCTGACTAGCAATCGTTCTAGAAGGAGATCCTTCACCAGTATGCTCTCCTGTCCTCTGATCAAAGCTGAGAAGCTTCCTAACACAAAGGTTTCATTTAGATCATGCAAATCCAGATGTTTTACAGCCATCAAACCTCCACGTAGCTCATGCCTTTTGGAGCCCTTTCATTGTTCCTACCATATCCTGTGGCAAGAATATCTGCAGTGGAATTGTGCCATATAAAAAAGTGCTTTTCTGATTGCTTTAAATCTGATTTCACTGAGTGCTGACTAGTTGTCTTTTTTATCTTATTTTTTTTCTCATTTTTCTCTTAGCTCTGTTGTACACTTTTTGAAGTACACTTGAAGCACCACAATATTCAAGATGAGGGCATGCCATAGAATTGCTCTGTAGTATGTCTATTTTTTCCCCAGTTTTTGACTAGTAATTGTTAAAGTTCTGCTTGCCTTTTGGCTGTCATAGACCATGGATCTTATGTCTTGCAAAACTACACAAAATTACTCCCAGATCTCTATACTGAAAATGTTAGAGTAATGTAAAACCACCTGTGTGATGCCATTAGTATTCTTCCCCATGACCTTGAAGCTTATTACTCAGACTCTCAGTACTGAGTTTTTTTCCTAGATCTATCATTTTGTCATCAGGAAACTTAGTCATGTCTTGCTTTGTCAGGCTATCCATTAATATGTTGACCAGATGCCCCCTAGTATGTCCCTAGAAGCCCTCTAAACCTTTCTAGATTTTAAACTGGCCTTGAGAAGAGTCTCATTTCTTTTCTTGAGAACCTAATTTTCTTGAGAGACTTATCAGAAAAAAAAGAAAAAACCCTCCAAACCCATACTAAAGCATGTGCACAATATGGAGTAGATCCCTTTGTTCCCATGTCCACTCTTTCAAAAAAATATTAATAGGTTTGTAAGATATAACATCCTGCTGTGAAAGCTGTAATGATTCTTCATAATATGTCATACTTACGGCACTGTACAACTTCACAAATCCACCCTTTTTAGAGGTGATTCCTCAAATGAAGCATACCCTTGGGAAACTAGTACACTTCATAAGAGCTAAGTCTGTAAGTACAAGGGGCTTAGTATTTCTAAGATGTGGAACTACTGCAATACTGATGTCAGAATTTGGATCCCTTATTTTGGCTCTCTCAAATGGAGCTGCTGTGTGTGATGCTAAAAATGAGTTGGGTGAGTGGGACAAATGACCAGCAGCTCATTCACTGGTAGAAATATTCATGAGGAAGAAGGTGCTGCTCCCAAATGAGCACTGCTGTCAGAGATGCCCGAGCACTGCCTGAGCTAGCTGCCCCTTCATACTTCCCACCTGGCCTGGTCCCACATGCTCCTGTTGTAACTCCTGTGCCAGCTTGCTCCCTTCTCACCAGCCCACCTAAAGCCCCCCCCCCCCCATTAACTGTCATTGCAGAGCATGCACTATTCTCTCATTCTCTTCTCAAAATGTAATAAAACAAGCTCCAAATCTTATTTTTGATAGGGATCTATAAAAACTTGGACAGTAAACTATTATTTCCCCTTCCTTCCCAGTTTTAAAAGAGAATTATAGACCAGCTGGCTTGCCTGAAGTCCAACTACTAAATCAGGATTTAAACAGGAATGTGCTTTGTTTCAACCTAGTTGCTTCTCTTCTAAAACACAATTTAAAAAAAAAAAAAATTGATCAAATATAGTCAAATAGCTAATATGAAAGTACCCAAAGACATCTATTGCAGTTGATTGAGGTTAATGTTATTATAGTTTTCCTCTTTTACTCAGACCCTTTTTCTACTCATAATTTCATAAAGTAGATTAAGTTTTACCTACTGCTACTCACACTTTGAATGTATTACAGCTGAAGGATGTATTTTGTTTATTGATTTTAGCAAGTACGTGGACTTCAAATAAGCTGTGATGTGCGTAAGCACACAGTTAAACTTTGTCGTCTCTGGGTGAAGTAAGCTCCATTTTCCAGCTGTGAATAATTAATAAGAAGCTATGTATGTTCACTGGATTTTTTTTAGCTTTTTTGTAACATTTTCCTGACAAAAGGGAATGTATATCCTATTACTAATAGAAAGTACTAAGGAAAGTATTAGCACTGTATAAATAATGCTTGGTCCTTTTTAAGGTCAGCTATTTTTCCTCCTAGAGATCTCTTCCCCTCTTATTCCAAACTGAAATAAATATTATGGAAGCAACTGATTACCTCATATCTTTCCCTATTTTTTTAATAGGTCACCCATAAATTCAAGCATTCATCTTCTGTTTCAATTAAAAACAAGTTCTGTAACCAACTTGTACAGAATGCGTGATAGTAACGGTCAACATACGTTAGCTCATTAAATTGTGCATAATTAATTACTACAGAACAGCTGTACCAATTTACAGTTCTTAGAGCACTCTTTGTTAATCATTAGGAGCTTATCTTCCCAAGTAGAAAAATCCTGAGGGTCTGGCCATGAGAGCACATGAGGTTTTATCCAGCTCTTCCTGTCTCCCTTTTGCATAAAGTAATAATGTAAAATAATCAGTATGCATTTAAATGATCCTTTCTGCATCATGCAGCATAACTAACACCCCAAAACCTTCTTTCTTATGGAACTTCTGTGAAATAAAATGCATTTTTTTCATATTTCTCTGTCAAATTTTAAGAAGCTTAGAAGTTTAACTAGGTGCTGTAAACCATCCAGTGCTAAAAAATCCAGCATCTGTCCGATTCCACCCCTAGAACACATATCCAGACACCGAAAGTTCCAACACACCTATAAGTCACAGCATGATAAAAGCCAGTTGGTTCCAATTTCATCAAATTAAGTAACATGGTACAGAATGTGTTGTGAGTCTTATGTACCCTTTTGTAGCTGCTGCTTTTGGGAGAGTCAGTTAACTTGAATTTTACTTTATTTTTGTTATGTTATATTTAAGAAATATTGCAACATCATTACTACCTCATTATAAGGCTTGTAGCCCGGCTGCACATTTGACTAGACTGTTGGTTGAGCAAAGCAGGAGAAATTGTATTTTATCAAAATTAAATAACAACGTGGCCAAAACACCAACCCTGTTATTTCTCACATCAAGGAGTATTATGTGGACCCTGACACCTGACAGGCTTAAAAAATTATTTGGTCATAAATCCCCTGAAGTACAGAAAAATGCTTTTAAAGACCTTCTAGAGAACAGTTTGTGCATAAGCTGTGCTCATTTTTCCTTTGATGTGCACAAATGTAGTGCTAATACAGCTTAGACTCACAGACAGCCTTTTCTCCGTAACAGTATCACAGTAACTCCTGAACTTAGGTCCACACAATTAGCTAATCAGAGTATTGCCTCTTGCAAAGTATGGAAATAAATTTAGAAGAAACATGACACAATAATTTTTTTTATAGCTACATTTATTACAGCAAAGAAATTAGAAGCCTGAACAAAATTACATTTAAAGCAAAGTTAAATAGCTAAGTTGTAACGCCAGGAGGTAACACTGCCAACAAGAACAACCTCTGAGAGTCTGACATGGAAGGTCCTCTGTCGCATGCATCAATCTCCTCGGCACCACCAGATGTAATGGCTTGCCTCAGGTGAGGCAGGCATGACTAACCTGTGCGGTTTGTCGCTGTTATCTTGAGAGCAGATGTCAGCTAAGACATGTCACCATACAAGTTTTACTGGCTATCACAGTACACCTGCGATAATTATATTATTTTCACAAATAACAAGGGAGGTTGACTTTTCTGTGGTTGTGTAACCCTCTCTCCCTGCAGCGCTAGTTGAAGGCTCCCCAAAGTTTACCTGCCTGTACACAAAGCATCACCTCTGGTACAGCACAGCTGTATACCCTTGACTCAGACTCCTGAGAAAGAGCTGTGGAAAAAGTCTGTAGAAAGGTAACAAGTGTAAAATTAAAGCCCCTGTTGAGACAGGGGTTCTTAAGTAGCCCATGAATTCAGGAGGGCAAACACCAATTTGGACAGGTATAAAATCTTGAAGGGAAAAAAACCAACAGTGAGGATAGTTAGTCTAACCCTTCTCCCACTGCTGCCTGCCTGGCTAGGAAAGACTCTTCAAGTGCCTTATCAGGGTGGTGAGCATTTAACCTAATAGCTTGTTAAGTCCAGAACGTCTTTTGTGTGTAGTAGCCAATTAATAGTAACTTTATACTTTTACATGCTGCATGTTCCACTTGCAGAATCTCTTTGTGTCCAGGTAAAGATGCCCAAAGGAGCTGATTCAAAAGAGGGGTAATAACCATAGGCATAGTATAAAACCAACCAAACAGAAAACCCACAGAAGACAGGCTTCACCAGCTAACAGCGAACACCAAACTTTTCAGCAGCTGTACATTTGGTTTCCACGTGAACACCATCACTGTGTTTAGGGGAAGTATTTTCTCTTGATTTCCTGAGATACATTGAAGTTTGTATGTCATGCTGTTTGTACGTCTGCCATCTAATTTTTGCTCAACATCTACTAGCCTTGGCTTGTGCACAGACCATAAACTGTTCCAAACTATCTTCTTGTGCATTGTGAATGTGACACATGTTTTTGATATCCCTGGCAAAGTGGGTTTTTATGTAAAACTGGCCTATTAAATGTTGGTTCAGCACAGTAATTGCAGTGTAGCCTGTGCTGTTGTTGGATGGGATAGAGTTAATTTTCTTCACAGTAGCTAGTATGGGATAGTATGTTTTGGATTTGTGCTGGAAACAGTGTTGATAACACAGAGATGTTTTTGTTATTGCTGAGCAGTGCTCACACAGAGTCAAGGCCTTTCTGCTTCTCCCCCCACCCCACCAGCGAGGAGGCCGGGGGTGCGCGAGAAGTTGGGAGGGGACACAGCAGGGACAGCTGACCCCAACTGACCAAAGGGACTTCCCATACCATATGACATCAGGTTCAGCATATAGAGCTGAGGGAAGAAGGCGGGGGGGGATGTTCAGAGTGACCGTGTCTGTCTTCCCAAGTAATAGTGACATGTGATGGAGCCCTGCTTTCCTGGAGGTGGCTGAGCACCTGCCTGCTGATGGGAAGCAGTGATCGAATTCTTTGCTTTGCTTTGCTTGCGTGTGTGGCTTTTGTTTTACTATTAAACTCTTTATCTCAACCCACGAGTTTTCTCACTTTTACTCTGCCAGTGCTCCCCCCATCCCACCAGGGAGGGCAGAGTGAGCAAACAGCTGAGTGGACATGAGTTGTCAGCTGGGGTTAAACCACAACAGACCACACCATAATGAGCTTCTAGCTTACCACTTTTCAAACACTCCAGAAACAAGGAGTCAGTTCAAAGACTGGATAGCTGCAAACTGTGCAAAATTATTTAAACATCCTTGCACTCTTTCCTTTTGATGTGAAAGACAAACATTCCAGCGTATGCCATTTTGCTTGCAACACAAAATATTAACAGCGTCTAAGTGCAGAAGACAAATTTATTTTTTCAGCACTAAGAGCTTAATTGCACTGGAGAAAAAAAAACAAACAAACAAACAACGTACTGAGAAGAGTGAGGAGACGAAAACCCCAAAAGTGCATTACAAGAAATTGCTGTTTACTGTAAACAGAACTATCTAACATTATGCAAGCACTTCAAATAACTCTGTTTACACCAAACCAAAGACACAATTTCTTCTCTACAGAATAAAGCCTTGAAAGAAAGAAGACAATCCATCAGATCTTTATCATCTTCACCATATCTGCAAATGAAATGAAAGGAAATACTTAGCTGAGTGGCACCTTGTTTTCAGTGTGAAATGTGCAACTTCTTGGTGATTTCTCCTAGAACTCTACAAATTCCCTGAAGATAAAGAAATTACCCTTAGAGTCATCAGCATGAATATCGTTTTATCCAGGTGGTCCTCCTAGGCAATTCCAGAGTTTGAAATGTACACTTAGCACGGATAGTGGTGGTGAGATGTGCTCAGTAGGGTCTCTGTACAGTTTTAGAGCACAGCATGCTAAATGAAGAATTTTGATTAAAATATAAAAAAGATTATGAGGTTATTATTTTCATTGTTTAACAATACAGAAAACAACACAATGCTTACAGTATTTATTTTCCTAAGTTTCTAAAACCTGGGCATCAAAAGTGATTCCTGGCAAATTCAAAATGCCACACTGACACAGATATAATGGCTTTTTCCTTCCAGCAATTAAAATTTGGAAGAGATACACTTGCATTTGTTTTCAGACTGTGTTTCTGACTGAGATTTCTAGCTCTTTTAAAAAACAGACAATACTTAAGTGACTGGTAAGAAGTAAAAAGCAGTCAACTTCTTTGATGAACACCTGAGCTGGAACAGGAAACAGGTCCCACAGCAGAAATTCCAGGACCCGCTTCAGGAGGAAAACAAATAGAGAGGACTGTAGCATTCTGCATTCTTGCCTTCATACAGCTGCAAGGATCCTTTGCATTTCATACAATTTGGAACTTACTTAAAATCTAATTGGTACTTAAACACCAGAAGAAATATTGTCAGCTCACGGGGGAAGGTTGAAAAGGGGAAAAAGCTGAACACGTGTTTGGATTTAGGGTTGTGCAAGCTCCAGCTCTGACAAACAGTGGAAGTAAATCCCATCATCAACATTTGATTCCACTACACAGGTAATTGCTAGTAAGTGACCATCCTCAAATATGCTTTGAGGTCCTTATTTGAAATAGGTGAGGACACTGGCCTACATAAGCAAACATTTATTTAAGAGAAAATCTTCAAAAGCACTTAATCAGCACAGCAGTGCAAGGGCTTAATTAAGCTCACAACTGCTAATGGATTTAGGGTGTCATTCATTCAGTCATCTAAGTCCGGCTTGCTCCCTCCTTCGTGCTGGCATTAGCAAGCTATCCGTCAAAAGGTTTCCTGGCTTTGATTTTTTTTTTTTTTTCCCCTTTTTCTTACGAGCTTGATACCTTGCTAGAGCAGTGAGCTGATCGAGAGGGCCAAATTGCTTCATTATCTCTACAGTGGCACAAAAGAAGCACTGCCCATTCTGGCAGCAACCCTATTAGGTGAGTCTAAGCCAAAATGCATTTTCTGGTAGTGGCTGAGAACTTGCAGCTCTTGATACATCATCAAGCAGCAGCAAAGTTGATTAAAACCAGGAATTTATTCTGATGGCTTCCTTAAGGACAATCCTTACTGCTGTAATGTATTGTTGCATAGTAAAAGTCCAGCAAAATCTCTCTTCTAGGTAAGTAAACAGGTTCTGGTCGTATATTCCTGCTTATAGGTTGTCTGCAGTCACATACTTTAGAGCAGGAAAGGGACCATTATCAATAGCCTTGTCTAAATTCGTACATAATACATGTCAAAGAGGCTCAATTCAACAATTTCTGCATCAGGTTTCTGTTCCAAGCTACAGTTAGAGCCGTAATAAACTCACATGGCAGGATTTCCAACAGGCCCTCTGCTCTCCTCTGTTGCAGGCAGCCAAGCTATTTGCAAACACTTTCACACATTCTCCTGCCTGTGAGAAATGTAGGCCAGTTTACCACAAGCAGAACGTGTGAAAAGGCTTTTAAAAAGCCCAGCTGCTGGCCTGTTTTTCATAGACAAAGAGTGAAAGTGCTTTTAAGCAGCTCCCTGCCTTCCACCCCGTAAATGCTCCTTTCCCCTTTCTGGGGTGAAAACATCACAGGTGCATCTCCCCTGCCCCACCACATAGTTGCTCTAGAACCACTCTTACACTACCCTCACTAAGGCTCTGGCCAAACCATAGTACTGGATGCATCACTCCAAAGAAACAAACAAATCCACCTCCAACTGTGTCTGCTTTTAGATTATCAGTATTTCAATGTATTTTTAATTATCAACATTATCCATAATTATTTGATTCTTAAGTAAAAATGCTGGAAATTGAAAGGAGTTATACTTGTTTTCATACAAGTAGTCAATCAAAATTAATTCCAATTAGGTGAATAAGCAATACAGCTAAAGCAGAAATTCCTCAGAAATGGGGGATTTAAAATGTAAGGTATGTAAGGTAAAAATTAAGAAACAAACTTAATTAGAAACCATAGATAGAGAATATTTCAGTGAATAATGCTGAGATTTTAATACATAATTAAATCCGTTATTTTTACTATATTGTTCAAAGGTTTCAAACAAGAATACCACTCAACATGGAAAATAAAATGAGAATTTATTTTAAATTTCAAGGTTGCCTACCTGGGACTAAGATGCTGACAGACCTGAACCTTCCTTCTCATTTGATCCCAATTTTGCTTCACATTCTTTGCAAGTATGATTGCAATGCCTACAATATTGAAAGCAGATAAAATATTCAAGAATTTTGCTGGATTTCTTCCAATACAACCATATAGCATGCTGGCAAATGTTCCTGAAGAAGTAATCTCTTGCCTATACTCTCCAATTTTTTAAACTGCTTTATGGGACATCAACTGCAGAAGATGACATCTAAATGTCTCAGCCAATAAAACCCCATTAATTAACTACTATTTTCAGCAATCACCAAAATATAATAGGATTTTTACAACAGGAAAAGACAGTCCTTGCCATTGTACCTACCAATAATGAACAGTTAGGAGCAAGGCGTATAATACAAAAAAGTGACGAATAGCCATTTTGTGTAACACCAAATGAGGAAAGTAATAGCTTTGTTACGTGGAGGAAAAATGGAAGTAGAAAGATATATGAACAATGAAGAAACTTCCTATTATCAGTCAGGCATTTTCATAGGCATAAAAACTCATGTTGGTCTGGTGGAAAGATGTGCAAAGACAAAGAAAAACATGATTTTGTGGACAGGGTTTTTGGAAATGTAATTTGCATGTGAAAGATACACATGAGAAGCCACACTGAGAATGAAAAGTAATACTGGCAGAAGCTTGGAATACAAGCAGAAGCTTGGAAGAGTTAAGTGTGATTTGATGGGAAAGAGTGCTTTACGTGAAGTTTAGAAAACAATGACTAAAACACAGAGATGCCAGGTGACAGAAGGCAGCCATTGACATGTATCATATGGTTAGAGTTGTAAGGTGGAAAAAATACCCTCGCAATTTGTGGTCTTCGTGGTTTGGCATGACAGTAATGAGGTTGGGCAAAGCCACAGAGGAGGAGGTTGGAATGAGGGTTGAGATTGAAATTGTTGCTAAAATATGAGGATTGTGTAAAAAAAATCTGCAGTGTATTTGGCCCGATGTGTGGTACAAAGGAAGACTCAAAGGGCCAAAGAGATATTATAGGCGATTGTGAGACACTTAGAGACACAATAAAAGATGAAAAGAGAACTAATAACTGTTGTCCCATCACACTTAAAAGTACAATAACTTCATTTAAATCATGGATTTCCTAGTAAGAGGTGTTACACTAAGTTTAATTTGCATTTTCTGAAGAATATTTAGTAGTTTCTAGTACTGTCATATACAGCCTAAGAATATGAGTAGTATCTCACGACTGGATCACAGAATTTAAATTCATAGTTTTGCTGTATATAATTTTTACTACGTTTTAGACTATTTTGAACCAGGATTAATAATTTATATAAGCACAAACCTTTTTTGTTGTGGACCACATGGTACAATACCAATTTTCTGGAACTTTTTTTGGCATTCTCCCATGTATGATATCTTTCCAATGGCAAAACCTAAGACACCAGCAACTATGAAGACAGATAACAAAACATTGTTAATACAAGAGCTTAAATCAAGAGTCTGCAATTGGCTTCATTTGAATCATACGATGAACTGTATGTAGCATGTCTTCTCGAAACATGTCACAAACACGTGAAGTTATACAGGGATTACCGGGATGATTTCAATAACTATTGGAAAGCAGTTACCTATAATGAGACATAGCAATTTGTCCAAAACAATGCACACAGGAGAAGGATATCATATTCAGCTGTAATTACAAGATTTTGGATTTAAAGGAACAAATTACAGAGATATCCCTCGATGAAATTAATTAACGATGTCAGCACTAATTTCTTTTAGTATATAATACAGCACGGTATATTTCTAATCATTGCAATTTTAACACTCTCCTCTTCGGGCTTCTAAGAAGCTAGAACAGCAGCCTGCCATATTACCACACAGTCAGAGTCAGAATAAAAACACGAATTCAACATCCCCAATTTTCTGTTGAACTTCTGTTGAAGAGAGAATCAACTTTATTTCTTGCCATTTAAAAGCTACCTTACTGTATTGTAGTTTCTGCGCTTTTATTTGCTTCCTTTATCAATTCATGGTCATGAATTAGACAGTTAAGATCAAATTAATATATGAAAAGGAACATACTCTTGCATATATTATACTATGATGACTCCTTGATATCATAAACTGTGTGTTCTGCTAAGCATGGCTGATCAATGAGGCTGACTTATTTATAAAACAAAGGTGAGATTGGAGTTTTTACCAATTTGAGAGGATATATTGAGTAAATATGTGCTGCAAGTGACAACGTTGACATTAAAAGAACCTTATTTCATACATTTATTTATAAACACAGCAGAATTCTGACTTCCTAAAGTGCTGTGGTTAACATCTCATTAATTCCAAAAAAGGAAGAGTTTGAAAAGAGATTCAGAGAGATCCATCTAAGGATGCATATCACTTGTAAATATAATTTTATTTCTTTTTAGAATTGGATACAACTTACTTGCCATCTTAGGTAACGCACCAAATCTTGGGTTTGCTGAGAAAACGCCTAAAATAAAAGGAAGTAGTCAGAAAGCTTATTCACTCGAGGAACTCACCAGTACTCAAAACCAAGAGAAGCTTTTGCTTTTCTGAAGGTGAAGACTGTCTAGAAAACTTAAAAGTCCATTAACCCAGATTTAGGAACATCGGGGCAATTTCTGTTCTAAGTTCTTAGTGCTTCTGTTTTGGGGTAGTCCTAAGTCACAGGAGGAAAAAAGTCTGAACTTTGCAGGATTCAGTTCAGGCATGGGTTTGGAGTGTAAATCAACATGAAAGTAGCACTGCTGCCACTGGTGACACCTGCAGCACTGCAGGAGGAGGAAGAGATGGTGGCTTATGTTTCAGTACAAACCAACCAACCCTATTATGTTTTAACAGCAAACTGAAACCTCTTACTCAGGGTCTAACTCCTTGTGCAGCAACAACCAGGCCCAAACTATTCTCTGGTAGTTTTCAGTGGCTATTGATTAAACCCATGTTAACCTGTAGCACTGGTATCTAGCCTCTTCCTCCAGAGAGGAAAGAGCATATGTTCTGGCCTTTAAGAGGAGAATGCAGTGTGCGGACCAAAAGATTCTCTTTAGCTTTTCCCACCAAAATTACCTTCCTCCAGTTAACACCAGGAGACGGAAACTGTATGTCTCTGGGAGCATGTGTGTGGCAGAGCAGTGCCGTGCTGTGGAGAGGGGCTCCACACAGCAAGATTACCATGGCAAAGGGAACAGTGCCCTGTTACATGCATTCAGTGTGAATGATGCTCAGAAGCTCCAGCTTCTTCGAGAGCCAGTGTACTGCGTGCAGTCATCAGAAAGGAGCGTTTCGACAGAAGAGCACTCAGTCTATGCTAAATGCAGCGGCCTTCACCCACTGGCATCTACGCGATTTTAAATTGGGTCTCTCAGGGAGGGAGGAACAAAACTGTTGTTTGCTTCTAAACAGTCCCCCCCTTCCAGTTCTTGACATGCATTAATGATTATTTGATATGGGCTTTTGTTATTTCACAGCTGATCAGAAACATCCAAGTACAATGGAGAGAAAGTGAGAAGAGCACCTGGTGCCAGAGGCTGGCATGTTAGCTGCTGAGACAACTCCAGTGCCCTTTTTATCACTGCTCATCCTTTTTTCAAATGTGTAATCCTTTGCTTTCCTTCACGCACTCTCCCTTGCTCATTCCCTCCCCATTTGCCTACAACCTGAAGGTCAAGGACACAACAGGGAACCCACACCAGCCTCTTGGGGCACAGCTTTTAGGTTTTCTACTCTACTCCTCCTGATCATTCTAGTAAAAAAGAGAATCTGATGAGGAGGAAACATGGTAATAGTGGCTGGAACAAAACAAGGGGCTTGCAACCACACTGAGAAAAGACTGAGCCATGTCCACCTCCTCCAGTTGCTGTCTCCCACCACTCACCTCCTATAGCCCCTGGATTCTTTTCTGCTTCTTGCTTCAGGCCCTGTGATTTTTCTCTTCTCCTACCTGCCCTTGCTTTAAGTGGCTGCAGATGCAGGCTGAAGGACTGTCTTATTTGCTCCTGTGGGATATACTCATCTCAGCAATCTTCACGGTGGATGCCCTTCACTCTTTACCCAAAAGACTAACCTTCAACCTTATTATTAGTCAAGACCCCCAGAAGGGAAACTACACATTGCAAAGTGCAACATGTAAAGCCAGGCTCATCCACCACAGAAACATAATACAATTGTCTTTTGTGCTAGCCTGCAGATCACAAGCCAACTCTATAAAAAGCCCTCTGTCTTCTCACTTTGGCAGTACTCCTTGTCCCCCTGCCCCAAAGCTTTATTCATACTGATACATGGTCGCTGGAAAAACATTGCCAGCATTTCTCAAATAAACCAACAGTTATAGTACCCAATTCTGATGCCCCTCCTCAGGTTGTAGGATGTTCTGCCTGACAAGCACCCCCAGTGAAGACTCTACTCAAATACATGAGATCACGGTGACAGAGTCTAGCCACCAGTCTTTGAATTCGTGAATTCTCTTTTCAGCTCATGGGCTTTCAAAAGAATGACTGTGGCAATGCATACATAACGATCAAATCACTGTAACCATGATAGTGATGAAAGGAATATCGATCTTGAAAAACAGCAGGCTTCAGGGAAACTTGCATTTCAGTAGTAATTCCAGAGCCTCAACTTCATAACTTAGGAGCATCGTGTATTTTTTTTTTTGTTTACCTTTTGAGACTAGCCCCTGGGTGACAAGCATGCTCCCAAGAGACAAAGGAAGAGCTGTAAAAATAGAAAGAGTATCTGGTATCAGCCAAAATTTGTTACCTATATGTTAAATACATTACCCTTTTATATGTTTATAATGTTAAACATATTACTCATCTTCTAAACGTTAACTTTGCATACTGTCTTAATCACCTATTACATCTACTCATTCAGATGACTATCATCTCTTCAAAGCAAGGATGTGTTCACACAGTGCCAGACATCAGGCATGCTGTAGCGTCTGGAGCAAGTGCGTTATATTTATTTACTAAATAATAACTTCCATAATCAGAATATCTCCTGTCAGTACTACAACACTAGCAATGACAGCAGCTCCAATTAAATGCTGAAGCCCTTTTCAATCTTCTCCTTTAAGAAAATGTGTAATTTAGATACAAATTGACATGGTGAACTTAAAAGACAGTAGAACACTAGTAACTAATCTTTTAGATGTCCTACACCTAAAGAATTTCACAAACCCAAGACACGTAACCATGCCTGCCTTTTATTCAAAGGCAGGAATAAGTACATAATAAAGTAAAACATTTGTAATGTTGTTTTAATAACGGACTTCAGGAATAGAACCACTTCTAATGACTGTTAAGGCAAGCTCATGTTAAACAAGAGCTTAATTCAACCACCTTTACCTACAGTGATTATGCAAAGAATTCGATTAACCCTATAATAACATCTTGCTCAACTTAAAGTGACAGTTACCCCACAATAACATTCCAACAAACTTCAATGTGTTACAATAAACAGTGTAACATCTTGCAGCCAGTTTTGCTTAAGTACATCGAGAAGTCATTCTCAGTGTGATAAGAACAAGTTTGGAATGCTCACCTCTGTACCAGAAACTTTCCTTTTTGCATTCTTTACGGATCCTTGCAATTTCTCCAGCATTGTGATTTTGTGAGATGGGACAATAGAACATTGGCTGAAACAATAAACTTGAGTTAGCTTACTGAATTTAATCTCACAGGAAGAAAAAAACAGATCAATTAAAGAAAACAAGTTATTTTAAAAAAAAAACAAGTAAAATACAATACAAAAAACAACCAACCAACCAGTTGTGTGATTAAACGTTTACTTGGCACCCCAACAGAGAAACAGGAAGAACTACATAGGTTTTCAGTTAAAACCACTCATCCTGTTCGTCTGTACTTTACTAAAACAGCTCGGCTGCTGCTTACCCCAGAAGTATATTTATTGCTTTATTTCTGTTAGCCCTTTCATTCTCATGAGCTACATCATCTTGCTGGGAAGCAAATGGCAGGAAATAAAGGCGGAGGGGTAGTTTCTAAAACTGAAATTGTGTCCCGTACAGGAGTCAATTTAAGTTCAGTAAGAGCAGATTTTGCAAGTATTCCGAAGAGGGTCAGCATAAACTCTGCCCGATTCCCCTAACCAGCTGTCGTGGTTCGAACTCGGCCGGCAGCCAACCACCCCGCAGCCAGTCGCTGACCCTTCCCCCTCCCCGCCCGGGAAACAGGGGAGAGACAGAAAGTAAAAACTCGTAGGTTGAGATTGATACCAGTGTAGTGATGGCAACAAACAATGACGGGAAGTACAACAGGGAAGGCACAATGCGCCTGCTCGCCGCTCGCCCCCCCGCCCGCGGCCCCGACAGAACGAAGAGCCCGCCACCACAGACCGGAAGCGAGGGAGCCCGCGTCTGACGTCACAGGCGAGGGACTGCTCCAATGGCCAATCCGAGCCCGCCGCGCCGGCTGTCCCCGCCCGGCTGGGGGACGGTTAACTCTATCCCGGCCGGAATGCGCGTCGGGCGCTCGGGCTCCGCTCTCGGCTCCGGGGAATCACCAACGTCCCAGCCGAAACCGGGACACGAGCCTAACTCTCTCTCTGAGCGGCTTAAATATATTCATGGCATTAACTGAACTCAACAACCATGGCTTCACCCCAATAATAATTAGCTTGCCAACTGGCTTCTTTTAGGCTAATGGTAATGGGTTGTTTTTTTTTTTTTTCTATTTTGATTGTGAGAAAAAAAGTGACAGTATTCTCTCTTGCATTCTACTATCCAGGGTATTGATATATGGATACAAGTAGATTATTTTTCGTTCTTTAACTGATGACTTGGTTATCAGTGTTTGCACTTGCAGTACCATTACTGGACATCTGAAATACATGGGTGCACTGGTTTTGGCTGGGAAACAACTTGTTTTTTAATAGTAGCTATTAGGGTGCTGCGTTTCAGATTTGCGACCAAATCAGTGTTGACAATACAGAGATGTTTTTGTTATTGCTGAGCAGTGCTCACACAGAGTCAAGGCCTTTCTGCTTCTCACCCCACCCCACCAGCGAGCAGGCTGGGGGTGCACAAGAACTTGGGAGGGGACACGATGGGGACAGCTGACCCCAACTGACCAAAGGGATATCCCACACCATATGATGTGCTCAGCGATAAAAGCTGGGGAAGAGAAGCTGTCATTAAGTTAATTGAAATTTTAACATTTTTCTGAAAAAACCACAGCATCTACAAACATTTTTGAAAGCAAAACTGGATTTCATAGAACAAGCAGTGCCTTGGGAAAAAGAGCACATTAGTCTGTTACAGGATTCTACCTCATTTTATGTCTGACTGATCCATGATTTTTTAACCGTAACAATGAAATGCTTTCCTTGGCTGCAGCCACACATTTCACATTTTAGCTAATTACTATCTCAGTCCTTCTTCAAGCACTGCTCCCACTAAAGTTAATAATGGTGCTGTTTGGGTAAACAGTATAGAACTGACTCTGCTCCAGACCCTAGAGCACCACTTCAAACTGGTTTCACAGCAAGGTCACAGCAAACACAATAAAATCCAAACAGGCTGAGTAAAAGATAAGGAAATGAGTACCAGGGCCCTGCACCAACAGGCTTTACAACCTTTCTGACCCCATACACACCCTGCCAGGGGCTTAGTTGCTTGGGCTCAAAGTCAGCTCTAACATGGCACCGTTGTGTAACACTGAATTAGATTGCTGTGAAAACAGCGAATCTGAGAGAAAGGGCTGCAAGAAACGTTGCCCAGGGCCTCTACCCCTCTGCTCAGGAGCTGCATTTAAGCTCAGGCCCTTGCCTTAATTCTGTTGTAGGTGCGCTTGTATGTGGCCTTTTATCATGATGATCCCTACCTTGAACTCCTGCCTTACCCTCAGCCTGGCCTTATTCCTAGGGACTTGCCTGGCAGTCACTGGACTGACTGTTGGCTGACCCTGGTTAACATCACTGGATCTGCTCTGCTCCTCTTTGACCCTGGCTAACATCACCAGATCTGCTCTGCTTCTCTTTTTTGGGTACTGTGGGACTGCGCTCCTTGTCACAGAGGTCACAACCCCTGCCGTGTGCTTGTGGCTCCCAGGTCACTTTCCTTGCAGATCAGCCCACTTTTGCTGCCCTCTGGCAGCGACTGGTTAGCAACAAGCCCATACCACGTCTAAATTCCTTGTGGTTAATTACATGCTTACAGCATAAAATGGTAAAATCTGAACCCTGTGGGTAGCTGACTTCTCCAGCAGAGGAGAATGCTCAGCTGCCATACGGCGGGAGGGCAGGCTCTTGTGTAGGACTGTTCCATTCTCCCTTTCAGAATGCATACACATGCACATGCACACACGCACAACTTGATAGGGACAGGTTATACTGGACTAGTACTCAGACACTAGGGCTCTGCCAGTTTGTAATTAGTTTAACCAGCACAGCATAAATCAGAGCCCACTATCTTAAGACTCAAAAGCTCCTAGACCTCTGAGCGTAGCGAATCAGGAAGCATAACAAATAGCCCTTTCCTCTCTCCATTTATATGCTTAAGCTAACGGACATCTGTTTCTCTCTTCAGTAAGAGCAGCCAATGCAAAATCCTGGTTCTTCACTAGCAATAGCATCAAAATAAAAGGGAGGAAACCCAGCTTACCCATCCCATTTGCTTTAGCGGAGACAGCTGAGTTTCCTGTTGGGTTGTTTTGGAAGACATTCTCTTTCCTTGTACGCTGCTACTGATCCTGGTCGGCAGAAATTACGTGTTTTATGCGTGGCTACCTCTCTCTCTGCTAAGTACAAAGGTAAAAAGCCAGAGTATCATATTGATATTGTAAATCCAGGGTTCACCCAGGAACAGTAATGATCAAGTTGAAAGGACTATATTTTTTTACAGCAGATAGCATCCACTCACCTGATTAATGGGACTTATTTGCAATACAGAGTTATGTGTTGCCTAATTCAGACAGGGAAGTTGGTAAGTAAAGTCAGATGCTGGATCATGACATAACACAGCACTCCCAGTCGTAAAGAAACAAGAACAAATATGAGCAAATAATCCAAAACCTTTGTAATTTTTATTGTACTGCAGGTCAAAAATTTATCTTCTTCAGTGTGCTGTCCAGAATCACTGTATTGCTTCTATTCTCACTGCCATCATCTGAAGTTTTGATTCCACAGGACACACAGTGCAAGTCTATCACAAACCACATCTGCATTTCCAACAAACACAATCCAGTTACAAACATGCTTTTACAAAATTAAATCTATAAGAACAAATAGATTCCAAGGAGTTTTACAGTTGCAGCCTTCTATGCCTGAGAATTGTGCTGCTAAGAAAAGGCAAGAAGGAATCCCATTTATTTCTGGAGTAATTCAAACATCTAAACTGTAATTTTTACCTAGCAATTTGCTGCATGGTCTGCCACTTTATCTATCAACGTACAGGGTACTGCTGCTCTTCAAAAGTACCTTCTGAGAATGGTGGCACCGGGCGAGGCTAAAGTGACTGTGAAGGATAGAGTTAAGCAGGAAACTTGTGCAACAATTTAATAACCTGTATGGTTGTTGTCATTCATAATATTACTGTATAAACCACTTCCTGCACTTATTTTGGGGTCAGTTACATAGCAATAAAGTTCATGCAACGTCTGCTTCACGTACCCTGGATATGCATACAACAATGCTTTTTTAAGTAATGGAACAGAAGCAACATGACCTCCTCTCCCCTTAGTAAAAAGACTCAATTAAGCATTGCATTCACACCAATCTGCACTTTATTCTCAGCCACTCTCAAAAACGACAATGGCCACCGTGTCTTTGAAAAAATTTAAGTTTGAAAATCCACATAATATTGGGAAAGCTCACAGTTCTTCACCGTCAGCCTCACCCCGACTAAGAGAAAATTTAATTTTCCATCAGTCTCTCATCACTGAATGCAAAAGAAGGAGATAAAAGATAAGAAAAAATGCATGAAACAGAGGTTTACATCAATCAAAGACACAAAATTTTCTTATTCTTATCTACTTTCTTATTCTTATTTTCTCATGAAGCCTACCTGTGCAGATGGTTGTATGAAAAGCATCACAGGAAAGTACTACTGACTGATACGGTTTCTAACTCCTGCAACAGATTTTAAGTACTCATCTTTTTCATGAGGATAAAAAAGCCGAGTCACTGGAGAAAATAAAGAAAATGAAAAACAATTTAAGGAGTATAAGTTAGGTTATAAAAATTTGCAGATTGCCATTAACCTCCTGTACTGTATTCAGCATACGTTTCTCCAGAGTTAGAAGTTGCTCAGATACACTTCTGCTTCAATATAACACAGAATCCAGAGAAATCTGCCCTTCAAGCAGCTTCCTGTTACCTCTCCTGCCTGGGATGAAAGCTGAAAGCTATACCCACAAGAACAAAGCAAAGAGACAGAGCTGAGGGCATCAAAATATTATTTAACTGAATTATTTAATATTAGAACTCAACACACATGCTGCCTCCTATCTGTGGAATGTAAAAGTATTCCAGTGTTTTGGGGCATTGTGTCTTGGAAAGACAACTATTATCCAAAAAAATAACTTCATTTGCATTGATCTGTTGAAGAAATGTAACTTTCTTGCATATTTTTACCGTAACACTTTTTGCTGTTTTCTCAACCTATGTAATTGTTAGTGTAAAAAATTAACTGTATATCCTCTTAGCTGCCTTGGGAAGAATTCCCCAATGATGTTATTCTTCTGTTTAATTGGAATACTTACATAACGCATGATTAAATCAATGTGGTTTGCAAGGATCAAATATTCAAACTTCTTCCTATTCTGCAAGAATTCTTCTGGATCATTTACTCATTTACAGAAAAAAAGGCTAAAACTGCTGAAAGATCTCATAGTTTCGATTCTCCTAACTGGTTGATAAAGAAGCAGTATGCAAGAAGATTGCAAAGTTTTTCAGATGTAGGAATTGCCAACTTCATATAATCTGTTTTCACTAAGAAGCGTCTTTTCAGGTAGGAATGGTGACCGCGTAATTTCTGTGATGCCTTGGGGGAGAAGGTGGGAGCCAAAATTGCATGTGTTAACCGGTATATGCAACTGACTGGGATCTACAGTGGAGACGCCACGCATCTGCCCAGCGCAGGTGCCACTAAAGTGCAATGATGACTGGACAACTCGTTAGGACTTTAGCGAGGCCCTTCAAGGTCTGAGTGTTCACTGGGAGGAAGAGGGGAAGGCTCACTATGATGTTTCACCTGTTATCTTCTGAGCTGGCTCTTTATTTTAAATCCAGACTCTTCTTTCAAAGGAGAGTCAACAGAGCAGCTGCACGAGGTCTTCGACGGAAAGTTCCCCCCCAACAACTGGGTGGACACCACGAAGCGGGTGAAAGCCCCGTGCTTGCCCGGCCGTGCCCCTGCAGCACCTGCTCGCACGTCTGCCGAGGGTTACTCGCCCAGCGCCCAAGCGAGAACGGGGCCTGTACGTGCTGCTCGCTCGAAGGCCCGAGGAGCTGCCTGCAGACGGGCAAAGCGGCGGGCGCGCTGGGTTTCGTGGGAAGGAGGAGTGGGCACAGCCAGGCGCAGGGCAGGCGTCCGCCCACCGACAGCTGCCTTCCTCTTCGGCCCGGCCGCCGGGGCTGATACCCCCGGCTCGGCCAGCCCGGCACCGTGCCACGGCTCCGGCGCTGGGCCAGGGCCTGTGGCGAGGCAGCAGCCGAGGTGTCGGGCGTTGGCGGGAAATTCTCCGTATGAGCCGCCGCCTGCCCCCTGCCCCGGGCCGGCCGCCGAGAGCCACACCAGCCCCGGCCGTGCTCCCGCCGTGACGCCGGACAAATCCGGCACCGCGGAGATCAGCCCCGCCGGGACGGAAAGGAGGAGACGGCCGCGGGCGCCGCTCACCTCCCGCGGGGCGCCGGGCCACCGAAGAAGGGAGCAGCTCGGCCCGTCCGCGGGGGTCCGCGGCGCCCGGCCCCGGCAGCCCGTGAGGAGCGGGGGCCCGGTTGCACGGCGGCCGTGGGCGGGCGCGCACAAGCTCCGTCCCGCACCCAGGTCAGCCCGCGGGGCGCTGAGCTGGCGCGGGGAGGCGGCCGGCCCGCTGCCCGCCCTGCCGCCGGCTCCACCGCCGGGCTCCACCGCCGGGCTCCACCGCCGGGCTCCACCGCCGGGCTCCACCGCCGGGCTCCACCGCCGGGCTCCACCGCCGGGCTCCACCGCCGGGCTCCACCGCCATCTCCCGGCCGCCGGCGGCGGGGCCAGCCGGGCAGCCAGCCACGGCCCCCGCCGAGCCCTGGGCAGCCCGCCCGCCCCGGGCGAGGGGCGGGTGGTGCCCCGCCGGGCTCTCCTCCGCCCGGCTGCCTGGTCCTGCCGGTACCTGTTACTAAATGAGCGGGTCGCGCCTCCCCATGGGCTGCCCGGGAGAAAAACCGTGACCGTGCTGAGGAGATTCCGTCTGAGTTCTCCTGCTTCCCCAGAGAAACTCGGAACACGGTTTTAGCTATGGAGTCTGTTAATGAAGTTAACGGTCAACGAGCAGGGTACGACGTACGGTGCTGGCGGTGTCCTAAGAATTGAAAATATTTTGTGGAAACTTAATGAAATCCGGTTCAAAAAAGAAGTGACAAATTCCGTTTTGATCATTTTGGAATGAAAAGCATTGCTTATCCACCCTGGTTTTATTAGTATCTAAGTAAATAAATGAATTTTAATATCTCTATTGACAAGAAGTAAAACAAGAAAAATACTTTCATCGATCAAAAATAATTTTGCAAGAAAAAGTTGTCCGAAAATGTCACTTTGTGGTGGAGGGATGTGCTCCTCTCAGAACACTGGAAAAAATTGTTCCACTTTCTCTAAAACAAAGCATGTAAACCTGAGTTTTATTTTGCATTTCATCCTTAATAAAAACTGTTGCAGTTTTTGTTTTGGTTTGGGTTTTTTTTGCAGTGAGATGTAGTTTTTAGTAGAGTATCCTAAGTGGTGATATGACACTTCAGTGCTTACCATGAAATGAATAACTTGTGAGATCACCGTTATACTTCCTCCTCTTGCATGACCTTGGCATCCCTATTTCATTATAAACATGACATGAGTCATAGTTCGTTTTCTTAAGTCCAGAAAGGCTTTCAGCTTCTAGAAGTCTTCGCTGCTTGAAGCCCCTCTCCCCAGAGTATTCTCTCACTCTTGCCAGCCAAACCATTGGGCTTTGCTGCTGCAAAATGTGCCCGTCACATGGAGGTTTGGCACGAGTGATGCCCTGAAACAGCTCTTAAAAGTATACCTAATATCTCCTGTGATCTAAGAGGTATCCTTAGATCTCATGTATCATCTTTCATATGAAATTATAGGTAAAAACTATTTAGTAGACACTGACTACAAGCTGTTCTGAAAAATACAATAGACAAGAAACTCCCACATGGGGCAAGTCCCTAATAACCCATAATTTCTTCGCTGGTTCAGTTTAAACTGGTCATAAAATGAAAGAGCACTGGAATGACAATTTTCGCCTGGGGCACATGCATGCCCAGGGATAGTGGTTGGTTGGATTCTTGCACCTTCCTGCATAAAAGTGCCTATTATAAGTAAGGTTACACTTCTTTTCCGTTTTAACTTTAAAGGTAAAGTTTATCACAACTATGTTCCTCAAACACTCCTTGTTTTTAATATTTACCTGAAGGTACTTCAGAGCTATAAAAATGGAGAGAAAAAGATAGACAGGAGCCAATAAGTGTTAGTGATTCAGAATAATAAACACAAACCAAAAGAGAGATCCTTATCCTTGCCAGAACAAAACCAACCTTACACATCAGAAAACAAGAGATACTGAAAATACATCAGCCAATATGGAGCTGAATGCTTGGCTGAAGGATTTTCTATTGTCAGAGTAGAAGGAGATCAAGGAGCTGAGACTTCACAAAGTCAGGGAAGGTTTACAGGCTCTGGCTGCTTGTCTGAAGAACCTTTTAGAAAACACTGCGGGGCTGCCAGGATCCTGAGGTTGACCACATTCAGCAAAGGCAAAGCCTTCCCAGTGTGCTTATTTAAGAGAAACACTCCACATATGCATGCAGGTTTGCATACAGCACGAGAGAAGGAGGAACTCTAACCAGCTATGATAAATATGGGGGGTTTTGTCCATTATAAAATCACAAAGACTCTTAATTGCTTAAAAATTCCCTGAGAAACAAAGACCTGGAGTAGTGGAAGCACAGTGCAGTTACAAAAATGTATCAGTAATAAAAACATATAGAGCATAAGAATTGCACTGTAGGGCACTGTTCTCGTGCTAATGGGAGTAGGAGTTAAGGGGGAATGGAAAGACATGAAAAGTCACAGCAGGAAACAGTCAACATACTTCTGAGTAAAACATTAAACTGTCCTTACCACGTACGAGAAATTGTGTAATAGTGTTCTATGTCTTGGCTGATTCTTGGATGTACTTATTTCTATTTTACACTTGGTCTGGCCTATCTTTCAGTAGAACTGAATGGCTGACAATTATCAGACGTTCAAGGTTTAAGATTTCCACTTCTCAGCGTGAAGAAACCAATAAAATGGCCACAGAGTTTTCTCTTCTCTTAGGCTGCACAGCTATATGCTTAGTTGCTTTTCTCCAGAAAAGACCTGCAACACTATCTGACTTCAACGGGTTTATTATAGGTGCTTAGGTTCTGTCATCAGACTCGATCGTACCTGCCATTTCTAATACATGTTGAAATTAATCAAGACCCGTTATAGGGAGTACATTACTGGAATTACTCTGGGGCAATGTCTGTGAACCACGTCACACAGAACATTTTACTGAAAAAGGTCTTTAGCGAGTCTCAATATTTATTAGTACTGTGTGTTTTAGGGCTAATTTACAAGAGAGGAGGTTACACTTCAGCCCAGGTGTAACAAATGAACAGTATTTTATAGCCAACGTACTGTAACCTTGAGAAAATGACAACCAAATTAAAGTTGAGTATGAATATGCATATAGAGTTTTGCATAAGAGGTGTAATGACTAAGAAGCTTGACACTGTTGTGCAAACAGAATAGGCATCTAATGACCTGCAAGTCTTTGTGTTTCCACTGCCACTGTGGCAGGTGACTAACTGTAAATCCACCCACCCCATTTTTTTTCCAGAGTCAATTTCTTAATCCTAATTTGTGTTTGTACTTTTATGCTTTTTCCCTCTATTTCTCTGGCACTTTCTTCTGCTTCTTAATCATACCCATTTGGGCACATTTCTACGGGGCAATATGCCAGGACAATTTCTCCCAGGTGTCTGACAGTTCTTTTAAATTCCATGTGTGTGGCAATTGAGGCACCAACTCTCCATGAAGTGCAAAAGGAAAGACCCTTTATTATTACAATAGTACATACTAAGTAATATAATAGTAAATTTCTTACTTCATAATTAGCAAATCAGCAATTAGGCAGCTATCTACCTTTTCTTCTATCAGCGTAACACCACTCTAACACTCGCTGTACAGACCAATCAACTTCTCATTCATTCACTGTTCATGCAGTGGTGACTTCTCACAGTTCAGTGTTGTTTTTCCCTGCCACATTGGCACAACTTGGCAGTTTCTTATCTTTCTCCCAAGGCCTGTTTCTCGTCAAAGCCTTGCTGCTTCTCAGGGGCTGCGCAGAGCTGACAGATTGATGTCGACTTGCCTCTCTCCCACACGTGTTTATTCTGTGTTTCAAATCATGTTTTTATTATAGTGTACTGGGTCTGGCTGAGCCGGAATTGGTTTTCCCCTATAGCAGCCCTCCTGGTGCTGTGTTTTATGCTGGGAGCTGGCAGGGTGTTGATAACACACCGGTGGTGTGGCTACTGCCGAGCAGTGCTTACACAGCACCAAGGCTCTTTCCAACATTTCCGTCCCCCAGTGGGACGGGGTGGGCAAGATCTTGGGAGAGGACACAGCCAGGACAGCTGACCCGAGCTGACCAAAAGGCTATTCCATACCATATGACCTCTGCTCGAGTATAAAGCTGGGAAAAAGGAGAAAGGGGGGGGGAAGGTGTCACCCTTGGTCCTCCAAGGCAACCACTACGCATATGGGAGCCCGGCTCCTGAGAAGGCCCAATATCGCCTGTTAGTGGGAAGTAGAGAATAAATCTGTTTTCTTTTTGCTTCCCCATGCAGACCTTGTTTGCTTCTGCTTTGCTTACATTAAAACTGCTTTTGTTTTACCCACAAGGGTTGGTTTTTTCCTATCTTATTTTCTTTCCCCCTTTTTGCCCTGTTGAGAAAAAAAAAGGGGGGGGAGGGGGAAGTGATAGAGCGACTTGGTGGATACCTGGCATTTAGCCAATGTCAAATACCACATATAGTTTGAACCCAAATAAAACATTGTTTTTTACAATCACTAGCTTTAGAGAGGTTTACCACTGTCCATACCAATAGCGTTGTGGGGCTGTAATTTATTTTCTGTTAAATTCAGATATTTTTTTATGTCCACTTTAGGTTAAGGGTATATTAAAATGAAGATGCTCCTTCTGTGAGTGGAAGCTCCTACTGTAGTATGCTACCTTGGTTTTGATGGTTTGACATCGTTGTATTCCTGTATAGATCAAGTGCTACTGCTTTATTTTTTTTCAGCTACATGTGTGGCACTCCAAGAACAAAAAAATTTAGTGAAAGGCATATATTACATATATGTGTAATGAAGCACCTTGTAAGCATCGACTTTTGTATTTAAGACATGGTTGTTTTCATTTCAAAACACATTACACCTGAAAACTCCCTCCTCTTGTGCTCTGATGATTATCTGTTTGTTAACTCTGTGCAGAGAACTGGAATGTAACTTGGTTATATTTGAAGCCTAACTCAGTAGGTTCTTAAGAATCTCAGAGAGAGTACCTAGAAAACAGTGTCTAAATTTGTCAGGAATTGCATTATTTTCATTGCATTATGATTTTAATGGAAGCCACACAAGCACGTCAGGTTCATGATTCCAGTCATGTCCATTTTTACCGGAACTCCACCTCTGAACCTTGAAGCAACATACTGTAATTACAAAAAGTGTTGCAAAATTGTTTAAAATATTTACTGGCGGAATACATCCTGCGAGCCTCACACTCCTTCTATGCAGCAACAAAAGCAGCCATGTTCTGGGTTTACTCTGGCCAAGGATCTCATCTTACAAGTTCCATTCGCGTCACGCCACAGCAAGATGAAATGGTGTCAACACTTGCATAATCCTAAACCAGTGACAAGTGAAATTGGTGACTGTTCTGGGATGGCCTTTCTTAAACGAAGAAAATACAAGATGCCTTTAGTGACATGGAACTTGGAGAAAAGATAAGGACTGTCATTAAACCTATGAACTCCCCTAGAGAGGTCGACTTCTTCCTCAAAATCCTTCAATTCTTTTGTGGGCATATATACGTGAACATATATATCTGTTCAAATACCAATCAAAATTCAAGAGAGTTTCTGTAACTAGCTGAACCCCATTATACTGCAGGGTAAATGAATGACTTGATTGCAAGACTACTGGAACAAACTCCTTCCTAGTAATCTGCCCCCCCCAATGTTTTGACAGGAATTCATTGCTAGTAATAGGTCATATTTAACAGGTGTCTGGGGTTTATAGTTCACTCCTACGGAGTTCCACGTATCATAAGGTTTGTTAGAATGGGATAGCAGTTTTAACACAAATGAGAAAATACAGCTGGCAGCTTAGTAAAACTTAAGAAGACTATGTATTCCAACGGCAAAAGGGCTTTTTAGTGCTGAGTTACAGATTTACTTTTCATGACAAAAATTAAATTCTAAAACGCAGATTCTGCTTATGTAATCCTTTTGTCAGAACTTGGCTGCTGTGATCGTGGCTGCATTTATATAGCTCGGGGTTTCTTCTAAAATTAACAGAGGGGCTTAAGCCTTAACCCAGGAATCTCAGCAGATGGAAGGCTTCTTTTGGTGCTTTCTGCAGACAGGACTGCTTGTCAGAAGTCCTTAGTCTGCTATAAAGCAAAGCACATTTCATTAAGATGAGCACGGGACCAATTTGAACACCACACCCTCCCCCCAAAGAAGACAGGCAGTAACAACCATGTACTTATGTGACTAGGAAGTGAGTCTGCTCCTCTTTTCCCTATCAGCCTGTGAGATGACAATCCTTTGCTTCTGTTTTGTTACTTGCTGGTGTGACTATGCAGTGGACAAACGCTTCTTTGGTAACGCAGCAGTGAAGGGGCAAGATCTGCTCACTGTTCTTGTCACGGGTCGGTGAAATATAAACTCTGGCCATCCAGCTGACCTCCGTGAAGACATGCCTAGTGTAACGGAATATCTTTTCACAGTCACCTCTCACCACACCATCCTCTCTAGCCGCAGTGCCATCTTGACATGGGCTTTGCCACCATGAGCACCTCTGTGACCGCAGAGCCACCGGGTCTGTGGGGCTTCGCCAGGGCTCAGCCTGCTCCCCAGCCACCCTGCGGGCTCGGGCAGGGGGTCACTCCTCTCCCTCACCAGCCAAAGCACGGGAACGAACGGGAAACTCAGTCCTCAGCAGCCGGAGGCCTAAGGGAGCCGCCGTTTCTCTCAGCGAGGGCACACGGGCCGAGGCCGGTGGGTTGCATGTCGGCGGCCTGGAGTCGTCCCTCGGCCCCAGCCCTGGCCCCCTCAGGCCAGCCCCGCCCCTATCCGGCGGGTCTCCTCGCTGCCCTCCCGGCGGCGGCGCATCTCCAGGGCCCGCGGCCGCGCCGCCGCGCGCCGGGGGCAGCGGCTCCCCCCGCCGCCCGGTGACGGCCGGGGCGCTCAGCGCGGAGCCCACTGCGCTCCGCCAGGGGGCGCCGTGGCGCGCGCTCGTCTGCGGCCGCGAGCCGGGCGGGCTCCGGGCGGCGGGCCGGGCCGGGCCGGGCGGCGGCGCCGCGCGCTCGCGGGCACTCGGGACCGGGCTGCGGGCGAGAGGGACAAAGCCCCCCACGGGCCGGGCCGGGGCGATGTTCCCCCTGTGGAAGGCCGTTCTCTCGGAGAGCCTCCTGGGTAGGTGGCGGCGGTGCCGCCCGACGGGGCTGGGGACTCTGAGGGGCAGCGGTGTCCGCGGGGGGACGGGCCGGGAGGCCATAAACGGCACCGGTCGGCATCCTTCGGCCCCGCTTGGGAGCCCTGCGGCAGGGCAGCGCGGGGGTCTCTACCGGGAACGGCCGGCGCTCGTAGCGGGGCAGCCCCGGCAGGGTGCCGTGGGCTTACCGTGCGTGCGGAGGTGTTGCCGGTGAAAAGCTCCTTCGCTGGAAATGACTAAATAGTGGTGACCGATGAATGTTCTGCTTGGGTGGGTTTTCGTTTTTTTTTTTTTTTTTTTTTTTTCCTTCTAGCGCTGAATGCCTTTCGTCTCTGGGGTCAGCCCGGGATTTCTTGTGCGCTCTCAGCTGCGTGTTCGCGCGGGTGCCTGCGGAGCCGGTCCGGCGCGGTGCTCAGCCGCCCTCGGCAGGGCCCAGCGGGTGGCTGCTCGCCGGCCCCCGGTGCCTGCGGGGCTGCGGGCTCAGGCGCTGGGGGCGTCTCCTGCAAAACGTAGAGAAAATCTAGCGCGGTGCTGGTGTGCCTAGGTAAGGTGTCTTCAGGGCAGAGAGGCCACCGATTCGCTAGAATAATTAGCCACCCATCTGTCTTTGAGGAGCCCTGAGACTGCGGGTGGGCTACTTAGCCAGCATTGCTCCCGCCGAAGGCTAAGCCTTTCCTAGATTGAACACTCCTTCACTGAAGATCGGAGTAGGAACTACTGCGTGAGCTGGGGAAAAGCTGTTCTCATCGTTGTATTTCTTGGGGAAATGGGTTTGTTTAACTTGAAATAGCATGTATTGCTTCACAGAAAGTGGCTATTGTGACTTGAACTGCTTTAAAATACCTTTGTTATTGCACATTTGGAAATATAAAATGGTGTATTTTTAAGTAATCTCCAGCAAATCCTGCTGTTGAAAATACATGATGTGGGCTTTTTCTTTTTTTGTTAGGTTACATTTCTTGGTCTCTTTACCACGCACTGCCGCCGATGATCTATTACTTCCCCCTTCAGACATTGGCACTCACAGGTCTAGAAGTTTTTGCTGTTGCCTTCTTTTCTCCAGTATTCCTGATAACTGGCCCTTTTTGGAGGTTGGCTAACAATAAGTACATCCTAGCCCTTCTGAGACTGACTATGGTTGGTAAGTATGTGCCGTAGTGAGTTTTAGATTCTGTCTTGGTTGTCAAGGTATAAGAATAAACATTCTGAATTGCCTCAAAACCCAGATGATTATTAAAAGAGACAGGAATAAGAAGTTCTCGCTCTCCCAAACTCATGCTTTTCTTTTTCTCTCAGGCTTTTAGATACGGTCAAAGGAATATTGTTTGCATCCACTGTGTTGGTTGTCAGACCAGTGCTGCATAATTAAAGACTAATCTCATTTCGCTTTTATTTCTAGAAGCTTTTAAATCAGTACAAGTCATACCCAGTAGGAATGTTTTCAGTATTGCATAGAGGTCTGCAGAGCAGGTGTTTTCTGGAAAGCAGTTCTGCGTCTGTGACACTGGGTAGGGATGAGAGGTTACAGAATGGTTTGGGGCTATTCTGAAAGTAATCTGCTGTGAGTGAAACATTTTTTGGTAGACTTAGTTTCTGAGGCAGTTTTTTCTTTTAATGTATTTTTTTTATTATTTATTAAATCTCTCTGTATGCCTGTAGTGTATTGATGGGATTATAGTCTCATCCTAAATGTGAGATGGCTTTCATATTGTCAGTTGTGCAGGAAGAAAGTTTCATCTTAAATTCAAGATAAATCTGCCTTACTGTCCATTCCACATGCTCCTCCCTAAACCGAGACTTGCTGGGATTCCCTCTTTGGTCTTCAGCTAAGTAATGCAAGTCTTAGCTCTTGTTGATTTTCTGAAAGTTTGTTGGGAGAAGGTTTGACAACTACAGCCAGATTCGGAAGCAAGTTGTTGCTAATGAGTTTGCAACACCTGGGTGAACTCAGAGGAGACATGGGTCTCCATCCTGCGCAGAGGGATTTTTTTTTTTTTATAAGCTTTTAAGCTTTTTTTTTAATATATTGGGGTTTTTTTAATAAGCTTTTCAGTGAGCACAGTTTTCCACTGCAGTGGTGCTCAGTGTATTGCTTTCTGCAAGATCTGCTAATTTAGAAACTAGTTATGAGTGTAAGAATTTCAAATTGCACCCTGCCTTCCTTCAGATATCGCAGTAACACAGAATTTGCTGTGTTTAAGATTAGCCCTTGAGATCATCTTATTGTGTTTACTAGTTCACTTTACCAAAAGAGATGGAAATTGCTTAAATGTTTGTTATTTTTGTTCTGCGAAATAAAGAGCAGTGACAGTCCTATAATGGTGTGTAAAGTCTGTTGGTTGATACCTGTTTGCTTCATGTGGATCACAAACTCCTGAAGGTATTAACTACACACAAAAAACTAGCACCTTCAGTAGCCATCTGGGGGGAATGGATGTGTTAATGGAGGTGGTCACAGAAGGACCTTGGAGCATGGGGAGACTGAAGTTGTATGCATCCTCAGCCTAGGCTAACCTGAGCATTGCTGTACACAGATACGATCTCCCCTTCGCTCCTGCCTGAACAGGAGTTGTTCCCTCAGTGACCATATGGCCCTGGCTGTTTCAATCTCCCAAACACTGAATATTGTCCACCCCTTGGCAAGTCTACACAGTATTCTCTCCCAGTTCTACTGTACTTCCTTTGTATACTCTTTACCTGTGTTGCCCTACAGTGAGCATTAACATCTGGGGAAGATGTAAGAGCATGTTCTTCACCCTCTTTGTCTCCAGCAAGGAGTTTAGCAGCCAGTGGGAACTCTCACTCTTTACTTGCCTCCCTACTGCAGGTTCTCAAGTTATCAAGATGCCCTTGCACAGGCAGCACTGGGCTTTAGGACTTTCCATGTATATCTTTTTATTTGGTTCTCACCACTTCATTCTGACTTTTAAATTATTTCTGTCCTATCATACTGTGCTGCTGTGTCTCCTATTTCTCAGTTCTTCCTGCTTTCTTTACTTCTTCATACAAAGACACACTTCTTCCTTCTTTTTGATCTTTTTCCCTTCTCAAAAGGCCATAGCCTTCCACTGAGTCTTGTTGAACAAAATCGTGCAGAACTATCTAGTCCATTCATGCTCTATCCCATGCCACTGGAAATACTCAGTCTCCGATTTCACAATCAAAATATCTGGAAATTCTTCATGCTTAGCTAAAACCAGACTATTTAGGGGGTTGGATTTCCTTGGTTTTGATGGAAAAGGGTGTTCCCTTATTCATCATCATCCTTCTTTTTGCCTTTAAAATAAAGGAAGCTTTATTTTCTCTGAAACTTTTGTTTTAATTTATGTATCCTTTCATACTACTTGGTTTTGTGTTCTATTTAAAAAAAAAACCCCAAAACTAATGAACTACCCCTGTGGTAGTGTCTATTTGAATCTATGTGTTTAGAAAATGCACAATAAATTTGCATGTCTGGATAGATATATTTATGTTTTGGGTGTACTTGCTCTGCAACAAAAGGTGTGTCTGCTCTAAGTAGGCAAACCCATGCTAGCTTTAATCTGGTTAGCACGGGTGATGAAAGACTTGAAGAGGCAGAGTTGCGTATTTCAGTACAATTTAGTGACAGAAATCTGTGTGCATTGTACGTGCAACCTCTGCTGAAGTCCATACAAGTACATCTTCACTACACATTGGTTTCATTTTACCATCTTTGCTCTAAACTTTGCATCTTTTACTCGAGCAGAATGAGCAGATAGACAGTTGGAGGATGCCTAGCATGCATTGCCAGAATCAGTAACTACATTTCTGGCCTTCCTTGTTTAATGTCTCTTCAAGTTTGGCTCATACTCACTTAGCAAATGGCTGGTAGCAAAACAATGTTGCTTCTCCTACTGTTTGTCACTGGTCCTGGGCCAGAATTTGCCACACTGACTGAAGTTATGAGAATGTGTGTGACCCATAGTCACCTGATTTGGAAACCTACTAGCAGAGTTTAAAACTGCTGTTAAAGGTGAGGTCAGTGTGACGTGGGAAATGGCAGAGATGCATGTGCATGGTCTCTTTGTGTGACTGGGAGAAGGACAGTTTCCAGTAACAAGATGACACAGGCTGCTAATGACCACTCTGAGACCAGATACTGGGACAGAGAAAGCCTCCTCTGCACCTGCCAAGCCAATGGTGGCCGCTCCTTTCTAAAAAGGATATGGTTCTTGTCACAGTGCACTTCAAAAGCTATAGAAGTAAGTGGACTGTGGTAAAAGCCATATCCTTTTTAGAAAGGAGCAGTCACCGTACATAAGGTTTTATGGCTTTTGAGTTATTTAAGTGCACTGTTCAGGAATATCTATATGCTTAGATATCTATTTTAAACATATATCCTATTTATGGAATCAATGACCGTAAGTACTTAAGACAGTCACTGCAGTCTTTGATAATCTTTTTTTTTTTTTTCCTCCTGAAAATGGTAACTGCTATAAGGTCTTATATGCCCAGTTTCTATCCACACCTACATTTCTTTGGTTTGTTTAAAAATGTATAGTCATGTGTTTTCAGGTGAATGGTATAGCCATCCAAATTACAGACAAGATTGAACTAATGCACAGGAAATCCTTATTACCTGATCTCTGTTGACCATTAAAGCAACCTCTGTATGTGTGTGCTTGTTTGTAGGAAGCTTAGCATCGTACCAGGCACCAAACGCTTCAATTAGACTATACATCTTGGCTGCAGGTGTTTCTTCCTCATTGCTGGTTCAGACAGTAACATGGTGGTCAGGAAACAGTTTACAAAGGTATTTTCTTATACTGATAGGATTACTGACAGGTAACTGACATTACATTTTTTTTTTCTGAGAAGGTAAGATTTTTTTTTTCCTCAAATGCATTACTGTTTTACAAACTGATTCTTACAGGTTCATCAGGATATGGGGCTTCATACTAGGCAAGATAATGCTCCTTGTTCTTCGCATCTGGTATACATCACTAAACCCAGTCTGGAGCTCTCAAGCTGCCAATACTGTCATACTGACAATTGGTTTTATAGCAGCAGCAGAGCGAATTTATTCAGGTAACTGTATTACAGCAAAGGTGGGGGTTATGAAGACATCCTAAGGTATACCTATCTATGTGTCACTGGATTTTGATCCTGTGTTGTTTTTTTTTTTTCCCCAGTACAGTCTGATTTTAGACCTGATGCATGAGCTTTGCAGACTTTAGAAACCACGGTGTACTTCCATAACATGGCAGAATCAATATCACAGTGGATACAAGCTGTAGTAAGCTGGTGTTGGAGCTGCCAACTAGTTGCAGTATCAGTAATGTGACAGTAATGCAAAGGCATAACCTAGACCAATAAAAACCAGAAGGGGTTATCCTCATTCCAGCATGAAACATCTGTGGTATTTCTGTTATTTTCTTAATTCGGTCTGCTCTTCGAGTTTCTCTGCCAGTGCATATCCTTTGACACAGAAGGGGAGATGGGACAAAGCTGGGGAACAGCTGATATGGCAAAATAAACAGAAAGAATTGGAAGAGTGGACAAGTTGTCCTTATCAAAATTTGGCTGAGTTCTTGGAGCGTCTGGGCAGAGCACACAGCAGTGGGGTCTGGCATAGGCTAAGGACTCTCAAAAACCGTGAAGGTAGTGTTACCAAGGAAGACAGCAAGGTTGCGTTGGTGGGTTAAGGCAGCTCGTGTTAAGTCCTCAGAAGTTCTTTCCTTCTCAGTATAACCTGAATTAATTAATTGAAAGGTAAGACCTTATCTGTGTGTTAGTGAATATAAACTGCCATCATGTGTATTGTTTGTAGTCTTGCATACATGACATAAATTAAGCCTGAGCTTTCATCATGCTTTAGAAGGGGAATCTACTGCAGGAGATTAGGAAGAGAATCTCTCTTTTTCCTAGGTGACAAAGCAATATGTCTACGCAATTAAAGGTGGTGCTTTCTCCTTAGATGAGAGAGGATCTAAAGTGCATGGGAAAAGGAGAAGGAAGGGAGTTTATTTCTGGCTTCCGTGGAAGTGTCGGGTTTTGTTCTTATCAGAGTTTAGAGTTTCAGAGAACAGAATCCTCTGAACAAATTCTAACAACTTTTCTGCTGATTTTCAAAGCCAATTTAATGATTTAAATTCCAGTAGTATAAAAAATAATCATATGAGTAGGTTACCATTTTTGTACACTTAAGGTAAGTAGCTTTTCCTGACAGATCTGGGGATGTTATTAGAGACTTTTTGTCTTATCAGTTTCCACAAATGATCAGGTAAATTATCTTTTCTGTATGAGCTGGTAATTTATTCTGGTCATTTTGTGATCTTGACTATTTCTCAGTAACCCTTTCTAATAGGATTTAAAGTTTGCTCAGCTATGTTTCTATTCTTATTCTAGGTGGAGACAAGAGGAAAGAAGAAGCAAGCAAACGCGGTGATGCAGTTAGAGAGGCTGTTCCTCACCATCATTGGCTTTTGTCAGGGATTGCTTTTGGCAGCCTCATGTTTCTCACCCTGTGGATATTTGGGGAGGTCTCATTAATTTCTAGATGGGCAGTAAGTGGACATCCACATACAGGTCCAGATCCTAATCCTTATGGGTAAGTGTTTTTTTAATTATGATTATTTAAACAAAACAGTGATCAAAAGCCAGTGCTGTAGTGGGTGACAGACTAAAACTTAAGCAGACAATGGTATAAGAACTTATGCAGAATAAAGTGGGTACAAGGTACTTGACACAGGTTGTGGATTCATTCTTGTTTTCAGATACCTCTGAGCATTGTGTCTATATGAATAAATCTTAACATTTTCTAACACAGAGTGATTTTTATTTCAGTAATAAAAAAATTGATTTGCCACATTGCAAAACAATTTTTAAATTAGGACTGAGGTTCAAGGACTTATGAAGGAAGTGCATCTAGAGTATGCAGTAAATGAATGTAGCAGTTGACTTCAGAAGGGAGGTGGTAGGAAATAGTGTACATCAGAGATGCATGCAGATAAAAAGAAGTAAACCGCGTGCAATGTTAAAACCCAGACTTCTGTGGAAGTTTTGGTTAGTAAGAATTCAGTCTTAGTGCTGTGTGTTGCTCACCTGGGGTTTCAAAATCTAGAAGGAGTCCAGATTAGTTATTCTGAGTCAACTACATGTAGTAGCTGATGAGTCAGTTAATAATTTGGAATTGGTATACACAAGAGCTACCCAAGACTGGTAGCAATGTTAGGTGCTGTAGGATTCTCTTATTTGACGTGAAGAAAATACTTCTGTTTGGGATGAATGCCTCTCTCTCATTTTCTCTTGAGTCCTTTTTGCCTTTTGTACCCAGTATTTCAGTGGAGTGCTTCTGCTGCTGAACATAGCTCGCTTATACATTATGATAAACTGCCATTATTTTCAACTGGATGTTTTTTACATCCAGTGAAGGGGATAAAATGTTGCAGGCTGTGTGATAAAGACATTTTGTGCTCAAATTGAGCTCTGTTTAAACTAAAAAGATGATAAAATATTACCGAGCATCCTTGACTGTGTCTAGAAGTTTCTTTTTCCATTTATAAAATTATATTAATGTATGATTTCTTTTTCCTTATTGTTGTATTAGAGGTGCTGTTCTGTTGGGTCTGGCTCATGGACTGATGCTTTCGTTTTGGAGCTGGTCTTCTGTCACCCGTTTTGCCTGGTTTCTTGTAGGTGGGTGCAAATTCTGGGCACAATTTTTGTTTCTATTAACCTTATTCCCTTTACTCAAGCTCTCTGACCCTACACCATGTCTCAGAAAAGTCAGCTGCGAGTCAAAGCGTCCTTTTCTCTGTCACTGACTGTAGTATACACATCTGACCAGTTGCCTCGGGGTTACAGGCCAAATCTGCAGGCCATTGCAGAGCCGCGTTGTTCTCTTCGGAAACCCCTGATGAGGTTTTGTTCCCATGAGTAGTGTCTCAGTTCCCACCATCTGTGCTATGTAAGGCTGCATCTAGGGTTATGGGGTTGAGGGGACATAAGCCTCTCGATTCCACAGAAGGCACAATAACTTGTACTTGAATGAGTAGTTCACCTGGAGGCAAGCTTGCCTCCTGTCTCCTTAGTAGCTAAGATCTCCAGGCAGTAAAACAGTATGAACATCAAAGCAGTTCTGCTGGAGCAATATATTTGCGAACCAGTCTGCCTACAGGGGGCCCTGGGTGGTGGGAGGAGGGATTCAAGTGCTGGATCTGGACATCCGTTTTCAGGAGGATGGTGTAGCTATGCTGTGGAGCAAGCTATGCATGGTGCAAGTAGGAGGAGATGGAAGTGATTCTGCTCTTGAACTGTGGAGAGGTGTGTTTTCCATACCTTCTCAGCATGGATGGATGGATACAGCTTGGTTTAATTTGTAGATCCATCTGAGTGAAATTTAGTGGTATAAATGCTGTTTAAAAATATCATCATTTTGCTTATTTTTTGGCCTTAGTTAATTGTAGATGTTTATATCAAGAAGAGGAAGCAGTACTTCCTACAAATTTCATAATAAATTGGGACAGATCAAAATACAGAGACCAAAGGAAATGAGTTAACGTTTTGCTCGTTTCTTACCAACCTTCTCTTTTGGAGCGCTTAAGAGCCAACGTTTTCAAGTCATTTTCCACCACCTTGAAGACAGGAAATTTAGTGCAAACTCGAGTTTCTCCTAGTCAGGGACCAAAATCAAATACCAAGTATCAGGAAAGTCACAATAAAGGCACAAGAGCTAGCAACACTTAAACTGTCAGTTACCCAAATAATTCACCTTTTGGTGCAGGTGTTAGTTTTAAGAAATGTGTGTGCAGGTTGTAATGTGAGTGTGAGCATTTGATTTTTGATGTACACACATTGCTAATTTAAAATAAGTACAGAATGGTTCTTTAGCTGATTCAAACGTTGTATTCTAAAATACTCAGCACCCTGATGTGTAACAGTAAAAGATTAGAAATGTTTCTACACATTTCATGATGTGAAAGATAGTAAACATTTTCTTCCCTACAATAAAGTTTTAAAATGAAGTTGTCCTTTTATAGAGAGTTTCTGTGGTGGTTAATGTTGTGTTTGGGGTTAAATCCCATCGCAGTCAAAGGCAGTATGGTAAATCAGGAATCCTGCAGTTAGATAAATAGTTGTTTTCTTGCCCATCATATGGTTATCTAAAGGGAGAGAAGGTCAAGGAAAGATATGTTTTCTCTTCATATTAACCTATATGATTCTTTCTGTATTATGTTAAAGGAGGTATATAACAGGCAGACCTGTTAATCTCTTAAAAAATGCATCATCCCTCTGTTGTGCTGGGAGAGCTCTATGTAAGAAAAACTGCTCAGTTTTGGCTCTTGATGATATTTCTCTGCTGTCTTTGCTGCACTGAATAGACAGTCTTTAAGAGAATGAGATATTGGGAAAAATAAGAGGCTGTCTTTGGCTGTTGGGAATAATTGTCCTTCTAGTGATGCAGCTCTTACGGCCGCAAAGCAGTTACATTTCCCAGACTCTTTTTGTTTCCTGGTCAGAATGTGAACAAGGTGGTGGTAGATAATACACCTGACTGTGACTTACTTTATTCTTTTCTGTCCCTTCACAGGTTTAGCATCTTCGGCTGGTCTCCTTTATTTACACACCTGGAGTGCTGCTGTAGCAGGCAACATTCTTGCTGTCTTTACCATGTGTGTGTGGCCTCAACTGGCTGGACACTTTGTTAGCTGTCTGCATCCTGGGAAAGCCATGAGTACAGCCATGTTTGCCTATGTTCTTGAATTATTCTTCTGTGTATGGTGTACAGCTTATAAATTTGTACCTGGAGGAATTTACGCTAGAGAAAGCTCCCATCTTCTTTTAGGTACATTTATGATTGTGAACAAATACAAATATGCTTGCTTTAACCTTAACCAGATGTTTAAAATGTATTTAGTGTATAAATAGTCTTTCTAAATGCTCAGCTGCTGTTTGATTTACTATGGCAAGAGGTTCTATAAGAAAATTAGTGAGACATCAAAAAAATAATTACTTGTTTCTTTAGTCTTAGAAATAGTTTAAAATGTGGACAGCAATGGAGTTCAGTTGAGGGAAAATGACAAAGAAGTCTGATAACTCAGTGCACAACCGAGGAAGAGATCTGTTAATCAGTCACCTCAAAAATATGCCTGCAATCCAGGGTGTGAATGCACCTGTATGCTAGCTACCTAAGATAGCAGTATGGTATCTCAGGTAACAGTGTAGTTTCTGGAAACTCAGGGGCTTATGAAGGCTGTGTTACTGGGACTTGAGAATAATTCAGTGTGTTATTTAACCCTGCGCTGAGGAGCAGAGTGCAGCATCTGCTGATTTAGGTAGTCTGCATTTGAGACTTGAGCTTCGTTTCCATGTGGCTCTACCTTATGCTTTATGGACGTACCAGCTTGTTTGGAGGAATGTCGTTAAGCCTGCAGTGTCAGAAGGATGCAAACAGGAGAGAAAGAAAAGAAATTGTCAGGTATTTGCCAATGAGGAAGAACTGAGGTGAGCAAATACAAAGGTTTCAGGAAAATGATCCCTCGATGAAGGATGTGGAAATGAAACCAACCCTTTCTGGTTTTGTCTCCAGAATTACTTTCTCAATAGGTGCTAATGTGTTTTAATAGCCTATTTCACTAGTTATATTTAACAGTGCCAAACATTGTCTTAGGCTAAGTGTGTGGCACATTTTAAAATGTGATGCATTATCCTATATTTTCTTTGAAAAGGATTAATGAATGCTGTGCTTGACTTTTTGCTCCAATGGTTTTAGATTTCCTAAATGTCTGTGCAACCACTTTCTGTCACTCCAGCTTCTTACTCTCCATATGTGTTTTATATATTACAGCAATCACTTGCAGGGTTTCAGTTTGTTGTGTTTTGAGGAGAGTTCCGTTACATTTATTGTCGTTTTCTTTGTTCCGAAAGCATTCAGGGTGGGGATGGGGGTGTGTGTGTTTGTAGAAACAGTTAGTTAATTTTTTCTTTTTTTTTTTTTAAAGTTATATGAGGAAAGCATGTGGTAGAGGAGTGTCAAATGCTTTCTTGAGTAGTGTTTTGACGAAAGAAAAACTGTTCTATAAAGTCCCTCTCTCACTTCCTTTGAAATACATATGTGTGATTAATTCATCTGGCATGATAAATGGATAGTAACACAGAAATGGCCCTGGCTTTCTCTTTGGTAAAATTAAAACTGTGAACTGAACCAATCTCAGCTGATGGCACTACATGAGTTTATATTCTGTATGAGAATCCAGTTTCTGTATTTTTTTATGCCATCCTATTGCCTATCAAAAATTTGCAAATTATACCATGAGATTGTGTATTTGTTGCTGAGCTCCTTCCCTTATAACTTGGCTTTCTGGCAAACTGCTTGTGTTCTGGTTTCTTTCAGGTGCAAGTGCTATTTCTTGCTTTCTCCTCCTGTCCAATATCCTGCCTTTCTCTTGCCACAGTTTGGGTAGGGAACTGCACCAGGAAAAGTGACAGTGAAAGTAAGGTCATTATATTAAAAACTTCTGTGCTACTTCTTGGTGATGTCACATAATGCTGAGGGGTTGGATCCGCGGTCTTGTGTCAACTTTAATGACTTTGAATCAGTCTGTCTTTGGGAAGTATTTTGTGCATGCCCTCTTCTTCATTGCACTAGACTCAGCTTCCTGGTTTACAAACTTGCGCTACAACTAATGTAGCAAGTAAGGGCAATAAGAAATTACGGAGTAATTGTTATTTCATCTTCAGCCATAACTCCGAAATAGAGCATTACTTTTATAGTTAATTAATTATGCCACAAAGATATTAAGGACATACACCTTCTCCAGCAGAGCTTTTATGCAATTCATTATGCTCCCACATTTTCTTTGCAGGTAGTTGGATCCTTGAGCGGGTAAGGGGTGGGGAAGGAGCTTGTACTATTAGTCTGAACTACCTTTTGAAAAGAAAAGATAGCATCACAGTGCGTTGCAACAGTTAGTGCACTGAAGTCACTTACTAGCTTGTAAAGTGTATCTGTAGGTGGTCTAGTTGTCTGTTCTTAAAATGCACAAGCTGCTTCTGTTGGCTGTGGAGCACAAGAATACTGGATGCTGCCATGTTGAACTGACCTCCCAAGCTGCTGCAGTCTGCTTACAGTGCTCTAGAACCAACTGTTGAGCAATTGCCTCTGTAGTTCCTATGCAGAAATGTGTTACTTGTATCTTGATGACAGAGCAGTCCATTTGCAAAGATAATAAACCTCTACAGTCAGGCATGTATTTTTTCATCAAGCTGTTATTTTAAGTGTCTGTAATTTGTAGGTGTAACTTAATTGCTTTTGTCCAGGTTAATTCCAGTAAACTGAGCTAGGCTGAGAGTTGTAGCTGTCAATAGGGGCCTGGAAGCATTTTAGCATAATTTATCTACCATGTGCTAGCCTTTTGACGTAATACCCTGAAACTGTACTGCAAATGGATTTTTGCTTAAGAGTGCTGGCTAAGTGTGCTTGATGTTCTCTGGAAGTTGGTGTTAGAATACACAAAGGTGGGGAGGTCTGCTGAAAGATTTGCTGCTTTGCCTGAAATCAAAGGATTAAAATATTTTTGTTTTTATTGTTCTCACAGTTGGTACATGAATGGAGTAAGGGAAGACATAGCTTTAAACAAATATTTCACTAAAAGAAGAAACCTGATAAAATGTGCAGCAGTGGGACCCAGTAGTACCAGCAGAATTAAAATATCCCCGCGTTTCCATAGTGAATAACGGGACAGGTTCTGAGGATTGCTTGGTTAGCACCCGTTGCAGCCTGATGTTGGGGACCACAAAGTTAATCTGGTAATATCATGATCCGTAGGCTGCTGGGCTGCAACAGAAGAGCAAGAATAGCTCCAAGTTGCATTAGTGTCAGTAGCCTGCCTTGTGCTCAGCCTGAAAGACCCAAAGGTGGATTGTATTTTGGAGCTCACCATAGTCCAGAGTAGAGTTCGTAATGTGAAGCGGTCTTTGGCCAGATACTTTTGCTATTAGGTCCGCTCTTTAGTCATCAGCACAAAGCAGTCTTAGTAAGGCTGTTTCAGGTGTACTAAATCTTAGCAGCAGCTTATTTGTAAAAAACCCAAACCCCACAAAATACATAATTTTGAACTTCATGATTTTTGTGTTGAACAGGTGTTCAGTGGCATTTTAAATAATCTTTTAGCTTTGAATTCTTATTGTAATACTATTATTTTGAAATTTTTTTTGGAAATATTTATCATTAGTGGTATGCTTAATGTCATTAGCTCATTTTGTTGGAAGCTTATGTCAACAAGTACAACAATAAAAGTTTTTCAAGGGATGCAGGCATAGTTGGGGTGAATATTGTGACAATAATAAGTAGGATCTCTATCAATAAATCTCATATTGCTTGCATTACTACATTGGGTATGGCATTTATCTGTGTTTGTGCTTTGAATTGTCTTTGTTGTTGGAGACAACAAAGCTGGGAGTTTATAAATGGTACATGTATGAGCAATGTTTAATACATTAAAGCTATATGAAAAAACCTAATTATTTATATTTTTACAGGGTTTATAATGTTATGTATTGGGGTAGACTTTCTCACAGGACCCAAGAAAGACCTTAGCTCTGTATCTGAAGTGAAAAGCAAACAAACGCCACTATTCAAAAAGTGTAAAAACTATATTAAACTGTGTAAGTATAATTTTACTTCCTTTCTTCCATGGTTCTAGGAATAGTCCGAGGGAAAAGAGAAATGCAGTGGAGTGTTTTGCTCAGATGTTTTAGACATTTTTTTGGTGCTAGTTTTAGAGCTAGACTTGTAGTTGGTATTGCCTTAGTTTTAATGATGACATACACTACTGGAGGACCTGATTCATTATGATTATGGTTGAGAGAGGTGCTATTTCTCATGGAGTGTGTTAAATGGAGACAAAAAAAAAGAACTTGTGACAAAAGGAAACGTGAAAATGGATTTGGCATAATTTGTCATTTAATTTTGATGTTTGAGGATGAGGCCTCTCTGGATCTTGGGATTTGTTATATGTGTCTACAAAAGGTATGAATGATTTCTCAGCCCATTCGGCATGTTCATTTGGAAGCAGTTCAGTGTGACACCCTTTACAGGGCTGTGTGAGCTGACTGGTATTGGGATGGGACTTGGCTGGCCTGGGAGCTGCTCTATAACATGACACCCCTCCTGCATGAGGAGGCAGTCCTCCCTGTTGTGGCTGACATCCCAGCACAATCCTGACGCCTTGCTGCATGTCCAGACCAGGCCTATTCTCAGGAAAACTTTGTAATCTCCTGTCTGTGAAGTATTCCCAAGGATCCTAGCTTTCCAGATGGTATGTATTAGGTCTCTTTTTTCCTTAGGTTTTGAAGAGAAACTGGAATGTTTGAGGTTTTACCACTTTTTGGTTTTTAAAACTCTGGAATCCATCCGAATTAGGCTTTCAAGTATTTTTCTACAATCATTTTTGCTTCAGATTTGTTTTTATTGTTAGGTTACTTTTTCTAAGGAAAAAGTCTTGTCAGTATTGTGAAGGAAAAAATTGCTAGGTGTCAGGTCTTGCTAACTCTACAGAGATCAGGATGCTGAAGGTTGAAATTCCTGTATCATTTTTTCCTCTGGGACTTTGGATCAAATCACTTATCATTTGTATACCTCATTTTACCTCATTTGGAAAGCAGAGGCAGCAGTGCTTCACTGCTTTTCAGGGCTGTTTCTGAAATCTTTATGAAGGTCTTGACCCTATATACTCAGGGACCAGAAAAAGGTGGTCCCTGAGAGTTTGTGCGTTAGAGGCAACATGAGCACCAGTGCACGTGGTTTGAATATTACTACTCAAAAACATTTCACAAAAGTGAGTAAATACTTCAGAATGCTGTCTGCCCTAAAGCACAGCCCTTGCTCAGCTGATTTTGTGACATTACAACAGTAACTCTTGTACTTCCTCATCATGCCTAGACTTGTACTGTTTCTCAGCTTCCCCATTAAGCACCTTTTCATCTTGCAGAGTATGAAATTGCTTGACATTTGCTAACATAAACAGCGTGTCCTTTCTTCTGACATCATCCCATGATAAAATTTATTTAAATTTTACGCAGAATTGTTCCAGAAAACTTGCATAAAAAGAATTACATATCTGTTTAAAGATTTGATGAAAGAATAAACTGAAGCTACTGAAATAATTGTAGGTATTGTATGCCACTGCAAATGAAATAACTGCAGAGGAGTCTGATCATCACATTACAATGTGCCAAATGTTGAGAGTTCTTATGTGTCAACTGTGGTTATTTGGAAGGCTACAGGAGCAATGGGAAAGCTCTGAATTTGCATTGTGTGAAGCCACAGTGCCTTTCCGAGACCATGTCAACAAAGGACTGCTCTGGAGGTCTGGCAGGGATCACATCTTTCTGACATCTAAAGGCTTGCGAAGTAAACTCAGTTTTCTTCAACACATTGTATTAATACAAAATAAAAATCGTATACTACAAATGCATATCTGGAACACAGAGAGGAAAGCACTAGAAGGTTGACATGATGCTCTTACTCATCTCCTATAATGAATTCTTCAGTAGGTATAATTTTTACACAAACATTCCAAGGAGTTTTGGTATATTGTATCTGCTCAGCCTGTTGTGTTTTGGAGAATGTGAGTGTATCTGCACACATATAGATATTCTGCATGCATGATTATACTCTTAAGTACACTACTTTGGAATGGTGTTATCGCTGGCATATGTAGAAATTCGTATGTATACATTTCCTGTTCTGTGAATAGCACACCTTAGAATGACAGTGTACCGAGTTCTGTTTAACTGCAACAACAACGTTACCTTCTCTTGCTTTAAAAACAACTTTTCTGTGTGTTTCTGTTTCGAGTACTGTGGCTGTTTGTTGGTGTTGGTTTGCTAGGATTGGGTCTACGTTATAAAACTTACCAGAAGAAGTTGGGCCAAGGGGTGAGTAGTGTATTTGTGAAAATGGTAACTTTCAAATACACAGTGAAATGTACATGGGATATCTTAGGTGTGTTAGTTGGTGCAGAATAAGTCTGCACCAGTATCCAAGTATTCAGCAAAACTAATGCAGTAATGAATATGCAAAAAGTTTAATTTGTAAGTTCATGTCAAAGGTGGGAAATGTCAGGGCCTTTGGAGATTTATAGTGCTGCTATGAAGGAAAAAAGTATTCTGAAAAACTGAGAGATGCTTGCCTCATATATTAAATTTGAATGTTACTTTTATAAATGAGTTTACCTGAATTGTATTCAAAACTTGACCAGGCAATGCTGTTAGCAGCCTGATCTCATGTCAGGAATTTGAACAGGTAACCTCCTGAGGTTCCTTCTAGCCAAAGGAATTCTATGCTTCTATGTCTATATGCATGACTCTGAATGGAACCTCTCTGAAAAGTTGGTTGACTTAGATGAGACTTAGACTAGTTATGGGAATCGGATAAAAATTGCAAGATTCCAATTTTCTATCTGGAAAAAAATCAGGTATTGCAATGATAGTAACAATTAAGATGCTTAGTGCTTGCAAAGTTTAGCATTTAGATTACTTACAAGTTGTCTAAGTGTGTTGCTTGCCTATTTAGTAATTTTAATTTAAAGCTAAAACTGTTTTGATCAGATATAAATTAATGTTTCCATTTTGTGATTTAATTAATTACTAATATAAAGTTGAATTTTTGGTGTAGTTGGTTGTAATTGTGAATTAGACTTTTTTTCTTTCGGTGGTAGTTTGGAAATACTCCTTTCAGTCTTTTTCTTGACATGTATTCCTGTTGGTAATTTTTATGAGAGAAATCGCTCCTGACAAATGCAGGGAAAGATGCATAAAAATGATGAGATCTAAGTAAAAATCGTGTGTGTATGTGCCCGCATGCACATGTGTATTCACACAAGCACAAAGACATATACAGTTGGCCTTCTTTTTAGAGCTCATCAATGTTTGTAATACCTTATAATGTGGAAAAAAGTGGGTAGTTGCTCTTAGAAAGATAGAATAATTCATAGTCTCTTTCATGTTCATTTATTTACTGTTACTTGTACAAATTCATTTTAACTATGATGACTTTTCTCCTCTTGTTTTTCTCAAAAATACCTAAAGGCTTTTGTAATCCTGACTGTTTTATTAGGAAAGTGTATTAGTTAAAACATCTCATCTTGACTGGCTTTTATGGCACTATGTATCTGATGTTGATTGCAAAGGTATAATACATAAAAATCAAACTGTACTTGACTTTTTTTCCATGTATTTTTTGAGGTTCCAAAAAGAGACTTCTCTGCTATGATCTGGCCTTTTAGATTTGCGAGGGGCGAGGGGTTACCCAGGGGACCCGCTGGCAGGACTCCAGCAACCGCATCGCTGCAGCAGCGGCGCCTGAACCCCCACCCGAGGGGAAAACTCCCAGCTGCTCCCAAATAAACAGAGAAATCGGAGCAAGAGCCGAGCTGCACAGCGTTACCCAACTGTCACCCACCTGGGCTGCTGGGGAGCAGCTCCGGAGCGAAGCCCCTTCCCCGGCAGCCCCCTGAGCACCCCCACCCGCGCGTGGGCAGTCCCCCCGGGCGCCCGGCCGAGCCGGCCTCGGGCTGTTCCCCACAGAGCCCGTCCCCCAGCCTTGACAGAGCCTGAAACAACCCCTGTACTGAGCCTGGATGACAGTTTTATGGGGAGGGCAGGACACGAGCCCGTGAAAAGCTGTCCCACTGGCTGAAAGCCCCATGAGGAATTGCTTCTGGAGTTTTGTTTTCCAGCGTTATCTGCCCCTGCATTTGCTCCCCTGGCCAGATAATTAATAGAATAATGGTAATAAAGCCACAGTGAGTTGAAGTGGTCTCAGAAATTGCCAGAAACGACCTTGACAAGACCAAATGTGAAACAGCCCAGGGACAAGCAAGGGGAAGATGGGAAAGGTAAGTACAAGCTGGATATCTGGGGTTACAGCAAAAAAAGAAAAACAAAACAGCTACAAACATCACCACCATACAAAACAGGCTCATGTGGATTTAATTTGTGTACAAAACCAGATACAGCCGCTGTCGCGGGTTTAAGAGGAAAAAGGAGCATGTTTCAGAACAAGTTATTGCTCAGAAAACCGTCATTTCTCTGCACTAACACCTGATTCTCCCAACACACAGAGCGGACTCAGTGGCTCTGGGCAGGGCCCCCGCAGGCCAGCAGCCCCCCCCTGCTGCAGAGAGCCACCACAGGGGCCCCTCCAGCACCCCGGCCTGGGAGGACTGCCACGTCCCCCACCCATAGCCAGGAAACCAAAAGCAAAATCCCTGCAGACAGGGACTGGTGGAATCCAACAGGGGATGGGAAACGCGCGTTCCAATCCATCCCCGCCGACCTGAGCAGAGGATTGAGCTGTCCTAGGACAAAGGCTGGCCAAGTAATTAAAAAAATCTCAAAAAAATCAGCCATAAAACCAAAATATACAGACATTCTAAAGAGTTTCAAAATGGTGTTCATCAAAAATAGATTTCTATTTGCATGTAAACATTCCCCTGCCACGCGTACGGCGCGAGCTGCTGCGGCACCCGGGGAGCCGGAGGGGGCTGCCTCAGGCAGGCACGGAGCTCCGCCAGCCCCCCCCCCCCCCCCCCCCCGCCTCTAGGGAGCGGTTTGGAAGATGATTTCCCACAGATGGGACCCCTCGGAATGCAGACTGCTTCATCAGACAAAATGGCAAGTGGTTCAGCATTTTTTTAAAGCCACCAAGACGACCCAACCGCCCGTTTCTCACCAGCAGTGCGGAAGCCCAGGCCAAGCGGCACCGGCCGCCCCTGCCCAGCCCCACGGGGTGCTGAGGGGCTCTGGGTGCAGAGCCCCCCCGCCGCAGCCCCCCTAGCTCGGCTCCCGTCCCGGGAGAGCGGAGAGGCTAGCTCTGGGCTGGGCACCCAGGGCCCCCCCTGGGCCGCCGCAGCCCCGCTGTGTGGGGGGAGAGCCCAGCTGCTGGTTTTGTTCCTCTTGCTCCCACCCCAAAAGAGAGGAACGTGTCCCGAGAGCAGGGTCTGCCGCTCCCCGGTTCCGTCCCCAGACGCAGCAGCCATTTCGCCGCCGGTTCTCCCCTGCTCCCACGCGCCAGCGGCCGGACGACTCGGCCCACCTGCAATTAAGCACTTGCGGGCAGCGGTGTGGGCTCCTCTCCTGACACGTTCCCTCGAGCGGAGTCAGCTGGATTCACATCCTCCCCCTTGACCAGTTACTCAAAGTCCTCCGTGATTCACAGCTCTGCCTGACAATCACTAGAATACTAATGAGAACACTGTTGATTTATTGAAGCCCTGATATTTCACCACTGGATTAAAGAGTCTGTAAAGTATATTTGGACACATTTGAGGATTCCACCTGGGAAGTTCACTTCCTCCTCCCTCCACTCTCCTGAGAAGAGACTATTTCAAGGCCAGAATACAGCACAGGGTGGTGATGGCTGGGCACTGCTGAAACCCGGAGTATCCCCGGGGAGACTGCACGGGCACCGCCACCCCCACCTTTCAGTAACGGTACACTTTAATTCGTCTGTTTTCATCCAGGCCGAGCTGCAGCAGGCTGGGGGTGCTGGCAGGCAGCTTCTGCGCACCTGTGAGGAGAGGGCTGGCAGCTGGGTGAAGGAAAAGCCGGACTTACACGAGGAATGAGCCCGCCTGAGCGCGGGCAGCGGGCAGGGCAGGCGGTTTAGCCCGCTGCACCCAAGTCCAACAGCACTAAAGGGGGATTAGGGAACTCAGCGGAGCACAATGCTCAGGACAGCACGCGCCATCGGAGCCCCGAGGGATTTGCTGCTAATGCCAGCGCACGCTGCAGAGGAGATGCTGACAGCCCCGCGTGATGCTGTTACATCACGAGCCTGGCAACGTCCCCGCTAACAGCGCGGCGAGGCCTCGCTCCTTCGCTCCGGCCACGTGCTACCGGAGGCCTCACAAGAGAGCTGGAGGGAGAGCTCCGCCGGGAGCCCCAGCCCCCCCCGCCCGGCCACGCGGCCGCCCCACGTGCCAGGTCCCCATGTCCCCAGCACCCTGGCTGCGGACCCGCTGCTCGCTCACCTCGGGCTGCTCCAGGGACCGCCTGCCGTCGGGACCCCGCTGCGGCCGGGGCTCTACCAGTGACACCCAAAGCCAGGCTGAGCCCCCTGCCTTCCCTCTGCCCCCACCATTCTGCACTCTTTGCCTCAGTTTTGGCAATTCTCACACTACCAGTTCCGATGGCTGAGTAGCAGCACTGAAAAGCTTCACAGCGCAATCGGGGAAAGGGAAGAGACCTTTTCAGTCAAGTACAGCTCAGAGAAGAGCCAACAGGTCACTCATGCTCTAACTGCTAAACACCGTCTTCCTTTGCAGAACCAGACACTAAAATAGAGGCTAAGGCTTCAAAATTGCTGTTCAGTGCTTTAGTGCTCCCAATTCGCCCGCCTCCTGCTGTCTCCACCTTCCTGCTGCAGGAGGCTGGAGTGCAATTAAAGACCAGAGCCAGGCAAAGGATACACTTTTGAATCCCTCTTGAAGTCTTCCAGCCATTTCTTGCTGGTCTCAATCATGTCTTGAATACTCCTCTTGTCCGACTCTCGGCTCTGGGACCGGGAGCGCTGGAAGAGCCGTATTTGCTCCCTGTCACACACGAGAGAGAAAGAGACAGCACAAGTGGGAAAAAGAGAGGCCTGGTCTGGGCAGAAACGACCCCAGAGCTGGGAAAGCGATGGGCTGCCGCAGCAAGAGCCACAGTTCAGGCAACACGACCTCCTCTTAGCTCAGCGTCCTCTGCCCAGCCCCAGCGCAGAGAAAAGCTGCAGCAGCCGCCCGCTCCCAGGCTGACGCCCCCTTCCCCAGCACCCCAGAGCCTGGTCCTGGGGCCAGGGTTATCAGCACGGCCGTGGTGTGGCTGCGAGGAACCACTGAGCGCGTGGCACGGAACAACTAACTGTATCCAACCTGTCTGCTTAGTAGGTAGCTTACGATTTTGTTATCTACTTGTTCTACGATACGCGACCCGTAAATCATCGCAGAGAAATAAAAGCAGCGCAGTGACATGACAGCTCAAGGAACAAGACCCTTACTCTGCAGAAACGTATCCCAGCTTGTTGTCCGGAGGCTTGGAACTTCCACTGAGCAACGGCAACCCCCCTGGAAAACAGATGTTAAACACAGGCACCCCCAAATCAAGTCTGTATGTCTGGGTGCATTTGCCTTCCTGCACTACAGACACACTGTCCCGACAAGCTCAGCCACCTGCCAAGGGCACAGGGGTGTTAAGGGCACGGAGATGGTGAACCCTCGCTGCAGTTCACGGGAGGCTTCCAGTGAAGCTCTTTTGCTCCCTTCTTTAGTAACAACTGCTTTCTGGGAGGCATATTAAAGGCTGAACAGCTCCCGAAGCAGGATGACAAGATCAGCCAGACGCTGTGTGTCCTGGAATGAGGTTCTCATCCCTCATCTCATTAGCACCCTTGCTATCAGCCGCACCAGTGGATCTGGCCGTAGCAGCACTGGGAGGGCGAGACGGTTAGAATGTGCAGGGCTGAGAAATCCGAAGCCGCAGGCAAGCAAGGAGATGGATTAAGGACCGGACTTACCTGGGAAATACCTGCGATATTTCTCTGCCAGGATGCTGTCTGCTGACTGTCCCGCTGCAAAAGAGCGCCCAGAGCTCAGCCCAGTGCTCCAGGGCCTCTGGTCCACCAGAGACAGCCCGGCGGGGGCCCCCAGGGATCCCCCGGCCTCCAGTCCTGCCAAGGAGGTATATGTAGACAGAGGGATGCTGTCGCAGGGCGTCGAGGTGAAGAGTGGAGACTGGCAATTGTTCAGCGAGCCCAGGATGTCGAGGACCCCGTTGAGTTCATTAGAGATGTGCTGCACCGATTTTCTCAAGCACTGGATCTTGTCCAACGGGGGGGCAGGCTGTAAATTGGTTCTCAAATCAACTGGTGGGAGAGAGAAGAAGAAGGGATCAGTGGAAGGGCCGGGGAGACGCTGCCTCGCTGGCAGGAGACCCGCTTTCCTCTCTGGGTTACGCTCCGAGCTGAGCCCGACTGATCCGTGCGAAGTGGGATGCAGAGGCAAACACCCTCCCTGGCAGCCAGAGGAGATACAGACTGACACCGGGGATTTGTGCCTTGAGGCTGCTGGGGCACAAAGCGGAGGACAAGATCCTCCAGTGCTGCAAGAAGGGGCCCAGCAGATCACATAGGGTACAGCTCCAGCCCTCTGGGTTCTGCTGTGCCCTGCGCCGTACAGCCGCCAGCCTGACAGAATCCCCCACGAATGGAAAACCCCTCCAAGAGCTGCCCCCCTCCCGCCGAGCCCCCCCAGAAAATCAGGCTTCACCCCAACAGTCCCACTGCAGCAGGACGCCTGGTGCCCTTCACGTGCTCCTAAGCAGCAAAGCTCCCGAGGCCACGGGCCTGGCCGGTGTCGGACCAACAGGACCGTGCTGATACACGGGCTCCCACCTTATGGCGAGAGAAAACCCTGAAGTTTCACGTGTGCCCGCAGAATTTTTACTGATCAGGGTCAGAGAGACCACCCCAGACTGGACAGCTTGTCCGTCTGGTGCCACAGGGAAGCTTTCTCGGTTTTCTGTCAGCTCGAGCCTTGCCAGCCTTCCTGCAAGCAAGGCAAGGCTCCTGCCTCCCCGCTGTCTGTGGGAAGCCCTTCTTCCCACCTGCACAGCTCCGGTTACAGGCAGCTGAAGGCAAAGGAAAAAGCACAGGGAAGGGCAGCAGCATCTCCTGCCAGAGATGTGAGGAGAAGGAAGCCCAGGCACCTGCAGAGGAGCAGTACAGCTCTGCAACAGCAGAGAGGGAAGAGCTGAGGCCAGACTTTACATTCCACTCTAAAAACAACGGTAGAGATTTAAAAGGCGAGTTCGCTCGCAGATTCCAGCCCTCAGCTGCCACTGCAAGCAGGCAATAAGTTTTTCAAATCAAATGTTATGCAGGGAGCAGTGCCAGTCCTGGGTAGCAGAGCTGCCTCGGACACCCATGAGCCCAGGTGAGAACAGGAGGGGCGAGAGGGGAGGCCAGGAGGAGGGCTGAGGCGTTAGCCCCTGGCACAGCGCACCGGGCCCGGCCGGCACTTACAGCTGGGCTGGTGCAGATTTACACTGGACGTGCTGTTGGTGTCCTCAGAGCTGCTGAGGTCAAAAGTCACCATCTTCTTGCGGGCAGCACTCTTCAGCATATCTTCATCCGAAAGCTGGTCAAAAGAGGGAAGACAACGCAAATGAAACCTGCTGCTCTGTCCCCGGAGCCAGAGGAACAGCCGACGGCTGCTCTGCGCGGGCCGGAGTACACAGAGGGGCGCAGGCGAGCCAAGGCACGGCCACCCTCAGGGCCCCACAGCAAAGCCTGAAAGTCGAGAGACTGCTTGGTCTCTGGAGGAAGCACGTGCGTGCACTAGAGGCCAAATCTAACAGCCACATGCACAGGCTGCTCTAGGCAGGAGCTGAAGTATTTTGTCCTTTAAATAAGCCTCAGAACTCTTGCATGGGCTGTCTCTTGCATGGGCTGGGTTCTTTCTTTGCACCAAGGACAAGGGCTTGGTTGTCAGAGGTCTCGTGCTCTTGCACCTGCCTAAGGCCGTGTGGTCCCAGGCAGAGCTGCATGGGTTCCAGGGCTGGCCTGGGTTAGGAAACCAGGCTCATCCTCGCTCGCACGAGGCGACCTGCCCTTGTTTTCTCTAGGCTCAAATCGTGTGGCTTTTCCCGGCTGCTTTCGGCAGCAACACGCCTAACAGCGAGCCCCGGTGTCACGAGCAGAGGGGAGGCAGAGTATTTGCCATCTTGAGCAAGACACAGACCGTTAATGAGACACCTACCCAGTCTGCTGCGAGGTTTTGGTTTATACTGTGGGGTACTTCAGCCTATCGCGCCCACAGCACTCCGTCTCTGCGCTAGCAAGGTTCTGCCAAGCCCGGGCACTCAGCAGCATTCCCCCACCCAAGCCCGTCCATGCCTGACAAGCTGCCGCCGCAGAGGGAGGCTCCATGCCGAGGCCCAGCCCCGGTTTGTGGTGCTGGCTGCAGCGCTAGTGAACCCCAGGGGCCCCAGGCCCTCTCCCTCCACCTGTGACTAGCCTCCCCCCCCGTTCTCAGACCGACACTGTTCTGCTCTCAGAAAATGTGTTTCTAAAACCCACTGCACTGGCAAACATGTCTTTGGCCACCAGCTAAACAGCCCTCGCGGGCACCAAAGGCCCCGCAGAGGCTCCGGCCCAGGGCAGGGGCCATGAGCTGTGGGCAGGGCGAGCGCAGTGCTGGTGGCGCTGGCCGTTACCTCCTCCAGCAGCGAGGACTCCAGCTGGCTCAGCTTCTCCTCTTTCTTCTTCAGCAGCGCCTGCCCTTTCCACATAGCCAACTTCATCTTGTCCAGCTGCTTTGCTTCCTGCAAAAACAGCCCAGCCAAGGAGGAAAATTAAACAGGAATGACAGGAAATATTCGATGGTGGTGGTTAGGGTGACTTTCATTATCCCACTTCTACTCAGCACGGGATATCAGGCCGCAGGAGGGAAATTGCTCCCAGGTCTCCGAGAGCACAGAAAGGGGAGTGTGGAGAGGGCAGAGCACGAGCCGCAAAGAAAGTTCACCCCAAGGAAAAGGTTTCACGTCCAGACTCTGCGCCCAACAGGGTCATCAGCTTTGGTTCTGCCAACGCGAGCGCTTGCTGCAGTCAGGGAAGGGAAGGATGCCCTGCCCTGCCCCGGCTGGCGTGTCAGCAGGGCTGACGAGGACGGGAGAACCCCTTCCCAAGCGAGAGGGAAAAAATAACCTCACACCGCCCGATGGGATGGATACCTGCCACCTCCTTTCCTATGAGAAAACGTTATGGGATTTGCGGGACGCACGAATCCCTTTCTCCTCAGCCAAATCCCTTCTCCCTTTTTAAGATCCCAAGAGCCCCAAGTGTCCATCAGGTTCCTGCAATCCAGCAAGCTACCGAGGGCTGGCTGCACCGCAGCGGAGCAGACCTGGAACCACCCTGGTGTGTGACACTGCGTGGGCCATGGGCCACACCTGCAGCTCCCAGGAGGCCCGAAGCCCCGCAGCTGCCTGCAGCTGCTGCTCCACAGCCAGGAGCCGACCCCTGGGCAGCCCACGGCCGCGAAGCCCCAGGCCTGAACGCAGGCAGCGCTCGGGGCCTCACCTCTTCCAGGTTCTTGCGCACGCCGTCCAGGAGCTGGGAGCTGTCGGGATCCTGCGCCGCCTCCCGGGCTTTCTGCAGGTCCTGGTGCCACTGCTGCTTGGCAGCTCGCAGCGCCGTGTGCCTCTTCTTCATGGAGCGGGTCTGGCGCACCAGGAACTCCTTGGCGTTCCTGATGGAGATCCCTTCCGCAGAGATGAAGCTCCTGACACTACAGAGAGACGGGGAGCCTCCTGGTTTTCTGTGACACGCTGCAAGCCTCACGCAGCACTCCCCCCAAAACACGTCACGTGCGTAAATCCCAAAACCCCCGGCTCGTAAAACCAAAGCAAAACCGTTCTGCAGAGGCAGCGGGGGCACAGATACTCACTGATCAAACTGCAGGTCGCTGTTCTCATGGCTTTGGGAGGGTGGGGAAGCAGGTTCTCTGGATGAGTGCTGAGGAGATGAAACATTTCAAAAACTAAGAAATATGTATGGGAAACAGAACCCCAGGACCCTGTAAGAATCCATCTAAAAGTAAAAATTCGGAATGACATCACCATGGTGTTGCCCCAGTCCAAAACCAGTGCCAGGGATGTTCTTTATGTGACTTTTGAAGAGTAACAGACATTTCTATCCCTGACTCGAGCCCCGCTTTGGACTCCAAGGGCACTCAAGTATCCCACACTCCTTTCCCCCCAGCAACAATAGACAGAAATCCACAACCCCCACTAAACTTATTGATGTGCCCCAGGAAAGAAAATGCAGCGCTGCATCTGCAATGAGTTCACACAGAAGGAACAGAAGCTGGGGTTTTTGGAGGAGTTACAGCCTCAGCTCTCACGAGGCAAACGCCTTTACTCACAGCTTGAAGAGTTTCTCTCAGGTCTTCCACATGGAGCTCAGCTTTCCCTCTCGGAGATTCCACGCTTTCTTCTGCCTCCAGTTCTTTCAGAGTCTCTTGTTTGCTCCTGACAGCTGCCTCCAGCTCACTGCCACGAGAAGAGGCGACAGCAGCAGCACTCAGTTAGACCACGGGCCCGGGTCCCCGCTGCTCTGCCTGCAGCGGTGTCCAAAGCGGCCTCCGGTCTCCGGGAGGGGAAAGGGCCGGAGATGCGCGAGCCACCAGCACTGGGTCTGCGCAGGACCCCTGGCTGGGCAGCGAACAGCCTCACCCCCTCACCCGGCAGCTCAGCTATCCGAGCAAAACCTTTTCTTTGCATTTCAGTGCCCCTCTCAAGGCAAGAGTGCCCTCTCTTATTAACCTTGCAGGACAGACGTTGGGAAGACAAATAACTGAACCTGACAAGCAGAGGCCAAGGGATGAATTTACACAGCGAGTTATTCACAGGTCCAGAGAAGGACCCCGGGGCCTCCATGCCCCCGACAGGCAGTAAAACCACCATTAGAATTCTGGAGGAACGTGGATCAGCACACAAGCAGCTTGGAGCTACGGGAAGGGTCCAGGCTGGGTCAGAGAGGTTTCTGTTTGGGGCGTAGGGCAGATCTTTCTGTATTAGAGGAAGTTTCTCATGCACACACCTGATGCATTTCTGCAGCCTCTGGCTTTGGGTCTGTAACAAGTCCACGTGGGCCTCCAGCTCAGCCTTCTGGTCCTGCAGCTCCTCCAGAGACCTACGCAGCTGCCGGGTGGACTCAAGGAGGCTAGTGTGCTCCTTCCTGCTCTCCTCTAGCTGAAGCTGAGAACCAAAGCAGCTTTTTAGAAGAAAACCAAAAAATCCTTCCCAGTAATCTCCCCAACACCAAAATAAAAGGCACACGATGTGAGAACTGGCGGCCTGCACAGTTCACAGGAGGTCCCAGGGTTGTAGGTACGCACTCCAATCCTGGAGGAACAGGACTGTCTCTTCTTTTGAGAGACAGCTCAGAGCTAAGCAAACTCTCAGCAGGATGGACTCCAGAAGTAACAGTCTGCTTTTTTAAAGCCCTCATTCTAGTGCACTGCCCTCCCCCCCAGCAGCAGCACAGCACCTCTCCAGAGCTAAGGCATACATACATCTCTTTCTAGCTCAGCCTGTCTGTCCTCATCCAGCAGCTGCTGCCTTTTCTTCCTCAGAGACTCCTCCCGTAAGCAGATGAGAAAGCAGGTGAGTGGGAGAGCGAGGAGACAGCTGATGCTGAGCAGCGTTTGAAGGGCACAGGTCAGGCCTAAGTCTCAAAACTGTTTCAAAACACCTAAGGATTGTTCTCAGTTTTGCTTTGTTGCCCCCCACACACTCAAGTTCTCATCCCTTTATTGGGCTTCAAGTGAGGAGCTGGGAATATTTGGATTCCCGGGGGAAGAACACCCCTTCCTGCTCAGCTGCGAGAGCACCCACGGCACATGGCCATTTCTGCAGGATCCTGCTTTTGTCAAGCCTCTGGTTGCCTCCAGCATTTCTCCACCTTTTTACTTCCTCACTCCAGTGCTGCTTGGAAAGGGCGGGCTGCCAGAAGCAAGGTTATCTACAGCCCTTGGCACAGGCCAGGACTTAAGAGATCTGGCAGGCGAGAACATCAGCCAGTGATTTTTGCCAGCTCCACAGGAGCATTTGGACCGTTTCCCTCTCTCGCTGCGCTGCCCAAGATCCGGCAGCACACGTTCCCCTTCCACGGCAGCAGGGAGGAGGGAAATCAGGAAGGGACTGACTGAAATCCAAAGCGATGCTGAGCAGAACCTGCCACGTTGAAAGGCTTTTGTGATCCCTCCATCCCTCTTACAGCCACTTACCATCCCCCAAAGCCCTGAGCAAACCCTGAGCAAACCCCGAGCACTGACTTTCCCAGCAAACACCATCCAGGAGGCTGTACGGCCAGGAACGCTGAGCCCTGCTCTGGCCTGTGATAGAAGTTTTCCTTCCCAAAGTCCTGGCTGAGCCCAGGAGGAAGCAGCCAGAGGAGCAGCACCGGCTAAGACACCTCTGTGAGCCCCACAGGGCTGACTCACCTGGCTAAGGAGCTGCACTGATCTGGCTTTGATGTTCTTCATGCGCATTTCAAGCTCATTTTCCGAATCCTGGAGTTTTCTTTCCTGCACAGAGAGGCTGAGTTAGAGAGAGAACGGCTCAAGTCACCAGGCAGAGCTCTGCCACCAGGAGGAACAACAAAAACAGGGCGAGCGTGACCTGCCGCTTGTCACCCTGGCCGTAGAGGGGGGCAGGCGCCTTGGGGCGTCATGGTCCCCAGGCTGTCCCCAGGCAGCCAAGTCAGGAGGATTCGCCAGGCAAAGCGTTCTCCTCACCTTCTCCCTGTGCCTGCACTGCAGCACAGCGAGCCGCTCATCCAGCTCCACCTGCAGAGACTTCATCTCCGCTTCGTGAAGCTGCCGGAGACGTGCCCCCTCGCTTCGCAGGCCCTCCAGCAGCTCTGCTCTTTGCTTTCTCTCCTGATTGTTGCAAAACACAAACAAGAAAAGCGTCTGAGTGGAGCACAGGGTTCTCCAGCAAGCCAGCATGAGCACACAGGACACACTGCCCATCCCGCAGCAGCTCCTGAGCACGCTCCAAACTCAGCAGATTCAAACCTCTGGCTTGCAGGGACATCGTTATGGGAGAGGCTGGGGAAAGAAAAAATAGCCCATGAAACTAAGGTTTTTTCACACACTGCTGCCAAAAATGGGAGGCAGAAGGCTTTCCAGAAGGGACACCTGCAAAAATGTGAACAATCTTCTCTCGTACTGAAGCTGACAGATGCATGTGGAAGTTGCCTGCACGGGGAGTATTTTGACAGCTTATCCCTAGAACCCCAGGGTAAACTCACTTCACAGCATGGCAACAGTGCCCAGTTCCCCGAGAAGGAAGGAGACTCCCAGTTCTGGGAGCAGCTGGGACAGGCAGCTTGGCAGGCAGCAGTGCCAGCCCGGGTGCGGCCCGACAGAGCCGCCGCAGTCACCTCCCGGCTCCGCTGCTCCCCGCACAGTACCTCCTCCTCGTACTGATCCCGAATCCGCGCCAGGGCCTCCTGGTGCTCCTCCTTCATCCTCTCCATTCTCCTCTCATGGTCTTTTTCCACGTCCTGGCGTTTCTCCCTCATTAGCTCGCTGAGCTGCGGGGATGACGTGACAAGATGTTTCTGTGACCTGCAGCCCCGCGGCGCGGGGCCCCCGGAGCGCAGCCCCTCACGGGAGCGGGACGACGGGCGGTCGCGGTACCACGCGCGCAGGATCAGGCCGGGGTAGCCCAAGGCAAATGCCCCGGCAGGGCCAGATGCCACAGGGGTGCCCTTTCCCCCGTGGCACCGCTGCCACCCCTGGGCAGGGGATGCGGGCTCGGGGCCTCACCACAGCCCCAGGGAGAGGGGGTGCAGGACCCGCAGCAAGCCGAGGGGAGCACTTGCCTCGCGTTCGTACTCCGTGACTTGACGGGCCTTTTGCTGCGCTTTCTGCTCCGCTCTCTGCAAGTCTTCGTGCAGCTGAGCCTCCTCGCTCCGCCGTGCCTCTGCCAGCTGGGTTTGCAGGCTGGAAATGACCTGCCGTGAAAGCCACCCACAGAGACTTGTCACGCTTCTGACAAGATCCATTCGGTGCCCTCCCACGGAGAGCGAGCAGCGTGGCAAAGACCAGCGTGTGCAGTCTCACCACCCCCTACTTGGAGCACATCCAAATGCTGAGCCAGACCAGAACCACATTTAGGAAGCGGAAAAAAAAAATGAACGCCACCCTCCCCGGCCACCTTTGGTGACAGTGTAGGAAATCAACGATTTACATTCTAAGGACGCCACCTTTTACCTTATGATGCTTCTCTTCTGCCGCAGACTTCAGCTGCTGGAGTTCAGTTGCAAACTGTTTCTCTAGCTCTTCTACTGCCTACAGGAACATGAGCAAAACAGTCTGCTAGAAAACCTCTATGTGTGGGGACACGCTGTACAAGATGCATTTGCAGTCAACGTCTCTCCATAAGCACCAAAAAAGCACAACGGTAAACCCCTTTCAAACCGGATTACGCCTTTCCTCTCTCTGTGCTTTCCCTCCCGGGGGATCTCAGTGGAGCTCAGTCACACTGTGCTGGAAGGACTGTGAGCTGCCTCCGCTCGGGAGCTCCCCAGGCTCTCTGGAGGACCAAAGCAGCAGCCAAAGAGCTATTCTGAGGTGAGGAAACGGCTTGGTTTAGCTTGGCAGAGACACACAGCGATCCTCCTCTTTTCCTTGGAGGCAGTGTGGCCATTTATTTAATTGCTATTTAATCATGGTTGTAAGGAGAACTGAGGGGGTACTCCTCCCCACCTCAGCCACGCCTCTAAGGGCACGCCTAGCACCTTTCCTCTGGGTTTTCAGGGAGGCATCATTAAAGCACACGCAGGTGTTACTTCATCCCGACACTTGGGCACCGCAAGGCGAGCCAGGTCAGCGCGACCAGCGTGGGTCTGGCCCAACCTGGCAATAAAGAGCTCACCTTCTTCTTCTCTCTGTCCAATCTCTCCTTGAGCTCACTCAGGAATTGTTCATTCTCTTGTTCCAGCTCAGTCATCTCTTTCTGCTGAGCTTCCTTCATTTCCAGCTTCATTTTCTCCAGAAGCAGCCGCTGCTGCCTCTCCAGGCTCTCCTTCTCCACCACCTGCTGGGATTCCCACTCCCCTCGGAGCTTCCGCAGTGTCACCTCGTGCTCCGCCCTGGGTTTGCAACAAGAACAGCCGGAGGCAAGTCAGAGCTCGGCACTTTACCACCGGACTCCCTTCAGGAACCAGAGCCGAGAGAAGACGCTGCTAAGGGGTAGGACGTGCAGGCCAGAAGAAACTGAGAACCCCCCCCCCCCAGACTCGCAAGAGCTCAACCGAGGCCTTGGAAATAAAGAGCAAAGCAGCCAGCACTGCGACTCCACGGCAGGGTACCGCCCGCCCCAGCTCGAGGGCCAGGACCTGCGCTGCCCTCCCAGCCCACCACAGCTTACGTCCCCAGGGACGGCAGCAAAGCTTTTCACCTGATCTTCTCCATCTCAGCCTCGGTCTCTGAGGTGATTTTGGCTCGCAGCTTTGAGAGCCTCTCGGTTTCTTCCTTCCGGACACGCGACTCTTCCTCCTCAGCAGCCTTTGCCAAATCTTCTCTTAGAGTCCTGAGAGATGAGCAGCCAGAAAAACAAAACAAAACAAAAAACAAAACAGGTTCAGGAGGCTTTAATATCTTCAAATCACCTCCAAGGCCTATAGGCTGCTCCACTGGCTGCACTCAGGGCGCCGGACCATTAATTCTCCTCCTCACCTCTGAACCTGGCTGCTGGGGTGGGAGAGGCAGCCCCTGAGCATCACACTCTGCACACACTTTTAAAGTGCTCTATATCATCATGGATGGCACTTGGGCTTCCCCCCCCCCCCCCCCCCCCCCCCCCCAGGTAAATGAAATCAACTCCTGTTAAATGAAAGCAGGCTCCCAGCCAAGGTACCTGCACACATTAGCGCGTCTGTAAGCTCCATATTTCCCTGTGACACCCTTTTCACTACTGCTTTATTACCACATAGGCATTTTTCCCTGAGGTGTGATTTCTGTGTCTGCCTTTGCACCCAAGACAGCATTCCCAGAACATTTCATGTCAAGATACCGTTTCTGGCTGGCTCAGCATGCTCAGAACTTAAGTATCAAGGCCACGTGAAATAAAACACAAGTCTGGAGAGAAAAATCCCCCCAGACAGAGCACACAGGCCCTGGTGCTGTTCTGCTCCCTGGACTGCTATTCCACCTTCACACACTGGCTGGGTTTCACACAGACATCCATGCCCTAGTCCTCAAAGTCTTGGCTGGAAGTCCCTCTGTAAAACGTGCAGTACCCGAGTTCCAGCTACTTCCTCCGGGGTAACCTCATCTCCTCTCCTGCTCCAATTTCCAGTCCTGTTACTACCATTGAGCCCCGGATTTGACCGTCTGCCAGGCGGTAAAGCTCCCAGTGCTGAACTGGAAGCTTTTCCCAGGTTAACCATCAGCGGCAGGTTCGGAGCTCTGAAAGCTGCGGGTGCAGCGAATCCTGCTCATCCCAGGGAGGTGGGCAGCTGCTCTCGTCGGCACCGCAGAGCGCTTCCCCCAGCACGCGGCGTCCCTCCTCGCAGCTCTGCCAGCACACCGCTGCTCCTTCCGACACGCGCAGCGCTCTCTGTGCCAGGCAGGGAGCCCCGTGTCCTCCTCCCCAAAAGCCCACAGCTCCACACAACAGCACCACTCCCAAGGTGGTGGGTGGGCTGTAACAGCACGAGCCCGTGGCCACTGGCAACGAGATCGCAGCTAGGAAAGGCTCAGAGGAGAAACACGAGGGAGATGGAGGGAAAAAGGAAAGTACCTGAGGGATTGTTCTTTTTGCAGATGAAGCTTTCTGGCTTCCTCCTCCTCCTGCTGCTGCTTCATCTCCTCCTGGAATTGCTGAATTTTCTCCTGCTTTGTTTGCAAGAAATGCATTTTCTCCTGCTTGAGCTCCACCTCCAGCTCCTTGGTGATTTCGTCCAAGTATTCTTGACCAGGCTGGTTGAAGGACCCCTCATGTTCGATTTCAAACTCGGGTTGCCTACCAGAAAGGGAGAGCATCTTTGGCCAAAGGGTGACAGAAACTGAGTAACATGAAAGGAACAGCAACATCCCCCCAAACAATAAATTACATCAATTATTGAACACAGCACTCGGGCCCCGAACACCCCTTGATTTGGCTGGCTAGAGCAGCCCGCAAGGGCAACACGCTCTCCCCTGGTGAAGGATCTAGCAGCTACGAAACCCTGGCTAGAGCCGCCGGGCACAGAAGCAGATGCAATCGGTACCTGTTGTCTGCCCAGGGGTCGGCAGCGCGCTGCTGACGGACCAAGTATTTGTCTGCAATTGCCATCTAAAGCGTGCTGGGAGTTTGCCAGCTCTAGGTAACAGAAAGCCCTAAGCGCTCCAAAACCTCAAACCCAATCTGTTTCTAATTAAGTTTTTTCCGACAGAGAGCAGGAAAATTATAACGTCTGAGAGAAGCTGAAGGGCAAGGAGGGGAAAATGAAGATCAGTCTAGGAAAAAAATTTTTATTCTTCGCTAGTCGAAGCTGGAGCAGCAAGGTCTCATCGTGCTCTGAGCCGGCTAGCGTTAGGCGGAGGGACTGCTGTTCTGCCAGGAATCAGGGAAGTAACAGCCCCAGTAATTTAGCCTCAAAAATTCAAAAGAGTCAAAAGAAAAAAGGTCACTTAGGCAGCCATTAGCATAAAGAGTGAGACAGAGGAAAGAATAGCTGGGTTCTGGAAAAATCCTGCTTTGCTAGCACTGCCCCGTAACGCTACATGCTCTGGGCCAACTGCAGCGATGCCTGCGGAAGGTGGCGTTTATCAGCCTGCCCTGCAAGGCAATTCAGCCACTTCCACCCTTTTATCACGTCCCTCCTTTTGCCCCAGTTCTTACTTAAAAAGAGACCCAGCCGACACACACGCATTTACACAACAGAGCTCCTAAAAAGAGAGATCTGTGCTGGTCTCCACATCAAAGATTGCTTCTCCACCACTTTGTCCTGAGAGATGCGCTGCCTATTTTCTCCAATTGCATCTGCTGATCTGTCATTTGACATGGAGAGCAAAGTCAGCACAATCACCTCTACTGAGATCTTCTATCGCAGTGGAACTGCGGGTACGTAACTGCAAAGACCATCAATTTAGCACAGCAACAGCCCACCGGCTTTTGCAGGGAACCTGAGCTCTACCATCCTGCGCTCTGACCCTATTATCTCAAAGCAGCCGATGCCCGCAGCGACTGCAGAAGTGGGGCGGTTTGTGGGGTTTGCGCCGTCGCCCCCGGTCGCAGCCCCGCGCACCGAGGGAGCTCAGGATCCGCGCGAAAGCGTTCCCCGAGGAACGCTCGTTCTTCCTCCGAGAAGGAGGCTTTTCCAAGTACAAAGCAAACGGCCCTTTCTGCATCCCACGGAGTCCTGTGCCACGGACCCCAAGGGCAGAGCTGCTGTTCTCACCCTCCCCGGCACAGACGCTTGGCTTGGCACGCGCCCACGAAACAGCTGCTTGCGTTTGCACACGGAGACGTTCGAGCCGCGCCGTGCCCACCAGTCCGCATCTCCCGGGGCGCCGACTTCGCACACCAACTCCACACGCCACAAAGGGGAACAGAAGGACAAAAGCTGTTACGCTTACAGCACCGGGGACTGAGAGGAAGCCCTTACACTTTCTGCGGGGCAGCAAGCTCCTCCAGATCGATCAGGCTATCCAGCGATCCCTCCTCCGTCTCCCAGACCATGGCATCCTCCAGACTGAGCATTTCTAAAGTGAAACTCTTATCTTCTGGTGTTTCACAAGCACTTTGATCTCTCTCACTTTACAGCACAAAAGAGGTAAAAAAGACCAGATTAGCATGCATCGGAGTCTGAGATGGCAAGACAGAGAGAAGACGGGCTGGGCCGTGTGGCTGCTCCGGGGAACACTGAGCCACGCTTGCCAGCGGCACCCGTCTGCCCAGCACCGGGCTGCCGAGGGCACAGCAAAGCTCCAGAGCCCTCCCACCCCCTCAGGCCCTGCCAGACCAACAGGCAGACGAGGATTCAAGGGGCACCGGACTCGAAGGGCTGAATCCCTTCCCTGGAATATCCCGCTCTCCTTCCAGGTCCTTAGAGACCTTCCCCCAGATTCAGCAGCCCTGTTAGCAACACTCACACCGCTGTCCAAATTACAGAGGGAAATACTGGCAGGCATGTTCACATCTACAGTCCTACTTTGTGTTGGAAGTGCAGAGTAGAGAGATGAGGCAAGCACGAGCTACTTTTACAGGCAGAGAGGAAGAGAGGATGCATAGCTGGGAAGCAGGTACCAAGCGATAAGGAGACAATTCCTGCGGGCAGAACGCGCTTTCGGGGACCTTCACAGGAACAGCTCCTCTACGAGCAAGGCTGCAAATCCCAAGGGCACGCAGCCAGTCATTAAGATGGACTGCAGCTTCTTCTGTTCACAAGTTTTCCTGGCACAGGCAACAGCTTCTTGGTTCCCAGTGCCCCAGAGTACATGTAACTCTGTGCGGAGGCTAAGAGTTTTGACATGATTCATCTATAAATGCCACACGCGGCAGCTCTCGCAGGGGAGGGGCTCTGGAGAGCAGGGAGCTCACTGCTCAGCACAGCATTTCAACTGCTTTAAACAAATCGCCACACGCAGGCTGAAAATAGCTCCCCTAGAGAGTCAAGTCCTCACAGAAACTAAGGGTCTGGAAGCCAGCATTGCTCTGGGGTAACAGCTGGGGCGCTCCAGAGCGCCGTGTCCACCCAGCAGGGTATCAAACAGCCTAAGGCTTGCACCCGCTCAGCCAGCGACCTGCTCTGGGCCCTCTACGGAAGGAAGTGGCAGAGAACTGTTCGGCCTGTGGCTGGACCCTCTGCCCCCAGCAGCGGGCACCAGGCTGGTCCCGGGAGCCTCCAGCTCCAGGCTCTGCCCGGCAAGGAACTGGCAGCCCAGTAGGACCGGCGGTCACTGAGACTGGGGCTGGCTCAGAGCCAGAAAGCTCTGTTGTTGGGCAACGGCCAGTGGCTAAACCTCCCGTGGTTAAATGCCACAGGGCGCAACACACAATATTAACAGGTTCAGGGCATCTTGGCGAGGGCACGACTTCCACAGCCTCGGAGAAAAGTCTGAGAGCTGTAAGGGAAACAGATGCAGCTCCACAGCTGGGGCACTTGCAAGGAAATGAAGGACAGGAGTTCTGCTGCCTATCCAGCCAGAAGCTGAATCAAAGATGAAATCTGCTGAGACAGTGCTAAGGAGGTGGCAGGAGAAGCGAGAGGTTTAGTGGGAAAGACCCTGTGGGAAGCTGCAGCATGTCGGGGGGTTCTGCAGGGGACACCTGCACAGGTTACAGCGACCAGAGCAGAGCAGAGGCGGACAAGACAGGAGAGTCATCAGGAGCTAGAGCTGCCCTCGCCTCCTTCATTGCTCTGTTTGTACCATACCTCTCCGCAGCTTTTGTTCTTTTGCTTTGCTCGTCCTCTACACCGGCTTTGCTTTGGTCTTTTTCCTCTTCTCCCATCTCCTTGGCCTGCAGGTAAAAGCAAACAGTTTACCTCGGCTACTAAAATATCCCAGAATTGTTTCTTTAGCCAATAGAATCCTACTTTAAGAACAGATACAGAGAACACTTTTGTTAACATTCCACCTGAGTGATGCCAAGTGCAACTCTCCGGAAGGGGGAACCGTGCCCATCCAGGGGAACCGACACACGGCGGGAAGAGGAGGCAAGTTTTCCTCATGCAAAAACAGCCTGTGGATTTTCTACCGTTTTTGGAGTAGGACAGGTTATAATTGGCTTTAGCTGATCTTTTCACAAGCTGTGACACAATCTACCTGCAGCTGAGTGACACTGACTAATGTGAGATTTCTGCCTTTGGAATCATTGCTTCCAGACTTCCAGCGACCAGTGTAGGTCTGAAGAAAAGCACATTGATGCCAACAGGGCTGGGTTTTGGAGAAGTGTCTGATCCAGAGCTCAACAATCAGGATGAGCAGCCGCCACCAAAACCGAACCCTGCTCATCCCAGGAAGCAGGATGACTACGGCACCTCTTCGGACTTTAAGAACATGAGAGATTACAACAAAAAACTTGACATGCTTTCCACCTTTAAAAGGAAAGAAAGAGGAAAAAACCTCCTCCTGGGTACAGAATGCCTTTAAAGGTGACACGTTCCCCTCGCTCCCTGATTGCAGGCAGTTCTCAGGTATGGAAGCACAGAGAGGGTGGAGGTTTGCCAGACCTCACCTGGGCAGCATTTGCCCTCAGTTTCCAAGTTTACACCCCTCGGGGCGCATGCACTACTTTCACCAGCAAAAGAAACAGCCCAAGCAACTCTCAGAAGCACAGCACAGAGGCTGCCTGCTGCACGCGGAGGCTCAGTGACATCGTGCAAGTAGGAGGGGATGTCAAGAGTCACTTGTCACCTCTCTCGGTCTGCCAGCTTCCTCTGCAGGCCTCCTCGGGTGCTGGGCATCAGGTCCAGCAGCTAACTGGCCACCACACTCTTCCTCCTCTGCTCTGCTGTTCTCCTGAGGGAGGGGGTGACACGCCCGCTAGCCAGAGTCCCCACACCACCTTCCCAAGCTGGCAGGGCCACCCGCCCGCAGCTGCTTACTGCCCCGCGTGTCACCGCCCCGCGTGTCGCCCGTTGCCCGCGCCCTGGGGCGGAAAGCTCTGCAGCCGAGCAGCTTTCTGACCCCTGCTCAGGGGCTCCCATCGAGCATCCTCCCAGCCACCGCTCTGTTTCTGCTCCGCCTGCTCCACGGCTGTGCTCGTCCTGCTGCCCAGCCCAAGGATCCGGCTGTTGGGGCAGACCCTTCCCAGCTCAGGACTCCCCGCGAGCCGTGGCTCACTGCCACAGCTCTCTGCCACGCTCCCCCAGCACGGGTGAGAGCAAGGCCACGAACACAGCAGCCATTCCTCCGCTCTCACTAGCCATCCCTCCCTGCACCGGAATTTTACAGGCGCCCGTTCCCTGGGAAGCAGCAGCGCTGCTTCCCGCCTGTACATCTCCGCAGGGACACCCAAGCTGTGTTGCGCAATGTTTATTTACGGAGGCAGCTCCCTTTCACACCTCTCCGTCTGGTGAAGCAGCCTTGCACGGTAATTTCCCACCGCACTAAGGACCCTTCGATGCCCAGCGTTTACCCCGAGCCTGACCCGTACAGAAGGCAGAGCTCTGAACCTCCCAAGCGCTGCGTCGGGGGTCACCTCTGCTGCCCTGCCACCCCCTCCCCGGGCACCCACAGACGCTTCCAGACCTCTCCCTCCTCTCAGCCCTCCCCACAGCCTTTTGTATTTCAGGGCAGAGTCTCCCTCATCTGCAGTGGCTATTCCACCATGGAATTCAGAAAGCGGGATGGCTGGCTTCGGGCCAGAGCTAACCCCCCAAGCGGCCAAGCAAACCACACGGCCCCTCTCCCAGAGCACGTTCTGCCTTCTACACACACCTCACGCCTCAAGTTCTCCAGCATCTGACCTGGGGTTGCTTGCAGGTGCTTTTTCCCCAGTTAACTCAGTCCTGGCTCCAGAGGAGCCCATTGAGGGTGCAGCATTTCTTTTCATCTCTCCTCTCTCCCTCCTGGAGGTTTGTGCCATCTTGGATGCAGCCTCTAGTCCCCCACATCCTTCTGCCTCAGCAAGTCACGAAAACCACGTGCTTATTTCTTTGAATGCAGGTGGTCAGCCCTGGCCCACAGGCTACAGGAAGACAGTTTTTTCATCCCGTCACCCCATTATTGCCTAGATTTCCCCCCTGGAGGGCTCGCCCTACGAGGCCTTTCCTCCACTCCCTTTTGGAATGAAGCTGGCGAATGGCTGGGGCTGCGGGCTGAGCCTTGCTCATAGGAATGCTTTTCTACTGCCATCTCATGGAACTACAAAAGAATTATACTTTCCACTGGGGCACTAATATCTTAGCAAGACTAAGATATCACCCATCTGGGTTAACAGAGCCTGGCTGTTGGGCGGCAATTGCCATCTCAAACAGATTCCTGAAGCCCTGGCACGGCACTGAAATGTCAAGACAGCTCTGTTCCTGGCCACATTAACATTTCAGTGACGAATTGGGCCCCAACAGCCTCCTTGTCCTCTGGAGATGAGAGTCAGGCCTTTCTTTTTCACATCCACTTTAGCATAAGCCTTTGCAATTTCTGCCCAGCACTGTGAATGGATTCTCCAGCAAAGTACTTGAGAGCTTAATTTTCGTAGGCTGTGAAAAGGATAAGGGAAATACTGTAAAACGCTTTAAAAGAAATTAATTTGCCTTTCAGATACCGGAGAGCAATTTTCAAAGCGCTGAGAAAGGATTAATGTCAGTGTGAACAGTCGGGCCGAACCACCAGAGCTGCTTGCAACATGCTTCCCACTGTGCCCTTGTGATCGCTGCTGAGCGAGCGCAGGCAGAGCGCACGCCCCTCGGAAAGAAAAACGTCTGCAGGAGGCCACACGGGTACTCAACTCGTCGCTGGCGCTCTGCGTCCCAGCCACGGAGTTTCTCAGCAGTGTGAGAAGACAGGTTTTAGGCTGCCACATGAACTCGTCCCTCCGGCGCCAGTCCTGCGCTCTCGCTCCCCAGCCCCGGCGCTGGCAGCGCCGCAGCTCCTCTGCCCCCGGGGGGGTTTCTCCCGCCCGTCTCATCACCCGCTCTCTTACCTCAGAGTTGAAGTTGCCTCCCAGGGCTCTGACAGCCATGTACAGGTTTTTGAACAGAAGCGCTGTCCCACGGAGACTCTAAAGGTATTAAAAGAGAAGATGGCCCACACTGAGCCCCGAGCTCTGCAATCCCCCAGGAGGGACTGGGAGGCCCTAGACACTGAACTAAGGCAGAGCCATCGCCGTGCCCCAAGGCAACAGCCTACAGCCTTTTGAAAATACATCACGTCAGATGTTGATTTATAGGAAGAACAACAAGAAAACAGGATTAGATGCTTTTTGCTGACCAAACACAGAGGAAATGCAGCACAAATTAAGGTCTGGAGTCAAATGGAATGACCATGGTCAACCAGCTATTAGCAGGGGAGCAGCAGTTTTTCACTGCTGGAGGCTGCCTGCGCTACGGTTCGTGACACGTGTTAAGAAACAAGGCACATAAACTACCTCCTTCCCGCTTTCGTCCTCTTTGTTCCTCCCTCTATCCAGGGCCGCCATATCCAAGGAACTCTGCTCTTCACAGACCAAGCTCAGCAACTTCTTGGTCTGGCTGGTGGGCTTACAGGTCTCCGCAGGCTGTGAAGTCAGAAAGAAAGGGAGGTGAGAGGAGAGCCGGGGAGGAGGGGGAGACACAAACCCACCGAGACGCTGGCCAGCAGCAGGGGAGCTGCTGAATTCTGAGAAGGTGCTCGGGATGACGCTGCTACCCCTGCTCTGCCAGAGCCACGTCCCGCCGGGAGACGACACGTTATTTATGAGGCCGCACTCTCCCTCACGCCAAAGGGGCTCCTCTCCTCCATCTGCAAAATCTGCCCATGCCTCAAAACACCCATCACCCGAGACCATAATAAAGCAAAGGATTTGAAATCTCCACGGACAAGACTTGACTCAGCAAGAAGAAAACCTTCGGTGAAGGTGTGGAGGCGTAAGATGTTCTGCACGTACACTGTTTTCTTTTCCTTTAAAAGGTCAGTTTGGTACCACTTGAAACTTTGTTTTGTTGACCCAAAGGCCACATTCTATAAATAATCATTCAATGTGACTGTAAACCTTACATTCATCCAGAAAATTGTTCTTTTCAACTTTTTAATCTCAAAGTTGAGTGAAAATATTACTGATTAACTGTGTTATCTGTACTGTATGTTATGCCTCATCTGGACACAAATCAAAGTTCTACTAAAGTGATGTTTTTCCCCCCCCAACAGTAATTGAATCAATTCTTTCTTTAAATCTGCCTGACATAGAAGAAGAAAGCTTGCCACAAATTTAGCACTGGGCTCCCTAGAAATAACAAAAGACACGTAGCGAGAGACAGAGTAGGGAAGTGGTTTTTTAACAGACAAAAGCCTTTCTAAGCTGACGAGAGATCACAAATAGTGTCATTTAAGCTGCTCAGCACCACCACGGCTGTGACTTTTGCAGGGCACGGTCCCAGAGCAGACGGAGCCTTACCTGTGTCCCTCCTTTGGCCACGAGGCTGGAGTCCGCCAAGCTGGGCGCGTCCGAGCTCAGGGCGCCACGGAGGGCGGCCGGAGGCCCCGCGAGGCCCCGCAGCGGCGCAAGGTTCCTGGGGGGCACCTGGACGGGAGCAAGCAGAGTGCCTGAGGGCTGGAGCCTGCAGAGGGACGCGCTGACGGGGAGCAGGGGCGCGCTGCTCACGCTCCTCCTTTCTGAACGGGAGGAAGCGCTGTCTTGTGAGAACGCTGGCTGCTGATCCTAACCCCACCACCACTGATCCTAAACCCACCACCGCTGTTCCTAACCCACCAGCGCTAATCCTAACCCACCAGCGCTAATCCTAAACCCACCAATGCTGATCCTAACCCACCACCGCTGATCCTAACCCACCACCGCTGATCCTAACCCACCAGCACTGATCCTAAACCCACCACTGCTGTGGGACTGCTTCTGAGACCCCACAGGCAGCGACCACCAGCGCACGAGACACACCAGGAGTAGCGGTTGGATTGACTCGCACCTTTCGCCTTCCAAAGACCCGCCTGAACGTGGTCGTTTACTTTACAGCAGCTTCGCCTGTCTGCCCCGCCACTCCGTGCAGCGTGGAACAATGGTGAGAAGCCTCCTGCTCGCCACAAGCTGCAATCACCACCTCTCTTTAGACCCAAATCCAGGCTGCTTCCTCTCCTCACACCAGCGGAGAAGCCCCAGGCAGCAGAAAGCAGCTTCGCCACCACACATCAGCGAGAAGCTCCTGAACACACCTCTCCCCCCCAGACCCCAGCCAGAGCCTGGGGAGCCATCTGACAGCCTGCCGGGGCTGCCTCCCCCCAGAAACGGGAGCGTTCTCTCTGCCTGTGTGGAATTCCCACCCACGGGTCTCACCCCGCAGTACGCAGCGCGGGGTAATGAGGCTGCTCTCGGCAGCCGCAGAGGGCGCGGCGGTTCGGAACGCCCAGCCCCTCTGCTCTGTGTCCGTCCGAGATTCGGGACTGAGAAGAGAGTGAATTCACTCGCACGCTGCGGGACGGGGAGCACGGACCCTTCTTCCACCAAGTCCCTGCCATAGCAGTGGTAGCACAATCCATCCCACACCCGGGCTTAACTCGTTATCTCCTGTGGACGGCCATTAACGAGGTGTGGGGAGCAGAGGATGTCAGCTCCCCTTCAGCAAAGACAAACTCGCTTCCATTGGGCTCATTAGAACTTTCGGGATAAGCTGCAGTTTATCTGATATTTACAGTCCTAATTCTTAGCAGCTAACCGAGCAGTGCCACATGCTGGTAATTAGAAGCCTGAGCTAGTGACTCAGTGGAGCCACAGCTGGGTACCAATGGAGCACAGCAATTCATTAACATCACACACAGTGACCTTTTGGTGCCAGTTTTTCCTTCAAACCAGGAGATTTGGTAAATTCTTATGAGATCAAGGCAATTGCTTATGGACAAAGACAAGAAAACCTGCAACATTATTCCCAGTGAAGGGCAGGATCACCCTCTAGTTCATCCGCCGCTCAGCCCTCCCCAGAAGGGCCACAAGCAGAATCTACTCACAGTGGGTTGCTTCAGGGACTTCTTCCCCTTCTTCTCTTTCTTCTCTTTCTTCTCTTTCTTTTCTTTCTTTTCTTTCTTCTTCTCTTTCTTTTTCAAGCTGCCCTGTGCCAGCAGTTTCTCTCGCTCCTGAATGACGAGCTCTCTGTAGTGATCATCGCAGGGGTGGTCCCACATGGACTGGCCGTTAGTGAAGTTGAAGTAATAGATGTTACCAGTGATATCCTGGCTGCGTGGCAAAAAGAGCGGGACAAGGTGACAGAGCACAGGCACACAGCTGCACGCGCCATACTGGGTCATGTCACCACCTTAAGCTCAGTGGAGCGTGACACCCCCAAGAGCCCAGAGACACCTCAGTGCGGGGCAGCAGCTCTCCTAGAGATTGCTCACACCCTTCTCCACCTTCCCAAATGCTCTTTCCCCTTCTCCCACCACCCCAGAAAGACCCGAGCTCCCCTGCCCCCGGGAAGTACATCTCTTGGGGCTTTCCCCTGCTCTGCCGCCGAGATGGGCCGGGCAGGAGAGGCCACGGATCTCCGCGGGCAGCCGCTGCCCGAGCGCTCACCAGGCCTTCCACTCGGGTGGCAATGGGGCCACGATGCCGTCCCTGGCCAGCCACAGCAGCTCCGGTTCCCTCTCAGGGTTGATCCCGATCTCCCGTGCATAATCCCAGATATCTAGGAACACAGAAGAGGAATCTGTGGAGATGATCTACACCAGGCACTGCACAACAAAGCCAACCTCTGCGGCGAAAGCTTTGGGAAATCCTGATCCTGAAACAAAGCTGCTCAAAGCTGCCAGCACGGCCCCACGTCTCAGTGAGCGCATCCCACCAGGCTGGCAAAGCAGGGAGACAGGCTGCAAAACGGCACATACTTTTGCCACCAAAAAGCTAATTTTTCAGCTCTGCCTTCCATGAAATCCCAATTATTTGACCCTCTCCACCCACACTCTGCCCAGTTCCTGTTATAAGACCCCTAGAAGCGACTCGCACGCTCAGATCCCCTGTCACAGCTCCAGGGCAGACAGGCATCAGTTACCTTGCTCGCTGGGAATGTACGTCTCATTGTAATCGTCCCCCAGAATGATCTGGTTACCAATGCACACCGTTGGTCCTGCCATGGCTCCCAGCACCTGGTCATGCAAGGGAAGTAACACCAAAGCCCAGTGACCGACTGCGCGCAGAAATAAAGCTTCCTCATCACACGGCGCGTGGCAGAGCCCTGCGGGAGCCGTGGGGCTGGGGAGGGAACGGGGGGCTGCCACGTGCAGTGCAGACGGGACGGGCAAGTGCAAAAGGCAGCCACAACGGATGGATCCCGATAAATTGCCCTGGTCACAACACCCACAGCCCAAGCCACCCCCAGGAAAGGGAAACGTGCAGCGGGGCAGAGCACTCCGCTCTGCTGACAGCGCCCTTCCACTGCACGCAACAAAACCCCACCAAAGGCCTTTCCTGGTGTGGAAACAGGCAGCAGAGCTGAAGCAGCGCAGAAGTTACTACCAGACCCCCCAGGCTTTCAACCTTTTACAAAGAAGATGAGCACTTGCTCCAGGCACGTTTTAAACAGGCAGAAAGTTAAGGTGAAAAGAGAAAGGGAAGAAAGAGAAAGCAAGCAAGCAGTTTTCCCAGAGCGCAGCACAGCTTTTTGAGAGCAGTCCCCGGGCTGAATCAGCAGTGCCCAGGGCCAAGGCAGCTCCTCCCTGCGCCTTGCTCGCCTTGGCCTCTCGCCTTCCCAGGGGAGATTCCAGCAGCTGTAAAAGGATCCTAATGTGTCCCACCGCTGGGGCACTGCTTTGCTCTTTAACTCAAAGACTGTAGGCAGTGACTTTGTCCTGCCAGAGCTGAGCCCTTACAATTCACAGCTTCAGGTAGCCATAAATTCATCTCCCCACCCCAGACAGACCCAGCTGTGGCTCGGCATGGCCACATCTGGCCAGCATTCGCCTGACACAGCACATGGGCAGCGCGGCCAGGAGGCTGAGCAGGCTCCCCGCAGCTGCGCAAGCACCGGGGTGGCCGGGACCCACGGCACGAGCAAGGCCGGGACCGTCCCCACCAGCCCCACCGCCAGCACAGTGGGATGAGCAGGTCAGAGCAGCTTTCACCCCCACACCCCTCCATGCACAGAGCATCCCGCTGCCCTCCTCCTGAGGTTCAGGAGGCTGGGGTGCCAGCGATGGGAACGGTCTGAGCAGCGTTAACACACCCGGGGCAGGATCACCCCACCGCTGCGGTAACTACGGCCCGCGCCGTATTTGTAGCTCTTACGTAAAGCGACGCTCAGAAGCAGCAATTAATCCTGGCAGCTTCTAGGCACAGCTGATCTCAGGACACGCCAAACCGAAGAAGCAACACCGCGTTTGAGCCGCTCCCCCTCCCAAACGCACCCGACTGAAGCGTTTGGACGTGGGCCGCTCGATCGGGGCCTTCTGTTCTTGCTGTCCTGCCTCCCCGCGCCGTTCCAGCCCCTGCCCTCACCCCCGGCCTTAGCGCTGGGGGATGAATTACCCAGAGGGATTTGTGAGCGCAGCTAAAGCGCGAAGCAGCAAGGCCTGCGCGGAGGAGAAACGGCTCTGACTGAGAGGGCATAAAAGTGAAAAACAAAGCTTTTCCCGCCCGTTTCCTGGCTGCACAGGCACGACAGACGGGCAGCCCCGAGCAGCGCGGCCGGGACAGCTCCCTGCAGCGCCGCGGCCTCCCGCGCCCGCCCCGCTGCTCGCCCCGCGCCGCGCCCGGGCACTGGCCCCGGCCTCGCCCACCGGGGACGCCCGCGGTTGCCCGGGGACGCGCCGCCGCCGGGGCCCGGCTCCCCTGGCAACGGCGCGGCCCGCCCCCGGCTCGACGCCATTGGCCGCCGGCGGCCGCCCGGCGCCGGATTGGCCAGCGGCAGCGCAAGGCTGCCTGACGTCACAGTGCCGCGGCTTCTGCCGGGAGCCGTAGTCCGGGCGGGGCGGGTGCCGCCGCGCGTTGCTATGGCGACGCGTCGGCCGGCCCGGCGGCCCGGCCCGGCCCGGCGCGGCCTCACCGCCCCCCGCCCCCCCGCCCGGGGCCGGGCCCCGCCGCGCCGGGCCGGGCCGCTCCGGGCGCCCGCAAGCGCTTCCGCCGGCCGGCGGGCGAGCTTTCCGGGGCGGGGAGCGCCGCGCCGCCATGGCCGCCGCCCCGCTCGGCCCCGGCGCGGCCGTTAGGCCCCATCCCCCGCCCGCGGGGGAGGAGGGCTTTCCGGGGCGGGGAGCCGCCCGGTGCGGCGGAGCGCTGCGGCGATGGCGGCCGCCTGGCCCTGGCTGCTGCTGTGGCAGGGGGCGCCCGCCCTGCGCGCCCGCCCGGCCCCGCCGCAGGGCCCCCGGCGCCGGAGGAGGCCGAGCGGGGCGGCGGCAGCTTCGTGGAGATGATCGACAACCTGCGGGGCAAGTCCGGGCAGGGCTACTACGTGGAGATGACGGCGGGCAGCCCCCCGCAGAAGGTGGGGGCCCGTGGGGTGCGGGGTTGCCCCCGCGGCCGAGCCCGCGGTCGCGTCGCCGTCCCGCTCCCCCGCGTCCCCGTGATGCTCCGGGGATGCGTTTTCCCCCGCGTTTGGCAAAAGCTGGCCGCGGGCGCCCGCCCAAGGTGACCCCCGCCTCGCCCCGGTGTCAGACGGGCTGCCCGGGCGTGCTGGGGCGAGGCGGGAGGGTGATGTGTGAGCCGCGCAGGCCGACTCCGTCCCTCCGTCCATCACCCCTCCATCTCTCCGTCCCTCCCCAGGCGAAGGCTGCCCCCGTGCAGGAGCTGGCGCGGTGTGTGGATGGCCAGGGGGTGGGGACGCGGCGGGCCGGTGCCCGTCCTTCTGCCCGCAGCGGGCGTGTGCGGCCACGAAGGAAGCACACGGCCAAGCCACGCCACCGGCTGCTGCAGCCGGCAACCGCCCCCCCACGCTCGCCGCTTCCACAACGGCCAAAGCGATCCTTTGCTGCTCAACCACAGTTAAGCAATCAGTATGCATTTAAATGATCCTTTCTGCATCATGCAGCATAACTAACACCCCAAAACCTTCTTTCTTATGGAACTTCTGTGAAATAAAATGCATTTTTTTCATATTTCTCTGTCAAATTTTAAGAAGCTTAGAAGTTTAACTAGGTGCTGTAAACCATCCAGTGCTAAAAAATCCAGCATCTGTCCGATTCCACCCCTAGAACACATATCCAGACACCGAAAGTTCCAACACACCTATAAGTCACAGCATGATAAAAGCCAGTTGGTTCCAATTTCATCAAATTAAGTAACATGGTACAGAATGTGTTGTGAGTCTTATGTACCCTTTTGTAGCTGCTGCTTTTGGGAGAGTCAGTTAACTTGAATTTTACTTTATTTTTGTTATGTTATATTTAAGAAATATTGCAACATCATTACTACCTCATTATAAGGCTTGTAGCCCGGCTGCACATTTGACTAGACTGTTGGTTGAGCAAAGCAGGAGAAATTGTATTTTATCAAAATTAAATAACAACGTGGCCAAAACACCAACCCTGTTATTTCTCACATCAAGGAGTATTATGTGGACCCTGACACCTGACAGGCTTAAAAAATTATTTGGTCATAAATCCCCTGAAGTACAGAAAAATGCTTTTAAAGACCTTCTAGAGAACAGTTTGTGCATAAGCTGTGCTCATTTTTCCTTTGATGTGCACAAATGTAGTGCTAATACAGCTTAGACTCACAGACAGCCTTTTCTCCGTAACAGTATCACAGTAACTCCTGAACTTAGGTCCACACAATTAGCTAATCAGAGTATTGCCTCTTGCAAAGTATGGAAATAAATTTAGAAGAAACATGACACAATAATTTTTTTTATAGCTACATTTATTACAGCAAAGAAATTAGAAGCCTGAACAAAATTACATTTAAAGCAAAGTTAAATAGCTAAATTGTAACGCCAGGAGGTAACACTGCCAACAAGAACAACCTCTGAGAGTCTGACATGGAAGGTCCTCTGTCGCATGCATCAATCTCCTCGGCACCACCAGATGTAATGGCTTGCCTCAGGTGAGGCAGGCATGACTAACCTGTGCGGTTTGTCGCTGTTATCTTGAGAGCAGATGTCAGCTAAGACATGTCACCATACAAGTTTTACTGGCTATCACAGTACACCTGCGATAATTATATTATTTTCACAAATAACAAGGGAGGTTGACTTTTCTGTGGTTGTGTAACCCTCTCTCCCTGCAGCGCTAGTTGAAGGCTCCCCAAAGTTTACCTGCCTGTACACAAAGCATCACCTCTGGTACAGCACAGCTGTATACCCTTGACTCAGACTCCTGAGAAAGAGCTGTGGAAAAAGTCTGTAGAAAGGTAACAAGTGTAAAATTAAAGCCCCTGTTGAGACAGGGGTTCTTAAGTAGCCCATGAATTCAGGAGGGCAAACACCAATTTGGACAGGTATAAAATCTTGAAGGGAAAAAAACCAACAGTGAGGATAGTTAGTCTAACCCTTCTCCCACTGCTGCCTGCCTGGCTAGGAAAGACTCTTCAAGTGCCTTATCAGGGTGGTGAGCATTTAACCTAATAGCTTGTTAAGTCCAGAACGTCTTTTGTGTGTAGTAGCCAATTAATAGTAACTTTATACTTTTACATGCTGCATGTTCCACTTGCAGAATCTCTTTGTGTCCAGGTAAAGATGCCCAAAGGAGCTGATTCAAAAGAGGGGTAATAACCATAGGCATAGTATAAAACCAACCAAACAGAAAACCCACAGAAGACAGGCTTCACCAGCTAACAGCGAACACCAAACTTTTCAGCAGCTGTACATTTGGTTTCCACGTGAACACCATCACTGTGTTTAGGGGAAGTATTTTCTCTTGATTTCCTGAGATACATTGAAGTTTGTATGTCATGCTGTTTGTACGTCTGCCATCTAATTTTTGCTCAACATCTACTAGCCTTGGCTTGTGCACAGACCATAAACTGTTCCAAACTATCTTCTTGTGCATTGTGAATGTGACACATGTTTTTGATATCCCTGGCAAAGTGGGTTTTTATGTAAAACTGGCCTATTAAATGTTGGTTCAGCACAGTAATTGCAGTGTAGCCTGTGCTGTTGTTGGATGGGATAGAGTTAATTTTCTTCACAGTAGCTAGTATGGGATAGTATGTTTTGGATTTGTGCTGGAAACAGTGTTGATAACACAGAGATGTTTTTGTTATTGCTGAGCAGTGCTCACACAGAGTCAAGGCCTTTCTGCTTCTCCCCCCACCCCACCAGCGAGGAGGCCGGGGGTGCGCGAGAAGTTGGGAGGGGACACAGCAGGGACAGCTGACCCCAACTGACCAAAGGGACTTCCCATACCATATGACATCAGGTTCAGCATATAGAGCTGAGGGAAGAAGGCGGGGGGGGATGTTCAGAGTGACCGTGTCTGTCTTCCCAAGTAATAGTGACATGTGATGGAGCCCTGCTTTCCTGGAGGTGGCTGAGCACCTGCCTGCTGATGGGAAGCAGTGATCGAATTCTTTGCTTTGCTTTGCTTGCGTGTGTGGCTTTTGTTTTACTATTAAACTCTTTATCTCAACCCACGAGTTTTCTCACTTTTACTCTGCCAGTGCTCCCCCCATCCCACCAGGGAGGGCAGAGTGAGCAAACAGCTGAGTGGACATGAGTTGTCAGCTGGGGTTAAACCACAACAGACCACACCATAATGAGCTTCTAGCTTACCACTTTTCAAACACTCCAGAAACAAGGAGTCAGTTCAAAGACTGGATAGCTGCAAACTGTGCAAAATTATTTAAACATCCTTGCACTCTTTCCTTTTGATGTGAAAGACAAACATTCCAGCGTATGCCATTTTGCTTGCAACACAAAATATTAACAGCGTCTAAGTGCAGAAGACAAATTTATTTTTTCAGCACTAAGAGCTTAATTGCACTGGAGAAAAAAAAACAAACAAACAAACAACGTACTGAGAAGAGTGAGGAGACGAAAACCCCAAAAGTGCATTACAAGAAATTGCTGTTTACTGTAAACAGAACTATCTAACATTATGCAAGCACTTCAAATAACTCTGTTTACACCAAACCAAAGACACAATTTCTTCTCTACAGAATAAAGCCTTGAAAGAAAGAAGACAATCCATCAGATCTTTATCATCTTCACCATATCTGCAAATGAAATGAAAGGAAATACTTAGCTGAGTGGCACCTTGTTTTCAGTGTGAAATGTGCAACTTCTTGGTGATTTCTCCTAGAACTCTACAAATTCCCTGAAGATAAAGAAATTACCCTTAGAGTCATCAGCATGAATATCGTTTTATCCAGGTGGTCCTCCTAGGCAATTCCAGAGTTTGAAATGTACACTTAGCACGGATAGTGGTGGTGAGATGTGCTCAGTAGGGTCTCTGTACAGTTTTAGAGCACAGCATGCTAAATGAAGAATTTTGATTAAAATATAAAAAAGATTATGAGGTTATTATTTTCATTGTTTAACAATACAGAAAACAACACAATGCTTACAGTATTTATTTTCCTAAGTTTCTAAAACCTGGGCATCAAAAGTGATTCCTGGCAAATTCAAAATGCCACACTGACACAGATATAATGGCTTTTTCCTTCCAGCAATTAAAATTTGGAAGAGATACACTTGCATTTGTTTTCAGACTGTGTTTCTGACTGAGATTTCTAGCTCTTTTAAAAAACAGACAATACTTAAGTGACTGGTAAGAAGTAAAAAGCAGTCAACTTCTTTGATGAACACCTGAGCTGGAACAGGAAACAGGTCCCACAGCAGAAATTCCAGGACCCGCTTCAGGAGGAAAACAAATAGAGAGGACTGTAGCATTCTGCATTCTTGCCTTCATACAGCTGCAAGGATCCTTTGCATTTCATACAATTTGGAACTTACTTAAAATCTAATTGGTACTTAAACACCAGAAGAAATATTGTCAGCTCACGGGGGAAGGTTGAAAAGGGGAAAAAGCTGAACACGTGTTTGGATTTAGGGTTGTGCAAGCTCCAGCTCTGACAAACAGTGGAAGTAAATCCCATCATCAACATTTGATTCCACTACACAGGTAATTGCTAGTAAGTGACCATCCTCAAATATGCTTTGAGGTCCTTATTTGAAATAGGTGAGGACACTGGCCTACATAAGCAAACATTTATTTAAGAGAAAATCTTCAAAAGCACTTAATCAGCACAGCAGTGCAAGGGCTTAATTAAGCTCACAACTGCTAATGGATTTAGGGTGTCATTCATTCAGTCATCTAAGTCCGGCTTGCTCCCTCCTTCGTGCTGGCATTAGCAAGCTATCCGTCAAAAGGTTTCCTGGCTTTGATTTTTTTTTTTTTTTCCCCTTTTTCTTACGAGCTTGATACCTTGCTAGAGCAGTGAGCTGATCGAGAGGGCCAAATTGCTTCATTATCTCTACAGTGGCACAAAAGAAGCACTGCCCATTCTGGCAGCAACCCTATTAGGTGAGTCTAAGCCAAAATGCATTTTCTGGTAGTGGCTGAGAACTTGCAGCTCTTGATACATCATCAAGCAGCAGCAAAGTTGATTAAAACCAGGAATTTATTCTGATGGCTTCCTTAAGGACAATCCTTACTGCTGTAATGTATTGTTGCATAGTAAAAGTCCAGCAAAATCTCTCTTCTAGGTAAGTAAACAGGTTCTGGTCGTATATTCCTGCTTATAGGTTGTCTGCAGTCACATACTTTAGAGCAGGAAAGGGACCATTATCAATAGCCTTGTCTAAATTCGTACATAATACATGTCAAAGAGGCTCAATTCAACAATTTCTGCATCAGGTTTCTGTTCCAAGCTACAGTTAGAGCCGTAATAAACTCACATGGCAGGATTTCCAACAGGCCCTCTGCTCTCCTCTGTTGCAGGCAGCCAAGCTATTTGCAAACACTTTCACACATTCTCCTGCCTGTGAGAAATGTAGGCCAGTTTACCACAAGCAGAACGTGTGAAAAGGCTTTTAAAAAGCCCAGCTGCTGGCCTGTTTTTCATAGACAAAGAGTGAAAGTGCTTTTAAGCAGCTCCCTGCCTTCCACCCCGTAAATGCTCCTTTCCCCTTTCTGGGGTGAAAACATCACAGGTGCATCTCCCCTGCCCCACCACATAGTTGCTCTAGAACCACTCTTACACTACCCTCACTAAGGCTCTGGCCAAACCATAGTACTGGATGCATCACTCCAAAGAAACAAACAAATCCACCTCCAACTGTGTCTGCTTTTAGATTATCAGTATTTCAATGTATTTTTAATTATCAACATTATCCATAATTATTTGATTCTTAAGTAAAAATGCTGGAAATTGAAAGGAGTTATACTTGTTTTCATACAAGTAGTCAATCAAAATTAATTCCAATTAGGTGAATAAGCAATACAGCTAAAGCAGAAATTCCTCAGAAATGGGGGATTTAAAATGTAAGGTATGTAAGGTAAAAATTAAGAAACAAACTTAATTAGAAACCATAGATAGAGAATATTTCAGTGAATAATGCTGAGATTTTAATACATAATTAAATCCGTTATTTTTACTATATTGTTCAAAGGTTTCAAACAAGAATACCACTCAACATGGAAAATAAAATGAGAATTTATTTTAAATTTCAAGGTTGCCTACCTGGGACTAAGATGCTGACAGACCTGAACCTTCCTTCTCATTTGATCCCAATTTTGCTTCACATTCTTTGCAAGTATGATTGCAATGCCTACAATATTGAAAGCAGATAAAATATTCAAGAATTTTGCTGGATTTCTTCCAATACAACCATATAGCATGCTGGCAAATGTTCCTGAAGAAGTAATCTCTTGCCTATACTCTCCAATTTTTTAAACTGCTTTATGGGACATCAACTGCAGAAGATGACATCTAAATGTCTCAGCCAATAAAACCCCATTAATTAACTACTATTTTCAGCAATCACCAAAATATAATAGGATTTTTACAACAGGAAAAGACAGTCCTTGCCATTGTACCTACCAATAATGAACAGTTAGGAGCAAGGCGTATAATACAAAAAAGTGACGAATAGCCATTTTGTGTAACACCAAATGAGGAAAGTAATAGCTTTGTTACGTGGAGGAAAAATGGAAGTAGAAAGATATATGAACAATGAAGAAACTTCCTATTATCAGTCAGGCATTTTCATAGGCATAAAAACTCATGTTGGTCTGGTGGAAAGATGTGCAAAGACAAAGAAAAACATGATTTTGTGGACAGGGTTTTTGGAAATGTAATTTGCATGTGAAAGATACACATGAGAAGCCACACTGAGAATGAAAAGTAATACTGGCAGAAGCTTGGAATACAAGCAGAAGCTTGGAAGAGTTAAGTGTGATTTGATGGGAAAGAGTGCTTTACGTGAAGTTTAGAAAACAATGACTAAAACACAGAGATGCCAGGTGACAGAAGGCAGCCATTGACATGTATCATATGGTTAGAGTTGTAAGGTGGAAAAAATACCCTCGCAATTTGTGGTCTTCGTGGTTTGGCATGACAGTAATGAGGTTGGGCAAAGCCACAGAGGAGGAGGTTGGAATGAGGGTTGAGATTGAAATTGTTGCTAAAATATGAGGATTGTGTAAAAAAAATCTGCAGTGTATTTGGCCCGATGTGTGGTACAAAGGAAGACTCAAAGGGCCAAAGAGATATTATAGGCGATTGTGAGACACTTAGAGACACAATAAAAGATGAAAAGAGAACTAATAACTGTTGTCCCATCACACTTAAAAGTACAATAACTTCATTTAAATCATGGATTTCCTAGTAAGAGGTGTTACACTAAGTTTAATTTGCATTTTCTGAAGAATATTTAGTAGTTTCTAGTACTGTCATATACAGCCTAAGAATATGAGTAGTATCTCACGACTGGATCACAGAATTTAAATTCATAGTTTTGCTGTATATAATTTTTACTACGTTTTAGACTATTTTGAACCAGGATTAATAATTTATATAAGCACAAACCTTTTTTGTTGTGGACCACATGGTACAATACCAATTTTCTGGAACTTTTTTTGGCATTCTCCCATGTATGATATCTTTCCAATGGCAAAACCTAAGACACCAGCAACTATGAAGACAGATAACAAAACATTGTTAATACAAGAGCTTAAATCAAGAGTCTGCAATTGGCTTCATTTGAATCATACGATGAACTGTATGTAGCATGTCTTCTCGAAACATGTCACAAACACGTGAAGTTATACAGGGATTACCGGGATGATTTCAATAACTATTGGAAAGCAGTTACCTATAATGAGACATAGCAATTTGTCCAAAACAATGCACACAGGAGAAGGATATCATATTCAGCTGTAATTACAAGATTTTGGATTTAAAGGAACAAATTACAGAGATATCCCTCGATGAAATTAATTAACGATGTCAGCACTAATTTCTTTTAGTATATAATACAGCACGGTATATTTCTAATCATTGCAATTTTAACACTCTCCTCTTCGGGCTTCTAAGAAGCTAGAACAGCAGCCTGCCATATTACCACACAGTCAGAGTCAGAATAAAAACACGAATTCAACATCCCCAATTTTCTGTTGAACTTCTGTTGAAGAGAGAATCAACTTTATTTCTTGCCATTTAAAAGCTACCTTACTGTATTGTAGTTTCTGCGCTTTTATTTGCTTCCTTTATCAATTCATGGTCATGAATTAGACAGTTAAGATCAAATTAATATATGAAAAGGAACATACTCTTGCATATATTATACTATGATGACTCCTTGATATCATAAACTGTGTGTTCTGCTAAGCATGGCTGATCAATGAGGCTGACTTATTTATAAAACAAAGGTGAGATTGGAGTTTTTACCAATTTGAGAGGATATATTGAGTAAATATGTGCTGCAAGTGACAACGTTGACATTAAAAGAACCTTATTTCATACATTTATTTATAAACACAGCAGAATTCTGACTTCCTAAAGTGCTGTGGTTAACATCTCATTAATTCCAAAAAAGGAAGAGTTTGAAAAGAGATTCAGAGAGATCCATCTAAGGATGCATATCACTTGTAAATATAATTTTATTTCTTTTTAGAATTGGATACAACTTACTTGCCATCTTAGGTAACGCACCAAATCTTGGGTTTGCTGAGAAAACGCCTAAAATAAAAGGAAGTAGTCAGAAAGCTTATTCACTCGAGGAACTCACCAGTACTCAAAACCAAGAGAAGCTTTTGCTTTTCTGAAGGTGAAGACTGTCTAGAAAACTTAAAAGTCCATTAACCCAGATTTAGGAACATCGGGGCAATTTCTGTTCTAAGTTCTTAGTGCTTCTGTTTTGGGGTAGTCCTAAGTCACAGGAGGAAAAAAGTCTGAACTTTGCAGGATTCAGTTCAGGCATGGGTTTGGAGTGTAAATCAACATGAAAGTAGCACTGCTGCCACTGGTGACACCTGCAGCACTGCAGGAGGAGGAAGAGATGGTGGCTTATGTTTCAGTACAAACCAACCAACCCTATTATGTTTTAACAGCAAACTGAAACCTCTTACTCAGGGTCTAACTCCTTGTGCAGCAACAACCAGGCCCAAACTATTCTCTGGTAGTTTTCAGTGGCTATTGATTAAACCCATGTTAACCTGTAGCACTGGTATCTAGCCTCTTCCTCCAGAGAGGAAAGAGCATATGTTCTGGCCTTTAAGAGGAGAATGCAGTGTGCGGACCAAAAGATTCTCTTTAGCTTTTCCCACCAAAATTACCTTCCTCCAGTTAACACCAGGAGACGGAAACTGTATGTCTCTGGGAGCATGTGTGTGGCAGAGCAGTGCCGTGCTGTGGAGAGGGGCTCCACACAGCAAGATTACCATGGCAAAGGGAACAGTGCCCTGTTACATGCATTCAGTGTGAATGATGCTCAGAAGCTCCAGCTTCTTCGAGAGCCAGTGTACTGCGTGCAGTCATCAGAAAGGAGCGTTTCGACAGAAGAGCACTCAGTCTATGCTAAATGCAGCGGCCTTCACCCACTGGCATCTACGCGATTTTAAATTGGGTCTCTCAGGGAGGGAGGAACAAAACTGTTGTTTGCTTCTAAACAGTCCCCCCCTTCCAGTTCTTGACATGCATTAATGATTATTTGATATGGGCTTTTGTTATTTCACAGCTGATCAGAAACATCCAAGTACAATGGAGAGAAAGTGAGAAGAGCACCTGGTGCCAGAGGCTGGCATGTTAGCTGCTGAGACAACTCCAGTGCCCTTTTTATCACTGCTCATCCTTTTTTCAAATGTGTAATCCTTTGCTTTCCTTCACGCACTCTCCCTTGCTCATTCCCTCCCCATTTGCCTACAACCTGAAGGTCAAGGACACAACAGGGAACCCACACCAGCCTCTTGGGGCACAGCTTTTAGGTTTTCTACTCTACTCCTCCTGATCATTCTAGTAAAAAAGAGAATCTGATGAGGAGGAAACATGGTAATAGTGGCTGGAACAAAACAAGGGGCTTGCAACCACACTGAGAAAAGACTGAGCCATGTCCACCTCCTCCAGTTGCTGTCTCCCACCACTCACCTCCTATAGCCCCTGGATTCTTTTCTGCTTCTTGCTTCAGGCCCTGTGATTTTTCTCTTCTCCTACCTGCCCTTGCTTTAAGTGGCTGCAGATGCAGGCTGAAGGACTGTCTTATTTGCTCCTGTGGGATATACTCATCTCAGCAATCTTCACGGTGGATGCCCTTCACTCTTTACCCAAAAGACTAACCTTCAACCTTATTATTAGTCAAGACCCCCAGAAGGGAAACTACACATTGCAAAGTGCAACATGTAAAGCCAGGCTCATCCACCACAGAAACATAATACAATTGTCTTTTGTGCTAGCCTGCAGATCACAAGCCAACTCTATAAAAAGCCCTCTGTCTTCTCACTTTGGCAGTACTCCTTGTCCCCCTGCCCCAAAGCTTTATTCATACTGATACATGGTCGCTGGAAAAACATTGCCAGCATTTCTCAAATAAACCAACAGTTATAGTACCCAATTCTGATGCCCCTCCTCAGGTTGTAGGATGTTCTGCCCGACAAGCACCCCCAGTGAAGACTCTACTCAAATACATGAGATCACGGTGACAGAGTCTAGCCACCAGTCTTTGAATTCGTGAATTCTCTTTTCAGCTCATGGGCTTTCAAAAGAATGACTGTGGCAATGCATACATAACGATCAAATCACTGTAACCATGATAGTGATGAAAGGAATATCGATCTTGAAAAACAGCAGGCTTCAGGGAAACTTGCATTTCAGTAGTAATTCCAGAGCCTCAACTTCATAACTTAGGAGCATCGTGTATTTTTTTTTTTGTTTACCTTTTGAGACTAGCCCCTGGGTGACAAGCATGCTCCCAAGAGACAAAGGAAGAGCTGTAAAAATAGAAAGAGTATCTGGTATCAGCCAAAATTTGTTACCTATATGTTAAATACATTACCCTTTTATATGTTTATAATGTTAAACATATTACTCATCTTCTAAACGTTAACTTTGCATACTGTCTTAATCACCTATTACATCTACTCATTCAGATGACTATCATCTCTTCAAAGCAAGGATGTGTTCACACAGTGCCAGACATCAGGCATGCTGTAGCGTCTGGAGCAAGTGCGTTATATTTATTTACTAAATAATAACTTCCATAATCAGAATATCTCCTGTCAGTACTACAACACTAGCAATGACAGCAGCTCCAATTAAATGCTGAAGCCCTTTTCAATCTTCTCCTTTAAGAAAATGTGTAATTTAGATACAAATTGACATGGTGAACTTAAAAGACAGTAGAACACTAGTAACTAATCTTTTAGATGTCCTACACCTAAAGAATTTCACAAACCCAAGACACGTAACCATGCCTGCCTTTTATTCAAAGGCAGGAATAAGTACATAATAAAGTAAAACATTTGTAATGTTGTTTTAATAACGGACTTCAGGAATAGAACCACTTCTAATGACTGTTAAGGCAAGCTCATGTTAAACAAGAGCTTAATTCAACCACCTTTACCTACAGTGATTATGCAAAGAATTCGATTAACCCTATAATAACATCTTGCTCAACTTAAAGTGACAGTTACCCCACAATAACATTCCAACAAACTTCAATGTGTTACAATAAACAGTGTAACATCTTGCAGCCAGTTTTGCTTAAGTACATCGAGAAGTCATTCTCAGTGTGATAAGAACAAGTTTGGAATGCTCACCTCTGTACCAGAAACTTTCCTTTTTGCATTCTTTACGGATCCTTGCAATTTCTCCAGCATTGTGATTTTGTGAGATGGGACAATAGAACATTGGCTGAAACAATAAACTTGAGTTAGCTTACTGAATTTAATCTCACAGGAAGAAAAAAACAGATCAATTAAAGAAAACAAGTTATTTTTAAAAAAAAACAAGTAAAATACAATACAAAAAACAACCAACCAACCAGTTGTGTGATTAAACGTTTACTTGGCACCCCAACAGAGAAACAGGAAGAACTACATAGGTTTTCAGTTAAAACCACTCATCCTGTTCGTCTGTACTTTACTAAAACAGCTCGGCTGCTGCTTACCCCAGAAGTATATTTATTGCTTTATTTCTGTTAGCCCTTTCATTCTCATGAGCTACATCATCTTGCTGGGAAGCAAATGGCAGGAAATAAAGGCGGAGGGGTAGTTTCTAAAACTGAAATTGTGTCCCGTACAGGAGTCAATTTAAGTTCAGTAAGAGCAGATTTTGCAAGTATTCCGAAGAGGGTCAGCATAAACTCTGCCCGATTCCCCTAACCAGCTGTCGTGGTTCGAACTCGGCCGGCAGCCAACCACCCCGCAGCCAGTCGCTGACCCTTCCCCCTCCCCGCCCGGGAAACAGGGGAGAGACAGAAAGTAAAAACTCGTAGGTTGAGATTGATACCAGTGTAGTGATGGCAACAAACAATGACGGGAAGTACAACAGGGAAGGCACAATGCGCCTGCTCGCCGCTCGCCCCCCCGCCCGCGGCCCCGACAGAACGAAGAGCCCGCCACCACAGACCGGAAGCGAGGGAGCCCGCGTCTGACGTCACAGGCGAGGGACTGCTCCAATGGCCAATCCGAGCCCGCCGCGCCGGCTGTCCCCGCCCGGCTGGGGGACGGTTAACTCTATCCCGGCCGGAATGCGCGTCGGGCGCTCGGGCTCCGCTCTCGGCTCCGGGGAATCACCAACGTCCCAGCCGAAACCGGGACACGAGCCTAACTCTCTCTCTGAGCGGCTTAAATATATTCATGGCATTAACTGAACTCAACAACCATGGCTTCACCCCAATAATAATTAGCTTGCCAACTGGCTTCTTTTAGGCTAATGGTAGCTCTTTTTTTTTTTTTTTTTTTCTATTTTGATTGTGAGAAAAAAAGTGACAGTATTCTCTCTTGCATTCTACTATCCAGGGTATTGATATATGGATACAAGTAGATTATTTTTCGTTCTTTAACTGATGACTTGGTTATCAGTGTTTGCACTTGCAGTACCATTACTGGACATCTGAAATACATGGGTGCACTGGTTTTGGCTGGGAAACAACTTGTTTTTTAATAGTAGCTATTAGGGTGCTGCGTTTCAGATTTGCGACCAAATCAGTGTTGACAATACAGAGATGTTTTTGTTATTGCTGAGCAGTGCTCACACAGAGTCAAGGCCTTTCTGCTTCTCACCCCACCCCACCAGCGAGCAGGCTGGGGGTGCACAAGAACTTGGGAGGGGACACGATGGGGACAGCTGACCCCAACTGACCAAAGGGATATCCCACACCATATGATGTGCTCAGCGATAAAAGCTGGGGAAGAGAAGCTGTCATTAAGTTAATTGAAATTTTAACATTTTTCTGAAAAAACCACAGCATCTACAAACATTTTTGAAAGCAAAACTGGATTTCATAGAACAAGCAGTGCCTTGGGAAAAAGAGCACATTAGTCTGTTACAGGATTCTACCTCATTTTATGTCTGACTGATCCATGATTTTTTAACCGTAACAATGAAATGCTTTCCTTGGCTGCAGCCACACATTTCACATTTTAGCTAATTACTATCTCAGTCCTTCTTCAAGCACTGCTCCCACTAAAGTTAATAATGGTGCTGTTTGGGTAAACAGTATAGAACTGACTCTGCTCCAGACCCTAGAGCACCACTTCAAACTGGTTTCACAGCAAGGTCACAGCAAACACAATAAAATCCAAACAGGCTGAGTAAAAGATAAGGAAATGAGTACCAGGGCCCTGCACCAACAGGCTTTACAACCTTTCTGACCCCATACACACCCTGCCAGGGGCTTAGTTGCTTGGGCTCAAAGTCAGCTCTAACATGGCACCGTTGTGTAACACTGAATTAGATTGCTGTGAAAACAGCGAATCTGAGAGAAAGAGCTGCAAGAAACGTTGCCCAGGGCCTCTACCCCTCTGCTCAGGAGCTGCATTTAAGCTCAGGCCCTTGCCTTAATTCTGTTGTAGGTGCGCTTGTATGTGGCCTTTTATCATGATGATCCCTACCTTGAACTCCTGCCTTACCCTCAGCCTGGCCTTATTCCTAGGGACTTGCCTGGCAGTCACTGGACTGACTGTTGGCTGACCCTGGTTAACATCACTGGATCTGCTCTGCTCCTCTTTGACCCTGGCTAACATCACCAGATCTGCTCTGCTTCTCTTTTTTGGGTACTGTGGGACTGCGCTCCTTGTCACAGAGGTCACAACCCCTGCCGTGTGCTTGTGGCTCCCAGGTCACTTTCCTTGCAGATCAGCCCACTTTTGCTGCCCTCTGGCAGCGACTGGTTAGCAACAAGCCCATACCACGTCTAAATTCCTTGTGGTTAATTACATGCTTACAGCATAAAATGGTAAAATCTGAACCCTGTGGGTAGCTGACTTCTCCAGCAGAGGAGAATGCTCAGCTGCCATACGGCGGGAGGGCAGGCTCTTGTGTAGGACTGTTCCATTCTCCCTTTCAGAATGCATACACATGCACATGCACACACGCACAACTTGATAGGGACAGGTTATACTGGACTAGTACTCAGACACTAGGGCTCTGCCAGTTTGTAATTAGTTTAACCAGCACAGCATAAATCAGAGCCCACTATCTTAAGACTCAAAAGCTCCTAGACCTCTGAGCGTAGCGAATCAGGAAGCATAACAAATAGCCCTTTCCTCTCTCCATTTATATGCTTAAGCTAACGGACATCTGTTTCTCTCTTCAGTAAGAGCAGCCAATGCAAAATCCTGATTCTTCACTAGCAATAGCATCAAAATAAAAGGGAGGAAACCCAGCTTACCCATCCCATTTGCTTTAGCGGAGACAGCTGAGTTTCCTGTTGGGTTGTTTTGGAAGACATTCTCTTTCCTTGTACGCTGCTACTGATCCTGGTCGGCAGAAATTACGTGTTTTATGCGTGGCTACCTCTCTCTCTGCTAAGTACAAAGGTAAAAAGCCAGAGTATCATATTGATATTGTAAATCCAGGGTTCACCCAGGAACAGTAATGATCAAGTTGAAAGGACTATATTTTTTTACAGCAGATAGCATCCACTCACCTGATTAATGGGACTTATTTGCAATACAGAGTTATGTGTTGCCTAATTCAGACAGGGAAGTTGGTAAGTAAAGTCAGATGCTGGATCATGACATAACACAGCACTCCCAGTCGTAAAGAAACAAGAACAAATATGAGCAAATAACCCAAAACCTTTGTAATTTTTATTGTACTGCAGGTCAAAAATTTATCTTCTTCAGTGTGCTGTCCAGAATCACTGTATTGCTTCTATTCTCACTGCCATCATCTGAAGTTTTGATTCCACAGGACACACAGTGCAAGTCTATCACAAACCACATCTGCATTTCCAACAAACACAATCCAGTTACAAACATGCTTTTACAAAATTAAATCTATAAGAACAAATAGATTCCAAGGAGTTTTACAGTTGCAGCCTTCTATGCCTGAGAATTGTGCTGCTAAGAAAAGGCAAGAAGGAATCCCATTTATTTCTGGAGTAATTCAAACATCTAAACTGTAATTTTTACCTAGCAATTTGCTGCATGGTCTGCCACTTTATCTATCAACGTACAGGGTACTGCTGCTTTTCAAAAGTACCTTCTGAGAATGGTGGCACCGGGCGAGGCTAAAGTGACTGTGAAGGATAGAGTTAAGCAGGAAACTTGTGCAACAATTTAATAACCTGTATGGTTGTTGTCATTCATAATATTACTGTACAAACCACTTCCTGCACTTATTTTGGGGTCAGTTACATAGCAATAAAGTTCATGCAACGTCTGCTTCACGTACCCTGGATATGCATACAACAATGCTTTTTTAAGTAATGGAACAGAAGCAACATGACCTCCTCTCCCCTTAGTAAAAAGACTCAATTAAGCATTGCATTCACACCAATCTGCACTTTATTCTCAGCCACTCTCAAAAACGACAATGGCCACCGTGTCTTTGAAAAAATTTAAGTTTGAAAATCCACATAATATTGGGAAAGCTCACAGTTCTTCACCGTCAGCCTCACCCCGACTAAGAGAAAATTTAATTTTCCATCAGTCTCTCATCACTGAATGCAAAAGAAGGAGATAAAAGATAAGAAAAAATGCATGAAACAGAGGTTTACATCAATCAAAGACACAAAATTTTCTTATTCTTATCTACTTTCTTATTCTTATTTTCTCATGAAGCCTACCTGTGCAGATGGTTGTATGAAAAGCATCACAGGAAAGTACTACTGACTGATACGGTTTCTAACTCCTGCAACAGATTTTAAGTACTCATCTTTTTCATGAGGATAAAAAAGCCGAGTCACTGGAGAAAATAAAGAAAATGAAAAACAATTTAAGGAGTATAAGTTAGGTTATAAAAATTTGCAGATTGCCATTAACCTCCTGTACTGTATTCAGCATACGGTTCTCCAGAGTTAGAAGTTGCTCAGATACACTTCTGCTTCAATATAACACAGAATCCAGAGAAATCTGCCCTTCAAGCAGCTTCCTGTTACCTCTCCTGCCTGGGATGAAAGCTGAAAGCTATACCCACAAGAACAAAGCAAAGAGACAGAGCTGAGGGCATCAAAATATTATTTAACTGAATTATTTAATATTAGAACTCAGCACACATGCTGCCTCCTATCTGTGGAATGTAAAAGTATTCCAGTGTTTTGGGGCATTGTGTCTTGGAAAGACAACTATTATCCAAAAAAATAACTTCATTTGCATTGATCTGTTGAAGAAATGTAACTTTCTTGCATATTTTTACCGTAACACTTTTTGCTGTTTTCTCAACCTATGTAATTGTTAGTGTAAAAAATTAACTGTATATCCTCTTAGCTGCCTTGGGAAGAATTCCCCAATGATGTTATTCTTCTGTTTAATTGGAATACTTACATAACGCATGATTAAATCAATGTGGTTTGCAAGGATCAAATATTCAAACTTCTTCCTATTCTGCAAGAATTCTTCTGGATCATTTACTCATTTACAGAAAAAAAGGCTAAAACTGCTGAAAGATCTCATAGTTTCGATTCTCCTAACTGGTTGATAAAGAAGCAGTATGCAAGAAGATTGCAAAGTTTTTCAGATGTAGGAATTGCCAACTTCATATAATCTGTTTTCACTAAGAAGCGTCTTTTCAGGTAGGAATGGTGACCGCGTAATTTCTGTGATGCCTTGGGGGAGAAGGTGGGAGCCAAAATTGCATGTGTTAACCGGTATATGCAACTGACTGGGATCTACAGTGGAGACGCCACGCATCTGCCCAGCGCAGGTGCCACTAAAGTGCAATGATGACTGGACAACTCGTTAGGACTTTAGCGAGGCCCTTCAAGGTCTGAGTGTTCACTGGGAGGAAGAGGGGAAGGCTCACTATGATGTTTCACCTGTTATCTTCTGAGCTGGCTCTTTATTTTAAATCCAGACTCTTCTTTCAAAGGAGAGTCAACAGAGCAGCTGCACGAGGTCTTCGACGGAAAGTTCCCCCCCAACAACTGGGTGGACACCACGAAGCGGGTGAAAGCCCCGTGCTTGCCCGGCCGTGCCCCTGCAGCACCTGCTCGCACGTCTGCCGAGGGTTACTCGCCCAGCGCCCAAGCGAGAACGGGGCCTGTACGTGCTGCTCGCTCGAAGGCCCGAGGAGCTGCCTGCAGACGGGCAAAGCGGCGGGCGCGCTGGGTTTCGTGGGAAGGAGGAGTGGGCACAGCCAGGCGCAGGGCAGGCGTCCGCCCACCGACAGCTGCCTTCCTCTTCGGCCCGGCCGCCGGGGCTGATACCCCCGGCTCGGCCAGCCCGGCACCGTGCCACGGCTCCGGCGCTGGGCCAGGGCCTGTGGCGAGGCAGCAGCCGAGGTGTCGGGCGTTGGCGGGAAATTCTCCGTATGAGCCGCCGCCTGCCCCCTGCCCCGGGCCGGCCGCCGAGAGCCACACCAGCCCCGGCCGTGCTCCCGCCGTGACGCCGGACAAATCCGGCACCGCGGAGATCAGCCCCGCCGGGACGGAAAGGAGGAGACGGCCGCGGGCGCCGCTCACCTCCCGCGGGGCGCCGGGCCACCGAAGAAGGGAGCAGCTCGGCCCGTCCGCGGGGGTCCGCGGCGCCCGGCCCCGGCAGCCCGTGAGGAGCGGGGGCCCGGTTGCACGGCGGCCGTGGGCGGGCGCGCACAAGCTCCGTCCCGCACCCAGGTCAGCCCGCGGGGCGCTGAGCTGGCGCGGGGAGGCGGCCGGCCCGCTGCCCGCCCTGCCGCCGGCTCCACCGCCGGGCTCCACCGCCGGGCTCCACCGCCGGGCTCCACCGCCGGGCTCCACCGCCGGGCTCCACCGCCGGGCTCCACCGCCGGGCTCCACCGCCGGGCTCCACCGCCATCTCCCGGCCGCCGGCGGCGGGGCCAGCCGGGCAGCCAGCCACGGCCCCCGCCGAGCCCTGGGCAGCCCGCCCGCCCCGGGCGAGGGGCGGGTGGTGCCCCGCCGGGCTCTCCTCCGCCCGGCTGCCTGGTCCTGCCGGTACCTGTTACTAAATGAGCGGGTCGCGCCTCCCCATGGGCTGCCCGGGAGAAAAACCGTGACCGTGCTGAGGAGATTCCGTCTGAGTTCTCCTGCTTCCCCAGAGAAACTCGGAACACGGTTTTAGCTATGGAGTCTGTTAATGAAGTTAACGGTCAACGAGCAGGGTACGACGTACGGTGCTGGCGGTGTCCTAAGAATTGAAAATATTTTGTGGAAACTTAATGAAATCCGGTTCAAAAAAGAAGTGACAAATTCCGTTTTGATCATTTTGGAATGAAAAGCATTGCTTATCCACCCTGGTTTTATTAGTATCTAAGTAAATAAATGAATTTTAATATCTCTATTGACAAGAAGTAAAACAAGAAAAATACTTTCATCGATCAAAAATAATTTTGCAAGAAAAAGTTGTCCGAAAATGTCACTTTGTGGTGGAGGGATGTGCTCCTCTCAGAACACTGGAAAAAATTGTTCCACTTTCTCTAAAACAAAGCATGTAAACCTGAGTTTTATTTTGCATTTCATCCTTAATAAAAACTGTTGCAGTTTTTGTTTTGGTTTGGGTTTTTTTTGCAGTGAGATGTAGTTTTTAGTAGAGTATCCTAAGTGGTGATATGACACTTCAGTGCTTACCATGAAATGAATAACTTGTGAGATCACCGTTATACTTCCTCCTCTTGCATGACCTTGGCATCCCTATTTCATTATAAACATGACATGAGTCATAGTTCGTTTTCTTAAGTCCAGAAAGGCTTTCAGCTTCTAGAAGTCTTCGCTGCTTGAAGCCCCTCTCCCCAGAGTATTCTCTCACTCTTGCCAGCCAAACCATTGGGCTTTGCTGCTGCAAAATGTGCCCGTCACATGGAGGTTTGGCACGAGTGATGCCCTGAAACAGCTCTTAAAAGTATACCTAATATCTCCTGTGATCTAAGAGGTATCCTTAGATCTCATGTATCATCTTTCATATGAAATTATAGGTAAAAACTATTTAGTAGACACTGACTACAAGCTGTTCTGAAAAATACAATAGACAAGAAACTCCCACATGGGGCAAGTCCCTAATAACCCATAATTTCTTCGCTGGTTCAGTTTAAACTGGTCATAAAATGAAAGAGCACTGGAATGACAATTTTCGCCTGGGGCACATGCATGCCCAGGGATAGTGGTTGGTTGGATTCTTGCACCTTCCTGCATAAAAGTGCCTATTATAAGTAAGGTTACACTTCTTTTCCGTTTTAACTTTAAAGGTAAAGTTTATCACAACTATGTTCCTCAAACACTCCTTGTTTTTAATATTTACCTGAAGGTACTTCAGAGCTATAAAAATGGAGAGAAAAAGATAGACAGGAGCCAATAAGTGTTAGTGATTCAGAATAATAAACACAAACCAAAAGAGAGATCCTTATCCTTGCCAGAACAAAACCAACCTTACACATCAGAAAACAAGAGATACTGAAAATACATCAGCCAATATGGAGCTGAATGCTTGGCTGAAGGATTTTCTATTGTCAGAGTAGAAGGAGATCAAGGAGCTGAGACTTCACAAAGTCAGGGAAGGTTTACAGGCTCTGGCTGCTTGTCTGAAGAACCTTTTAGAAAACACTGCGGGGCTGCCAGGATCCTGAGGTTGACCACATTCAGCAAAGGCAAAGCCTTCCCAGTGTGCTTATTTAAGAGAAACACTCCACATATGCATGCAGGTTTGCATACAGCACGAGAGAAGGAGGAACTCTAACCAGCTATGATAAATATGGGGGGTTTTGTCCATTATAAAATCACAAAGACTCTTAATTGCTTAAAAATTCCCTGAGAAACAAAGACCTGGAGTAGTGGAAGCACAGTGCAGTTACAAAAATGTATCAGTAATAAAAACATATAGAGCATAAGAATTGCACTGTAGGGCACTGTTCTCGTGCTAATGGGAGTAGGAGTTAAGGGGGAATGGAAAGACATGAAAAGTCACAGCAGGAAACAGTCAACATACTTCTGAGTAAAACATTAAACTGTCCTTACCACGTACGAGAAATTGTGTAATAGTGTTCTATGTCTTGGCTGATTCTTGGATGTACTTATTTCTATTTTACACTTGGTCTGGCCTATCTTTCAGTAGAACTGAATGGCTGACAATTATCAGACGTTCAAGGTTTAAGATTTCCACTTCTCAGCGTGAAGAAACCAATAAAATGGCCACAGAGTTTTCTCTTCTCTTAGGCTGCACAGCTATATGCTTAGTTGCTTTTCTCCAGAAAAGACCTGCAACACTATCTGACTTCAACGGGTTTATTATAGGTGCTTAGGTTCTGTCATCAGACTCGATCGTACCTGCCATTTCTAATACATGTTGAAATTAATCAAGACCCGTTATAGGGAGTACATTACTGGAATTACTCTGGGGCAATGTCTGTGAACCACGTCACACAGAACATTTTACTGAAAAAGGTCTTTAGCGAGTCTCAATATTTATTAGTACTGTGTGTTTTAGGGCTAATTTACAAGAGAGGAGGTTACACTTCAGCCCAGGTGTAACAAATGAACAGTATTTTATAGCCAACGTACTGTAACCTTGAGAAAATGACAACCAAATTAAAGTTGAGTATGAATATGCATATAGAGTTTTGCATAAGAGGTGTAATGACTAAGAAGCTTGACACTGTTGTGCAAACAGAATAGGCATCTAATGACCTGCAAGTCTTTGTGTTTCCACTGCCACTGTGGCAGGTGACTAACTGTAAATCCACCCACCCCATTTTTTTTCCAGAGTCAATTTCTTAATCCTAATTTGTGTTTGTACTTTTATGCTTTTTCCCTCTATTTCTCTGGCACTTTCTTCTGCTTCTTAATCATACCCATTTGGGCACATTTCTACGGGGCAATATGCCAGGACAATTTCTCCCAGGTGTCTGACAGTTCTTTTAAATTCCATGTGTGTGGCAATTGAGGCACCAACTCTCCATGAAGTGCAAAAGGAAAGACCCTTTATTATTACAATAGTACATACTAAGTAATATAATAGTAAATTTCTTACTTCATAATTAGCAAATCAGCAATTAGGCAGCTATCTACCTTTTCTTCTATCAGCGTAACACCACTCTAACACTCGCTGTACAGACCAATCAACTTCTCATTCATTCACTGTTCATGCAGTGGTGACTTCTCACAGTTCAGTGTTGTTTTTCCCTGCCACATTGGCACAACTTGGCAGTTTCTTATCTTTCTCCCAAGGCCTGTTTCTCGTCAAAGCCTTGCTGCTTCTCAGGGGCTGCGCAGAGCTGACAGATTGATGTCGACTTGCCTCTCTCCCACACGTGTTTATTCTGTGTTTCAAATCATGTTTTTATTATAGTGTACTGGGTCTGGCTGAGCCGGAATTGGTTTTCCCCTATAGCAGCCCTCCTGGTGCTGTGTTTTATGCTGGGAGCTGGCAGGGTGTTGATAACACACCGGTGGTGTGGCTACTGCCGAGCAGTGCTTACACAGCACCAAGGCTCTTTCCAACATTTCCGTCCCCCAGTGGGACGGGGTGGGCAAGATCTTGGGAGAGGACACAGCCAGGACAGCTGACCCGAGCTGACCAAAAGGCTATTCCATACCATATGACCTCTGCTCGAGTATAAAGCTGGGAAAAAGGAGAAAGGGGGGGGGAAGGTGTCACCCTTGGTCCTCCAAGGCAACCACTACGCATATGGGAGCCCGGCTCCTGAGAAGGCCCAATATCGCCTGTTAGTGGGAAGTAGAGAATAAATCTGTTTTCTTTTTGCTTCCCCATGCAGACCTTGTTTGCTTCTGCTTTGCTTACATTAAAACTGCTTTTGTTTTACCCACAAGGGTTGGTTTTTTCCTATCTTATTTTCTTTCCCCCTTTTTGCCCTGTTGAGAAAAAAAAAGGGGGGGGAGGGGGAAGTGATAGAGCGACTTGGTGGATACCTGGCATTTAGCCAATGTCAAATACCACATATAGTTTGAACCCAAATAAAACATTGTTTTTTACAATCACTAGCTTTAGAGAGGTTTACCACTGTCCATACCAATAGCGTTGTGGGGCTGTAATTTATTTTCTGTTAAATTCAGATATTTTTTTATGTCCACTTTAGGTTAAGGGTATATTAAAATGAAGATGCTCCTTCTGTGAGTGGAAGCTCCTACTGTAGTATGCTACCTTGGTTTTGATGGTTTGACATCGTTGTATTCCTGTATAGATCAAGTGCTACTGCTTTATTTTTTTTCAGCTACATGTGTGGCACTCCAAGAACAAAAAAATTTAGTGAAAGGCATATATTACATATATGTGTAATGAAGCACCTTGTAAGCATCGACTTTTGTATTTAAGACATGGTTGTTTTCATTTCAAAACACATTACACCTGAAAACTCCCTCCTCTTGTGCTCTGATGATTATCTGTTTGTTAACTCTGTGCAGAGAACTGGAATGTAACTTGGTTATATTTGAAGCCTAACTCAGTAGGTTCTTAAGAATCTCAGAGAGAGTACCTAGAAAACAGTGTCTAAATTTGTCAGGAATTGCATTATTTTCATTGCATTATGATTTTAATGGAAGCCACACAAGCACGTCAGGTTCATGATTCCAGTCATGTCCATTTTTACCGGAACTCCACCTCTGAACCTTGAAGCAACATACTGTAATTACAAAAAGTGTTGCAAAATTGTTTAAAATATTTACTGGCGGAATACATCCTGCGAGCCTCACACTCCTTCTATGCAGCAACAAAAGCAGCCATGTTCTGGGTTTACTCTGGCCAAGGATCTCATCTTACAAGTTCCATTCGCGTCACGCCACAGCAAGATGAAATGGTGTCAACACTTGCATAATCCTAAACCAGTGACAAGTGAAATTGGTGACTGTTCTGGGATGGCCTTTCTTAAACGAAGAAAATACAAGATGCCTTTAGTGACATGGAACTTGGAGAAAAGATAAGGACTGTCATTAAACCTATGAACTCCCCTAGAGAGGTCGACTTCTTCCTCAAAATCCTTCAATTCTTTTGTGGGCATATATACGTGAACATATATATCTGTTCAAATACCAATCAAAATTCAAGAGAGTTTCTGTAACTAGCTGAACCCCATTATACTGCAGGGTAAATGAATGACTTGATTGCAAGACTACTGGAACAAACTCCTTCCTAGTAATCTGCCCCCCCCAATGTTTTGACAGGAATTCATTGCTAGTAATAGGTCATATTTAACAGGTGTCTGGGGTTTATAGTTCACTCCTACGGAGTTCCACGTATCATAAGGTTTGTTAGAATGGGATAGCAGTTTTAACACAAATGAGAAAATACAGCTGGCAGCTTAGTAAAACTTAAGAAGACTATGTATTCCAACGGCAAAAGGGCTTTTTAGTGCTGAGTTACAGATTTACTTTTCATGACAAAAATTAAATTCTAAAACGCAGATTCTGCTTATGTAATCCTTTTGTCAGAACTTGGCTGCTGTGATCGTGGCTGCATTTATATAGCTCGGGGTTTCTTCTAAAATTAACAGAGGGGCTTAAGCCTTAACCCAGGAATCTCAGCAGATGGAAGGCTTCTTTTGGTGCTTTCTGCAGACAGGACTGCTTGTCAGAAGTCCTTAGTCTGCTATAAAGCAAAGCACATTTCATTAAGATGAGCACGGGACCAATTTGAACACCACACCCTCCCCCCAAAGAAGACAGGCAGTAACAACCATGTACTTATGTGACTAGGAAGTGAGTCTGCTCCTCTTTTCCCTATCAGCCTGTGAGATGACAATCCTTTGCTTCTGTTTTGTTACTTGCTGGTGTGACTATGCAGTGGACAAACGCTTCTTTGGTAACGCAGCAGTGAAGGGGCAAGATCTGCTCACTGTTCTTGTCACGGGTCGGTGAAATATAAACTCTGGCCATCCAGCTGACCTCCGTGAAGACATGCCTAGTGTAACGGAATATCTTTTCACAGTCACCTCTCACCACACCATCCTCTCTAGCCGCAGTGCCATCTTGACATGGGCTTTGCCACCATGAGCACCTCTGTGACCGCAGAGCCACCGGGTCTGTGGGGCTTCGCCAGGGCTCAGCCTGCTCCCCAGCCACCCTGCGGGCTCGGGCAGGGGGTCACTCCTCTCCCTCACCAGCCAAAGCACGGGAACGAACGGGAAACTCAGTCCTCAGCAGCCGGAGGCCTAAGGGAGCCGCCGTTTCTCTCAGCGAGGGCACACGGGCCGAGGCCGGTGGGTTGCATGTCGGCGGCCTGGAGTCGTCCCTCGGCCCCAGCCCTGGCCCCCTCAGGCCAGCCCCGCCCCTATCCGGCGGGTCTCCTCGCTGCCCTCCCGGCGGCGGCGCATCTCCAGGGCCCGCGGCCGCGCCGCCGCGCGCCGGGGGCAGCGGCTCCCCCCGCCGCCCGGTGACGGCCGGGGCGCTCAGCGCGGAGCCCACTGCGCTCCGCCAGGGGGCGCCGTGGCGCGCGCTCGTCTGCGGCCGCGAGCCGGGCGGGCTCCGGGCGGCGGGCCGGGCCGGGCCGGGCGGCGGCGCCGCGCGCTCGCGGGCACTCGGGACCGGGCTGCGGGCGAGAGGGACAAAGCCCCCCACGGGCCGGGCCGGGGCGATGTTCCCCCTGTGGAAGGCCGTTCTCTCGGAGAGCCTCCTGGGTAGGTGGCGGCGGTGCCGCCCGACGGGGCTGGGGACTCTGAGGGGCAGCGGTGTCCGCGGGGGGACGGGCCGGGAGGCCATAAACGGCACCGGTCGGCATCCTTCGGCCCCGCTTGGGAGCCCTGCGGCAGGGCAGCGCGGGGGTCTCTACCGGGAACGGCCGGCGCTCGTAGCGGGGCAGCCCCGGCAGGGTGCCGTGGGCTTACCGTGCGTGCGGAGGTGTTGCCGGTGAAAAGCTCCTTCGCTGGAAATGACTAAATAGTGGTGACCGATGAATGTTCTGCTTGGGTGGGTTTTCGTTTTTTTTTTTTTTTTTTTTTTTTCCTTCTAGCGCTGAATGCCTTTCGTCTCTGGGGTCAGCCCGGGATTTCTTGTGCGCTCTCAGCTGCGTGTTCGCGCGGGTGCCTGCGGAGCCGGTCCGGCGCGGTGCTCAGCCGCCCTCGGCAGGGCCCAGCGGGTGGCTGCTCGCCGGCCCCCGGTGCCTGCGGGGCTGCGGGCTCAGGCGCTGGGGGCGTCTCCTGCAAAACGTAGAGAAAATCTAGCGCGGTGCTGGTGTGCCTAGGTAAGGTGTCTTCAGGGCAGAGAGGCCACCGATTCGCTAGAATAATTAGCCACCCATCTGTCTTTGAGGAGCCCTGAGACTGCGGGTGGGCTACTTAGCCAGCATTGCTCCCGCCGAAGGCTAAGCCTTTCCTAGATTGAACACTCCTTCACTGAAGATCGGAGTAGGAACTACTGCGTGAGCTGGGGAAAAGCTGTTCTCATCGTTGTATTTCTTGGGGAAATGGGTTTGTTTAACTTGAAATAGCATGTATTGCTTCACAGAAAGTGGCTATTGTGACTTGAACTGCTTTAAAATACCTTTGTTATTGCACATTTGGAAATATAAAATGGTGTATTTTTAAGTAATCTCCAGCAAATCCTGCTGTTGAAAATACATGATGTGGGCTTTTTCTTTTTTTGTTAGGTTACATTTCTTGGTCTCTTTACCACGCACTGCCGCCGATGATCTATTACTTCCCCCTTCAGACATTGGCACTCACAGGTCTAGAAGTTTTTGCTGTTGCCTTCTTTTCTCCAGTATTCCTGATAACTGGCCCTTTTTGGAGGTTGGCTAACAATAAGTACATCCTAGCCCTTCTGAGACTGACTATGGTTGGTAAGTATGTGCCGTAGTGAGTTTTAGATTCTGTCTTGGTTGTCAAGGTATAAGAATAAACATTCTGAATTGCCTCAAAACCCAGATGATTATTAAAAGAGACAGGAATAAGAAGTTCTCGCTCTCCCAAACTCATGCTTTTCTTTTTCTCTCAGGCTTTTAGATACGGTCAAAGGAATATTGTTTGCATCCACTGTGTTGGTTGTCAGACCAGTGCTGCATAATTAAAGACTAATCTCATTTCGCTTTTATTTCTAGAAGCTTTTAAATCAGTACAAGTCATACCCAGTAGGAATGTTTTCAGTATTGCATAGAGGTCTGCAGAGCAGGTGTTTTCTGGAAAGCAGTTCTGCGTCTGTGACACTGGGTAGGGATGAGAGGTTACAGAATGGTTTGGGGCTATTCTGAAAGTAATCTGCTGTGAGTGAAACATTTTTTGGTAGACTTAGTTTCTGAGGCAGTTTTTTCTTTTAATGTATTTTTTTTATTATTTATTAAATCTCTCTGTATGCCTGTAGTGTATTGATGGGATTATAGTCTCATCCTAAATGTGAGATGGCTTTCATATTGTCAGTTGTGCAGGAAGAAAGTTTCATCTTAAATTCAAGATAAATCTGCCTTACTGTCCATTCCACATGCTCCTCCCTAAACCGAGACTTGCTGGGATTCCCTCTTTGGTCTTCAGCTAAGTAATGCAAGTCTTAGCTCTTGTTGATTTTCTGAAAGTTTGTTGGGAGAAGGTTTGACAACTACAGCCAGATTCGGAAGCAAGTTGTTGCTAATGAGTTTGCAACACCTGGGTGAACTCAGAGGAGACATGGGTCTCCATCCTGCGCAGAGGGATTTTTTTTTTTTTATAAGCTTTTAAGCTTTTTTTTTAATATATTGGGGTTTTTTTAATAAGCTTTTCAGTGAGCACAGTTTTCCACTGCAGTGGTGCTCAGTGTATTGCTTTCTGCAAGATCTGCTAATTTAGAAACTAGTTATGAGTGTAAGAATTTCAAATTGCACCCTGCCTTCCTTCAGATATCGCAGTAACACAGAATTTGCTGTGTTTAAGATTAGCCCTTGAGATCATCTTATTGTGTTTACTAGTTCACTTTACCAAAAGAGATGGAAATTGCTTAAATGTTTGTTATTTTTGTTCTGCGAAATAAAGAGCAGTGACAGTCCTATAATGGTGTGTAAAGTCTGTTGGTTGATACCTGTTTGCTTCATGTGGATCACAAACTCCTGAAGGTATTAACTACACACAAAAAACTAGCACCTTCAGTAGCCATCTGGGGGGAATGGATGTGTTAATGGAGGTGGTCACAGAAGGACCTTGGAGCATGGGGAGACTGAAGTTGTATGCATCCTCAGCCTAGGCTAACCTGAGCATTGCTGTACACAGATACGATCTCCCCTTCGCTCCTGCCTGAACAGGAGTTGTTCCCTCAGTGACCATATGGCCCTGGCTGTTTCAATCTCCCAAACACTGAATATTGTCCACCCCTTGGCAAGTCTACACAGTATTCTCTCCCAGTTCTACTGTACTTCCTTTGTATACTCTTTACCTGTGTTGCCCTACAGTGAGCATTAACATCTGGGGAAGATGTAAGAGCATGTTCTTCACCCTCTTTGTCTCCAGCAAGGAGTTTAGCAGCCAGTGGGAACTCTCACTCTTTACTTGCCTCCCTACTGCAGGTTCTCAAGTTATCAAGATGCCCTTGCACAGGCAGCACTGGGCTTTAGGACTTTCCATGTATATCTTTTTATTTGGTTCTCACCACTTCATTCTGACTTTTAAATTATTTCTGTCCTATCATACTGTGCTGCTGTGTCTCCTATTTCTCAGTTCTTCCTGCTTTCTTTACTTCTTCATACAAAGACACACTTCTTCCTTCTTTTTGATCTTTTTCCCTTCTCAAAAGGCCATAGCCTTCCACTGAGTCTTGTTGAACAAAATCGTGCAGAACTATCTAGTCCATTCATGCTCTATCCCATGCCACTGGAAATACTCAGTCTCCGATTTCACAATCAAAATATCTGGAAATTCTTCATGCTTAGCTAAAACCAGACTATTTAGGGGGTTGGATTTCCTTGGTTTTGATGGAAAAGGGTGTTCCCTTATTCATCATCATCCTTCTTTTTGCCTTTAAAATAAAGGAAGCTTTATTTTCTCTGAAACTTTTGTTTTAATTTATGTATCCTTTCATACTACTTGGTTTTGTGTTCTATTTAAAAAAAAAACCCCAAAACTAATGAACTACCCCTGTGGTAGTGTCTATTTGAATCTATGTGTTTAGAAAATGCACAATAAATTTGCATGTCTGGATAGATATATTTATGTTTTGGGTGTACTTGCTCTGCAACAAAAGGTGTGTCTGCTCTAAGTAGGCAAACCCATGCTAGCTTTAATCTGGTTAGCACGGGTGATGAAAGACTTGAAGAGGCAGAGTTGCGTATTTCAGTACAATTTAGTGACAGAAATCTGTGTGCATTGTACGTGCAACCTCTGCTGAAGTCCATACAAGTACATCTTCACTACACATTGGTTTCATTTTACCATCTTTGCTCTAAACTTTGCATCTTTTACTCGAGCAGAATGAGCAGATAGACAGTTGGAGGATGCCTAGCATGCATTGCCAGAATCAGTAACTACATTTCTGGCCTTCCTTGTTTAATGTCTCTTCAAGTTTGGCTCATACTCACTTAGCAAATGGCTGGTAGCAAAACAATGTTGCTTCTCCTACTGTTTGTCACTGGTCCTGGGCCAGAATTTGCCACACTGACTGAAGTTATGAGAATGTGTGTGACCCATAGTCACCTGATTTGGAAACCTACTAGCAGAGTTTAAAACTGCTGTTAAAGGTGAGGTCAGTGTGACGTGGGAAATGGCAGAGATGCATGTGCATGGTCTCTTTGTGTGACTGGGAGAAGGACAGTTTCCAGTAACAAGATGACACAGGCTGCTAATGACCACTCTGAGACCAGATACTGGGACAGAGAAAGCCTCCTCTGCACCTGCCAAGCCAATGGTGGCCGCTCCTTTCTAAAAAGGATATGGTTCTTGTCACAGTGCACTTCAAAAGCTATAGAAGTAAGTGGACTGTGGTAAAAGCCATATCCTTTTTAGAAAGGAGCAGTCACCGTACATAAGGTTTTATGGCTTTTGAGTTATTTAAGTGCACTGTTCAGGAATATCTATATGCTTAGATATCTATTTTAAACATATATCCTATTTATGGAATCAATGACCGTAAGTACTTAAGACAGTCACTGCAGTCTTTGATAATCTTTTTTTTTTTTTTCCTCCTGAAAATGGTAACTGCTATAAGGTCTTATATGCCCAGTTTCTATCCACACCTACATTTCTTTGGTTTGTTTAAAAATGTATAGTCATGTGTTTTCAGGTGAATGGTATAGCCATCCAAATTACAGACAAGATTGAACTAATGCACAGGAAATCCTTATTACCTGATCTCTGTTGACCATTAAAGCAACCTCTGTATGTGTGTGCTTGTTTGTAGGAAGCTTAGCATCGTACCAGGCACCAAACGCTTCAATTAGACTATACATCTTGGCTGCAGGTGTTTCTTCCTCATTGCTGGTTCAGACAGTAACATGGTGGTCAGGAAACAGTTTACAAAGGTATTTTCTTATACTGATAGGATTACTGACAGGTAACTGACATTACATTTTTTTTTTCTGAGAAGGTAAGATTTTTTTTTTCCTCAAATGCATTACTGTTTTACAAACTGATTCTTACAGGTTCATCAGGATATGGGGCTTCATACTAGGCAAGATAATGCTCCTTGTTCTTCGCATCTGGTATACATCACTAAACCCAGTCTGGAGCTCTCAAGCTGCCAATACTGTCATACTGACAATTGGTTTTATAGCAGCAGCAGAGCGAATTTATTCAGGTAACTGTATTACAGCAAAGGTGGGGGTTATGAAGACATCCTAAGGTATACCTATCTATGTGTCACTGGATTTTGATCCTGTGTTGTTTTTTTTTTTTCCCCAGTACAGTCTGATTTTAGACCTGATGCATGAGCTTTGCAGACTTTAGAAACCACGGTGTACTTCCATAACATGGCAGAATCAATATCACAGTGGATACAAGCTGTAGTAAGCTGGTGTTGGAGCTGCCAACTAGTTGCAGTATCAGTAATGTGACAGTAATGCAAAGGCATAACCTAGACCAATAAAAACCAGAAGGGGTTATCCTCATTCCAGCATGAAACATCTGTGGTATTTCTGTTATTTTCTTAATTCGGTCTGCTCTTCGAGTTTCTCTGCCAGTGCATATCCTTTGACACAGAAGGGGAGATGGGACAAAGCTGGGGAACAGCTGATATGGCAAAATAAACAGAAAGAATTGGAAGAGTGGACAAGTTGTCCTTATCAAAATTTGGCTGAGTTCTTGGAGCGTCTGGGCAGAGCACACAGCAGTGGGGTCTGGCATAGGCTAAGGACTCTCAAAAACCGTGAAGGTAGTGTTACCAAGGAAGACAGCAAGGTTGCGTTGGTGGGTTAAGGCAGCTCGTGTTAAGTCCTCAGAAGTTCTTTCCTTCTCAGTATAACCTGAATTAATTAATTGAAAGGTAAGACCTTATCTGTGTGTTAGTGAATATAAACTGCCATCATGTGTATTGTTTGTAGTCTTGCATACATGACATAAATTAAGCCTGAGCTTTCATCATGCTTTAGAAGGGGAATCTACTGCAGGAGATTAGGAAGAGAATCTCTCTTTTTCCTAGGTGACAAAGCAATATGTCTACGCAATTAAAGGTGGTGCTTTCTCCTTAGATGAGAGAGGATCTAAAGTGCATGGGAAAAGGAGAAGGAAGGGAGTTTATTTCTGGCTTCCGTGGAAGTGTCGGGTTTTGTTCTTATCAGAGTTTAGAGTTTCAGAGAACAGAATCCTCTGAACAAATTCTAACAACTTTTCTGCTGATTTTCAAAGCCAATTTAATGATTTAAATTCCAGTAGTATAAAAAATAATCATATGAGTAGGTTACCATTTTTGTACACTTAAGGTAAGTAGCTTTTCCTGACAGATCTGGGGATGTTATTAGAGACTTTTTGTCTTATCAGTTTCCACAAATGATCAGGTAAATTATCTTTTCTGTATGAGCTGGTAATTTATTCTGGTCATTTTGTGATCTTGACTATTTCTCAGTAACCCTTTCTAATAGGATTTAAAGTTTGCTCAGCTATGTTTCTATTCTTATTCTAGGTGGAGACAAGAGGAAAGAAGAAGCAAGCAAACGCGGTGATGCAGTTAGAGAGGCTGTTCCTCACCATCATTGGCTTTTGTCAGGGATTGCTTTTGGCAGCCTCATGTTTCTCACCCTGTGGATATTTGGGGAGGTCTCATTAATTTCTAGATGGGCAGTAAGTGGACATCCACATACAGGTCCAGATCCTAATCCTTATGGGTAAGTGTTTTTTTAATTATGATTATTTAAACAAAACAGTGATCAAAAGCCAGTGCTGTAGTGGGTGACAGACTAAAACTTAAGCAGACAATGGTATAAGAACTTATGCAGAATAAAGTGGGTACAAGGTACTTGACACAGGTTGTGGATTCATTCTTGTTTTCAGATACCTCTGAGCATTGTGTCTATATGAATAAATCTTAACATTTTCTAACACAGAGTGATTTTTATTTCAGTAATAAAAAAATTGATTTGCCACATTGCAAAACAATTTTTAAATTAGGACTGAGGTTCAAGGACTTATGAAGGAAGTGCATCTAGAGTATGCAGTAAATGAATGTAGCAGTTGACTTCAGAAGGGAGGTGGTAGGAAATAGTGTACATCAGAGATGCATGCAGATAAAAAGAAGTAAACCGCGTGCAATATTAAAAACCAGACTTCTGTGGAAGTTTTGGTTAGTAAGAATTCAGTCTTAATGCTGTGTGTTGCTCACCTGGGGTTTCAAAATCTAGAAGGAGTCCAGATTAGTTATTCTGAGTCAACTACATGTAGTAGCTGATGAGTCAGTTAATAATTTGGAATTGGTATACACAAGAGCTACCCAAGACTGGTAGCAATGTTAGATGCTGTAGGATCCTCTTATTTGACGTGAAGAAAATACTTCTGTTTGGGATGAATGCCTCTCTCTCATTTTCTCTTGAGTCCTTTTTGCCTTTTGTACCCAGTATTTCAGTGGAGTGCTTCTGCTGCTGAACATAGCTCGCTTATACATTATGATAAACTGCCATTATTTTCAACTGGATGTTTTTTACATCCAGTGAAGGGGATAAAATGTTGCAGGCTGTGTGATAAAGACATTTTGTGCTCAAATTGAGCTCTGTTTAAACTAAAAAGATGATAAAATATTACCGAGCATCCTTGACTGTGTCTAGAAGTTTCTTTTTCCATTTATAAAATTATATTAATGTATGATTTCTTTTTCCTTATTGTTGTATTAGAGGTGCTGTTCTGTTGGGTCTGGCTCATGGACTGATGCTTTCATTTTGGAGCTGGTCTTCTGTCACCCGTTTTGCCTGGTTTCTTGTAGGTGGGTGCAAATTCTGGGCACAATTTTTGTTTCTATTAACCTTATTCCCTTTACTCAAGCTCTCTGACCCTACACCATGTCTCAGAAAAGTCAGCTGCGAGTCAAAGCGTCCTTTTCTCTGTCACTGACTGTAGTATACACATCTGACCAGTTGCCTCGGGGTTACAGGCCAAATCTGCAGGCCATTGCAGAGCCGCGTTGTTCTCTTCGGAAACCCCTGATGAGGTTTTGTTCCCATGAGTAGTGTCTCAGTTCCCACCATCTGTGCTATGTAAGGCTGCATCTAGGGTTATGGGGTTGAGGGGACATAAGCCTCTCGATTCCACAGAAGGCACAATAACTTGTACTTGAATGAGTAGTTCACCTGGAGGCAAGCTTGCCTCCTGTCTCCTTAGTAGCTAAGATCTCCAGGCAGTAAAACAGTATGAACATCAAAGCAGTTCTGCTGGAGCAATATATTTGCGAACCAGTCTGCCTACAGGGGGCCCTGGGTGGTGGGAGGAGGGATTCAAGTGCTGGATCTGGACATCCGTTTTCAGGAGGATGGTGTAGCTATGCTGTGGAGCAAGCTATGCATGGTGCAAGTAGGAGGAGATGGAAGTGATTCTGCTCTTGAACTGTGGAGAGGTGTGTTTTCCATACCTTCTCAGCATGGATGGATGGATACAGCTTGGTTTAATTTGTAGATCCATCTGAGTGAAATTTAGTGGTATAAATGCTGTTTAAAAATATCATCATTTTGCTTATTTTTTGGCCTTAGTTAATTGTAGATGTTTATATCAAGAAGAGGAAGCAGTACTTCCTACAAATTTCATAATAAATTGGGACAGATCAAAATACAGAGACCAAAGGAAATGAGTTAACGTTTTGCTCGTTTCTTACCAACCTTCTCTTTTGGAGCGCTTAAGAGCCAACGTTTTCAAGTCATTTTCCACCACCTTGAAGACAGGAAATTTAGTGCAAACTCGAGTTTCTCCTAGTCAGGGACCAAAATCAAATACCAAGTATCAGGAAAGTCACAATAAAGGCACAAGAGCTGGCAACACTTAAACTGTCAGTTACCCAAATAATTCACCTTTTGGTGCAGGTGTTAGTTTTAAGAAATGTGTGTGCAGGTTGTAATGTGAGTGTGAGCATTTGATTTTTGATGTACACACATTGCTAATTTAAAATAAGTACAGAATGGTTCTTTAGCTGATTCAAACGTTGTATTCTAAAATACTCAGCACCCTGATGTGTAACAGTAAAAGATTAGAAATGTTTCTACACATTTCATGATGTGAAAGATAGTAAACATTTTCTTCCCTACAATAAAGTTTTAAAATGAAGTTGTCCTTTTATAGAGAGTTTCTGTGGTGGTTAATGTTGTGTTTGGGGTTAAATCCCATCGCAGTCAAAGGCAGTATGGTAAATCAGGAATCCTGCAGTTAGATAAATAGTTGTTTTCTTGCCCATCATATGGTTATCTAAAGGGAGAGAAGGTCAAGGAAAGATATGTTTTCTCTTCATATTAACCTATATGATTCTTTCTGTATTATGTTAAAGGAGGTATATAACAGGCAGACCTGTTAATCTCTTAAAAAATGCATCATCCCTCTGTTGTGCTGGGAGAGCTCTATGTAAGAAAAACTGCTCAGTTTTGGCTCTTGATGATATTTCTCTGCTGTCTTTGCTGCACTGAATAGACAGTCTTTAAGAGAATGAGATATTGGGAAAAATAAGAGGCTGTCTTTGGCTGTTGGGAATAATTGTCCTTCTAGTGATGCAGCTCTTACGGCCGCAAAGCAGTTACATTTCCCAGACTCTTTTTGTTTCCTGGTCAGAATGTGAACAAGGTGGTGGTAGATAATACACCTGACTGTGACTTACTTTATTCTTTTCTGTCCCTTCACAGGTTTAGCATCTTCGGCTGGTCTCCTTTATTTACACACCTGGAGTGCTGCTGTAGCAGGCAACATTCTTGCTGTCTTTACCATGTGTGTGTGGCCTCAACTGGCTGGACACTTTGTTAGCTGTCTGCATCCTGGGAAAGCCATGAGTACAGCCATGTTTGCCTATGTTCTTGAATTATTCTTCTGTGTATGGTGTACAGCTTATAAATTTGTACCTGGAGGAATTTACGCTAGAGAAAGCTCCCATCTTCTTTTAGGTACATTTATGATTGTGAACAAATACAAATATGCTTGCTTTAACCTTAACCAGATGTTTAAAATGTATTTAGTGTATAAATAGTCTTTCTAAATGCTCAGCTGCTGTTTGATTTACTATGGCAAGAGGTTCTATAAGAAAATTAGTGAGACATCAAAAAAATAATTACTTGTTTCTTTAGTCTTAGAAATAGTTTAAAATGTGGACAGCAATGGAGTTCAGTTGAGGGAAAATGACAAAGAAGTCTGATAACTCAGTGCACAACCGAGGAAGAGATCTGTTAATCAGTCACCTCAAAAATATGCCTGCAATCCAGGGTGTGAATGCACCTGTATGCTAGCTACCTAAGATAGCAGTATGGTATCTCAGGTAACAGTGTAGTTTCTGGAAACTCAGGGGCTTATGAAGGCTGTGTTACTGGGACTTGAGAATAATTCAGTGTGTTATTTAACCCTGCGCTGAGGAGCAGAGTGCAGCATCTGCTGATTTAGGTAGTCTGCATTTGAGACTTGAGCTTCGTTTCCATGTGGCTCTACCTTATGCTTTATGGACGTACCAGCTTGTTTGGAGGAATGTCGTTAAGCCTGCAGTGTCAGAAGGATGCAAACAGGAGAGAAAGAAAAGAAATTGTCAGGTATTTGCCAATGAGGAAGAACTGAGGTGAGCAAATACAAAGGTTTCAGGAAAATGATCCCTCGATGAAGGATGTGGAAATGAAACCAACCCTTTCTGGTTTTGTCTCCAGAATTACTTTCTCAATAGGTGCTAATGTGTTTTAATAGCCTATTTCACTAGTTATATTTAACAGTGCCAAACATTGTCTTAGGCTGTGTGGCACATTTTAAAATGTGATGCATTATCCTATATTTTCTTTGAAAAGGATTAATGAATGCTGTGCTTGACTTTTTGCTCCAATGGTTTTAGATTTCCTAAATGTCTGTGCAACCACTTTCTGTCACTCCAGCTTCTTACTCTCCATATGTGTTTTATATATTACAGCAATCACTTGCAGGGTTTCAGTTTGTTGTGTTTTGAGGAGAGTTCTGTTACATTTATTGTCGTTTTCTTTGTTCCGAAAGCATTCAGGGTGGGGATGGGGGTGTGTGTGTTTGTAGAAACAGTTAGTTAATTTTTTCTTTTTTTTTTAAAGTTATATGAGGAAAGCATGTGGTAGAGGAGTGTCAAATGCTTTCTTGAGTAGTGTTTTGACGAAAGAAAAGCTGTTATATAAAGTCCCTCTCTCACTTCCTTTGAAATACATATGTGTGATTAATTCATCTGGCATGATAAATGGATAGTAACACAGAAATGGCCCTGGCTTTCTCTTTGGTAAAATTAAAACTGTGAACTGAACCAATCTCAGCTGATGGCACTACATGAGTTTATATTCTGTATGAGAATCCAGTTTCTGTATTTTTTTATGCCATCCTATTGCCTATCAAAAATTTGCAAATTATACCATGAGATTGTGTATTTGTTGCTGAGCTCCTTCCCTTATAACTTGGCTTTCTGGCAAACTGCTTGTGTTCTGGTTTCTTTCAGGTGCAAGTGCTATTTCTTGCTTTCTCCTCCTGTCCAATATCCTGCCTTTCTCTTGCCACAGTTTGGGTAGGGAACTGCACCAGGAAAAGTGACAGTGAAAGTAAGGTCATTATATTAAAAACTTCTGTGCTACTTCTTGGTGATGTCACATAATGCTGAGGGGTTGGATCCGCGGTCTTGTGTCAACTTTAATGACTTTGAATCAGTCTGTCTTTGGGAAGTATTTTGTGCATGCCCTCTTCTTCATTGCACTAGACTCAGCTTCCTGGTTTACAAACTTGCGCTACAACTAATGTAGCAAGTAAGGGCAATAAGAAATTACGGAGTAATTGTTATTTCATCTTCAGCCATAACTCCGAAATAGAGCATTACTTTTATAGTTAGTTAATTATGCCACAAAGATATTAAGGACATACACCTTCTCCAGCAGAGCTTTTATGCAATTCATTATGCTCCCACATTTTCTTTGCAGGTAGTTGGATCCTTGAGCGGGTAAGGGGTGGGGAAAGAGCTTGTACTATTAGTCTGAACTACCTTTTGAAAAGAAAAGATAGCATCACAGTGCGTTGCAACAGTTAGTGCACTGAAGTCACTTACTAGCTTGTAAAGTGTATCTGTAGGTGGTCTAGTTGTCTGTTCTTAAAATGCACAAGCTGCTTCTGTTGGCTGTGGAGCACAAGAATACTGGATGCTGCCATGTTGAACTGACCTCCCAAGCTGCTGCAGTCTGCTTACAGTGCTCTAGAACCAACTGTTGAGCAATTGCCTCTGTAGTTCCTATGCAGAAATGTGTTACTTGTATCTTGATGACAGAGCAGTCCATTTGCAAAGATAATAAACCTCTACAGTCAGGCATGTATTTTTTCATCAAGCTGTTATTTTAAGTGTCTGTAATTTGTAGGTGTAACTTAATTGCTTTTGTCCAGGTTAATTCCAGTAAACTGAGCTAGGCTGAGAGTTGTAGCTGTCAATAGGGGCCTGGAAGCATTTTAGCATAATTTATCTACCATGTGCTAGCCTTTTGACGTAATACCCTGAAACTGTACTGCAAATGGATTTTTGCTTAAGAGTGCTGGCTAAGTGTGCTTGATGTTCTCTGGAAGTTGGTGTTAGAATACACAAAGGTGGGGAGGTCTGCTGAAAGATTTGCTGCTTTGCCTGAAATCAAAGGATTAAAATATTTTTGTTTTTATTGTTCTCACAGTTGGTACATGAATGGAGTAAGGGAAGACATAGCTTTAAACAAATATTTCACTAAAAGAAGAAACCTGATAAAATGTGCAGCAGTGGGACCCAGTAGTACCAGCAGAATTAAAATATCCCCGCGTTTCCATAGTGAATAACGGGACAGGTTCTGAGGATTGCTTGGTTAGCACCCGTTGCAGCCTGATGTTGGGGACCACAAAGTTAATCTGGTAATATCATGATCCGTAGGCTGCTGGGCTGCAACAGAAGAGCAAGAATAGCTCCAAGTTGCATTAGTGTCAGTAGCCTGCCTTGTGCTCAGCCTGAAAGACCCAAAGGTGGATTGTATTTTGGAGCTCACCATAGTCCAGAGTAGAGTTCGTAATGTGAAGCGGTCTTTGGCCAGATACTTTTGCTATTAGGTCCGCTCTTTAGTCATCAGCACAAAGCAGTCTTAGTAAGGCTGTTTCAGGTGTACTAAATCTTAGCAGCAGCTTATTTGTAAAAAACCCAAACCCCACAAAATACATAATTTTGAACTTCATGATTTTTGTGTTGAACAGGTGTTCAGTGGCATTTTAAATAATCTTTTAGCTTTGAATTCTTATTGTAATACTATTATTTTGAAATTTTTTTTGGAAATATTTATCATTAGTGGTATGCTTAATGTCATTAGCTCATTTTGTTGGAAGCTTATGTCAACAAGTACAACAATAAAAGTTTTTCAAGGGATGCAGGCATAGTTGGGGTGAATATTGTGACAATAATAAGTAGGATCTCTATCAATAAATCTCATATTGCTTGCATTACTACATTGGGTATGGCATTTATCTGTGTTTGTGCTTTGAATTGTCTTTGTTGTTGGAGACAACAAAGCTGGGAGTTTATAAATGGTACATGTATGAGCAATGTTTAATACATTAAAGCTATATGAAAAAACCTAATTATTTATATTTTTACAGGGTTTATAATGTTATGTATTGGGGTAGACTTTCTCACAGGACCCAAGAAAGACCTTAGCTCTGTATCTGAAGTGAAAAGCAAACAAACGCCACTATTCAAAAAGTGTAAAAACTATATTAAACTGTGTAAGTATAATTTTACTTCCTTTCTTCCATGGTTCTAGGAATAGTCCGAGGGAAAAGAGAAATGCAGTGGAGTGTTTTGCTCAGATGTTTTAGACATTTTTTTGGTGCTAGTTTTAGAGCTAGACTTGTAGTTGGTATTGCCTTAGTTTTAATGATGACATACACTACTGGAGGACCTGATTCATTATGATTATGGTTGAGAGAGGTGCTATTTCTCATGGAGTGTGTTAAATGGAGACAAAAAAAAAGAACTTGTGACAAAAGGAAACGTGAAAATGGATTTGGCATAATTTGTCATTTAATTTTGATGTTTGAGGATGAGGCCTCTCTGGATCTTGGGATTTGTTATATGTGTCTACAAAAGGTATGAATGATTTCTCAGCCCATTCGGCATGTTCATTTGGAAGCAGTTCAGTGTGACACCCTTTACAGGGCTGTGTGAGCTGACTGGTATTGGGATGGGACTTGGCTGGCCTGGGAGCTGCTCTATAACATGACACCCCTCCTGCATGAGGAGGCAGTCCTCCCTGTTGTGGCTGACATCCCAGCACAATCCTGACGCCTTGCTGCATGTCCAGACCAGGCCTATTCTCAGGAAAACTTTGTAATCTCCTGTCTGTGAAGTATTCCCAAGGATCCTAGCTTTCCAGATGGTATGTATTAGGTCTCTTTTTTCCTTAGGTTTTGAAGAGAAACTGGAATGTTTGAGGTTTTACCACTTTTTGGTTTTTAAAACTCTGGAATCCATCCGAATTAGGCTTTCAAGTATTTTTCTACAATCATTTTTGCTTCAGATTTGTTTTTATTGTTAGGTTACTTTTTCTAAGGAAAAAGTCTTGTCAGTATTGTGAAGGAAAAAATTGCTAGGTGTCAGGTCTTGCTAACTCTACAGAGATCAGGATGCTGAAGGTTGAAATTCCTGTATCATTTTTTCCTCTGGGACTTTGGATCAAATCACTTATCATTTGTATACCTCATTTTACCTCATTTGGAAAGCAGAGGCAGCAGTGCTTCACTGCTTTTCAGGGCTGTTTCTGAAATCTTTATGAAGGTCTTGACCCTATATACTCAGGGACCAGAAAAAGGTGGTCCCTGAGAGTTTGTGCGTTAGAGGCAACATGAGCACCAGTGCACGTGGTTTGAATATTACTACTCAAAAACATTTCACAAAAGTGAGTAAATACTTCAGAATGCTGTCTGCCCTAAAGCACAGCCCTTGCTCAGCTAATTTTGTGACATTACAACAGTAACTCTTGTACTTCCTCATCATGCCTAGACTTGTACTGTTTCTCAGCTTCCCCATTAAGCACCTTTTCATCTTGCAGAGTATGAAATTGCTTGACATTTGCTAACATAAACAGCGTGTCCTTTCTTCTGACATCATCCCATGATAAAATTTATTTAAATTTTACGCAGAATTGTTCCAGAAAACTTGCATAAAAAGAATTACATATCTGTTTAAAGATTTGATGAAAGAATAAACTGAAGCTACTGAAATAATTGTAGGTATTGTATGCCACTGCAAATGAAATAACTGCAGAGGAGTCTGATCATCACATTACAATGTGCCAAATGTTGAGAGTTCTTATGTGTCAACTGTGGTTATTTGGAAGGCTACAGGAGCAATGGGAAAGCTCTGAATTTGCATTGTGTGAAGCCACAGTGCCTTTCCGAGACCATGTCAACAAAGGACTGCTCTGGAGGTCTGGCAGGGATCACATCTTTCTGACATCTAAAGGCTTGCGAAGTAAACTCAGTTTTCTTCAACACATTGTATTAATACAAAATAAAAATCGTATACTACAAATGCATATCTGGAACACAGAGAGGAAAGCACTAGAAGGTTGACATGATGCTCTTACTCATCTCCTATAATGAATTCTTCAGTAGGTATAATTTTTACACAAACATTCCAAGGAGTTTTGGTATATTGTATCTGCTCAGCCTGTTGTGTTTTGGAGAATGTGAGTGTATCTGCACACATATAGATATTCTGCATGCATGATTATACTCTTAAGTACACTACTTTGGAATGGTGTTATCGCTGGCATATGTAGAAATTCGTATGTATACATTTCCTGTTCTGTGAATAGCACACCTTAGAATGACAGTGTACCGAGTTCTGTTTAACTGCAACAACAACGTTACCTTCTCTTGCTTTAAAAACAACTTTTCTGTGTGTTTCTGTTTCGAGTACTGTGGCTGTTTGTTGGTGTTGGTTTGCTAGGATTGGGTCTACGTTATAAAACTTACCAGAAGAAGTTGGGCCAAGGGGTGAGTAGTGTATTTGTGAAAATGGTAACTTTCAAATACACAGTGAAATGTACATGGGATATCTTAGGTGTGTTAGTTGGTGCAGAATAAGTCTGCACCAGTATCCAAGTATTCAGCAAAACTAATGCAGTAATGAATATGCAAAAAGTTTAATTTGTAAGTTCATGTCAAAGGTGGGAAATGTCAGGGCCTTTGGAGATTTATAGTGCTGCTATGAAGGAAAAAAGTATTCTGAAAAACTGAGAGATGCTTGCCTCATATATTAAATTTGAATGTTACTTTTATAAATGAGTTTACCTGAATTGTATTCAAAACTTGACCAGGCAATGCTGTTAGCAGCCTGATCTCATGTCAGGAATTTGAACAGGTAACCTCCTGAGGTTCCTTCTAGCCAAAGGAATTCTATGCTTCTATGTCTATATGCATGACTCTGAATGGAACCTCTCTGAAAAGTTGGTTGACTTAGATGAGACTTAGACTAGTTATGGGAATCGGATAAAAATTGCAAGATTCCAATTTTCTATCTGGAAAAAAATCAGGTATTGCAATGATAGTAACAGTTAAGATGCTTAGTGCTTGCAAAGTTTAGCATTTAGATTACTTACAAGTTGTCTAAGTGTGTTGCTTGCCTATTTAGTAATTTTAATTTAAAGCTAAAACTGTTTTGATCAGATATAAATTAATGTTTCCATTTTGTGATTTAATTAATTACTACTATAAAGTTGAATTTTTGGTGTAGTTGGTTGTAATTGTGAATTAGACTTTTTTTCTTTTGGTGGTAGTTTGGAAATACTCCTTTCAGTCTTTTTCTTGACATGTATTCCTGTTGGTAATTTTTATGAGAGAAATCGCTCCTGACAAATGCAGGGAAAGATGCATAAAAATGATGAGATCTAAGTAAAAATCGTGTGTGTATGTGCCCGCATGCACATGTGTATTCACACAAGCACAGAGACATATACAGTTGGCCTTCTTTTTAGAGCTCATCAATGTTTGTAATACCTTATAATGTGGAAAAAAGTGGGTAGTTGCTCTTAGAAAGATAGAATAATTCATAGTCTCTTTCATGTTCATTTATTTACTGTTACTTGTACAAATTCATTTTAACTATGATGACTTTTCTCCTCTTGTTTTTCTCAAAAATACCTAAAGGCTTTTGTAATCCTGACTGTTTTATTAGGAAAGTGTATTAGTTAAAACATCTCATCTTGACTGGCTTTTATGGCACTATGTATCTGATGTTGATTGCAAAGGTAGAATACATAAAAATCAAACTGTACTTGACTTTTTTTCCATGTATTTTTTGAGGTTCCAAAAAGAGACTTCTCTGCTATGATCTGGCCTTTTAGATTTGCATATGACAATGAAGGATGGTCTAATTTGGAAGGATCAGCTAATTTGCTTAATCAGACAGGTAAGGTTTTTTTTCCACTTCATTTATATTTGAGAGGGTTCATCTGAAGAGACAGAAGCAAGAACGCCTGCTGGGTAACTGAGTCCATTCTTGCATTAACACAAGAACCTGTGTCTAGTGGCTTTCTGATTTTGTGAGCTGTTCCAATACAATGACTTCTGCTAAAAATCCATTTGCCGAGGTGATAATTTTAAAAATGTATTTTAAAGAGATTTCTGGTTGGAATAAACTCTTTGTTTATTATTTGGATTTTTTTTTTTCATAGTGTTGATGAGTTTACTTGTCTATAGAGAAGTTTTTTGCATAAATGAAATCATGATATTCTTTTAGATCAAATGTAATGTTTTATAACTTCTCTGTGGGTTTTTTTTAGATGTGAAGTGTTATATAATTCCTAAATGGTCTGAAATGAAAATGCCCTAAACAAGGTGTACAGAGGAGAAAGAGACAAGTCCCTTTCCATGACTGAGCCAGAGCAATATATAAAAGAAAAATAGTGATTATAGCTTGGTTGAGTTGTCATGATTTTACTTCAAAGAAGGGTGTCTAAGCTCATGGACAGGAATTTGGTTGGAAAATTAGCAATAGGAAATGAAGAATTTGGATGAAAGATCAGTCCTGCTGTGCTGCTGCAGGGTGCACTGGAAAGAATTGACCAGTGGTGCTTGAAGGTATTACTTGTTTTCTGCAATACTTGTGAAACAGGGAAGACTGGGAGCTGCTGCTTTAAGTTTTAAAGCAGCTCAGGAGGTTAGGAAATATCTTTGCTGCCATTCCAGCATTTGTTCTCTCCCTCTCCCTCTCCCTCTCCCTCTCCCTCTCCCTCTCCCTCTCCCTCTCCCTCTCCCTCTCCCTTTCCCTCTCCCTCTCCCTCTCCTCTTGTGGTGTGAATGCATCACAGGGCTTTCCTGAGCAGCTCAGGCTTGACAGACCCAAGCAGTGGGAAGACACTGATGCAGGTGCTGCTGTGCAAGCCTTGATTTTGTGGCAGAGATGCCCAGGGGTTAGTGAAGAGGGAACAGGCTGATTTGTGCATCATTCACTCCATTCCATGACCAAAGTTTCAGAGGGCTGAGCTATGTCAGCTATCTAGTGATAGGAGAGAACAACTGGGACATTTGATGAATTGAAATTTGGGACATTCTTGTACATATGTGATTGCATAGCTTGTGTCTGCTTATTTATTTAATCTTTGCAATTTAATTATGAACTGTGGCGAATACATTTATTTCTGGTACCTATAGTTTAAATTCATGAACCTTAGAAAAAGTGATTATCTGGTTATGTCCATTGACAATTTCTTTGTGGTAATGAAGTATCACTTCTAAAAGAGGCAACTGGTAAGTCAAAAAGGCAGCAATTTCCAAAATAGAAATGAATAAATCTTAATTCCTGATTTCTGGAAACAGTATTCTGGAGTTTTATGTTACATGTATATTGTTACATAAAATACCACATTAACATTTCCAGGAAATGCATTAATGCCTTCAGAGTTAAGCTGAAGATTCTTAAATGATTTGTGAATTACTAAAGAAAAGTAGCTGATTCTGAGAACCACAGAGAAAAGAGTGGCTAACTTCTTCAGCATTGGGGTTATCTTTAAAGGTGTGGTGGTGTATATTCCTTGGGCTCATCTTCTCTCTGTTGGACTACTGAAGATACAACATGTAATGGCTTTTGCGACTGGAAGTCTTGTCTGCCCTGAAGGGAACCCAACATCAACTCCTCTCAGTGGCTTCAGTCATTGTTTCTGTGGCCAGCATGTACGCTATTGACGTAGAAGCAAAAATTTGGGAGTCCACTTAAAAGTGCTCTGAGCTACCATTTTCCCTGCTCATATTGCTTTCATAGTGCTAAATAAGACATTTCAAAAGATAAAAATCATGCAGTGAGAGTGGCGCTGAATAGAGCAGTCTTAATTCCTTATAGAAAGGCTGCAGGATAAGTGGTGGCTTGATCAGGTTTCTAGAGTAGGAGAGCACTCTGAGGGGAGCATAATCACAGCAAGAAGGGAGATTGTTGCTGCTGCTGCCGTACCGAGCTGCTGCTCAAGCTGAGCCTGGATGGTTCAGCCAGCCTGTGACCAGCTTGCAGACTCACACTTTCCTCCAGGTATGGGCAGGACTGTTTTAGCTGCCAGTTCCTTGAGGGAATGCGTGGCTCTTCCTGTATTCTGCAGCTAAAACATAGGGGAACTGTCGTGTTTCCCTGACAAAACCACACCTCAGCATGTACACAGGGAGGGATCAGTGTCCTGACAAAGCGAGGTGGCTGCAGATGGTCAACAGTTCACTAGAGCTGGGAACCCTTGTGTTACCATGCCTGGGGGCTGATGCTATGTTGCTATAGACTGATTAATTACCATATTTTGGTGGCAGCAGCCTGCTCCCTCTTGCACATGACTCTTTGGACCAGAATAGGATTTGGTAGATGAAGGTAAGTGCAGATGTGCTGTGTAGCACTTGTTCATCAAATTGAAAGCAGTAGAGTCGCTACTGTGCTGTTAATCTGTGAATGTATGTAATGTCTGATGCTTTTGAAATGGTCTGCACCAGGTATGTGCAGGCCAGCTGTACTGTGCAGTCTCATATATGTCTGGTTATGCACCAGGGAGGAGCTGTGGCAACCAGACACGAAGTATCTCTCCATCAGAGGCTGTGTAGCCTACAGTGACCAAAAGTTTGGGCATGACTTTGTGGCCAGCATTCAGATTTGCCCTGACTGACTCCTGAAGGGCTAGTGTCCATCCCTGTGTAATCAAAAGGGAAATACTGACATTATGTAGTCATTTATACATCACATTTATAGGTCACAGTTACAAATTTTGAAATATTTTCTTTTTTCTTCCCCGTTTTAGATGCAGATTTTATCACTATTATAGAGAGTGATGCCTCTAAACCATTCATTGGGAACAATGATCCAACAATGTGGCTAGGAGAAAGACTAGGATTTTACACAGATTTTGGTCCAAGCACAAGAGATCACACTTGGGGGTGAGTCACCTTTACATGCACAGTAACGTTAAATAAACATAAATACACTGCCCAATACTAACTCCACTAGAACATGAGCAAAGAATAATCAGAATAATCACTGTAATCACTTGTTGGAGCTTGTCTTTAAGAACGTTTTGATTCCTTAGCGTTACAGAGCACTGCAGATGAAGTTTTCTTGTTAGAAATGATCTGGTTTTGGCGCCTGCTCCTGTAAGCTACTTTGACTTTGGTGATACAGAGAATGGCATCCTGCCCCTTAATGTACAGATATGGAAGTTTGGCATTATAAGTCCTATATCTGATTCCTTTTCTCATTATTTGAGAGAACTTTGAGGCTATGAGAACTTTAGATTTCAGACTTTAAAATGTGATAGCAGTTGGAAAATGTAAATGCACCTGGAGTAATTAGAAATTTTGGACTCATTAAATCCAGCTTGAATTGTGTAGTGGGAAACGGGCATGGAAGGGTGCATGTCTATTTGACCAGATTTTTTGTGTCTGATTTTACTTTAATGCTTGACCTACTACCAGGTGCATCTTTGAATATCTTTGCCCTCTGGAAAATAGTGGCTTATGATGTGGCTCTTTTTTTCAAGGGAAAAGGCAGATCTCTGTGGCAGATGGAACCTTTTGTGGCAGTGATGTGGCAGTGATGTTGCAATGGTTATTTAATTTTTGCAGTGTGTGAAGGGAATTTAGTAACTTGGCTCTTCCAGAGCCTGTGTCTTTAAGTAATGCAGAATGGAGGAGAAAAGTTATTCTCTGAAATTTTCTTCATTAAATATTTTGAAAAATCTGATGCAGAATGGTTTTAAGGTTGATTCCAAGCAGAAGCTGAAGGAATGAGAAATCTCCCGCTTTAAAGATCTATTTCTACCTCCTTCTACTTGTGATAGAATACATTTTAATTACTGGTAGTATAAAATTCCGTTTTGTCTGAGGATGCAGATTTTGAAAGGATCAGTTTAAGAATTCATATATATGGAGTGATATTTCTTAGTGTAGGAATGAATTTGACAATATCTTTTTAGACATGTACTTACGTAGTATTTTAAGAGGAAAACCTACATTCAGAAAAATCCACTGGAGATGGTTTGTGTTTTTGTTTGAGTTCAGTGAGCACTAGTCTCCTGCCCACATTTATTTGCTTAGTTCACACTTGTGATGCTTGTGAACTACAAAATGTAACTATTTCCCTCTTCTCATGTAGGATTATGGCACTATCGAGATATCCGATTGTAAAGTCTACCCATCACCTCCTTCCGTCTCCAGAGGGAGAGATTGCACCTGCCATCTCCATGACTGTCAACTTCACAGGGAAACTGGTTGATTTTGTTGTTGCCCACTTTGGGAACGAAGAGTGTGTATTTTATTTATTGTTACAGATGTCATGCAGGGTCGTGTAACATAATTGTAATTTTTGAACTTCTGGGATTTCTTTTGTACCCTTTAAAATCTGCTGCTCTAATACTAGTTCTAACAAGGCACTTTGGAGGAAATACTATGACATAGCTACTGGTTTAAAATTTTGAAGCGTTTTTTAAAAGGGACAAATGTGTTACACAAAACTCAGCTGAGCCTAATATCTGAGTTACTAGAGATATATAGTTCTGCAAAACTACAATAAGTTATAAGGCTACAGATACATCTCAGTGCAGGATAGCATCCTTCTGACTTTCTGCATGTGGAACAGATCCATTATATTCCAGACTGAGTGCAGATAGTTACAGTTACAGATAGATAGTATTAATGGACAATTGATGTTTATTAAAATAAAAAGTAACAATTCTGAAACCGCCAAGAAAGGACAGTTTTGAAACAGCAATGAAAATATCCAGTGTCTTTCTGACTATGTGAAACTGGAAATATGAAATCTGATCTCTGGATTCTGAAAGGAAGGATTATACCAATAGCTCAAATATATGATGAAAAATATTAAGGCATATATTTCAGTTCTTTAAAACAATGCCTTGATTACTTGTGTATAGTGAATATTAATAAGGGATAGCTTTGTGATGCTCCATGTAGCTGTATTTTCTGTTTTATTTGCTGCAGTATCTACTATGTTTGTGGTTATGTGGCAAGATTTGGACTTTTTTTGTATTTGTTATAATTCATGAAGAGGCAAATTTATGGATTGGGTGCAGAATATAACACACAAAGAAGCTACTCAGAAAGCCGTAGAAATTCTCATTATTCTGTACTGAGCTTCCCCATTTTCTTCCTGTGCGTAGAAGCTGTGCTCCAAGCATGCAAATTGTTTATAGATGTCTTTTTTACTAAACACATATAGTTGTCAGAAACCACTCCCAGTTTGAACTCTAGAAAGGAATTTCATTCTGTGCTTCACACAGATGATTAAAATTGCCTCTCTGAGAAACTGTTTGTCACAGCAGAAGAAAATAGCACTGTATTCCCCCCTCACAGAGAGATGAGATAAAGATGAAGGAGAAAACAGGAGGAGACACATGGGAAACCAGTGCAAATTGGACTGTGTTTTGAGTGAATGAATTTGTAATTAAATAGAACACACAACTGCTGGTTTTTCATGTTTTTTCATCTGCTGCTTGGGATGACATAAACTAGACTAGTGGAAAACTAGGGATTTTTTTTTAAAGACTGTTCTTAAAATGTGGGAATATAACAATGCCTATGTCATTTAAAAGAACCCATCTTCTGGAGAGATACAATTCTGGAAAGAGCAGCTAGCTGAGCACGCAACTTCACATACACCTAGGTCAGGCTTCTGTTTAATGGTTGTGGTTTTTTGTCTCCTGTCTGTGTGCTCTTTCTCCCTAATGCATTTGCTTCAGTCAGAAGTACTGCTATTTAGAAAGCATAACAGCATTTGAATTCTTGTCTTCTTTTGAGATTACAGATTCCAAAACCAACTCCCTGTCTCACTGGTGTTTAGCCCAGTCTACCAAAATACAGGAGAGAATATGCTTTACACAACTGTTTAAAGTTATTGACATGAAGAATCGTAGAAAGAGAACTTTCTTTACATTATGTTATGACAAATCCAACGACAGGGAATGGAATCTAATGTAGTATTTTACCAGGCTCCACTTACGCTGTCACTTTTGGTCATGTTGGAACTGTTGTGTAAGTCTTGTTAAAGAGATGCAGAATACATGCCAAATGTCATTAGGTAGTGTTAATGGGATGACGCAGATCTTAAGTTATGTTTCATAAATTATGTGACCCAGACTTTAAGACTGTATTTACCAAGATCCGTCCATCATAAAAGTTTTGTTAGCATGTGAGCTCTTTGTTATGCACCATGCTGTGCTAGCACAATTAAATTTCAAGTGCAGGCGGAGGCAAAGCCGCAGATAACCAAAGCATTTATATTCATATTTCCTAGTGATGAGATCAGTATTAAAAACAGAATCGTAATAGAAAAATTTGTGCCTATAATGGTTAGAAAGAGAACCCTAATTACATCTACTGCAACCATGTGGCTTTTATTGAGCGTAGTGATCATTTTGAATCAGTGAGCTTTGTGTAAACTTTCATACTCTCTAATATTGAACAATAAAAGAGGTACCAGATTCATTTGTGGTTTACTACGTTATAGCACAAAGATTCTGAGCTAAAATGTATATATGTTAAAGTATTTTCCATTTTTTTCAGAGAGGACTTGGACAGAAAACTCCAGGCTATAGCTGTTTCAAACTTACTGGAGACTAGCTCTAAGCAAGTTGTATTTCTAGGATACATCACTTCAGCTCCTGGATCCAGAGATTACACTGAATTAATAGAAAATGGAAATGTTCAGGTAATGTGAAAATACTACTTCTTTAGTAGTTAGAGATAATATATATTTGAAACATTCAGCTTAGTATTTCAAATTGGTAACTTAGAAATAGACATATAAGAAAACACATGCAAATTTTCAAACGCAATATTCCGCCACCTCCTGACATATTATAGAGAAGATGGAGTTACACAGTGAAAGAACAAGAGGCAATGGACAGCAGTTACTGCAAGGGAAATGTCAGTTATATAGAAGAAAAAAAAGTAATCACAGTTAGGGTTGTCAAGCATTAGAACAGGGGCCCAGAGAAGTTATGAAACCTGCATCCTAGGAGATACTAAAAAGTTGGCTGCATAAGGCCCTGAACAACCTGTTTGAGGTTACTTTGAGGATGGGGTTGAGAGTTGGGTGACCTCCAGACATCCCTTCCAACCTCTAATTCTGTGATTCTTTTGTTTTAAAACGGTTCTGCAGTTTGGTTTTCTGTCGGGAGATGTCAAAAAGTTGCCTGATCTGTCTAACAGTGGGTTTTTTCTTTCTATCTTATTACAATGTTTTAGGCAAAACGTTTTTCTGCAGCAGGTTTACTCATTGATTCTGTTACTGATTTAAAGCCTACCTGTAAGGAAAGCTTGCTTTATTTGTTTGACTTTTTTTTTTTCCCCTTTCACTCATAGGATATCGACAGTACAGATCATGACAGATGGTGTAGCTATATTATGTATCGTGGAGTAATAAGGTATGTTAAAGTGGATCATTTATTCATAGGTTTTAAATATATAACAATCACTTTTAGACCCTTCTGTAGGTAACTGTGGAAGAGTCTCATATCCCTAAACAATTATGTATGGACAGTTAGATATATGATGAAGTAGTAATGTAAAACTTCAATCTCAGGATGAGTTGATGTATTTCTGAATGTAATTTACAAAGACAGCATTACAGGTTTCATCCTTCTGTGTCAAAAGCCTTCAGATGTAATCTGCTTTGGTAACATAAAAGTACTTTTTTCTAAAGCTCTGGCCTTTTCAACTTCATTCTAAAACGTGAATGCTAAGTAAGCCCTAATTTGTATATGACACACAAGATAGAAATTTTGAACTATGATTGCAGGGTTTGCTGAAGCAAAATGCTGATCTAATCCAGCTAAACTTTATGATGGATTTAGTGGAAAATTTAACTGTGTAAGACCATATTGAAGCACTTTTGTCTGCTGGGACCTATGCACTCCATATCATTTAATACCAAGTTGCTTGTAAATCATTCTCCTGGTGATGTATGTGCCAAAATGGAATTCAGCTTGTTCTGATGAAACTGTGACAACTGTGCAGTGTCCACAGGAGTAAAACCAGTAAATGAAACAGCTGTCTTAAGTAAAGTACTGAGTAAAAAAAAAGCAACAAAAACCCCAACAAAACCACCATTTGCAATCGAATTTTTCTTGTTAGTCATTCTGTTGATGCTTGAGTTCCTTTTTTGAATTTCAAAATCTCTCCAGTGGAAAAGTTGGGGAGCTTATACCAGAATGCACGTTCTAAAACTGTATTTTAAAGACAAGTTTGTAGATCTAGAACTGTGTTGGTTTTTTTTTTTTGTCAAACATGATTTCTCAGTTTTTCTACTTATGATATTATGCTTAATGATGCTTGTGTTTATAACGCACTTTAAGTTTTCTGGAGGTGAGATTCGCAGAAATGGAAAGTTATGTTGATAGGTTAGATAATAACTCTTGGAAAAAAGAGACATGAATTAAGAATGTGGTGAAATTGCCTTGAGTTATTTCTCCAAAATAACCCTTCTTGAATCTGATAGGTTGGGTTATGCCCGCATATCTCATGCTGGTTTAAGTGACTCAGAAGTCCAGATGGCCAAATTTAGGATCCCAGATCACTTGGATAGCTATGTTGACAACGATAGAATTGTCACTGATCCCAGCCAAGTTCCTGAGGACATCCATTTCAATCCCAGGTCAGTGTATCTCATAAGAAATTAAGGGGATGATGTACATGGTATCTTTTACAAGAGAAGGCTACAAACAAAATTGCTCTTAAAGTGGGATGCACTGGTCAATACCAAACTGAACAGAAGATGAGGAGGCAAGAACTTCTGATTTATAATTTATTTTTTTTCTACTGACTTGGCATGTGCCTTGGGAAAATCAGTCTGCTGTGTCACAGCATAAATTGAAGGTAATGCTTATTTCATCCATGTGATTAATTTCTGAGATTGTTTGACAGGGATATTTGCCAAGTGGTTTTGTGATTCATTTTATAGATGATGAGAGATCTCCCATGATTCTCAGCACTTCTGAGGATCAGGGTCTTCATGTACTGTTACTTAGAACACACAATACAATATATATGTTAAATATTCTTTGCATAAGCTTTTTAAAACATACTATATAACTGAAGCAAAAATTAGGGAGAATGCCTGAGGCAGTACGTTACATATGTCAAGAAGAAAAAAGGGCTAGGTTTTTACATTAAAAAGTTATTTATTTCTAGTATGCTGTCATTTTTCCACTGGCCTTGGATAAGGAAGAAAAATATGGAGAAAGATATTTATTCTACACTGAATATCAGTGGAAGGATCACGAAGTTTGAGATAGATGTTGCCACAGAGAGACAATTTCCAACTATGCCATATGTATTACTTCTACCATGCCTAATACAGAATATATTATATATACACCTAACAGTTGAACTTACTCACTTTTAATTTACCAGTCACTGGCTTCCTGTCTAAGCAGGAGTTTGCCCAGTTTTTTCCACATGATGAAACTTGCCTGAAGTTAGCATTCACATTCAGATGTATCTCAGCTGTTTTCAGTGCAGAATATTTTTCTTGTCCGAATTTCTTTTATGTCTGCCTATAAGCAGAAAATGTGTACCCTTTAGGAATAGGTTTAACTTTTTCCAATTAGCGATAGTTCTTTTGAAAGAAAACAGCACTGCTCTGAAATGTTATTTAGCACTGATATTTTGAATAAGTACTACGTTTTAGCTTTGCAAATCTACCATAATAGTCAGTAATCAGAACTTTCAGATTTTAATATGACATGAAAAATTACAATGTTCACCATAATTTTCAAAAGCAAGATGTGCAATATTAACAAGAGGGTTCACTATTTAGGTACTATAGGGGGTTAAATTATATCTTCACTGAAGTCAATAGAAAACTTTAACAAGATAAGTGCACTGCTTACGTTTGTCAGCTGGAGTTCCATTAATAGAGTGCCTATGGCATTAATCCAATCAGTGTAATTAAACGTCTCTTATAATCAAAGAAAGACCTCTACTTAGATAGTGTACATAGATTATGATTTATACGTAAGTAGGGTTGTGGCCTGTTTCTGAAATAAGCTATCTAGAAGATTCAGAAGAAGTGTTGATTATATTGTAGTAAGTGTATGATTTAATTGCATGGGTTAAATCATATTCTAATGGGTTTGCCTTGTTGAATATTTTCCTTAGGTTTGGATCTTATAAAGATGGACATAATTATGAGCATATTCATCATTTTCATATGAGCACTCCTAAATATTTTAAACATAGAAATTAGAACGAGAAAATAACATATCATTGGGAACAACAAGAAAGGTTTGTTGCTTGAAACTGAATTGGCAGCCAAGAAGACTACATTGCTTAAGGACGAGCAACTCCCATGCGGCTTAACGCTGTGTACGTCTGTGTAATAGTTGGTGACTCTTTTCCTTAATGAGTTGTCATTACTGTGAGAGAGGGAAGACACGTGCGTTTTGATAAACTGGTATCTACCTGGACCAGATACCTGCTCTGTGTGTAGCACAGCAAGGGTGGGAACTTGCTTTGGCAGTAACTCCTTCACCTTTTTTGAAGGTATCCTATATTGTGCCGTTTCAGAGTTGAATGGGTCTATCCACCTTTTCTTTAGGGTCCAGCTATGACCCCTTTCCTTTCCTGGGACCTCACTGGAACAATCATGAGCAAGGAATTTCTGCTGACTTCCACACTTTTTTGATGACTGAGGCAAAGCAAAATAATGTGGTCGTGTAGGTAACCTGTTGATATATGCTGCACTTTGTAGTCCTGCTGCTATTGTAATAAAAAGCTTTGCCTTAGGTTTTTCAAAATAGGAATGGGACTGATGTGTTTTTTAACTGGGAGATGTGCAGTTGTGTTTGAAGTGTATGCATTTTTGACTTAGTGAAACAGCATTTAGATCTGCTTCTATTCCACATTTTATTCTTAAATGCGTTTTATTAGAACAATTTACAGCAGACTGATATAACATTGGAGCAAAGGCAGCGACTTTTACAAACTTCTTTTATTAAACAGGACATTAGACACTACAATGCTTTTACAAAGGCAAATACAAAGTAAAGTATCTCTGAATACTTATGAGACGCTTATGTGAACACTGCAGAAGAATTGAAAACAATCATGTTCAACACGACAAGGTTTCTGAGAACGGAGAAAAGTTGCTTGTAATTTTTATTAAGATGAACTGTAATAAAACAAAAAAATGCATTGTACCTTTGCTAGCACTACACTTTAGTGGGACTAAATAGAAGTGGGGCTTTTTTTTCACCTAGGCAGTGAATTACCTATTATGTGACACACATGTAACACAATGTAAAATGTTGTGTTTTCTTGGGGTCTCTTGTCAGTGTCTTCTGTGTTTAACTCCTGATGCTTCAGTATATGTGCAGAGCTTCCCTTAAACAATAAGGACATCTTCAGTGTTGTCCAAAGGAAGTTTCATGCTTGTGAGAAACATGTTAGATGGTTTATTAAAATGACCCTCTCAGCTTGGAAACCACATTTGTGATGTTGGCATTTAGTACTGTCTGTCTTTCCAGTAATGCCTAAAGATACCGTAACTGAAAGGAATGGGACATGTTGCAGGAAAGAGGGTGAGGTTTTTTCTCCCTCTGATTCTTCACCATGTGCTTTTGAGAACTTCTTGAGCATATTCAATTTTATTGTTTCTCTATGTAAGCAAATACAGGATGTATCTTTACCCAGGGTTTCTTGTTCTATGGAGCCAGGTAGCTGCTGCCATCACCAAGCTTGTCACTTTATTCTGGTCACCCATCGTTTTGCTTCCTTCTTTTTAGGACTGTGTTTCTGAGAGTGAAACACTTGACTGATCTTTGTGGACAGAGGATATTTGAAAGGTGCTGGAGGAGTAAACAGCCACCACAACTTCACCTCAGATGGTATCAGAAAGCCTGACTTTGTTAGTTACAATTAACCAGCCACTGTTGCACAAACTGACTTCTCACCTAGAGGTGCTGTGTTTGTCTGTACAAGTCTAAGGAAGTCTAAACAAACATTCCAGTTTAGATATCTTCTAGGTAGGATTTGAAATCCTCTCAACTTGTTCTCTATGTGACTCTCCAGCAGCACAGGATAAATTAGGTTTTGGAGTGATGGGAGTGAGTTTCCTGCACTTTCAGCAGTTTTCTTCTGCAAACATCAGTAGCCCCTGTCTCCTGTCTCTTCTCCCAGTGTGCAGCAGCAACTGGCATTGGCACCAACATTGCACAGCAGCTCTGAGTATCCTCACTTCTTTGCAATGTGCTCTTGTGCTAGCTCTGACACACATTCAGCCACAGGTTTGCCTGGACAAAACATAACATTACCTTGCCACATTGCTTAACATTCTCCACAGGCTAACTCTGCAAATACCTTGTAATGTGAGCAGTTTATTCATGTGAGATGAAGGAAATCATATGGACATAAAAATCTTGAAAATATCTTATTTTTTTAACAATTGAAAAATACCTTCATTCTGTTTTTTAAGAAGTCAGACACCAAAGCAGGACTTGCATAACAGATCAGATTGTGTGTGATCTTTGCGTACTTCAGAGTCTGTGAGCGTACTTGGATGGATTTTCACAGGATTCAGAAATGTTTGCCCCATTAGAAATGTTCATGTAGACTTTGACAAAATCTAAAGTTTGAATATTCTCTTTTTCTGAGTAGCTTGTGTAGTTTAATGTTTGTGGATCCATACATTGTAATTACATTACAAATGTAACGAGTAGCAAGTGTTTCCTGACACTCGCATTATGTTATCCGAATGACTAAGAAAAACGATGACCGTGAACTGTTTGTATACTGCTTCTACTACTGTGGTTATAGTTGGGAAGCTAGAACTGCACTTTATTTGTCCTTGAATCTGCACACCAATCTAATCCCCTGTATCTGACTGTTTTAGAAAAATGTGCAGTACATCTTTCAGTTGCAATCACTATGTTTCAAGCTATGAAAGAAATGTGCTAGAACAGGTCCTGCTGCAGGGGCGTGTGACTAAGCTTGCTGTTTTCTAATCATACTCTCTTCATCTCAGCTTTCATAAGATAGTATGTTATGAAAGAAAAAGTTTGTGGATATCTTCAACTATGCATTCAGAGATAAAAATTATAAAATACACATTATTTTCTAAAGCTTTGAACTTTTGCTGGTGGTAAAAGGTCTAAATTACGTATGTCTGACTTCTAAAAAATTTATATTCTGTTGTATTCCTAATTTCATCCTCTCTAACATTCTGTGCAGGTCAGTTGAAGTTTCTAGGAATATACAGGAAAAGACAGCAGTGCATCAGGAGCCTACCAGTGTGTGACTCAGAATAAGAAAGACTGTAGGTAACATGTAAGAGAGCAACTTCTGAGAGTACTTGTAATGGATTCTTCAGCAGGGTGGAGACCCAAGTCTCCTCTTATATATATTCCTGCTTTGGGACCTTGATTCAGGCATTTCTATGCATACTGCAAGCTTAGCTTCAGGAGCTCCAGTGTTGTCACAGAGCACTCTGAAACCTGGGAGCTGCAGTTCAAACCTCTTAAGCTATGAAGGACCTGAAATTGTTACCTCCCATTTTCAAAAAGGGTGTGGCAGCTGCAAGCTTATTAAACAAAAGTTGGGCACACCCTTTGTTTTTGAACTGATGTTACTGAAACAAGTTGGATGTAATTTAAGCGTGCAGGTGACCAGTTTCCACGTGTCTCACTGAAACAACATCAAAAACGTTCAGAGCCCTCTACTGACAGTGAGGAAGCTTCCTGGTCCCAGACAAAAGTGCCGATTGTTTTGATGCACCTCCAGGGTTCAGGCAGAAATTCTGAGCTGCTCTCGTAGGCTTGGCTGGCTTAGAGCTTCCTAATTAAGAATTAAGCAGGTTGTTTGGGTTTTTTTAAATTTCAGACTGAAGCTGAAAACAAACGATAAATAAAATTTAAGCATTTAAATATGAGTTACCAACAGCCCTGAAACATGTTTTTTCTTATGTATGTAAAATTACATTTGTTTGCAGGGTATTACAAAAGGACCTTTGGGGTCAGAATCCTATGTCTGTGGAGCAAGTGTAACAGAACACCCTTTTTACTTCAACAGGGAGCATAGTATGAGTCCATGAGCTGAATTGTTTAACAAGGAGTGGTTTGAAAGCAGTTACATAATCTGCAGCTGCTACTCTCTGCCACCTGAGGTCCTCTTTTATCCCTGATCAGTACTGTTCTGCTGATACTACAAGAATAATGCACAGTTGAGGTGTTTCCTTCAGGAGCATTACATTAAGCTGTTTGTATTTATTTGGGTATCAGTTACTTTTTCATATCTGCAAATGATTCAGAACTGTGATTCCTGGGCTTCTGGTAAACTATTTCTTCCTTACAATGCTCTGTACTGTGCTTTGTTATTTATCTGCTTTGTGAATGTTCAGCAAATTCTGCTTTCCTAATGTTTTTATTTTCAGCTTCCCCCTCTGACTCGTACCACACGTAATGGCTTGTGATTCTGGTGCCTAAAATTAGCTTTCAAGCTCGTTTCTAAGCAAAGCAAGATGAAGCAAGGTATATGAGAGATGCAGTGGCTTTAGCAATTTGGAGTCTGATACACTTAGGAAACAGAGGGGCTCCTCTTTCTCAAAGGTGGTGCTACACTATGTTTCTGATAGTGAAGAGGATAAAACTAGGTAAATGGCTCCTCTTCCTCATGTCAGACAGTATTTAAGGAGCCATTCAAGAGCTTATGTGTCAGGATTAAAGGGAAGGCAGAGTCAAGAGATGTTGTAGTGCGGGTCTGCTACAGGCCACCCGAGCAGGATGAGGCCCTCTGTAGACAGATAGGAGCAGCCTCACGTTCACAAGCCCCGGTCATCATAGGGGACTTCACCACCCTGATATCTGTTAGAGGGACAACACAGCAGGGCATAAGAAATCCAGAAGGTTCCTGGAATGCATTGATGATAATTTCCTTCTCCAAGTAATAGAGCAGCCAACGAGGGGAGGTGCTATGCTAGACCTTGTTCTCACCAACAAGGAGGGGCTGGTGGGGAATGTGAAGCTCAAGGGCTGCCTTGGCTGCAGTGACCACGAAATGATGGAGGTCAAGATCCTTAGAGCAGTGAGGAGGGCGCACAGCAAGTTTGCTGCCCTGGACTTCAGGAGAGCAGACTTGGGCCTCTCAGGGATCTGCCTGGCAGAGTACCATGAGATAGAGCCCTGGAGGGAAGAGGGGCCCAAGAAAGCTGTTTAATATTCAAGGATCACTTCCTCCAAGCTCATGAGTAATGTATCCTGACGAACAGGAAGTCAGGTAAGACCTCCAGGAGGTCTGCAAGTTGCTCTTGGACAGGGCCAGACAGAAAAAGGAAGCTTACAGAGGGTGGAAGCAAGGACAGACAGCCTGGGAGAGATACAGAGAAACTCCGAATAGCCAGGGATCAGGTTAGGAAGGCCAAAGCCCTGATAGAATTAAATCTGGCCAGGGACATCAAGGGCTGCAAGAAAAACTTCTATAGGTATGTCAGTGATAAAAGGAAGACTAGGGAAAATGTGGGCCCACTCTGGAAGGAAACGGGAGACTTGGTCACCTGGGATTTGGAGAAGGCTGAGGTATTCCTTGACCGTTTTGCCTCAGTCTTCACTGCCAAGTGCTCCAGCCACACCGCCCAAGATGCAGAAGGCAAAGGCAGGGAATGGCAAAATAAAGAACCACCCACTGTAGGAGAAGATCAGGTTCAAGACCTTCTAAGGAACCTGAAGGTGCACAAGTCCACAGGACCTGATGAGATGCACCCGTGGGTCCTGAGGGAACTGGTGGATGAAGTGGTTAAGCCACTATCCATCACAGTTGAGAAGTTGTGGCGGTCTGGTGAAGTTCCTGCTGACTGGAAAGGGGAAACATAACCCCCATTTTTAAGGAGGGGGAAAAAAAGAAGACCCGGGGAACTACAGTCCAGCCAGTATCACCTCTGTGCCCAGCAAGATCATGGAGTGGATTCTCCTGGAAACTATGCTAGGGGACATGGAAAATAAGGAGATGATTGGCGACAGCCAACATGGCTTCACTAAGGGCAAATCGTGCCTGACAAATTTGGTGGCCTTATACAGCAGGCTTACAGAGTTGGGGGACAAGGGAAGATGAGCTGTCGTCATCTACCTGGACTTGTGCAAAGCATCTGACGCTGTCCCGTCCCACGTGACATCCTTGTCTCTAAATTGGAAAGACAAGGATTTGATGGATGGACCACTCAGTGGGCAAGGAGTTGGCTGGATGGTCACACTCAAAGAGTTGTGGTCAGCAGATCGATATCCAAGTGGAGAGCACTGACGAGTGGTGTTCCTCAGGGGCTGGTGTTGGGACTAGTGTTGTTTAACATCTCTGTTGGTGACAAGGACAGTGGGATTGAGTGCACCCTCAGCAGGTTTGCCAATGACACCAAGCTGTGTGGTGTGGCTGACATGCTGGAGGGAAGGGATGTCATCCAGAGGGACCTGAACAGGCTGGAGAGGTGGGCCCGTGTGAACCTCATGAAGTTCCACAAGGCCGAGTGCAAGGTCCTGCCCATGGGTCAGGGCAATCCCCAGCACAAATACAGGCTGAGTGATGAGTGGGTTGAGAGCAGCCCTGAGGAGACAGACTTAGGTGTAATTAATGGATGGAAAACTGACTATGAGCCAGCAATGTGCACTCACAGCCCAGAAAGACAACTACACCATGGGCTGCATCAAGACAAGTGTGACCAGCAGGTCAAGGGAGGTGATTCTCCCCCTCTACTCTGCTCTTGTGAGACCCCACCTGCAGCACTGTGTCCAGCTCTGGGGCCCCCAGCATAAGAAGGACATGGAGCTGCTTGAGCAGGTCCAGAGGAGGCCATGAAGGTGATCAGGGGGCTGCAGCACCTCCCTTTATGAGGATGGGCTGAGGGAGTTGGGGTTGTTCAGCCTGGAGAAGAGAAGGCTCCAGGGAGACCTTACAGCAGCCTTTCAGTACTTAATGGGGGCTACAGGAGAGATGGGGAGGGAATCTTGATCAGGGAGTGTAGTGATAGGACAAGGGGTAATGATTTTAAACTGAAAGAGAGTAGATTTAGATATAAGGAAGAAATTCTTCACTGTGAGGGTGGTGAGACACTGGCACAGGTTGCCCAGAGAAGTTGTGGCTGCCCCCTCCCTGGCAGTGTTCAAGGCCAGGTTGGACGGGACTTTGAGCAACCTGGTCTAGTGGAAGGTGTCCCTGCCCATGGCAGGGGGGGTGGAACTAGAGGCTCTTAAAGGTCTCTTCCAACCCAAACCATTCTATGATTCTGTTTTTCACAGTCTATGGTGTTTTTTTATGTGGTTGCCATTTTAGCTATCAATTAAAAAAAAAGCAACATAAACATAAAAATGCAAACAATGACAGTCTTTCTCCATAAAAAAAAAAAAAAAAGTATGCAGTTTTAACTTTGATCTAGCAGTGTGTAAACCAGCTGATGCATTTCCTACCCCCCTCCAGTTCTTGGTTTAGTATTCCTTTCTTGTGTGTTGATGGGAGCATTTGCAAATATGTGTAGTGATCCAGATAATATTCATCTGGCTGGGAAAACAAACAAACAAATGAACAAAACCAAAAGAAGTGTTAAGGGGTTTTTGGTTGGTTTGGTTTTTTTTTTTGCTTTTGGGGGGCATTGGGGGCAGTCTTGCTCTTTGATCTGCCTTGCTCTCTAGCTGTCCAAATGGTTGCACTGGGACAAAAGAAAGGATGCCAGGAGGGCTAGGATTAAGAGGCTAGTGCTGAAGCTGCTTAAACCATCTCTGTCCTTGAGACAATGCTTGATCAACCATGACCTGATTGGTCTGCTCTATATAAAATGAAGTATTTCTGTGTTCTGTAAACTCAGACTTCAGAAAGAAAAAATAGATGTGACAGTGTAACATCTGCCAGCCTGAAGACTTCCATAGTGGATTACAACAACTAGTGGTAACAAAGGGGATAGTTATACCATCTTGAGGTTGGAATGAAGGTTTGTGTTGTAATGGGCTTTGCTTTGGTGGGGCAACCCTCTTCTGGCTGAAGCATACATTCCCTTGTTTAGCAGCAGAAGCAGAAAACAGTGTCTCTTTTGTGTTACTCTATGGATTTCTTTGCAGATCTATTTTTAAGGGTCAGGGATTATACTTGTGCATTCAACTATTCAAAGATATTTTGAACTTTTGTTTGTCAAACCTACAGTGTTATTTGCTTTATCCTTATGTATAGCTGTAGTTAAGGAAGCTATAGTCTAAGGAAAGATATGTAAAGCCAAGTATTCTCTTTCATTTTAGACTAATATAAATGGGAGAAAAAAGTACTAAGCTTTCTGACTTCAGATACAACCAGATAGGGTTTTTCTGTGCCACCTTTCTCTAGGTCTGTATCAGTTTACAGCTGTGTAAGATATGATGATTTCTTTTTGAATATGTTTTTATTCTGAAGTAGCCGTCTATGTGCTTTTTATGGTCAGTGTGAACAAACAGGCACCCCTGAAGGAATTGTGCTTCTCAATTAGAATTGCAACTCAATGGTGCCACTATTGGGTGTAAGAGTTTGGGATGACATGCACAGATGTGAATGTCTGGCATGTAGAATGTTAGAATTGCTTGAGAAGTGAAACCTAGCTTGTACAGCTTTATATATATTTTAAAGGTGGTAATGTAATATATACAATGGCTAAGGTAAAGAAAAGATGGTGCAGACAGGAAAATATCAGATAGAGGCAGGAAGTTCTACAGAAATAATTTCGAGGGATTTTTGAACAAGTAAGAATTTCAAATAATGGGCTCGTTCATTTCTCTGACGTGGTCTTAGTACATGACTTTTGAAAAGAGAATTCTTTTTCTTATGGACTCCGTCTTCTCTGTAAACCAGGCAGTTGAAAACACAAGATGGTGCTCTGCAAAATAAATCGGCTGCACTTGTACATTCTGAGTGGTTCACTGAATACAAGGCAAGGGTCATAAAAAAACTCCAAATCAGGTGTGTGGTCAGTTAATTTAGGACTGTAGGCTAATGCAAATCTAGCACTTCAATTCTGAGTCCTTGACTTTCTTTTAACTTAACCTCTTAGAGGAAGGTTTTTTTATGGGTAATTTCTGTTTTAATAATCCTCTCTTGTGCAGAGGCGGTGCTGTAGCAGTCTCTTCTCATCTGTTTCAATACGGAGCAGGGCAAGGGAAGACTGTTATCCCTGAAAGGATGCAAGCTGCTGGGCTCACGTGCTAAGCAGCAGTGACCTGCAAGGTGTCTTACTCCCCCGGCTCAGGAACGGGGAGCTCGTTGTACTGCAAGGTGGGGGAAAGGATGGTGGCTTCATGAGCTAGATTCAGGGAGCAGGAACAGTTCCTAGGGGGGAGTAAACCAGTCTTATCAACCTGCAAGGAGCAGCTCTTGGCCCCCCGTGTCTCCCCACTACCCAGCTTGCTGTTGCTGCTGCTGTAACATTGACCTGACACTTCGGTGCGTCCAGCTGGCGTTGGCAGGCTGCCATTTTTCTCCTTCGGGAGATGGGAAAAAACAAAGAAATCTTTCTAAACTAGTCGGCGGTTTGGCTACGCTTAAGTTGGGCTCACGGAGCACAGGGAGGATGTCGTGGTCCAGCATCTTCCTTCCCAAGCGCCAGCTGCCTGCTCCAGCCGCGACGACGCGGCACCAGCTGCCCGGAGACACGCGTGACCAACTGTGCGAGCACCCGTTTACCCGAGTAAGCGGGGCAGGTACGAGGCTTGCGAGCCTTCGGGCGTACAGAGGCCTGGGCTTAACCCGGCAGCGGAGGGTCACGGAGGCGGCCTGGAAGCCGCGGCTGCCTACCGTCCCCTCGGGCCGCGGGCTGCCGTCGGAGCACGCCCAGGGCCGCGACGGGGAGAGCGCGCGGCCGCAGTGCCCCGCGCCGTGTAACGGTCGGCAGGCGGCGGGAGGGAAGGGGCGGGGAGCCGGGCCGGCTGCGGCCAAGGCACCCGCCCGCCGGCGGGCCCGCCCCCTGCCCCGCTTACCCAATCGTATCAGGGTGTGGGCGCGGCCCTTGTCCGCCGTAGCCAATCAGAGCCACGGGTGACACAAAGTGGTGTTCTTTGCACGCGCTTTCAAGGCCAGGAAAAACTGGCAGCGGCAAAGCCCAGTCAGAGTGAAGGGGGGCGGGGTTGGCTCGGCCTTAAGCCCAATGGGAGGTCGGGAGGGGGCGAGGAAGGCGGTGAGGGGCGGGCAAAGGGAGAATGGCAGGAGCCTCTTGCAGTAGGAGAGCAGGACGTACGGCCTCTCGGGGCAGCCCGAGCCAATGGGTGCCGCCGGTGGGCGGGACGGGAGGTGTCCGTGCTTGGGCTCTGTGATTGGGAGAGGGGCAGAGGGAGCCGGGCCGGGCAGGGCAGTGTGTGCGCTGCACGAAAATGCACTCGGATGCCGCCGCTGTCAGTGAGTAGTGGCGGGGCCGGGCCGGGCCGCGCGCTCCCGCCCGCCCACCGGCGGCACCCGGCGCCACCGGCCTGGTCTTTTCGGCCGGCGGGCACTGCCGGCCGGGTGGGGGCGGCTTCTCCGGACCCTCACCGAGGAGGCTCGGCCGAACGCGCAACCGGGGCTCCCGGTGACGGGGCGGGGCGGGGGGAGGTGTCGGGCCTGCGGGTGCAGAACCGGCGGGGAGAGAGGCGGTGTGCGCGCTTGGGGGCGGGGGCCCCGTGGGGACGGCGAGTGCCCCGCGGTCCTCGGCGGCCTCCCCGGGGTGGGGCGCGGGAGGGGCCGGGGTCCGGCGGGGGCGGCCCGTCCGGCGGCGGGGACGAGTAAGGGGAGCAGGCCCGGAGGGGGCCGGGGGCGCTGGGAGGGTGTGACGCAGTTTCCCCGACCCGGCTTGCGAGCGGGTGAGGCCGCGGCCGGCCCTCGTGCGTGGCTGCGAGGGAGCCGGGGCTGCCGAGAGGAGGGCGGGCGCGGGCTGCGGAGCTGCCCGGCGGCCTCGCTACGTGGGAGCGGCGCGTATGTGGGAGAAGGTGGGTGGCGGTTAATTTAGCGGATTCCGCTGGGCCGGTGCAGGAGAAACGGGCTGCGAAGGGGAGTGGGGGCCGCAGGGCATTGTGGGAGGTGGAGTCTGTGCTGCGGCTGCCCCGCGCGGCGGCGCCGCGGGCAGGAAGTGGGGGACTACAACTCCCAGCAGGCCCCGCGGCCCCGCCGCACGCGGCCCCCGCCCCCGCGCCGGCGCACGAGTTGCAGCCCGGTACCCGCGGCCGGCGCGGAGCCCCCGGCCGGGACCGGGACCGGGGCCCGCTGGGCTCCGCCCTCGGGCAAGGCCGCTCGGCTTCAGGGCAGGAGGAGGTGGGGATCACGCCGGCTCCTCTGGAGGAGCGTGGCGAAGGCTTTGTCCCTGCAGCCTAGTTTCTGGCTCCTCTTTCAGAGCAGGCGGGACCGTATGCTGTAGGCAGGTTGTCTGGTGTGGGGGTTTACACACCTGCGTGGCTGTGGGGTAACGGGGGTGCAGGAATAGGCTTCATCCCCGTCCGCTGGAGAGATGCGGCCGTCATCCTGAGCTGTCTCGGCAGAATGATGTTCTCGATTCCTGTGAAATCTCCCGGGAACGTGTTCTTACTGTGCAGGGGGTTGCAGCTTGGAGACGCTTTATTACTGCAGAACTTGCTTATGGGAGAGATAATGAAAATTGAAGCTTTGGTCATACGTTAATGAACGACGGTCTGACTTTTGGACAAAGTCCTGAAAGCAATTATGGAGAGAAATGCTGTATAAGGCCTGGATTTTCTTGAATCCTCCTGTGTTTCTCAAAATGAGAGATTGGACAGGGGCAGCCTTGTAAAGGTTTTAACTCAGAAAGTTACAGAATTTCTTCAGTGGTTCTGGCTTATTTTACCTTTCTGTTTAGGGATCATTATATGTTGGTGGTTAAAGCTGCCACTTAAGCACAAATAACGGTCTCCTGTTTAAATGGAAGGGTAATTATTCTAGAAAATGCCTTCTGTTCAGTGTCTTTTGTCACGTGTCCTGTCCAAAAAAAGGTGCAGGTCTTCATTATACACATGTAAGCTACAGTTACCAATATTCCAGTGCTCTTTCACGTAGGATCTTAAGGCTATGTAGTGTTGTTTTTTGGTTGGGTTTTTTGATTTGTTTCAGTTTTTATATTCTCTGCAGATAACAAGAGTAGTACTGTTTCTCAGCCTTCAGCTGTCACTAGCTTGTCTTTAAAAATGTCCCTTGGAATGATTGAATCTTCCACCTCAATACTTTTTTTTCTTTCTTTTTGCAGTTCGTGGTCTTGTTTATGTGTCATTTTAAACAGGAATGTTTTCTTAAATTACCTAACTGTTATCTGTAACTTCCTAGTACTTTTTTTCCCTCACTGATTTAAACGCTTGAAAGCGTTCGTAGCATATCTTTACACATACAGAAATAGGCTTATGATTGTTTCTTGACTGAACATTTCTTTTGATGTTTCTTTTGATCCTTCTTAGATTCTTACCTGTTCTTACAACATTTATCTGTTAATGAATTTTTGTTCAGTCTCAGTTTTACTTTCTGAGACTGAATATACACCTTTCACATTCTATGAGAAACATTAGCTTTCCTTTTTTTCAGTTTCAAGTGTTTGCTTTAAAGTTTCTTGCAATTCCAATAACTGTAATTGGAGATGTCTTCTCAGTGCAAGGATGTGCCATAAATTAAGTGGGTGAACACTCTTCCTCTCACTCCTTCTCTGTGTTCTTTTGTATCAGGATGAGATTTCATTTGCCTGGTTGGGGTACTTGATCTAAATGTACTTCTGTCAGAGTAGTTTTTGTGCTGACTATAAGTGAATTTTGAACCCTGTATTTTCTTTACTTTTTTCCCCTTACTTTAGAGATATTGAAAACAAAGACCTTGGGCTTTTTCAAAGCATTATTTCCTAGTTTTGTTTGTGTCTTGAAGCAGAAGAGGAAGACTTGCTTAATTCGTCCTGTGCTTGCCAAAAAATTGCACTAGAAAGTACAGTACAACCCATAAAAAGGTACAACTCATATACAATTTAAATATTAAGCGTGTTTAATAGTGTGGTTATTTCTTCTGCAATAAGTAAGACTATTATCAAGGGCTTCAAGCGGAACCCTTATATGAAATGTGCCAGCGTTTTTCTGATGGTGTCCAGTTAAGTTGTTTTATTTAAAATCATGGGTCTGAGCTTAAACAGAATTTCTACTTTTGGCTCCTAACTACCAGTTTGCTTAGTGTTTTTTATATATGTATAATTGTGTGTATATATATATATAAAAATATATATATTTGTTAGAGCTACAAGGCTTTAGCTTGCCCTCAGGAACCAGCTGGTGTGACACATGCTTCTGTGTCACTTGATGCAGATGTGCGGCTGCACAGACTGTGGGACTGTCTACTGCAGCTGCTCATTACTGCCCATTAGCTGTAGATTACCACTTCCCTTGCTCAACTGGTAAAGTAGGAGCACTCTCTAACCCACTCAAGTCAAATGTATCTGGTTTAGCACTTGCCACTTACTTAAATTGTCTAAACTGACGTGGCTGATTTTTGCCCATGACCTGTGCTGCTGGCAGAGCTGTGTGTTCTGTAACTTGGCAGAGAGGAAGAAGCAAACAGCTGGGGCACTAATGCTTTTGACTGGCATAACTGTTCCTAAGCTGTTGCAGATCCATCGTGATGTATACCAGATCTGCATGGCGCTGGATACGCTAGTAGTGCGTACATGACAGGGTTGCATTTCTGCTGATTTAGCTAGAGCACGAGATACAAAGTTTTTATTAGCTTTATGCCCTTTGTAGGATGACAGATGACACCTAATCTGGCATGGAGTTAAGAGTAGCGCTGGCAAACAACTCTCAGGCCGTAGCAGCAAATGATGCAGAACTAACTCACTGACACTTTTTAGAATTAATTTGTTGGTAGAGTATGAGTTAGACTGGATGAACACTTTGCATCAAATGGGTGTAAAATCAGTTTTGTATTAAATGCTTTGGAGCTCAGTTTCCTATATTCTTGAATTGTACACTGAAAGAATGTCTGTTCACAGTCCGAATAACATGGAATCACTGGAATGCTGTTTGATTTGGTAATATATGCTTTAGTAAGAGATTTAAATGAGCTCTTATTAACCACTTTTTTACTCATTCTTTTCCAGCTGAGGCTGGTCATTCCAGCTTTATTATATTCTGGCAAGAATCTCTGTTAGGAATACTTAGCAAATACATTTAGTAGGTACACACAAGTGGCATTTGCCAACAGAAACAGGTGTTTTGCACCAGCAATACACTTAGTGCTAGATCTTTTCTATAAAAAACCAAAACAGAACATCCAACTACCCCCCCCCCCCCTCCACCAAACCAAACCAAACCTAGAAAAACCCCATGAGCCAGTGTGTAGGGGTTTTATCCTGTATGTTAGTGTAGTATATGTTAGCATAGCTCTTAGTTGTTCCGAGTCAATTTAAGGTAAATGGAAATGCATTCAAACTAAAGTAAGTTACACAACTTGTGCACAGCTTAAATTGCTCTGAAATTCTCAATGAACTTTAAACTGCAGTAGCTCTTTTTGTAAACAAGCCTTCAGATCAGGGTACTTTTAAAATCCCAAGGTAGAGTAAGGATTTGTTTCTGTGGGAAAAGGTGAATGCTTTTCCCTATCCATTTAGCATGCAGTAATTTAAAAATTGTTGTAAATAAAGTTAGTGGCTGATTAGATGTGGTAATGCCAAATGTTAGGGGTGAATATGAAGGTTTACGTTAAAGTGATAAGTTTTTTTTAGTGTGGTATTATTTCAACCACATTTTGTTGTTTGGGTGTTTTTTTGTAGGTTTTTTTTTTTAATAGCTTAAATCACTCTGTGTTTTGCTTCAGAACATTTTAGGATGTTGTTTTTGGAAAATGTACACAAATTTGCAGCTGTGGGTTTGGATACTTCTGCTGTCAGCAGTAGCTCTGAGCTTGGTGCAGCTCTGCATGTATTTGTGCAGGAGCAATGTCCTGCAGCACCATGTCTTTAGCTGTAATGGCTGGGTTCTGTTGCTCCTCAAGCTAGGATGGATCATCCCCCTTCTCTTTCCATTTAATTGCATGTCCTTACTGTCTAGGCTGGAATTCACTTCGTTTTTCCTCACTTTCTGAATCGTGCCCTGTGTTCAATCCCACCAAATCAAGGGTGACCCTACTTTTCAAGCCTGTTCTTCTCTGCCTCCCCTGGCCCACATGCTTGCCCCATATCAGGGACTGGGAGAGAGGTCTCTTCTGCAGGCTGCCCTTGCTAAAGGGTGTCACTGCCTGTGGGGATTCAGCTACAGACACATTGGAAATGAATTCTTAATCCTGTTTTTGACAGGAATGCAGAGTCAGCTCCTAGCTGCTCTATACTGCAGTTTGGCAATCTCAGGTTTTAGGTGCGTGATGAAGTTTTTGTGTAAATGAAAACAAAACCGATGCACTTTTTTTCCTTTGTTTCCTGCATTTAGTAATGAACATAGAAATGCTGCTTCCTGAACATAAGTATTGAAGGCTTTCACCAAACTTTTAAGTTCATTAATCAACATAAATTGTCTTACTGTAGGATAATTCTGTAAGTAGACTACAGAGCATGAAATGGTGTAATTCATAGATGAAATGATTTTTTTGATAAGTAAAGTTTAGTTAAAATAATAAAGAAGACAGTACTTTGAACTTTATTTCCAGTACTACTACAAATTTGAAACCAGGGAACAAATAAAAATAAAAGCATAAACATTCCATTTTAATTTTCAGGAATGAGTTTGCCTAATGTGTGTTTTCTGTTGAATTTTTTTCAGAGAAGGTTAGAGAAGTTTACACACAATATTTGTACTGAGTCAGATATATCTTAGCAGTACTAAAAATTATTACTAAAACTACTTCCATACTTAATTTTTAATACAGAGTTGTATCTATAACATTTATATGGCATGCTTGTCTAGGATAAATATTTTTAGATCTGCCGTTACTGTGAGATTTTGCATAGGTTTTCTGTTTGCTCAGAAAAAAAAAATCTAGAAGCTTTTAAAGGAATCTTGGAGTCAGGTGCGGATCTGGTTTAGTACTGTTGTTAATTCTTTACTAGGATTTTAGTAGATTGTAGTGCACCCTGAAGCTGTGTCTTGTCCAAGCTTTAAAATGATAATTTTGGCAGGAGAAACTAAGTTAAAATTTTTGTCCAGGCAAGTAAGTGTCTATGTGCGAGTAGGCGCATAGGCAGAAATACTTTTTTTAGGTATTCATTTGTGGTTTCATTTAAGTAGTTTACCAGCACATTGTTCCCTCCAACAAAAAATTGGACTTGACCTTGAAAGTTTTTTCATTTCAGATAGGACAGTAGAGTATTCAAGTTCAGTTCATCTGCATCATTTGCTTATATTTCAGATATATTGAGTTTTTTGTTTGTTCATTGTATTTCATGTTTGTCTTGATGAGGGGCTGTGGAATGATTTTTGTGTAGTTTCTTACATAAGGAAGCCCAGCCAGCTGTTCTTTCTTTTGCCTCTCCATAACCGTCAGGTCCGTAGTGTTAACCTTAATCTATAATATTTTCAAAGTTATTTTTAAACTGTTTGCTTTTTACTTCTAAATTGTATATGATTGTGACTAATTGACTAACCCAGACTTTAACACTTAACGTTAAGTATTAATGATAAACTGCAGACAAAAGTTTGAATTCCATGGTATTAGGTTGGCTCTGGCATTTCTTTCCTTTCCAGATTCTGTATTTGCAATTATTTTACTCAGATTTTTTTTTTTTTTTCTTCAGCTGCTACATTCCGAATTACTGCAAAGTATTTAATACCATTTGGAATTTCCATTGCTTCAATCTTTGCTAAAGATAAGCTAAATCTACGTGAAGAATAATTTAATCAACAAAATATGTACGCTTGTTTAACATACACCTCTTAAAGTCTTAGCAAACATTCCAGCACATCTCTCTTCAGTATTCATGAAGCAAGCCCATTTCCTTCTTATCCCAGGTCAATAAACTGTGTGGTACTTTGCTGTAAAATACTTTAATACTTTTTTCTGCAGGAGAAAACCCAAAATATTTACAGACCGATTCCTGTGCTTTGAAACTCTTCTATTCAGGTGAAAAATAGCTTCCCACATGATTGCTTTCTTCATGTAAAGCTCATACAACCAAATGCTGAGTGTATAGCTTCATGGGATGTATCACTCTCCTCATAGTGGGGCTCGGAAGGACGGTTGGTTTGATTTAACATGTTGCTGCTGCCGCCACAAGAGACTCCTTTGCTTCCACTTGGGAGGACTTTTCTTGTTTCTTGCTCTGACTCTGTTTATCTGGTGTTAGATCTCCTTGGTGATCTAATTCAGATCACTGAGCTGGCAGGGTTTGTTTGTTTATATTTTTTGCGGATAAGATTCCTGGGGTGGTGGGCTGACCAAGGAGGTCAGGCAGGCACAGCTTGGAGGCTGGATAAGCTAGCGTGGAAGTTTTGGAGGTGGAAGATATTCCTGAAGCATACATCTGCAGGCAGCTGTTGAATCACCTGCTTGTCATGTTGACGATGCCACTGTCCCTTTGCTAGTTTTCAAGGTGGTATTATTTTTTGGTTTCTGTTCCTACGAAACCATTTTTTTCAAAATACGCCTTTTCAATGGCATAGGATGCAGTGTGTATCTTCCTTGCAGTATAGATACAGCGAATACTGTGACCAGTTCAGAAGGTGTCTTGAGCTGTAATTTAACTTCCTGATTCATTGGCTGCTGCTCATATTTGCTTTTGTAACAGTTACTGTAAAAGAAGCCTGTTTTCAGTTTTGGATAATATCCCTACTCTGCAAGCTTTCCCTGTAGAAGAGAGAAAACTTTGGACTCTGGTGCTCCGTATTCCTATGCATAAACCAGTCTTTATGAACTAAGGTGTGATGCTTGTATAAGAGCTGTAAAATGTATTTGTGTAACCTCTCCAAGTCCATCGTAGTTATGTAACCTATTTTTGAAGTAACAGCTTAAAATTGTAAGGATATTTCCAGTGTATGTGTGAAACACGCTGGTATGAATGATGCGTTTTGAAGTGCCTGGGAATGTTTTATTTCAAAGGCAATACCTAAGATACATTGTTATGTTTTGAGCTCAGGGTGCAACTGAGCACCACACAGCTGCTCACTCCACTCTTCCTCCACAGCGATGAGAAGGAGAAAATAAAGCAAAAGGCTCAGTGGTTTGAGCTCAGAGATCAACTGAGTACCACGCAGTTGCTCACTCCCCCTTTCCCCCCAGCACTGGGAAGGAGAAAGTAAAACAAAAAGCTCAGGAATTGAGATAAGGACAGGGAAGAATGATCCACCATTATGGTGACAGGCAAAAGACAGACTTGTTAGGAGAAGAAAAAAAAAAGAACATAAATTGAATACAGACACTAACAACACTTAACAGACAGAGTAGGACTGTAAGAAGCATTATCACATCTTGTAAACACCTTCCCCCATCCCTCCTTTCTTCCTGGGCTCAGCTTTGCTCCCAGTATCTCTACCTCCTCCCTGCCGGTGTCACAGGGGGCAGGGAATGGGGCGTGTAGTCAGTCCTGATACTACTTCTTCCTCAGGAGGGGAACTCCTGGCCTTCCTCCCCTGTTCCAGCCTGGTCCCCCCCTCACAGGAGAAAGTCATCCACAAACCAACTCTGACATGAGTCACTCCCATGGTTGTGTGGGTCACCCCTCTGTTTCCTCTTATTGCCAAACTACAACAGTGGGGTCTTTTTCCCACTGAGTCCTGGCCTTCTTTGGGCACAGACATCTGTGGGGGCATGGGGCCCCCACAGGCTGCAAATTGCTATCTGCTTCACTGTAGACCCCCCATGGGTGGTGGTGGGAGCGGCCCTGCTGTCCCACCACAGGATCCAGGGAAGTCTCTGATCTGCCACACCTCCCCCCCTTCTCGTCTTTTCTTTTGCTGACCTTGGCGTTCACACAGATGTTCTTGCAACTCCTCCTCACAAGTCCAGCTCCTCCTCCCAGGCTCCCCTTCTTAAATACATTATCACAGAGGCACAGCAAATTGGCTCAGCTGTGGTGCAAAGGTGGGTCCAGCTTGGAGCCAGGGAGCTTCGAGAAGCTTCTCACAGGGGCCCACTGCTGTAGGCCCCTCCCCTGCTACAAAACTGCCTGCCACACACACAAACCAGAACATGTATAATCCTAATTTTAAAATATTTTTCTATTGCTTTTAAGAGTACCATCTAAAAATTATTGTTTAATACTAGTTCAGAATAAAGTATTTGCTCATTGTGCTCAGTTTGTTACCTCCAGGTGTAACTGGTTAGTTTCTCTAAAGACTCATGTTTTGTAGATTTTAGCCTGAGCAGTGGGAAATTTTAAAATTCATATTCCAGAAATCTTAGTCTGATCTGGCAGTTAAGAAAATAAATCTTACGTTTTAATCTTGCCCTTCTCAGAATGGCTTTTATGTCTGTGTCCCCCCCCCCCCCTTTAAAAAAAAAATTCCTTTATGTTGAATTGAAGGTTGGCTAAGAAGCTTGGGGTGGGTTTTCTGCAGAATGGTTCTGCTTAGTATTGTTTGACTGGCAAAAATGGAACTTTATCGAGCACTTAATGGAGGAAAAAAATCTATCACCCTGTTTGACATGCAAGATCTCCCTATCGTATTGTGATACAATCTAGATTGTCTTTGACTTCATATAGATAAGTATATCTAAAGTTGAAAACTCCATCTTTGGCACTTCTGTCTTAAAGAAATTGTATTGCTGTGGTTGTGGATCGGAGACAATACATTAATAAATACGTACCAATTAGTGAAATGATACTGTCCAGCTAACATAATAAATGAAATATATACTTCCTAAAGTTATCTCTTGATTAGGTTTTTTTATTCACTGTGATAAGAGAATTCCATTAACGATGCATGTAACAAGTACACTTAACAGCAGGAAGTTCCCTCAGATCCACTTTTTAACTTCATAGCAGTGTACTTTACTGACTTGGGGATCTGATATTTAACAATAACTTTTATTTATCTTTAGATTCTGGGTCATCTTGAGTGTATTTTGAAAGCATAAATTTGAAATGCTTGGGATGGAAATGTGGGAATTGTGTTTTTGACCTTACTTGTGTTATAATCAGACAAAGCCAATTTTTATAAAAATATATAATTTTATTTGGGTTCAATAGGCAAAGCAGCGCTGGGTGCATGGAGAGCCGCAGCTCTGCCACACACACGCCGAGTTCCAAAAAGCAGCGTTTTTTTATACTCTTGTGCCATCGTCTTTAACCAATCTCCTCCCGTCAGATAGTTGTCCTGCTCTTTTCCATTGGGTCATTTGGGTTGCTGGGGTGCATGTCCTCCTCCTATTGGGTCTTTTGAAAGTCTCGAAGCCTTGGTCTCCTGGCGCGCTTTTCTCCTATTGAATTTTTTAAAAGCCTCATGGTTTCATCCTTTCGGCGGGCTTTTCTTCAAACAGCAGTTACATGTCAGCTCTAGGTGGGGTTTCTGAGACACGGTTACATTGTTCCAATCCGAATGGCCCACTTTACATTTAATTGTTTAACATTTACAGATCATTCAAGTGTACCTACCCGCCTTGCCCAGCCTAGCAAATTAGTTACAGTAGTTTATTACAGCACCCGCCTTGCTTAACTTTGCAAGTTAGTTACCATAATTTATTACAGTCCCCCCCCCCTTTTTTTTTTTAAATACCCTAATTTGCTAGTTAAGTTTAAAAATAGCTTCTCTAGCAGCCTCTAAAAAGGTGGGTATCTTCTAATTCAGTCTTTAGTCGGTGTTCGTCTTTTTGGGTTAAATCAGTATATTGTTGCCATAACATCATAAGTTGGACAGCTTCAATCCTGTTCTTAACAAGGTTAATTAATTTGTTCAAGATACAAAGTCCAAAAGTGAGAATTAATAAAATAATCAGGGATCCAATTAAGGTTGTTTTTATCTCCTAAAGGACTGAAAAACTTCATTCAAAATTATCATTTATCCGTATATTGCAATACCAGGATCCCATATCATTTTTCCATACATAGGTTTGATTATAAAAGTTGTTTCCGTATAATTGAGCATATTCAGTTTTATTTTTATTTGACCAAAATCCCTTGAACCCTTTGCTATGTCCCTGTTCATTAAGCCATAACCATATATAAATACCTCTATCTTTGTTGATCGATTTATGTATAATTGTCCACTGGCATTTACTCTCCTCTACATCAATTCCTCCTTTCTGAGTTTGGTTCACACAAAATCTGCCCTGATTCGGAAACTGGATTGGCCATGCTTTGTTTTCTTCCCAGGTAGTATTGTTAATATCACTGTAATTACTCACAATCTGCGATGGAGTAAGGGGTACAGAGACCCACGGCCAGCTGAACAGTCCTACAGGTCCTCCACAGACCCAACAGTGGTTTAGATTGACAGTTCTGCTTATTGTCTTGGCTAATAAAACAAATTGATTATCTTCAAGGGGATCATATGGAGCACTTCGACTTTCTATATTCATTACAGGGCTGATACATATAATTAGGAGAAAAAGGAAACCACGATAGTGAGGTCCGGGATGGCACATTTTTCTGTTTGTCCCTAGACCCATTGGGTTGCTGCCAACGGTCAGGTGTTTATCTTCTTAATAGCAAAAATGGAGGCCAACCCAGTCTTGCCCTCACTTTGAATTTATTTTTAGTCTTCTCCTTTTTGTAACTCTTATTCAATTTCTTATACAACTATATACAATGGCTTATACACTTATTTATAAAGCAGACACCACAACTTATTATAACAAACATTCAGGATTTTACAAAACTTCATAACAAATACCTTAAATTTTCTTGTTACCAATATAGAGTCCTTCTAATTATTCAGTTAGTCTTAATGTGTCCATCCCTTTGTTGATTCTGCTGCATTTGAAGCTTTAGGTCTCCCGGCGTTGATTCAATCTTCCACTGAGGCTCTTCTGTAACAGGTCCTTTTACCCTGGAAACTTGAGTCCACCCTCTCTCAGCAGTTCTTATAACAGTTTTTGTGGTTAATAGTACTAGAAATGGTCCTTCTTATCCATGAGATAAGCTTTCCTCCTTCCAGGTTTTAATCATTACTTCACCTCCAGGTTGTATTTTGTGTACTGCAAATCCTAAAGGAGGTGTCTGGGCTAATATGATCCGAATTAAATGCTCTTAGAATTCCAAATCGTGGTATAATTTGTTCCAGTTACTGATTGAGCAGTCTCTCTGGTGGTAGGAAAGGCTTCTACTCAGTGAGTTAATTGATCTACCATTACCAGCAAATATTTATATCTCCCAACTTTTGGTGGTTCTGTGAAATCTATCTGGACCCTCTCAAAAGGTCGATAAGCTGTTTTCCTTCCACCAGCTGCGGTCTGTCTCATAGTTCTTTTATTAATCTTTTTACAGGTTAAACAACCGTATGTAGTTTGTATTGCAGTTTCATATATTCCAACACAGCCAAAATATCTCAAGAAATGATCACTCAAAGCCTTAGTGCCCCAAGGACTTAATTTTCTACAATTTGTAATTTAGATTTTGAAACCTTTAATCTTTTTTTTTTTTTTTTACAAAGTTCAGCAGTTCTGTAGTCCCCATCCTGACATCATTCTCAGTTTGTCCAGCTATTAATAAATAATCTACATATTGTAAAAGCTTTATTTTTGAGGATGGCTTGAGCGTCTGCAGTACCTTTTTTTTTTTTTTTTTTTTTTTTTAATGCCTGCCCAAAAAGGTTAGGCGATTCTGTAAACCCTTGGGGAAGCACTGTCCATCTGAGTTGTTGTTTTCTATTATTAGATGGATCTTCCCATTCAAATGCAAAATAGTCTCTGTTCCCCTTGTCGTGTGTGTGTGTGTGTGTGTGTAGGATCAAAATGCATCCTTTAAGTCAATTACACTGTACCAAATATAGTTAGGGGTAGTTGGTTAAGCAGCATATAGGGGTTTGCTAACACAGGGAAACGAGCCACAGTTTGCTGATTTACAGCCCTTAAATTTTGCACCAATCTGTAAGATCTGTCTGATTTTAAAACCGGTAAAATAGGTGTATTATATGGAGACATACAAGGTTCCAATGTACCTTTACTTAATAATTCGTCTATAATTTGTTTCAGCCCCTCTTGACCCTTTAGGGGAATGGGGTATTGTTTTATCTGAATTGGTGTCTCCGGATCAATTATATCAATTTTAATAGGCTTTATTTTAAGCTTTCCAATCTCTCCTTTCGCATACCAGACTTTAGGATTTATCTTTTGCTCGTCTTTTCCCATTAATGTATAATTTAAAAAAAAAAAAGTTTCTTGTACTATTATTTTTTTAAATTCAGCTTCTGGTAGCAATAATAAATCCCCTCGGAATATTTTTTACAGTTGATTTTTTTCCGCGCCCCTATTTGCTAAAAATCCAAACTCTTCTCTCTGGGGCTTCATTTTATTTTTATCAAGCACTCCTTTGACGTCTTTTGTCCCCAGAAAACAGAGCTCCGACTCCGTTATTCTTCTTTAAACATCCTTTTATCCTGCTCCTGTTTTCTACAGTTCTGCTGTAAATGTCCCTTCTTTCCACAATAATAGCATGCTAATTCGTTTCCTCTGATTACTGCTCCTTACTTTTCACCACCCAAAGCTGCAGGTAAATCCATTAGAATGAGATCTCAGAGGTTTCTGACTGCTGCAAATATTTTCACCTTTGCTTTCTGCCTTTACACTTTCTGTGTTTCTTTAAGTATCTCCTGCAGACTCCGGTCTTGCCAATTGTATACTTTTTCTAACTTTTTCCTGATGGCACCTCACGAATTGGCTACGAATTGAGTGGGTTGTTTTTTGTTTTTGTGTTTTTTTTTTTTTGTTTTTTTTTTTTTTTTTAATAAAGCCTCTCCCACGGGGCGTGTCGGGTCTACCCCCGAATACATTTGTAAATTCTTTCTTAATCTTTCCAGCCAATCAGTGGGTGGTTCATCTCTCCCTTGATGTTTGCTAAAGACTTTATTAATGTTTTGCCCCCGAGGAATTGCTTCTCTAATGCCGGCCACTGTTAAATTTCTAAGGTCCCTCGTATTCTGTCGGCCCTGTTCTTGATGACCCCAGTTAGGGCGGACACTGGGCCAGTTCTGATCTGCCGGCGGCCCTGCTTGGTTTTGCAGTCCCCACAAACACATTCTGGCTGGTCTAATCATTTGCCTTTCCTTGGTCGTAAATAAAATGCTTAAAATGGACTGTACTTCTTCCCAGGTGTAAGTATTGGGACCTAAAAATTGATCTAACCTCTCAGCTGCTCTGAGAGGATCATCTATAGAGTCCCCATTTCTTTTTTTTTTTTTTTTTTAATTTCGTCCATCGGAGGTGTTTAACGGGACTGCCACAAATCCGATGCCTCCTTGATTGCCTACGAGGGGTACCTCCCTTAAGGGTTATAAAGAAGCTCCCTCAGTTACGGCAGTTTTACTTCTTGTATATGCAGCCGGAGGTAGAAGGGGAACCGCCGGGGCAGTTAAAGCCGCCGGAGCAGTTAAGGCCTCCGGGGCCGTTAAAGCCGCCGAGGCAGTTAAGGCAGCCGGAGTTGTTAAGGCCGCCTGGGCCAGGGCTGTTAAAGGCGCCGGGGCCGGATAATTAAAGAATGGAGACGGCCAGTTATATAGTGGTTCCCATTCATGATCTTTCTCTATCCCTTCCTTGTTCTTATCCCCTTTTTCTTCAGATTTTTTCAATCCTTTTTTAGTGTAAGTATTGAAGCTGGATAAGGACATGAAGTCCTGATCCACAATTTTGCATAATCACTTTCTTCTCAACTAAAAGGTTTTCTTGAGTAAACATATGTACTGAAAGCCTGGCAAATCCAGTCTTCAAAAGATCAAAAAGTAGGCCAGAAGACAGGTGGGTTTAAAGGTTTCTTCGGCCATTCAACCATAAAATATTGGACTAATTTTAATTTACTTTTTCCTTTTCTAGGACCACTTTCATACCAATTTCTAATCATTATGCCTAATGGACTATCTGGTGGTATATTCAGTAATTTACTTTTTTTTTTTTTTTTTCCTGGTCCCGGGTTTTTGATTCCTTTTGACCCACCTAGGGGTTTTACTGTGGCAACTCCTACAGCCCCTGTAGGGGGTTGGATCCAGGGTGTTGGGCCTCTTACCCATCCATGTATCCTTTGGGAATTTTCTAAGGCAATTCCTCTTGCCTTAGGAGTTTTCTACGGCAATTCCTCTCGCCTTGGGAATCTCTACGGCAATTCCTCTCGCCTTGGGAATCTCTACGGCAATTCCTCTCGCCCTTAGTTACCGGTGAGAGTGTCTTGCGGGGGGCTGAACCCTTTACCCACCCACGTACCCCTAGAACCCGTGCTCCCACCCACGAATCCTATAGGATCCACTTCGGTCCTTCACCGGCCAAATCCCTCGCGGGAGTTTGGAACTGCGATTAGAAGACCTCCATGCTCGATTCGGAACTCAAAATCCTGGCTCCAAAACTACTTTCGTTTCCAGAATGAGGTTCCGTCTCAATCACACTCTCACTCACAAGCAACCGAATCCCACCCAACCAAACGGTATGCCTTATACTCACGACTCCGTCGTCTGCGTTCGGATCTTCATGCACCAGAATTACGGGTATTTAATACTGCAGTCTTTCCTTTGGAGCTCCAATTCCTTTGACTATTGCTTCTCTTTTGTCCGTTCATCTCTGGAGACTGACCCAGACTGCTACTTTCGAGCCACAATCTGTGGGGCGCCCCTCGAGAAGCCACAGTCCAGGAAAGCACACTGAGATCACGTCAGGGTCACCAAATTGTTATAATCAGACAAAGCCAATTTTTATAAAAATATATAATTTTATTTGGGTTCAGTCAATTTAGGGTGGGAAGCAATAGGCAAAGCAGCGCTGGGTGCATGGAGAGCCGCAGCTCTGCCACACACACACCGAGTTCCAAAAAGCAGCGTTTTTTATACTCTTGTGCCATTGTCTTTAACCAATCTCCTCCCGTCAGATAGTTGTCCTGCTCTTTTCCATTGGGTCATTTGGGTTGCTGGGGTGCATGTCCTCCTCCTATTGGGTCTTTTGAAAGTCTCGAAGCCTTGGTCTCCCTGGCGCGCTTTTCTCCTATTGGATTTTTTAAAAGCCTCATGGTTTCATCCTTTTGGCGGGCTTTTCTTCAAGCAGCAGTTACATGTCAGCTCTAGGTGGGGTTTCTGAGACACGTTTACATTGTTCCAATCCGAATGGCCCACTTTACATTTAATTGTTTAACATTTACAGATCATTCAAGTGTACCTACCCGCCTTGCCCAGCCTAGCAAATTAGTTACAGTAGTTTATTACAGCACCCGCCTTGCTTAACTTTGCAGATTAGTTACCATAATTTATTACACTTGCATCTTGTATTAGCTACTGGGCAAAGCCAAATTAAATGTCTCACAGTGGAAATGCTTTAATGCATTAACTGCTCAGTGACTCCAGACACACAAGTTTTCACATACAGAAGAACTGAGATACTTTACTTGTCATATAGTACGGGTCTCTAATGAGAGTGATTTTATGCAGGAGTTCTAGTGGGGTTTTGCTGTTAGTTTATTTAAATGGAAATATTGTATAGTAGTTGGCTGTCTTTGATCCCTGTCAGCTGGTCTGTGTCCAGCTTCTGAGATTCTTGTTGGTTTGCATGGTCTCTCTGCCCAGATCGCAGTTGATCTTTTTTTGTAAATTACTTATTTTTCAATTTTGTCCTCGACACATGTCTAGCAAAAATAGACGATTTAAAAGAATAGAAAAAATGAGTTTGTCACTATTTTGCAACTGAAGCAAACTTAAGTGTTTTATTTTTGGAGCATGGAAGCAAAGTTAACATCTGTGCTATGGCTTCTTTCATGAAGGATTGGAATATTTTATTTTTGGTTTTATTGGGTCTGGTCTTAACAGCTGTTGTATTGTGACCTTTGGTTTGTTATATAAAAGTCATGTTTCAACTGTAAGTGTATTCCAGTCACTTGGTTTTGCAAGGAAATTAGTATAAAGGCAAGTACGTGTGTATGAATTAAATTATTTTTTAAAAAAACCTTTCATTTTTAGTAATGATTTTAGAATGTTACATGGTACTTAAATTGTTTTTGGAATAGATGGAACAGAAGGACTGGGTAGCATGGAAATTATAATGATTCCCAATTTAAAGGAAAAAAGTGGCAAATACTTTTTATTTTTTAATATAATTTTGCATTTAACTATAGTTAACTCTAGTTCTGTTTTGCTGATGGTCATAAGAAAAATGCATATGTGGGATATCTTTTGCAGACTTCACTTACTGATTCCACTTGGTGTTGAAAATGTTGATGCTGAAAAAGTGTTAATAAAACAAACAGAACGTTAGAAGATTGTAGTTGCTACAGCTGGAAACCAGAGTTTAAAACTTTGTTTGTTTGTTTTTCCCCTTCTAGATTTTCAACTGAATTCTCACCTATCAACACTGGCAAATATTCACAAGATTTACCACACCCTCAATAGGCTGGTAATGACTTGCCATTTTCTCTAACCAGAATATCTAGGGCTTTAGTCCAGAATGTTTGGTGATTGAAAACACTAAGTGATTACGCTTTCAAAAACTATGGCTGCCTTTTTATATGACAGGCTGTTGGGTTTGAATCCTTTAAGAGATAAGCAGTAGTACTAAAAGGTGAAATATTATACACCCAGGGTCAGAGTGGAGTTTGAGCACTGTTTGCTGCAACATTGGATTTAGATGATGTCTCTGTAGAAGCAGCTTTTCTAGATACACGGAATAATGGTAATCATTATAGTTATCCAATTTCTTACAGTTATTGTGGAAAATGTATTGAATGAGCAACTTGTCCTCTTACAACCATACAAAGAGTGAAACAAGATCTTTTTGAAGATTGTCTCTGCTTGTTTGCATTTGCATTTGTTTTATTGGAACCGTAGTTGGAAATGCTGATATGACTTCTGTTTGTGCACTGCAAATTTAGTGAAAAAGACAGTGCCTAAAGGGGTAACTGATTTCCAAGATTTCAGTTAGTTTTTAATCAGTTTTCTTTAGAACATGCATGTGTGTTTATCCTTAAGAAAAGTCATTTCTGTGGTAAACGGTAAATCCAGTCTTTCTAACGCTGCATTATTAATGGAGTTGTTCAATACAACAATGGGAAAATTGCCCATACAGTGGGTAGTTATTTCCACTCTTGAAACAGTTTGATATATTTTTGTTTAAAAAAAAAATATCGAATTTTTCAAATTATTTCAAGATTGTTCTTGAACTTTTTAGATAGATATGAATGGAAAAGACAAAGGAAAGCTTTGAAGTCTTAGGTAGATGCTCCTTAAGTAATTAAGATGACTATTAATGTCAAATAAAGGTTAAAACCAGTACTGAACAATGATGATCACCATCTTGTTTAACTGTGTCATTCCTACTTTCTTGCAGAATCTGACAGAGGACGCTGGTCAAGACGATCACCAGACAGGTATTTAATAGGGCTGTAGTAGAAATAGATTAAAACAATTTAAACATTCTTCATCAAAGAAGTCTCTCTAACATCATTGGAAATTGTATTTTAGGAAGCTAAGGGAGTTTTAGAAAACAAGTGCCAGGATTTTTTAAAGTTCTCTTCAAAATAGTTGTTCTTTTAATTTACCCATTTGTGAAGGACTCGCACAGGTTTCAGCAGTATCTGTCATTTTGCTATTTCTTAGTGTAAGTACTTTAGAAGACTCTCTGAAAATTTTCTCTCACTCCTTGGACTCAAACCATTAGACTAGCAGAATATCCATGTTCTTACAGTGTTTTGACTCTTGAAAGAACATTAGTGAGAACAGAGCAGAAGCAAGACCTCTTGTGGCTATTGCGATGCCTGTGACCGAGTTTAAATGATGTGCTCCAAACAATCCAGCTTTTTTCTTGAGTGGTTTTGATTCAGGTTGTTCCTGTTTCTTGTGCAGGTGTTCAGTCAGTGTCTAAGGGCTATTTATGAGTCCTAAACTGCTTTCGGTTCAATAAAATGTCATAATTTTTTGAGGCCTTCATCTCTGATACCTGGTACTAGTTTGCTGCCATTCTTGATTCATCATCAACAGTTGTGCTTTTCTGACTTGATATCTTGCAACATTTGTTACTTTAATCTGCGCTTGTTATTTATGAGCTGGCTTCTTCCTTGATTTCTTTCTCTTCCTTCCTTTCTGTGTTTCAGGCGTGATACCTAAGGAGGAAGGAAAATAACTTACTGGCTTCAAGCCCTGATCACTCAGCAGAACTGTTCTTTAAAACTGACCATATCTATTCTACCATCTGTCTTAAAGGTTTTGTCTATCCTTAGGTGCTGGCTGTGTTTGCTGATGTTACCTTGAGTGCTTAAGAAAGCGGAGAGAGCTGTCAGCTTCTCCTGGAGATTTCTGGGACACATTTATAAATCTAGCACACTCTTAGCCTCGAGCAATGAGAAGAGATGCATAGGACTGCATTGTTGGGATCAGACAGAGCTCACTTAGGGCTTATGTATCCTCTTCCATGCTGTGACAGGTGACTTTCTTTCATAGTTGAACTATATTAACTTAGCCACAAAAGACTTCTATCAAATATTTTTCCTTCAGCATGGTTAGTGATTTGATACTTGAAATTAGCTGATTGTATACCTGAAAAACCTCTGCAAAAGAGGTTGAGGTAGGTAGTTCAAGACAGTCAGAGGTTTTATTGTCCATATGTTAGAACTGATGTCCACTCCCGTATCCTGATGGAGAGTTGGAATTTTTCCCTTTGTGATCCAGGTGCTCAAACACATGCATACTGATTTAATGTATGAAAGTACACTCCATAATCTTTGTTTACTTCTGATCACAAAAAGCTCTTGTGAAGCTTTGAGGTAGTACCCTTCTGTCACTAATTGATCATTGAGTCTAGGTGTGCTTAAGGTATTTGGAATTGGTCTTATCTCTTTCCTAGCACCTCTGTCATAGAGGTCAGTATAAGAAATTAGCCTCAGAACTCTCATCTCTATTGGAAGATGTTTGAGCGTGTTACTGGTTTTGATGAACTGCTTTATATGGACACTCGCAGTTTTCTGACATAACTATCCTGGTTAATGTTATTACATCATGGGCCCTGCTTTTGGAATGACCTAATGCATATATTAATTTAGTTGAGATTTCTAAAAGCTATTTAAAAAAATCTGAGTATTTCAATTTTAGGTTAATATTTATAATGAGCTTTTAATACATACTACATTTATTTCAAAGCGGTTGTTTCTGGGCAATCAGTGAATGTACTGGACATCTAAATTAATTTTAAGCAAATTATGTCTTTTCTAAGTATTAGCCACTTTTCTTTTCTGGAAACAGTTCCTAAATGTGTAAGAGCTAGAGAGTGGTAGTTTCAAAATTCCTTCAGTGATTTGTGAGTGAAGATGGACCTCACTTGAAAATTCCAGTCACCTATAATAATTACAGTCTCATAAAATGTGTTAGCATTTAGTGTGCATATATATCTGAAAAAATAAGGTAGGCTGTGAGTGTGTCATGGGCTTTTGCCTTTTCAGCTGTTCACAGGGGTAAGAAAAGCAAGCATTCAGATTCTGTAAACAATTTCTTTTTCTTCTAGTGTGTATTTGCATTAACTTGGAAAACTTTAGAATTTTAAGTAATAATTGTTTTAATGTCATAACTACAAATCCAGCAACTTGTTAATAGCTTAAAGTCATAATTTGGTTATTAAATTGTGACTTAATTACCTATCCAGACTACAATGTCTTTAAAAGTAAAAGTACACTTCCTGTTTTCACCTGGCTTGTTTTAAAGAACGAGGTCATGTCTTCATCAAAAGCAAGGCTTCACTGCTGTTCCTGAAGCTTTTGTGTGTGTGTAAATTACTTTTGCCTCTACTATTTTTTGTTGTTTTAGAGAAGAAAGCCCTCTTGAGTCCAAAGCAATTCTGTAGTGTGGAATTCAAGATAGACAAGATAATTTTTCCTTTTACAACAAGATTGCAAGCTGTTTGGTGTTTTGATGAGTATCTTAGTTTTCTCATCTTGTATCTGAAAAATTATGGTTGTTAACTGTGCTTGTGGTGGTCTTGTTGCATCATTAAGTGAGCAGCTCTATCTTTCCAATTGCCTCAGCATTCACAGTTTCTAATTATTTTTCCTTTGAAACATCCCTCTACTTAAGCATCAGAAGAGCAGGATTATTCACAGGCATTATCTAGAGAGAAGGTGAAAATTACATGTGTGTAAATCACTTCTGTAGGTACACAGCTTGTAGAATTATTATTTATTGACCTCTGTTTTTGATTTTGTGTTTGTTCTGGTTTTGTTGCTATTCTAGGAGTGTTCCTCCCTTGTGGTGATTATTGTGCATGTTGTTTTAAATTCCGTAGGGTGAATTTTAGCTCTTGAGTTGATACTTCCCTTTGGTAGCTTTGTCCCCTGCAAATTGTCTCCTGCAAATTTGGAAGTACTGAATAGAATGTTTGGCAAACAACATTTATACTCGGCAGGCTTTTGGCTGATGGTGGCCTATTCAGCAGCCATTTGGAGGCTCTACCTTGCAAATGCTAGCTTCAAGTGTCAAAAAAACAGTGAGAACTAGGAGGGTTCTGCCAATCTTGATTTGAGACCCAGGAGTAAGAAACTTTGAAGATAATCACATCAGAGAAGCTGCACTCGGTAAGTAAAGTTCCTGTCAAACTTTGCATGAAGTTGGAGGGAGCTGCATGTTTGTTTGCAGATGATCAGACCTTTGAGAAGTGAAATGAGTTGTGAAAGGCTATACCTAGAAAATACATGTAGAATTATAAATCTTTGTATAGGAAAGGTTAATATTGATGCTACTTAGTGAGCTATACTGTAAAATAAGAAATCACAAGAATTTAAAGCGGAAAAACCCCAAACTCTGATAGTTTTTAACTGTAGATGGAAATAAAAGATAGAAATACTTTGCTGGTTTAACTTTCAGAGTTTGTTACAGGGAAATTGTAACTGCCCTTCAAATTCAGTGTTCTGATCTAGTAATAAAAGGAAATAATTTGAAAGTAACATACGGTGTTTTTTAGTAGTTTAGAGAACATTCAGCAGTTAAAACATAGTGAAGACTTGTTCCAAACATCAGTTATTAAGATGTCAAATCTCTGAAAGCATGTACAGTGTGTTTGTCCACCTGGTGTCTCTGTGTGTGTTTGAGTGGGGTGTACATGTGCACTTAGTAGCCACTTACCAACTTCTGAGCTATCTCTTTTCTTCCCTTTTCTGTCAGTTTGAGAGCTGCAACAGAATACATTCAAACCAGGAAAGGGTGCAAGTTTTTCATATGAGTCCCTAGAGAAATTGGGTTATTGTGAATTCTATTATCAATTTAAGCCTTTAAAACAAGTTCAGTGATATTCCTAAAAATGTTCTATCATTTAATGAGGAAAAGACTTCAAGCAGGAATTCTTGGGTTAAATTCTTTGGTTTGTATGGGGTTGCAGATCTGACAAGATTATTTGCCTTTTCTATAACTGTTTTACTTTATTTTATTTTCATCTTTTGCTATGTTTCTCATGTCACAGAGGCTTTGCATATTTCTGTTCCCAATCAAATAACCCCCATGGCATGGAGGTTGGAACTAGATGATCTTTAAGATCCCTGCCAAACCAAACCATTCTGTGATTCTATAAACTGGACAAACCTGGTGGGGTGGGGTGGATTTTCTTGCATTTTACCAGCATCCAGTGCCTGTGGCCATCATAAACAGATTTTTTAAAAAACAGACATTTAAAACCAAAGGAAACTCAAAGGAATGAGATAGCTACAGGTTGTACTCAAGTACATACATATTTTCCAAAATAAGGTGTTCATTAGCACACATTTTCATTTATTAAGTTTAGTGTGTGTCTGAGTCTGTTGGCTGTCTCTAGCCATCTGTTAAGATCTGCTGTCATCTTGAGTTTGTGTAGGCTTGCAAAAAATACTTTGCAGAGAATTTAGGAACTTGATCTAAAAAGCCATGAAGCATCACACTTTCAATAACTTACGGGAATACAATTTTGCGATATCGTTAATTTGCAGGCATAATCAGATGGAACAAATGACATTCAACAGGTCAGGTTCCTTAGGTTCTTTAATCTGGGCATACTGTGAGTTTTTGATGGTCTCTGGTTTACCTGTTTCAAATATATCTGATATTGGTGAGGAGAAGAAATACTGTTCTTTTCCTTTTGTAACAGAAATACTGTTCTTTTTCCTTTTGTGCTTCTAGAAGTATATTCTTCTGACACAGCCATTGTGATTTTTCATGTGATAGTAGTTTATGGAGTATGATGCTTGGAAGTTTTTTGATAACTAGTTAAATTATAATTTTAATTTACAATACTCTTAAAACTTTATTTCTAAAAGATAGTATAGATATGGCAGTACTTTCCTGAAAGGGTGCTAGAGTGGGGGAGCTTCATGGGAGAATGAGGGGGAAGGAAAAAAGGAATACAGAAGAAGAATTTTTTAATTGGAGAGAGTATTTTTTGAACTAGAGGGATTAATTTTCTTAATAGAAATGAATATAAAGGTAAGACCAAAGAAGTGCGAAAGCTTGATTAGTTGAAACCCAAGTTAGTTCCTCTTGATGTAAAAACTGGTTTGAACATCTTGCCTAATACTAGAAAAATCCGTACTTTCATATGCATAGTTTCAGTGCATGTTTTAAAATAAAGTACATGTAGCAAAGCCGGTGAGGCTGTAAGATTCCTTACATGTGTTTCTCCTATAACAGGAGAGAGACTTTCAAAGATACGAAGAATAGGTAAGCAAAAGATTGCTGTTAGTATTTGTTGGGAATTGGGCCTCTGATTTCAGTCTCCTCCCTTGATGTCAAAAAGTGGTCAGAGTTTTATTGCTTGCTTCTGTGCTGTGATTTAAAACAAAAGATTTTGTGAGCATCTTAATAAAGCATAGCTAAACTTGGGATGCTGTTGAACCTAAGAGAAGGTAGCTTAGGCATGCTGGAGTTCTTCATATTTACTTGCAAATTTCTTTGGCATTGCTTTGTGTCTGGATTTTTATACCTCACCACTCTCTCTTCCTTTCCTTTTAAAATTCTCTACGTAACACTTAGAGCTTTGATAGCTCTTTGAGCTGCACTTACACACACCTTTCTCAGGTGACCACGTGATCTTCAGTATATGAAAGTAGGACAGAATTTTGCCTGGAGTGTTAGCCTACCGTTTTCATGAGACAGCAAAAGCAATTTAATGACTCGCTGTGGTCAAAAGGGCTGGTCCTGTGCTCTTTCTTGTGCTAATGTACAGAAAGTTGTTATTCTTTTTTTGCTTGGGTTAATTATCTACAGGTTTGGTGAGCTGGATTGGCACACTGAAGAGTCACCAGAGACATACATAGGAGTATATAGCTGAGAGAAGGGGAGGGAAAGACTGCCACTTGATTGGTATCAGTGTCTTGAATTGGCTGTTTCCTACTTGGGGACCTTCATTCTTTGAGAACTATCCAGTCCAAGTGATACAGCCAGCCGCTTATTTATTCCCCTAGTGGTTGCTGAATGTCTCTGCCCCTGTGCCCCTGCCCCCACCTCCAAGAAAGAAAAGAAAAAAAAACAAAAACAAAAACAAAGAACGAACAAACAAAACCTTTCCTACCCCTTACTCTCTGTATCATAAAAAATTTGGGGCTTAAAAATTAAAAAGGTCCTGTTTTCTAGAGGTAGGTGCTCTAGTTTATTAGTCACATCTGTGTTTCAGAAAGTAATGAAAACTCTTAAGTTCTGATTTGAATAAATGAGTAAAAATTAGGATGCCTTTTTGAGGACTTAAATACTTCTTCAGGATAGTCTCAGTTCTTGACTTCTGTTAGGCTGAACTAGCATTTAGCCCTACTGTACATTTTGGTATATTACTTTTGGCCTTAACTGAAATATGGTCATAGAACACCATGTAAAAGTGAGATGGATTTTGCTTATTTGAAAGGAGACCATTTATTTTGTAATTTTTAAATCCACTAACTTCCTCCCTTTCCTTCCCTTTGTAATATGCCTATTAGTGGACGCAGTTTATCTGGTCTGCAACAGTTTCATTTCTTGTACTGGTGTTTTTAATTCCCTCTGTAGGAAGTCTCCGGTCTTGCAGTTCATCAGACTGCTTTAGTAAAGTGATGCCTCCAAGGAAAAAGAGGAGACCTGCAGCAGGAGATGATTTATCTGCTAAGAAAAGTAGACATGATGGGTATGTCATCTTACCATGAGCTAAGACTGATGGAATATCTAAAGTTGAATAGCTGATATGATCATGTTTTTAAATACTAATGGAAATGGTGTTCAAATTTGCTTGGTTTCTCAGTGTGGAACCATAGCCTGTGATTGAACTGTGGGATATTGATAAACACGTCTAGGATCAGTTTGCATCTCACCTTTTTCTAGTTGTACAAGAAGCTTGTAGGGAACTTCTTCTTGTTTTGGTTTGCCAGCTGTCAAAACACACTTGTTTGTTCAGAACAGCTTCTAAGAGATACAGTAATACCTTCCTGTATACGTGCATAAGATCTGGATTGGGCATTCTCAATCTACAGCCAGTCAGAAAAATGAACGTAGTTGTAGCCTACTCAGCTCTTACTTCAAGTCCTGCTAGTCTCCCTCTGTAATGTTGTGATCTGATGCTGATATGTAAGGGAAAGGTGAAGATGGCCCAGTCAAGGTGATAGCCAGTGGTGGAGTGGTGACTGAGGTAGTGCTGCTCAGCTTCCCTCTGGGCGACAGAAGCAAAAGCGGGTTATAACTGTGCACGAGCAGTGTATTCTTTTGACATAGGTGTTGAGTAGCTGAGACTTCTGCAAGCATTGGATTTCCAGTATGTGTATGTTCAGTCATCCTCAGTCATTTAGAAACCATTGAATGTGCTCCTTGTACGCAAGATAGTAGCTATTTATGCGCGCTACTTTCACATCTACAAGTACACTCCTGCATGATAGGTGCAGGACTGTCCTGATGTTGAAGAGTGATGTATAGAGCCAGAAAGTTTGGTTGCCACTTCATCATTCAGTAGAATTTGAGCTCTATTACATTCATGTATTACTGGTGACTCAGAAAACATAGGCTTCCATAACAAGTATCTACAGGAAGGTAAAAAGATGCACTTCTCTCCTAACTGTCAGCCTGAAATCAGTCTGGGTGTTTTCCTTTTTATTCTCCAGCATGAGTAAGAAAAATGCTGGTAGACAAATTAAGCCTCTGCTTATGCCTCTATAACTCCATTGTGTTTAATAGGGTTGCACAACTGTAGCTGCACTGGAATTTATTAAATGATCTGTTGATGCAGAAGAAAGAGATTTCAACTCTCTCTTTCATTGCATGCGTAACACTAGCAAGAACAAAAAACCAGTACATTTTCTTAATATATTTGCTGCTTTTCAGAAATAATAAAAGCTAAATAGTTGATAAAGAGCATTACAGCTTATTCTAAGATATGCATATAATATGGAAGCAGAATGAGGATAGAATGTTTCTAGGATTGTAAGTAGACAGGTTCACAAAATTCAAGTCTACTTCTGATGGTAAAACAAAACAACCCCAAACCCTTATAAAATAAGGTTGTCTTTAAATAAGAGATACTGATTTGTGTAATTCAAATAAGAAAATGATGAGAAACTGATTTCTTAGTTTATCAGTAGTACATATATAATAATTTCTAAGAGCTTTTTGAAAGCATAATTTGAAGGATTTTTTTTTATATCTCCCTTTCAGTTTATAACTAATGGATCTAGTCCTCATTCTACTGCCATATAAGGCTTTTTTAAAAGGAAGACCTCAGTCTGCTTTTAGAAGTAGAGGTGAAACCAGATCTGCCAGCTGTGGGCCACAGGGCAATATTATTCTCTGATGTGGTTCCAATTTTTGTCTTCTTCCTTAACTTCTAAAGGTTTTTAGTCTTTTCTTGCTTCCCAGTGTATAAGTTCATTTTTTTTTTGGTCTTCAAGAAAACAATTTTTATTTCAGCATGACTGGCAATATGAGATCATTTGCTGAACATTCAGCTCAGTCTTGGACCTCTCTTTCAGGGAAGGCTTTTTTCAAATTTGGCTTATGACCCTGTAACTGTCTGTGAAAAGCTAGACAAAGAGCAAGCTCTCTTCTACTTCCATGCTTGTTTGTCAGGTGGAGCTCATGCTTGTCACGTTTGGTGTTTAGAGGTCAGACATCTCAGTTTGTCAAGCAGAAGTCAATCTGAAATCAGGAACCTCTACAGCAGTGTACTGTAGCAGACGTAGTTAATGCAAAGCCATTTTCTCTTCCATTGTATGCAGAGAATGTGGTATACAGTAAAACCAGTATGCCTAGTGCAGTACCAGTTTATGGAATAAGGGACTTCTAGGCCCAGCTCTTTACCATTGCTTCTGTTTCAGAGGCAGACTTTCTAGAAGCTGTGTACTAGTAACTTAGGATAAGCCTTCAAGGGACATTAGCCTGTGTGGATTCTGTATTAAGCAAAAAAGGTAGTCAGTGTCTGTTCTTGAATGTCTACTTTCAATGAAAAAATACAATGTGTGCTCTCCAGAAGGGACTGTATTTCATAAGAGAGATGATATGTCACTTCAGATGCTTATGGAATGATGTAAGTTTTGTATGTTTCTCAGTTATAGTGGCAAACTTATAGGGGCAACATTAATAAGTAAATTCAGTAATTGCAAGTCTCCTGTTTGCTTTCAGTGAAAAAATACTCTATAGTAGTCTGAAGATTATCAAAGAAGTGTCATTGTTAACCATGTTATCGCAGCAGAGTCCAGATGTTGATGATTCCTCCTGGTCTGTCCATACAAAGGAAATTTTTTTTTTTTAATCCTTACATGGATAGTTTTGTTGGGTGATATTTGCAGTCTTCATTATTTGTGGTGTGTTCCTATAATCTCTTCGGTTATGATGGTAATATTTTTGAGATATGTATTATTTCCAGAAAGTTTATTTCAGCAGAGCTCTGCTGAAAGAGAAGATGATTTCTAAAGGCTCTTAAACTCATCAGTTTAAACACGTCTGATACCAGGGAGCTTGCAGTAGCCTTCACCCTCAGTTCCAGGCTGTTAGGGATACAGCCTCATCTTGGAAGGATTAGTGGAATAATGACACTGGCTATTGAAGAAAAGCATTTACAGGAACAAATCTAGTTATTTGTGAATTTATTTGGAAATGCTGATCTCATGTATAGACTGATTCTGGAAAACAAGGATTCCAAACATGTTCTTTTACATCCCACCCTTACATTATAAGAGCTTGAATTCTTTAATTAATGTTCATAATGTCACCTTGAACACAGTGTTTCAGTAGGAGGGAATTTTTATACCAGATGATGTATAATGAAATAACTTAGTGTATTCATTTTTGGATCACAGTAAGATTTATCCTGTCTTAAAGAATAGCTGTCAGAAGTAGGCAGTTTAGCACGTCCTCACCAGAACATAATGACTTGAAGACTTAGTTTGTGTTTTCCTCTCAGTATTACAGTCTTCTTTGTACTTAAAACTCTCACAGGGTAGGGTATTCTCAAATTGGAGTTAAAAATAAATTTTCTGTACATTGCTTTTCCATCACTGTGTTAAGGATCTTAGGAAAGATGAAGCAAGTTTGATGTAAAGATACTTGCTAGATAAGAATATAGTCCTCACTGTGTAGTTACCTAATGCTGTATATACACAGTCTCTACCCAAATACTGGCTTTTTCTTAGGGAAAAATGATCTGTATAACATAATGGCTTTTCTTCTTTCTGATAGTCTTCTTTAAAAAATAACTCTACTCCTTATTCCAGAATCATGCTGAGGGCAAAAGTCTTACAGTAATGGATATTTGGACCTTAGAAGGATGAAAACTAGGAATATTTATCTGCTTCCCTGAAAGTTCTATTTTCAAGCAATTAGGTCTAGAGTCTAATTTATCCTGGATGTGTATGGACCACATAAGGGCCTATTAAGATGAAAAATAGATTTTCTTTATTGAGTAATAAGATCCACAGTCTATAGTGGAGAAACATAAATTTTGAAAACACAGTCAACACACTATTATTAACATGGGAAAATAACATGGGAGTGTACTAATCTTGGAGGTTTTCAGAAGCTTTAGCATTGAGAATTTTTTTGTTCTGTTGTCATTTACTAACTGGTTTAGTCCTACTCCATGCAGACGGCCTGTGTTACCAACTGTCATAGCTCTTTAGACCTTATTCCTTGAAGTAGAGATTTTCAAGTATGCACAGGTATAATTTTCTCTGTTTCTACACCTTTTCAGTGAACTTTGCTTAATAGTTCTGAAAAAGCTTAAACTGAACAAGTGACTGTCAGCATGTATACTGTTACACATACTGCTCCTTAAGTAAGCCTGGTGAAGTTCAAAGCATTAATTTAAAAGTTTACTAAGCCTTTAAATAGGGAGAGATAAGGCATAGTCATTCATAAAACTTACCAGTCAAGTAAACTTGTCCTGAGGGTTGCTTTAGACAGTCTGTCATGCTTTGAAATCATAGAATATCTTTCTTCTGCCCCCACCCCCCTTTTTTCTACTACAGTATTTATGAAACTATTGCTAAAATCATAATTCTGAATGAATAGGTAAGGTTTTATAAAAGTACTTTCATTGTGCTGCATTGGTGAAAATTTTCAGCCAAAATTTTAAGTTAGAGTTAATGGAAGTAGTAGGAGACATTTTCAATCAAAAGTTTGCATCTTTCAGAATGTAATCTGAAAGCAATTAGTTACTCAGTTGGAAGTTCAAACAAAAGGAGGTAAAAGTTTTGAATAAGTTCTGGTTACGTAGAAGCAAAGTTACTGTTTGTAAGTTTCATAATGTTTTCATTTGGTAAATACCAACCATCTGAAATAAGCAGGCTGTAAATCTTCCATGAGGGGTTAACTTTTGATTTACCATAATAATTTGTACCTTTTTTTTTTTTTAATTTTTTTTCCTCTCCTTAAATGAGCTATTACCAGCTGCCACAATCAAGAGAATTTTTTGTGACCTAAACTCCGTGTTTTCACTGGTCTCAGTTTGAATATTCTGGAGCCTCACAGCCCAAAATTGTCAAAGGTGGAGCTCTAACAGATTACAGTACAAATGAAGCATGCTTAGAGCAGGAGTACCCAGTTTGAAGTTTGAAGGCTGCAGTAGATTGGAGAGAACTACTGTGACCTTGTTCTTTTTGCTGGCAGTGACCATGTACTCTTACAATGACTTGCCTAGTTGCCCCGTAATAGTGGGATGGAATATACATGCTTTTGCTTTTCCACCAAATCAGTTATGAGTGGAGGAAAACAATCTGTAAAAATATGGATAATGGTGTATTTAAAGAAACATTGAAAGGCCTAGACACGCAGCTTTTTTAGTTTGCTTACATCTACCTATAGCACTTCCAGTTATAAACTACATTGTCTCATCTTTATTGCAGGGATATTACAATTCCCTAGCTTGTAAGAATATTTCAAATACAAGTTTAAAAATGGGTTTTAGGAGTCAGCTATTAGGTCATGTTGGAGGTGCAAGCATTTCTGTAAGAATAACTTCATTTAAATGTGGTTAAGTAGTTGATACCACTTTAATAAAATTTAGGCAGCTTAATTTCATAATGCTTTTTCCATGCCCTGTCCCACATTCTTTCTTCTCTCTACTTGGTAGAAAGAGATAATAAAAAAGAAAAAGCTAAATGGTCCTTAAGGGGTTATTGGTTATAATACAAAGAAAACATTTTTTGAAGTGTGCTGTCACTGTCCTGACACTGACAGTGTCATGCTAAACTTTTTTCAAGTGATGATTTTTTGAGTCATTGTAGCTTCATGTATGTCTCAGATGAGAGACAAATGTATACTTTGCCCATAGGTAATTTTTTTTTTTTTCTGTGCTGTTCCTGATGGGCTGCATGTCAGGGTTCAGAAATGGAAGGGTAATTTTAAACTCAAAGACTTGGAGTTTGTTGTTGTGCAGTGGTGATAGGTATAGCAGACACTCTGGGAAGAAGTTCTTCACGCACCTTTCTAGCTCTGATGATGGAGAAAACGCCCCTTAGAAATACTCTTCCAGTGTCAGCATTGTCTGACAGTGGTACAAATTCTGGTACCAAAAGAACTGGGTATACTCGTTGCCCCTTCCTTTATGGAAGGTGCCTGTGGGTTTTTACTCCTCTCCCTGCCCTACTTTCTTTGTTTTCTCCTCTGGACTCTAAGCAATATGTACTTTCACTTCTGGTGACTGAAACTGCAGGTTCCTCTTACAGACCATCAGTGTATAATCAAATTACCAAACTGTAACATGGTCAGCATAATGATTGGGCATCTTTGTGAAGGTACTGGTGCAGGTTATCTTGAGGAAGCTGTGAGATGTTGAGGACTTGCTGTTTGAAACTCACATCTGTTCAGTACATGTTTGGTGCTTCCCAAGTATTCCAGTATCTACCCTGTGCACTGTGGCAGTTTGTACTTGTCTGCATAGCAAGACACACTCCTTAGCACAAAGACAAGGCATACCATTCTGCAGTATGTACAGAGAAATTCCAAAGATATGAGAAATATTTTAAGATACAAAATGGATGCCAGACGTCTCTGGCAGTTTGTGTTTTTCTCCTCTGCACATACAGTTCTCGAGACAATCACATCTGTACTAGTGATAGTTAAGAGGATGCAGTCTTTGGCATTACCTTTACCCTGTGCTCCCATCTTGAGCTTGCTGGGATAACTGCACCAAGTTGTCCTAGGCTGTAATCTCAGATACTTGTCTACTTGACTTGTATCTCCCTGCTCATCTTGCTTCACGAAGCACTTCAGGGATTAGGAGTCTCTTGCTAATAGAACAAGCTGGTTTGCCTAGACTGGGGGAATAAATTCATTTGGTGTTTGGAGTAAGCAGGGAGAGAACAGGCTTCATCTTTATACATGAGAGAACACCAGTTCTGGGTCTGCATTGGTGTTACTTGTTTCTGTTGTATTCCTTTTCAAGGAATCCTTGTCTTGCAGAATATGTCATCTGCTGTTAGTTCCTTTAGGCTGAGAGAAAGGTATCTGAGATTCATCCAGCGATTTTTGTTGTATGGTTTTACACTTGTGGCTGTGCGTAGTCTGTTATCATTACAAATGTGATAGGGTGTACCTGCACTTTTAATGCATGTCTGGGTCATTAGCTGGTAGCAGAGACTGGGATAGCTCAAGATTATATCCTTTCTGATTTTATTTTTGGAATTTGTGAAGTAATTTCTCTTACTTGCACAGGTTGGAAGATCTGTAATCAGTTCTGGTTTCCTAAAAATCAAACTCCAGTGGTCAGACACTGAGCTTTTTGATCAGTAAGTTTGAGGCCAGAGCATTTTGTTTGGAGTTGCTTAGCTATATGTTTGGCACATGGATTTACTAATGAATATTGTTGTTTCCTGCAGTTCCTAAACAATGACCTTAGTCTTAAGCACAAAGAATGACTTTCAGTGCCATATCAGTCCTATAAGAAGTTGCTAAGTGTAGATTCAGTTAATGTGTAAAAGGGCTATTTTTTTCTGTTGTGGTTCACTATTTCTCTTACACATAGTGCTGTCACTGGTGTCTTGGTTCAAGCTACAGTATTTAGCTCTGCCACTTGTAGATGGAGGAATCCTTTTTCTGAAATACCTGAATGACCTAGAGCTCTGTCAATAAATTTGTTTCTTGCGGGTTCCTTCCCAAATCCACTGTTCACAGACTGACAGCTAATGTGTTGTTTAATTACATGAACAAGCAGGGCAAGGCTCTTGGTTATCATCCATTTGTAAGAAAAAACATTGAGTCTTGTGATGAATGTCTGTCTTTGGGAACCATGTATGTCCTAGGTCCCAGCAGTGCTCTTACAGACTTTTTGAGTAAATAGAATAGAATAAAGATGTTGAATAGTTCCTGCTAGAATCGGTTTTCAACTTGGTATTCCAGTTGGTGTTTGTCACGTTTGTTTGCTACAAAAAAGGAGATAATGAATAATTAGACTTTTGCCAAAGTGGCAGAATGCCTTCTTTCTTTGTCTCAATACTGTTTTTTATTTCTCTGAATTCAGAATAGTCTAAAAAATAATGGATAGGTCTTTCATAATCACAGTTTATTCTGCACGTGTGAGAATGTTATTGGACTTGTTTTTAAAAAAAATAATTATTCCAACTCTGACATACCTTCTGGCTTACTTGTGTTCTTACAGTGCTGTCAGCCTGTTTCTTTGCAACTGCAGAAAACTTACACAAAGTAGGTAATTAAAATAGAAAGAAGTGTTTTCAGAATGAAAATGAAAAAAAAAAAACCCCTACAACTTATGGGTATATGAATATAAGTGTTTCTGAGACATATGGCTGGCATTTTTCTGCATTGTTTCACTTTGTTGCAGATCAGTGTGTTTCAATACAGTGTTTTCTTTCCATCTTGAAATTTCTTAAGAGCCTTATTTGTATTTGTCTTCCAATTAGCTATTTATAATTTTTTTCTGGCTAGTATTCTTTCTGTAATGGTTAGCTGCTTTAAAGGAACTATGATAATAGACATGAAGTAGTTCTTTGAATTACTGTCAGAATTATCTGTATGCTGTTAACTTTTAATTACAGTTCCTCATAGCTGATAGCTGAGCTAGGTGGAGGGTAGTGGGATCAGTATACTCTAAGCTCATAAGTATAGACATCTTTTATATGTCTTTCTAGAGGACGAAATGGTGATGAAATCAACTCCAAATTAATTTCATTAGGTTGTTTCAGAATTCTTCTTGAACCCGTTACCCACTTTGTTGTCCTCCCCCAGCAGGGCTTGACACTGTAAGAGGAAGGGCTGCATGCTTGGAACACTTACAGAGCTCTTCTTGGCTACCTTCTCTGGTCTAAGCCATTTATTGCTTGGCTTTTTTCAGCCTTTATGAGCCCAAGCTACTTGAGAGTCATGGAAATGGATCAGAGAATGCGTATGCATCAGTGAACAACTACTTGGACTGCTGAGTTTCATTCCTATAACAGGCACAAATGATACTATACTATCTCTGTTTCAGGAAAGTCTAAACAGGGTGGAGTATCTGATCAACTTCTGCTATGCCTTCCATGCTTTAGGTGTTTCAGATAATAAATTCAGGAGACTTGTATTTCATTCGGGAAACAATACTATAGTTAAAATTCCTTATGCTTCTTGTTGAAGGCAGGCATTACTTTGCCAGTCATCTCTGGGGGAAAGGGGTGCTATGGGTCTAGCTTTTCAGCTAACTGTACCCTGTGATGATTGAAGTTTCTTGAGTTACTGTCAGTGAGGACCTGTAACCTGTTCTCTGTCATTCTTTTGTGCTACTGACTTACTGGCTTTAGAATAATGTAAGTGTGGGTCATGTCTATTTTGGCCTTTATGCCTTTTATAGGATTTTTTTGAGGAAGCAAAAAGAGTATGTGAAGTTCTCCTTAGTTAACAGTTCAGAGTGCACAAAGTATGTGTGCATCTACAAGTAGAACTTGTGTTGACGGTGACAGGGAATTACTCTGGGTTTAGACCCAGAGCTAAGTTGCAGCCTATCAGTTGACTGTGGTGACTAATGGCATGCACAAGTCTCTTACTTGAACTTACAGAGAACAGTTTGGGGTTGAATTTGAACTAGTCTGTATTTGTTGTAAAGAAAGTTCATGTACGTGGATAATGATTCTGAATCAGTTGAAGTGTGACAGACCGAGCAAATGCAGTATTTAGATTCAGTGATTTCTTACTCTGTTAAGCAGTGTCCCAAATAACTGGATATGAGGATAGAATGTTGGGTAAACTGGTTCATGAAAGGCAAAACCAGTTGCTGCTTGCAGTGGCTGCTGACTAAAAGATTGCTTTTAAAAAATTGATTAATTAATTACTTGCTTCTCTTTCTTTTTTTAAGTATGTATAGAAAATATGATTCGACTAGAATAAAAGCAGAGGAAGAAGTCTTTTCAAGTAAGAGATGCTTAGAATGGTTCTATGAATATGCAGGTAAGGGAGAAATGCAAATTTCCTCCTAATAAAAATTTAATCTACATTGGTATATAAAAATTGCATTAACTGAGCTTTTTCAAGACTGAATATAAAGGTTTTTTTTTGTAAAAGTGTTAAAGAAGCTTTTCTTGTCTTCTGTGTAGTGTTAAGTTGGCAGAGTTCTAGGGGCAATTTTGTCTTTGTCTCTATTCTATGAAAAGAACACAAGGTTTGTAACTTATTTTGGAACATTTATACTTTACTATTCGAATCTATAGTTAAAGCTGTACTTCTGTTCAAAATATTGTTACCTCTCTGGCTTTAGAAGTTCTGTCATCTGCCACGTTAGTGCTGAATAGTGCAGAATTATGCTTCAGGAGAAGTGTGTCTTTCATTTAAAAACAAACCCCAAAACTGGTGGGGGAGGTCGTCACATTAGTTTTGTTCCTGCTCAATCCAGTGTTAATGATTTCAAGCAATGTAGTGAATCAATTCAAGTATCCTGTACTAGTCTTGTCTTTATATAGGTGTCCATCACAAGGTATAGGGAAGGTAGACTGAATTATTTATTCTTGCTCATGTGTATGAGAGTTTTCTTCAGGCATTACTTCTAGGTTTGTTAACTATGAGCTGCAGTCTCAAAGGATGATTCTTTAACTGTGAAGTTGGTCATTGTATTCATTTTTTTTACATGTGATTTTCTGAAGGGGAGAACTGGAAGTATGGGGAAAAATGATCTCATGACTGTAAAGACCAAAAGGAAATGAAATAGGTGATTGACAAAGAAAATAAGGTCATCTTGTAGTTCTCTGATGCTGTCTTGGATAATGTTGCTTACGGCTTGTTCTGTTTTGTCTACTTCTTAGGTGTAACAAAGACTGACTTAATTTGGCATAATATAATTTTATTATAAGAAACATATTTTATAAACTAAATTAAATACTTTGAGATCTCACTTGTCTGTGGCAGTCTGAGAGGAGATTCAGACAAATTCAAGCCAAATCTAACCTGTTATATTCTCTGCCTTTCTGACCAGCTTTATTTTATTTTTTTTAAACTCTAGCAACAGGGATAACTCATTTTTGTTAAGAATGGAAAGAAGGGATAAAAGGAAGGCTGTGTATGAAAGAAGTTTTCAGGTTTCCATTGGATGCATATACCAAGATAAAACAGAAAAGTAGAGTATGATTCTGTTTACAGTATTGAGTAACATTCTAAAAAATGAATTTTCAAAGAATAATCTCTATTGTGTGCTTGCTTCATAAGTCTTCTCCTTTATATATGCAGACAGTTGACACTGCATGATTTTTTTTTTTCCCTAGTCTGTCTTTACATGACAGAATTAGTCTTTCTAAAGACTGTTGTGTACATTCAGAGAACTGTGAGAGGATGTAATGAGAAGATATAATTATAACTCTTTTAATACATTTGTCCAGAATAGTAGGTCATCTAATAATAAAACATAGATTGATCTTCCCTTTATAAAACCTTTTTTTCTGGCACATGTGATCTGTATATTGGATGAAAGTAGGCATTTCAGCCTCTGCTTTTTTTCTGAAATGGGCCCTTTTAACCGTAAAATAATTCTAACAAAATAGTCCAAATACTTAATATGTACTTCAAAAAAACAGAATTGCACAGTACAATTCTTAATGCCTATATAATTTTTTCATTAGAATATTGTAGAAGTTGCAAATACCTTGATTTAACAGCTTGTTTTAATAGTAGTGCATTTTAATAGCATCTGTGTTTTGAATCTTTTTTTCCTTTTAAGTTGGCAAAGAAATATCCATAATTCAAGTCTTCCTTGCCCTTGCAGTTACCAAAATTCAGATAATATGTGGCCATGGTATAGCAATACAAATAAACATGAGCATGAGGTTTTTATTTTAGGCTCTTTTTTGTAGATAACATTATAGTATGAGACAATAAGGAATGAGAACCTGGGAATAATAACGTTGTATGCTGTATAGCTATGGATCACGTTTTTATATGATAAGGTCTTGTGATAACAGAGTTTCAAGCCAAGAAATGAGTTACACTAACCATTGCCCTCTCATTTAACTGTGGTAGTATTACATGGATGTTCTGCTAGTCTTAAGTGCATTCTTAAAGATCTTCCAAAATTATCTCAGTAAATGGGTAAAGGATATTGGCAGGAATGAAAAACTGTACTGCAGTTTTTCTGTCTGTTTCCAAAGGTGAAATAAAGATTTAAGTGTACTGATAGTATGTGTGGAAATATTTATTGCATGTCAAAACAAACAGAAAAAACCTGCATGAAAATTCAGGTTGTACTGTATGATTGCATTTCTTTTGTGCTGTAAATGTCAGACAGTTTTAGTTTTCAGAGATAAGTAAAATGCATTTTGTTTGCAGGCACTGATGACATCGTAGGGCCAGAAGGTATGGAGAAATTTTGTGAAGACATTGGAGTTGAACCAGAAAATGTAAGTTCAAAGTCCATTCAGAAGAGCCTAACCTGTTATGATGTACATGAGCCAGTCCTACATCCCTTATTTTTCCATCAATAATTAAAAAATTCTCGGGAGTTTTAAAAGAAATTAAATACAAACCAGGGAGTTTTATATACACATTTGGACACAACTTGCTTTTATTTAAACCCCAAACTGTCAACCTGTAAAAACTCAATTTGTCTTTGCTGCCACCCCTTCTCTTTCACTCCCTATCTCCCACCCAAAAAAAGAAAGAGATTTTTAAAAAAAAGGAAAAAAAAAAAAAAAGCTGGTGGTTGTCTTTTCTGAAACAGAGACAACACTGAAGATTTAATGTAGCAACTACAAAATTACGAAGTAGTGTTTTCTTTGGATTTTCTAGGAGAGGAAGGGATTTCAAATACTGTGAGCAATATTGATGTCTCCCATTATGCCATTTCAAAATGCAAATAAGAAATATATATAGTTACATATATATTTTATATGTTTATGTAGAATTAAATACAATTTTAAAAGGAATAGGTGTGCCTTTTACAGGATTTTTCCTAGTGCCTAATTTTTGCATTTTAAATGCACTAACATTAGCTAGTTAATGGCTGAATTGCAAATTTAAATGACGTGGTTATTCTTTTCTTCTATTGTGCAGGGTCAGGTGTCCTGCAAGTTTTTCCATGTATATATCAAAAGTGGTTCCCTAAGTTCCTGAATAAGATAGTAATCTTATGGTATCACTTCATCTCAGTTTTTCATTGCTTCAGTCTTCTGTGTGAGATGTGAAAAGGACTCTGTTTCCATTTGGGCAAAACTGAAGTATTTATGTATCCATCTCTATTTTGATGTGTGTTTAATTCACCTAGCTTTACATAACATCTATTTGAATTACACTGCATGTAAATGAATCACACTACCTGCAAAATCAGGTAGGCTGACAATACCCTGGGGTAGCTGGATTCAGGTGGAATCATTATTAGCTTTGGAATAATTGGATTTCGGAGCTTATAGATTGCAACTGATGTTCGTCTAGATGAGAGTTTAACAAATGTCAAATGTACCTTGTCGTCAAATTGGTACTTAAAATTTTTTTTGTTGTTTTCGGAAACCTTTTCTGTAGCTTTTGCACCAACTCATACTCCTCATTGCACTGCTCACTAGATGACTGTGCATGCTATGTTGAAGAAAGGTGGCTACTGGTAACTTGGATGGATGTTCACTGTATCTTTGCACTGTTACCTTCTCTTTGGACTATGTACAAGTTTGTCACTTGCAGGGTTTTTAACTTTTAAAATAGTGTAGCAAAGATCTGAACATCCCATTTGTAAGAGTAAAGCATTTGTAGTCTACTAAACAGTAGTTATTTGAAAAATACATGGAGCTTTTTGTTAATTCTTTTCAGTTCGTGGGTTTTTTTTTCCCCTTTAAAACAGGTAGTTATGCTTGTACTAGCATGGAAATTGGATGCACAAAACATGGGCTACTTTACATTACAAGAGTGGTTAAAAGGAATGACATCACTACAGTAAGTGCCTTGAAAAACTTAACTTTGTTATAGTAAGTCCATTTTTAAAGAAAAAACACATTTTGATGTTTTGACTCATGACAGCTAAAGCAGAGGGCTCTACTGTGGAGTAGAAGCCATAGATTTTTGATTATGTTTATGGTGATATGGCCACTTAGAGACAACTTGAAACCTGACAGCTGCGTGTTTAAATACAGTTGTATAAAATGTCTGCAGTCTCAAGAAAACAGAAACGTGATGAGGTTTGACATTTTCTGTCCCAGAGGACATCTATCTTTGTCACTGGATTGGGCCTGTCAGATACTGGTATGTTAGTTTAAAATGTTAAATGTGTAGTTTAAAATGCTAAATAATAAAAACTACTTCTGTGACTTTGTATTGTCATGTTCTCTCTGAGAGTTGCTTTCTCCAGTTGAGAGCTTATCTTCATGGCATAATTAACATAAATGTAGTTGAATAATCACAAAACTTGAGTTTTACTTTTTCCAGAACAGCGTCACTAAAATTGTGTAGGAGGTCCTGTAGTTTCAGCAAAACTATAGATGTATTGTTTCACTGCTGAGGTTTGGCTGTTTGCCATGTGTAGACAAGCTCTTAGTTTAATCTGTTGGAGAGTGAATTTTCTACAAAGCCAAACAAATTTTTATCAGAGTATTAGAGTAAGACTTCACTATTTTGTCTAAATCCATTTCACACTGTGGGTTTAATCAAGTCATTTTATGCAGACAGACTCATAAACATGCCTTTGTACGGAGTGATGTGTTTTCAATGGATTGATGGGGATACATGTTAGAGATTCTTTAAAGCGCCAGACATCTGCGTAAGAATGCATACTCTAAATTCACTTTGTACTTTTCTTGTAGATGTGATACTACAGAAAAATTGAGAAATTCTCTGGATTACTTGAGATCCTTATTAAATGAGCCTACCAATTTTAAACTTATTTATAGATACGCATTTGACTTTGCACGGGTAAGTACTGTGGAAGACCAGCATCTGAAATTAAAACTCTATTTTCATAAGTAATGATTGAAAGACTGTATACTTTTAAGTACGTTTCTCGTGAGATACCACTCAAGATTGCTTCTAACAAGTGGAACTGTGTATTCTAAAAGAGTATATGTAAAATGCCAGAATTGGAAAAGTGTATAGGATGCTTGATGTACAGTGCTTTAGTGTTTTGACATGTTTTATTACCTCTCTGCTTCAAGATGTTTTGTGACTTCAAGGAAATAATTTAGGCCCTATTCTGTTGCATATTGGAGCTTTGCCACTTACTTCCACTGGCTTTATAACTACTCTGGTTTTTCTTCTTACAGTTTGAATTTTGTGACCATATTTAAAACAGGAAGGCACTTTAGACATTTCTGCAGGTTATAAAAATAACTGATATGATAAAAGCTGGATGTGATATAATATAAATACTGCTTCAGGAGACTGTTGGAACATCACTAATTATGTTCTCAGTATTTATTAAACAATATCCTGATATTTATTGATAAAATTTTACCTGCTATTGGAACCCATAATGTTCATGAGACTATTCCTACTTTTAAAGAGAGCAATAAAACAACTTTAACTTTCTGAATTAACATTTTGACATGGAATTTGGACATCCATCTTACTAATGTGATGGAATGTACAGAAGATTTCTCATAAAAGTGATCACAGACAAAACTGAAGCTCAGATTTCAGTGCAGAAGAACCTAAAGCACCAAGAAAATTTACATCAAAAAAGTAACATGAGAAAAGTAATAAGAAATTGAACTGATAGTAGTTCTGATATTTAAGTCATAAGTAACTCAGGTTTGTGGTACATCAGCACTTTCTGCATGTCAGCATGCAGAGGTTTATGGTAGTTGACCTTTAACTAAGGAAACCTACAGCTGAGTATGACAGAATGTATGGTATTAGTATGAGAGAGAAAAGCCTTATCTACATCTTAATTCCTCCTTTGCTGTGTGAAGATTTATTCTGCCAATTTTGCTCAACATAAAATGCAAAGGCTAGAAATAACTAACATTGCCAAAGAAGTCCAAGATACTGATGAAATATTTGGAATAGATTAAAAAATGTTTTACTGGAAGCAAACCTGCGCCAGCTAATGGCCTGTCAAAGGTAAGTGCAGAAACCTAAAAAGAGGATAGCGGGTGGAGTTTTCTCAAGAGGCACCAAATTGATGTGACAAACAGTAGACTTGGAAAATAATTTAAACATTGAGACACAGATGCTGTGACATCATTTGTGAGGAAAAAAAAAACCAGGTTGTAGAACTGCAAGTCAAAGGCATATCAACAGGGAAATTGTCAAAACAATATTAGATTAATAGAGTTACTGAGCTTTTAATACTGTGGAGCCAAGGTAAGTCTGTAGGAGAATGACATCCAGTAAGAATATAAATGAATGCTGTCAAAGGCTTATGTATTTATCTAGATGTACAGATGAATCTGTACACAGTTTTTATCAGAATAATTGAAGTGATTGATAGAAAAAAGCTGATGGGAGGAGTTTTGTTTTTTGTTTCAGATGATTGTATCATTTCCATCCTAAGGGTAATCATTTCAGGGAAGTTCTCCATGGCAAAAAACACTTGTCTAAACTTCTGAAATTTTAAGAGAATTTTTGAAAGCGTCCTTTGTGATTTGGTATATAGAGTTAGTTTGTCAATAAGCATCATCGAGGTTTTATTGGCATGCATAATTTAAATCAGCATGGATTTAAGAAAATTAAAACACCATATGTTGGTATTAAACACAAATACATTCCTCACTCCCTGTTTGCCATTGTTACTGCCAAGTTTGAGAACGTATAGATGCATGTATTTCATAGCTTAAGTAGGTCTTTTATCTGAAATACTGGGGGGAAAAAAATGTCAGACAGTCTATCACCAATGTAAAACAAATACTGAAATTTACAGAAGTTTGTAAATACATTCTTTCCACTGTATCTAGGAAAGAGTATGTAAGTATTTGGGATGTATGTTAAGAATTAAATTGGAGCATCTGTCATGGCAAATGTGCCATTAGGAAGTTGGAGGGGGTTGTAAAGGGCTTATCTGAACACTTTGTACTGAACAGTAGTTGGAGATGGAGAATATAGAAAATTAACAATGTAAGGTAGGTAAAAACAGCATGGCCAAAGTAAAGGCAACAGAGCCTGATTTCATTAACACTTGAGTGTGTGGAAAGAATTCAGAGTGTAAACAGTATGGAAAATAAAATGTATTCCCCCAGCAGTATGATTTCTGCCTAAAGGTGTTTGTGACAGAGGTGTGATGGACTTTGGAAAATGGATTAGTTTTTAGAACTATTTGATATTAACACAAAAATGCATTTGTAGCTTAATGCTATAACCATGTCATAAAAGGGTGGGTGGTTTTTTTGTTTTTTGATGAAAATCATTAGATGTAATGAATCGGCTGGGTACAGATGATGCTTCTTTTCCTTGGCAGAAACAAACAAATCACCTCCTCAGCCTTAATATGCTGCTGCTATGTTGAACTAAAACTGGGACAGTTCTGAGAGGGATCTCCATGTGCTAGTGTTTTATGTTCCCTCTGCTCATTTTATGATTATTTTAATCTGAATTTCATACAGTCAGTAGAATAACAGAACAAAGAACTTCCTTGGCTCACTCTTGCGTAGTCAGAGTTACTAGATAGCTACTTAACTATCTGCTGACAGTTTATGTAGTTGTAAGAATACTGCAGGAAATAATGTGCAACAATACTATTTTAAGAGACGTATGGCTATGCAGAGGCATATGTGCAAACATGGGTATGGCTATAATAGCTGTTGCTTTCTAGAAAGGTCTGAAGTCACAAACAGGATTGTACACCTCATCTGCAATAGTGGTGACAGTTTTTTTGGAAAGTGTATAGAAAGCAGCATCTCTGTACAGCAAGCCATTAGCTATGAAGAAGGAAATTTTACTAGGAAGTTGTATTTTACTAAAAACCGCTGTTAGATACTGCTGTTATGTATGGGTGAGCAGTAGTGCAGGCAATGGGGGAAGTGAAAAATCCTGAAATCAATCTCTTTTTTTCATTTCTGACCTTTTCCTTTTTATGCAGGAAAAGGACCAGCGCAGCCTAGATATCAATACTGCCAAGTGTATGTTGGGCCTTCTTTTAGGAAAAACATGGTCCCTTTTTCCAGTATTTCACCAGTTTCTAGAGGTATGAAGTTTGAAAAGGAATTAGTTTTTTGAACTGTCTTCTCTGGTACTTTTAACTAAAGGTGGAAGGAACAGCTAGGAATTTTTTGTCCTGATTTTTAATATGCTAACCCCCAAAGCAGCACTTGTAACTTGCTATTTTTCCTTTCTTCCTTTTCCCTAAATGCCAATGCTGTTAAGGTTTATTTAATGCAGGACAAAGTATAGAATGTCTTTGATTTGCTTTTGGACTTCATTTTATTGCTGTATTGTTTGTTCACTAAAAGATAAAATCAGAAACATTATTTATTCAACATTACTTTAACTACTTAGTGGTTTCTTTAATCCTGTTTAGTTTTATGTGGCAAAAAATAATTTATCACAAGGTTTAAGTTTTCTGTAAGAAAATCTGAATTTGAGGGAGTTGGAAATATATTTTAGTAATTTCTGTTTCTTGCATAATTTATCACAAGGTTTAAATTTTCTGTGAGAAAATCAGAATTTGAGGGAGTTTAAAATATATTTTAGTAATTTCTGTTTCTTGCCTTAAGCAGCAATCAAAATACAAAGTTATCAATAAGGACCAATGGTGTAATGTTCTTGAATTCAGCAGAACAATTAACCTTGACCTCAGTAACTATGATGAAGATGGAGCCTGTAAGTACTACCATATGTTGGTGTTTTAAAATAATTTATTTCTCTGAGCTTAATCATTCAGTGTCCTTTTACAAAATTTTGTAAAATACAGTTATTTGATCTCTCTACAGGGCCAGTGTTGTTGGATGAGTTTGTGGAATGGTATAAAGGAAAACAGATGACATAGGAGTTTAACTATGCACAGCCACTCAAGAGTCACTGTTACCACAGTAATGTCAACCATTAGCCATAAACTGCTATTTGTATCAAAGTGCATGCTGCTTTTCTTGCACTGCATCCCTTTTGCAGGGACCTTTTGGTGTTTGCTATTTAACAAGCTAGCTATGCTTGCTGTGTAGCATTGTTCTCTTTGAAGGCTGCTTTGCATTTTGTATTTACACTACAAATTGGTGAACTTGCCAGCGTCTTCACTGTGATTATGTGTATATTGCTGTCTAAATTTTGTATATGTGTATAAAAAAAAAAGCTTCACCTAGGGATTATTTCTGCAGAAATGTATTGTAAAAATAATTCTGTGGCATATTTCTAGTCATCACTTACATGTTTCAAACTTCAGTTATTTTGTTTTTCTTTTGGTCTCAAATGTAGCATTTCAGAAAATGAAATGAACACACTGCTTGGACATAGTTATGTGAAGAACTATTGTCAATTTTAATGTTATTGAGATGCCAGTCTCTGAGTGGAGAAGACATGCTGTGACTTCCTTCAGCGGAATTCGCCAAACCTGACCTATTGCTTAATAGGAATGAAACATTGGTGTCTTAAAAAAAAAAAAAAAATATATATATACATATAAATATTAAACCACTGTAATAGTTGTACATGCCGCAGATGATTTCCATTTGAAGAAAAAAGTACTGACTTTTTAATGTTAAAACTGCAGTAGTCATTACAGGTACAAATGAACAAATTAAAGTACCTTTTAAAAATGGGTTTTAGACTTTCGTAAATTGCCTTTGGCATACTCCTTTTAATTTTTGGTGTACCAAGAGTGTTTGGTCTATGTTGCGATCTAGTGAAATTGAAAGTTCTAGCTAAAATTAGTGGTTTGGGGAATAAAGTCTGCTTAGCCCTAGCACATAGATAATATAGATTTGGGGTCTCTTTGTAACATTAGTCTTTCCCAGGGTCTCTAACTTAGTGTTTCTAAGTAATTAAAAATCTGATATCAAATAGTCAAAACATTACTTTTTTTTCATGCTGGGGATTGGAATTTCCTAGCAGAATGTCCATTGCAGGCAATGGGCATGTTAAACACCAGCATTAAATGACAGTACTTTTAGTAGGGACCACTGCCTATTTCACTCATTTGTTAATCTGCATATGACCGTTCTAGTGATGATTTTGGGGAAAACGAGTGAATGGAATGATGTTTTAAGTTCTGTAATTTTGTCATGTTGTCTTTGCCTTACCCTTCCTTATTAAGTAACGTTAGTGTTGGATTTTTATAAATAGGTCCTTGAAGTATCCGGTGCTATTAAACTTTGGTCCCTAAGGATTTATTAAAATGCTCCATATTGATTCACAGAGCATTTAACAAAAAAGGGCCAGTGAATGTTTTGGAACAAAGAATAACATTCATTTTCTGTAGAACTATTTTACGTTATCGGCAGTTTTAATATTTCTCTAGAATGCAATCTAGGGGAAGTGCGGGTAAAGTGTTTTAGGTTTGAATGTGAAATTTTCAGCTGTATTGAAGGTCCTCTTCTGCCATCACTGAAGTCAGGAACAACTGTCATTAACTTAACCACTTTCAGGATTAAGCCTAGTTTAGCAAAAGCACATTAGTTTGCTGCCCTGGACCAGGAAGTTGTAATCGTGGTGCTACAAGTGGTCATTTGTGTTCAAATCTGTGTGGTGGTGGTTTTTGTTTGTCAAACTCAGCTGCCAAAGACAAAAACTGTTAGTGTGTGTTTGTGTATATTTGTATATACATAAATATACAAAACTAGAATTTCATGATGTGAAGAAGAAAATACTACCTTTCCCGTGAAATAATAATGTTTGGATTTCCATGACACTAAATAGCACTCTTTAAAGATAATAGTGATAAAAGATACATAGTCATTGCTTTCTCCTGTACTAATACGCATAACCTTAATTCCATGTTTGCCAGTTTGCACAAGAAATTAATTCAGTGGAGTGTGGTATTTAAAGTTTACAATAAGCCTCTTACTAAGACACACACATTTTATTAAGAATTCTGATGTAAATGTGTATATTACCATAGTATAATTGTAAGGAAATATCAGTGGAGCCTGCTGATTTAGTTCTTAAAAGAATGAACTCAGAAGCAATATAACTTTTAACATTTGGCTAAAGTGTGGTTGCTAAGATTTTAAGTGAAATTCTGTAATTTTCTTAAATGTTAAGCTAGTTGCTGACTTTACAAAACTCTTGAGCACAAATTGGCATGAATCCTGCAACAAATACAAGGTTTGCATAAAAGGTTTTGTGTGTCACAAATAAGTTGTCTTCCAATAATGGAAGCAAGAGCCAAAGACACTTTTAATCTATTACTGTTATAGGTATAACTTTCATACAACAGGGTCAACAGAAATCTGTTCGGCTTAACCAGGTGCTCTTTTTCCAAGTTCTGCTAACGTTTATCACAGTACAAAATTTAATAAAAAGCAAAGAAAACAGAGGAAAAGAAACCTCAGAAGGTACTCATGCTGTATAAGTACACAAACTCTTCATTTTTTCTTTGGGTAAAAATAATCTGGAGTGATGGAAAGGAAGAATGTTTTTGGAATTGAATCAGCTAGATGCTGCAAATTTTTTTTCTTCCACTTGCAAGCAGGATGAATCTGTAGTCTTCAGCTGCTTTATAAACATCTCCATAAAATAAACCACAAATTCAATTACAGCTAGTAGACAGCTTTACTGACATTTATAAAGAACAAATCGACTAAAATGGACTCGTATGGCTTGATAAACTTCCCTGTGATACCCATCCTTCTGTTTTTGCTATATATGCTGATAAGCAGAGGATCGTAATATTGCCAGCTCTTGTATTTTGGAAAAATTCCAGAATTCTTACTTTTAAATAATTGTGGAAACTTAACTAAGCTCCTCGGTTTACCTTGTTTTTAGTATAAGTTTGGTGTTTGCTCTTTTGTTTGTTACACTGTCATACAGTTGATGTAGGTTTTCTGTTGGTTTTTGTTGTTTGGGGTTTTTTTCCTTTTGAAAAGTGATATACAGAATACGTTGACTTCTTAGACAAGACACTGAGAGGTCATTCTGGCAGAAGTGTCATGGGTCTTATGCTAATCTTTCTGGTGTACTATTACTGTCCTTTATAGCAGAAACTTGATGATCTACGTGCTATTCATGCTTGGGAGATGTAAAGTGGAAAGCCAGTTAGTGAAAGGAAAACAGCATCAAAACACGATAGCATTGGACACTTTTGAGTTGATAGATGCCAAATATTTGAAGCTCTTTGCACTTCTATGATCTTAAAGTTTGTTCAACCTAAATGATTCTGTGTTTTTATGAATATTAGTAACTGAAACTTTCCAAAAATTAACTTTCATTCTACAGTAGAATAATATTTAAAATACTGATTCTGTGTTACTCTTTTTTAACTTTTCATCTTTTTTCAAGAAAAGGAAGCAGACGTGGATGGAATTTATTGGAATCCTTTTATGTACTTGAGTTTTCAGTTAAAACCTATTTAAGGTTGTCTTTAAGCTACAGTAGGTATTTGGGTTACCTTTGTGTAGCCTTTTCTAACATTTGTAGAGGACTGGAGTCCTCTCATTTTACCACAAATACATACATTTTATTTTATCACAAATATGCTCACACGATCAAAATTAGTTACAGCTCATTGCTACTTGGTTAATGTTCCTAACTTATTTTTTGGAGAGCAAGAAATGGATTTCAGTTGTGTTAAGGTTTTCCCAGATTTCTGTTGACCCTTGGTCACAAGTCTAACAAATTGTTTAATACTCTTGGAATTCATATAGACAGCTTTAAAGGTTAGCTTGTGCCCTGGTTTTAATTATAACTGCTAAAATACCTCTTTCTAGGCCTTATATTTTGTCCTTATTGCTGTAAAAGTGTATAGAATCCATCCACCAACTGAATAGTTTGTTGTCTGTAATTGAGATCAAAACTCAGCTTGATATTTTTTAAATTTTTTTAATTCCCCCCCCCCCTCCCGTGTGTGTGTGTATGTGTGTACATGTGTTGTCACAAAATAGTACCTACTGACACTGCTGTTGCAGGAACAGCAGTTAACCTGTAACTATGATTGCTTTATGTCTTAGTTATTTGGATATTACATAAATAAGGTGTACTAAACTCCTGTGACTCACAACCTAATGAAAATACTGTTATGCCACCTAACATGAGTTCATCCAGTTGCTTTTTAGGTCTTTTGCTGGTGTTGATGTACAATGGCATCCCACAAATAAACAGTATTTGTGTTGGTTTCAGCAAATGACTTCAGATTTTTCTGTGTTCATACTTCAGAAATTCTCATATCTGAACATGCATCATTTCAGCTGGCAACCTTTATCATTTAGTAGCAGAGAACTTATATGTGTAATGTTGTCATCCTTATTTCTAATAGTAAGGTAAATCAGTATTTCAAAATTTGTTGGAAAAAAGGTATGTTTGATATGGAGTGTGTGGGTGTGAAACAGTATTGTAATACAAAAGATTTCAACAAAAAAAGTCAATTTGATCAGGAATGTCTCTTAAGACATGATTTTATAAGAAGCTTGATTTACCCGCTCATCTCAACACAGGTTTTTAGGCCCATGAGGTCCTTGTAGAGAAGCTGTTGATGTATGGCTGGATGAGTGGACAGTGAGGTAGATGGATAACTGGCTGCATGACAGGGCCCAGAGGGTGGTGGTCAGCAGTGCAAAGTGTAGTTGGAGGCCAGTAACTAGTGCTGTACCCCAGAAGTCAATACTGGGTCCAGTCCTGTTCAGCATCTTCATTAATGACTTGGATGATGGAGCATGCAGCACCCTCAGCAAGTCTGCTGATGACACCAAACTGGGAGGAGTAGGTTGTCACACTGGAGGGTCATGCTGCCATCCAGAGGGACATCAACAGGCTGGAGAAAGGGGCTGACAGGAACCTCATGAAGTTCAACAAGGAGAAGTGCAGGGTCCTGCACCTGGGGAGGAGCTACCCCATGCACCAGTATACGCTGGGGGCCTCCCAACTGGAAAGCAGCTTGTCAGAAAAGGGACTGGGGTTCCTGATGGACACCAAGTTGAAGATGAGCCAGCAATGTGTCTTTGCCACAAAGAAGGCAAAAGGTATCCTGGACTGCATTAGATAAACGTATTGCTAGCAGGCCAAGGGAGGTTATCCTTCTCTGCTCAGTGCTGGGGAGGTCACATCTGGATTCCTGTGTCCAGTTCTGGGCTCCCCAGTACCAGCAGCACCCCAACATACTGGAGAGAGTCCAGCAAAGGACCACAAAATGATGAAGGGACTGGAGCTTCTATCTATGAGGAAAAGCTGAGAGAGCTGAGACTGTTTAGCCTGGAGAAGAGAAGGTGCTGGGGCTGTTCTTGCTAATGTATATTAATACCTGAATGGAGGGTATAAAGAAAATAGAGCTAGACTCTTTTCAGCAGTGTCTGGTGGCAGCACCAGAGGCAGTGGGCACAAACTCAAACACAGGAGGCTCCATCTGAACACAAGGAAACCATTTTTGACTGTGAGGGTGACCGAGCACAGGCACAGGTTGCCCAGGGAGGTTGTGGAGTCTCCAGCCTTGGAGATACGCAAAAGCCATCTGGGTATGATTCTGGGCAACCAGCTCTAAGTGGCCCTGCTTGAGCAGGAGGGTTGGACTAGATAACCTCCAAAGATAAATTCCAACCTCAACCCTTCTGTGATACTGTGATTTCTAAAAGTGTATGCTTAAGAAAATTCTCTCTAAGGTACTCAAATAAAATTCTGGAAGAAAAGACCAGTTTAGTAGTATTTAAATGTGGTAATATTTTGATCTTAGGGTCTGTTCGTGACCTTAAACACTTGTTCTTTTCTTACTTTTTAGAAAAGTTTTTAAATTATTTGACTTATAAGAGACTTCACAATAATTTTTTAAAATATTTTGCACTATTTGAGCTACCAGTCCTAAGGCTCTTGACTTAAAATGTTATGTAAAGTTGAATGTGTTTATGTTGCAGTTAGAATATTGTAATGTGGAGCCTGTTCCAGAGAAGCCATTCTTCATTAGGTTCATGTTGGTGATGAAGGCTGGACTTGCCTTCACCAGTTCTCAGAATGTAGCCTATAGATGGGGTGAGTCACAGTCTTCTGTGCTATGAAGACTCTAATACTATTACCCAGATAGTTTCTGATGTTAATTATATGTAGATTAAGTGTGAACGTCCTTTATATTCGTTATTTTCCAGCCCAGTTATCAGCATATTTGGAGAGAGTGAAATGCTTTGTACCTAGAGCAAACAACTTGATAATTACCAAAGTACCATAAATATGTGTTTGGAAATGAGAGCTTTGTTCCATTGTGATTACTGTATCTGAAGTTTTTGATGTACTCTAAAGACTTCAGTATTTTTTCCTATACTGATTCACTGTATGAGGGATACTATGTCCTGTCAACCCTGGAGCTCAGCATGATGTTGCTCTGTGAGAAGGGTGTGCCTAGACTGTTACCGGCATCCTCTTGGCTGCCTCCTCATGCTTCATTTATGAATACATACAGCATGCTCTCAGCCACCTTTTTTATTGAGTCTATTCTGTGACTTGGTCTGTTTACCCACTGTCGACTGTGATAGTAACGTAAGGCTTACCAGAAGTTTTGCTACCTGAAGTTACTGAGGAAAGTAAAGAAGTTTCAACATCTCTAGACCAGGTGCAGTTACACATTTCTGCAATTGTAACTTCTATGCAAGGGGAAAAAAAAATATGGTGGTGTCTGTATAATGTACACATACTTTTATAACTGCAACTGGTTTTCTACTAGTATGGGTGTTCTAGAAAATTCTCAGTGATGAAAGCAACTAAACCAGTCAAGTTTTCAGTGCAAACAAACTATAATGGATATCAGCCAAAATGTGAAGAAAAGTGAATGGATAAAATCTTGGAGTTGCTGAGTGGGGGACTGTGTAGCTACCATGTACAGAAGGGCATGGAGAAATAGGATAAATGGAGAGGAGTAGAGTGTGAAGAGTACTGCTTGGAAGCCACAGAAGATGTGTAAAAGGTTTTGTATTAGCTTTAAGAGCAATTGCTAATGAAGTAAGGAACTAGTATGAAGGAAAAGCAGCTGAGTGTTTGGGTTTGAATTAACAGGTGATAAATGTCTGATCAGTAGCAAAGGAAATGTGCAAGATCAGGCAGAAATCCAAAGGTAAGTTTGAGACAGAACATCTGCAATATTCTGACAGTAGAATGAAGTACTTTTCACATGTTAAAAATCTCTTGATGAAGGAGCAAATTTATTTTCTCTGATGAGAAGAGCAGATAACCTTTTCCTGTAACTTTATGGCATAAAGGGAGACTTAGAAAACTCACAGCTTCTCACAATTAGTGTGTACTGTCTGCATTACTACTGCAACATTTCCATAGTCAGAAAAAAGATGAGAAAATAAGTTTCCAGTATATATTTTGAAAGCCTGCTGGACTGTAGCAGAAACAAATGACAAAACATTGCTGTGTAAAAGACATCAATGGAGTCACTCAGATAGTTGTTTTTTTTTTTTTTTTTTCCCATGACTCATGAAATTGGCTTGCTTATGTAGTTAGATTTCTTGTTAGTAGCTGGTACAGCCAAAAGGTGACAGACCTTGGAGAGATCTGTCAACACAGTGTTTGAAGACTCGTGTATACCATAAGGAGCAAGTCTGCACTTTTTTATGTATTCCATTTTTAAAGTCGCTTTGGCCACAAGTAACTTCCATGTATAATGAGCTTTACTGAAAGATGGTTATGGGTGTTAAGAAAAGCACTGGTGGTGAGGAAATACAGTTCTGTTTTCTGCTCCTAGTGGCTATGTAGCTTTTCGTGTGAGGAATCACACTCAAATTACCCGGTTCTTTACTTTTAGACAGCTTCTAAAAACACGGTTGGTTTTTATGTCACACACTGTTCTTTGAGAACAGCAGCCTTAAATTCAGTAGAAGCCAAGGCATTACATGACTGTGTGGGGATTAGGAGAGAAAAATTGCAGTAGAACCAGGGTGTAATATTTACAGACATTTACAGAATCAAGGAATTCGATGTATTGGGAAACATTATTTTAGAGTTACTATATTTTTAATATTTCTGGGAATGCTGTAGTTTTTGCAGATTTGAGTGTTTTGTCATTCAGTTCTTGTCTACTCAGACTGCATCAACAGTTCTGGACAGTTAAATATATAAAACTTTTTCCTGTGTTTGAAAAACAGAAAACAAAATCAGACCCTTAAACTCATAAATAATTGGATGACAAATTATCAATTTCTTCAGAAGATGATCTCATCCTTCGTTTCTGAGTGGACTCCTACCAAAGGAATGAAGCTTGTACTTGCTCTTAAAAAAACTTCTTAGTTAGCAATTTAGATACTACTGAGTACTGGAGCAAAAAGAACAGAAATCTTCCAAGAACTAAGTGGAAAGCAAGGAGATGTGTGTGTGACAGCAGATGCATTGTTTGTAATTGAATTACAGATGTTACTGAGTGCAGTTATTTGCAAACACTGTGGTGACCTGGATAAATCCATGGAGCACCTACCTGAAACTGCCATATAATCTATCCTGAGTTATGGTAGGGATTTTGAGAAAATCGGCGAGAAAACCCCAAAACAAACCAATAAGAGATCTATGCATAAGTGACTTGGCTCAGTAAATATATAAGTGATAATTGTGATGTTAGATGTGTAAAACAATTATTTAAAAGGAGCTCAAGGTGTTAAAATATTTTTCAAATGATCAAATAGTATGTGTTGGTCTTCAGTTGCTTTTACTTGCCTCAAGTTTTTCGCAATACTCGTTTTTATTCCCAATTATATGAAGCTAACAAAAATTATTAGCTTCTGTCAGCATCTCTTTGTTCTTTAGTGGTTTTGTCTTTAAAGATAGTTTCAAAGATGTACTGTGCCACTGGATGTGCTCCTCATCTCACAGAATTGAAATGTGGTCCCTCTATTTAGTGTTTTTAGTGAATTGTGTCTTCATAATGGAATTTTCCCAGAGCTGCTGACCAGCCTCCTGTATTTTCTGGGACCCTGGGTGTGTTTCCCTTTGTGATATTCCCCTTCAAGGATTACATCAATGATGCTGTGTATGTTAAAAGGGCCTTGGGCCATATTCAGAGAAAATTGTATCTTGCATTTGTTATCATTTGTCATAGAAAAAGTTACTGTGTATCAAGCCATTGATATTCTAACACAGTAGTTTTGAGCTGCTCTTGTTTTGCCCCTCTCAGTAAAATTCTGAAGTGGGTATAGGATCCTTTTCTATAGGGAATTACAGCTTAGTAGTAGTAGGTTGTCTTTTTTCAAATTACCCTTCCCACATCATTGTATCTGCAAACTACAGGTGATGTCCCATCAGTAGCTAGATCTCCATAACTCACTTTTCTGCAAGGTTTGAATTCTATTCTGTTTCTCTGAGAAATAATGATTTTGTTACTCTCTATGTTTTGCCAAGTTAAAAAGTTTTTTTTTTTTAAATTTAATTGAATACTGCTTGGACTCTTCCTATCTCTGCAAAATTGGGGGAATTCAGAGACGCTTAATTCACAAATTTGGTTCAAAAAGCAGAAGATGGTACTATTTCAATGTATAGGGTGAGTCCCACAGGGAAATGCAATAATAGTAATAATGTAATGATAATTTCAGTGTCACATTTATTTTAGATGAAGAGAAACAAAACGGTGCATATTAGAGGTGAATTCTAAGGGAAACTAATATCTTGGTACCAACAATAATGAGAAAGTAAATATATATTTCTTTTTATAATTACAATTTATAATTATAAATATACAATTTATAATTACAACAAAAGCTTTATTATCAGTTATAACTACTGTGTAGTTTACTCATTTGAGTATCCTAGAGTTGTTCCATAAAATCTATTCTTGTTTTACAAATACCCTTCTAAACAAAAGTCCGTGGCTTCTGGCCTGAATTACCCTGTGGAATTACGGTGTTTTTAAACTGGATGGATGCAGGTTTTCTGCATCTCATTGTTAAGTCTAGTGTCCTGGTTTCTGCTGGGATAGAGTTAATTTTTCTTCTTAGTAGCTAGAATAGTGCTCTGTTTTGAATTCAGTATGGGATTTGGTATGAGAAGAATGTTGATAATACACTGATGTTTCGGTTGAGATCAAGGACTCTCCAGCTCCCCATGTCCTGCCCACACACAGGTGTACAAGAGGCCCCAGCACTGCCAGAGCACTGGACCCAAACTGGCCAATGAAATACTCCGTATCATATAACATCATGCTCAATATATAAAGGAGGGGGTGGCAGGAAAGTAGGGGGTTTTCTCTCACTTCTACGATTGCAATTGCAGAATCTTGGTCTTTTGAGATCTCTAGGCAGGAACAGGCTGTGTAGCAGTCAGCACGGGAGGTGAGCAATTGCATTGTGCATTACCTCTTTGTACTTTCTGTTATTGTGTTTTATTTCAATTATTAAACTGTTTTTATCTCAACCTATGAGTTTCCCTTTACCCCTCCAGTTCTTGCCTCCATCCCCTGGGCAGGGGAGGGTGAACGAGCGGCTGCATGGTGTTTGGCTGCTGGCTGGGTTTAAAACCTTGACATCTAGTTCCATAACTTGGATTTTCTGAAGTTAAAGGCAGATAGATAGTTGTACTGGGGGGGTGGGGGGGTGGGAACCTAACCAAGAACAATCCATGGTATTTAACAGTTACTGAAAGCTACACACTTCATTTTAAGACATGATCACTTTTGCACCTACTATATGACAGCTATGTGAGAGCTTAGTGTTACAGTTTTGTGTCTCAACTACTGATGTTTGTTCTGCTTTGCAAAACATTAGCAAATCCATCAAATGCTCTTCTTAACAAAAAACTGGCTCCTAAATTGGTCTGACTTCTTTGAGTTTTTCACTTGAATTTTGGAGGTTGACAGCTGTTGTAGCATTGTTCTCCAGTCCTGTTAAAGTAGTATCATCCTCCGTCTTGCTGGATTCGGTGCTTTTGGACGATGTATTTCCTGTAGTTTTTTGTGGGAAAGAACATGAACTATGTTGTGTGCTTTCATTGAAGAAGCCTTGTGGGACTGAGAAGGAATATGCATCCTCATTGTTCTGATCATGTTGGAAATGATCTACTGTGTGGAAGATGGATTGGTTTTTTTGAAAATAGTGAAGGTGCAGCAAATCATCTGTAAGACTGCAAGACTGTGTTTCTTCAGGCAGACTACAGTTGCTGGTATCCTGTAGTTCTGTGTATCTATCACAGTTTTGCTCATTAAAACCTCTTTGCATTTTATCTATACAAGTCTTAGTTGTGCTTGCCTGCTTCCCCTGTGGTAGCAAGTCATCTTTCTCTGTAATAACTGTAAAATGTTTTTCAGCTGTGTGTTCAGGCAGAGACTGAAGAAATGACTCGTTGCTGGAATACGGTAGTGATGTTTTTTTAACAATTTCATTCAAACCAGTGTCAATGCGAGCAAAAATAAAATCATCATCCTCAAATGTACTCATGTTTCTTCTTAAGGTTATGTCCCCTTCATCATGATTCTTTTCAGAGGAGTTCTTCTCTGTGTGCTCGTCTGTGCTTCTCTCTGGTGCATTTTCTTTTTGTTCAGTGGGAGTGAAGCTGAGGGAATGCTGAGGTTCAATGGGAAACTGAGACAGCTGCAATTCAACCTCTTCAGGAATGTTCTCTATATCTGTGTCATATGTGGGAGAATGTTTTAATGAAAGTAACGGATTACCAAAATCTGTATTTTGATTGTGGAGAGAATCAGAAATAGAGTTTTGCACTGTTGACTCTTTCTCAGTAAAATAATCAAATGTATCAGGAACTTCTTGACTTGAAGAACGAATTGTGTCTGAATCTGACATGCTTCCATGGTCACTACATTCATCAGTGTAAGGTGATGCTGTTTCAGGCATGATGGTATCTGATCCGTAATTAATAGTGGTTTCAAAGTACACATTGTTTTTGTCTTCGTTTTTCCCGGTATGCTGAAGTTCAGCAGCACTGTTTGGAGACCCTGGCAGTGTTGAGGATTCAGTTCCACTGTTGATATCCGCTTCCTCTAATGATGACTGACAGACTGGCAGGTTGTCAGTAACATCAGGTTCCAGTTCAAAGTCTGCTAAAGAACTACAGTCACTCATTGTGAATGGAGTCCCTTCATCTGAAGAACTGTCACCAAATATGTCTGCTGAAGCATCTTTTTCATTTGTATGTTCTGTTTTGCAGTTGTACTCTGTAAGAGGAGAGTTTTCTACTGGTTGGTAGACACTTAAATTCTCAATATTTGTATCTCTCTTGCAGCTACTGGGTAAAATAAAATCATGGGTTATGTTTATGTTGCTTTTTAGACCGAGTTGTTCATCACAGCTTTGTCTTCCAGGCATAAATTTTGTAGCGCTCGTGCGTTCGTTATGTGAAACGATACCTTTTCTTTCAGGAGAATCTGGTGTAGCCTTTGTGATTTCAGACTGCAGCAGACCAGAGTTGTTGCTTACCTTGCTGTTCCTAGAATCTTGTGCAACTGTATGCATTTGTATTGTGGAAGATAGAAAGCCAGTTCCTCCCAAGAAGGATAAATCTAAATCTGAAGAGTCAGTGTGACTTGAGTAAGAGTCATCATTCAATCTCCTGGGCATGGAAGGGAACCTGCTCTTCTCTGAGTCTTCATTATTTGCATATTTTGAACCTTTCTGTAATGAAATGTCATCACTCATTAATTTTCTTGGTGTTACTTCATTGCTGTTCTTGTAATATATCCTTCCAGAAAATAGTCTGTTATCATCTACATTTATATTTTCATCATTGCTGGTACTAGTTTTGTGGTCTGAAAACACTGGTTTTTTCTTCACATTGATCTCATCATTGATTGGTTTCTGGTACTCTTCTCCAGTATTTGGTGCATATATACTGCTACCAGTGACATTTTCATGCAAAGCAGAAGTTTCTGTTGGAAAAATGCATGTGTTTCTTGAAGAATTCTCATCACAAATGAACAGATTACACTGCGTATTTGTAGATTTCCTTGCAGAGCACTCTCTGCTCAAGGTTTCAGCTGAAAAAGCTTGATTAGAACATGTATGTTCTGAACTAGAATTTTTGTTCCTGTGCATGAGTCTCCACAGGCTCACAAGGTAGGGTCTAGCAAAAACACCCAGACAAAAAGCACAAACAAATGTAATGAGCACTGAGAGGCAGACAGCCAATGCAAGGTCTTGCTGTGTTCTTCCTTGTCTAAAAACAGTGTTAGTGTCCCGAGTTTTTCTAACCAAAAATGTTGAAACCCTTTTTTTCACCTGTACATTGTAAATGAGATGTTTCTTCTTTCTTGTAGTAAAAATACACGAATATAGCCCTTCAGCAGTTTCCTCAGCATTGTATATCACTAAATTATTCATTTTACCCAGTGTCATGTGAGGAAGACTATTATCTTTTGAAATTCTGCCTTTAGGTGTCCACCAAGAGATTCCATTACCTGAAATAAAAGGAAGTACAAATTAAATTTTTCTTAAAACCATAGGATACTTGGCTTGCAGGGTCAAGTTATTCCTTTACCTATCTTGACTTTTCTATGACCTATCTTTGATAATTTTAACTATTATAAAATCCATTTTGGTTTTGTGCATCCATAGTCACTTTACATGGTACCAAGTATCTGTTAAACGATTATATGGGTGTCCCCCCCCTCCCCCATTTAAAACACAGTACATGTGAAGTCTGCTATTAAGATCCCATAGGAAAAATGGCATGAGGGAGGTGGTCACTGACACTATCTTAAGTATGTTCTGGAACGTACTAGAAACATCTGATCTCCCTGGTGGAAGATCCCTATTTATAGCCAGCTATTCTCTAGCATGGCTGTGGTCACTGTGTGCAATTGAAATAAAACCTCACTAGTTAACTGTCAGTGTTTTGACCAGTGTGGTTTTCCTGTACTTACTGCTTTAACTGCAGCAAAAAGGTTTGAAAACCAAGGATATTTGTATCTACCAAGCAATTCTTCCAAACTTTAGCTAGTGTAGGCCATGGCTGGTTGTTGGCTTTTGGGATATGTTTAAGGTTGTATGTACACCTTTGCGTTTGGGTCTGCTTGCATTCCCGGTTAAGTTTTGGTTCAATCCAGTGTGTTGATTTTAATCCCATGGGCAGGGTTTCCATGACTTTCCTTGATAATAGACAAAGCAGGTGACATTTCTGATAGACCCTACGTATTTTTCATTTGGGGTTAAAGTGTTCCAAGGGCAAAGCCTTACTACCTCATAGTGCTGTTAGTCCATTAGAGTTAAACCATTTTGCCTTATGGCATATGACAAATACACCTTCTACTCTTAAGTTTGGGCTTAGTTTTCCTTCTGCATGGGAAGTCAGCTCTGTAGATTTTGTCACTTGTACTTAACGTGCTCTGTATTATTTGTAAATGCTGAATTCATTTCCTAAGTGAACTGTGTGCTACAGTAGCTGTACTTTTTTAGAAGAAATATAAAACCTTTCCCTTACAAATAAACTTTAATTTCATTTTTCTGTAATTGAATACTAGAAATGCTGTTGTATCCTTCTTGGTTTTCTACATGCCCCTGAAGTGCCACCCCACTATTCGGTCCTTTGTTTGCATTCCAAAATTAACTGATAAATTTGCAACATACTACTTACAGAAATTTATTTGTGTATAAGTTGGCATCGCTTATTAGTTTAATGTAAGGATGGAGATGAAGACTTTTTTTGGGAAACATGACTTTCAAATATTCTAACTGGTATACATACTACTTTTGGATGAAATAAATTGTTGTTCAGTTATTTTTAAATGGTATCTTTAGAAATCCAATTTTTAAACCAGACTTCTGTGATCATTCTGCATGCATTTGGATTTTAGTAGCATATGGATGGAGTCCCTGTTTTACATACCTCTTGTGTTGTCTAAGTCACAGTTTAGCAGTAATGTCTTCCCTGTTGGGATTACAGCCGTCTTGAGCAAAACACTGTCTCTGCAGTTTAAATGGAAGCTTGAAAGATACAGCAGAGGTCTCTGTGGGTTGGTGGCAGATTTATTGTATGAAATACTCAATTTTTTCCTCATAGAGTCAAAAAGAAAATTAAATACATGCGTGAAAGCATTTAGTCTGCAGTTAAATATCCAGGCATTATTTGACAAATCCACTTCAAGTTGAAAGAAGTTCAGACTGATTAATATCTGTGGTAGAGGCATTGTCAGAGCATTTTCACGGAGATCCACAATCTATTTGGAAATAATTAGAATTAATTTGATATTCCTTACAACAGAATCCTAATTGCAATATCAACAATAATATTTATTTTAGTAGACAAGCACTTTTGCAGTTATGGAAACAATACATATGGTTAGTATTTAAAGAATATTGTTCTAAGCTTTTAAATTTGAATTGAATGTTTAAATTGTGGTCTATTTAGAATTCTCCCATTGTAGACTACATCTCTGTGAATGGCAAGCCACAGGGCTCTCAACATGGAAGAGATGGGAAGTAGAAAAGGATATGCATGTGTTCAAGCCAGTTATGGATTGGTTTGTGACATAGATAAATGGTGAATTTATGGTTATATTTTGTATATTTACAAGTGTGTGTTTTCCTATATATGAAAAGCAAATATATATTATATAAAAATAATTATTTTCACCATTTGCTTTAGTTTTTATAATTGTATACTAATATAATGATCAAAGACCAATATAATCATGCTGAATAGTTGATAATATCTCTAATGGTGATTAACACAAAACATTGAAACCACTGTCATACCGCTTTACAACCTGTAATTTGTTGAGATCCCTGAAGGCGTCTGGATGAATTTTACTTATCTTGTTGTTTTGCAAGTTGATGTCCTTCAGCTGTGAACAGTTTTGAAAATCATTCACATCAATCTGTTGTATGCCATTGGATGACATATGGACAATTTGTAAAGACTGCAGCAGGCCTAGTCCTAGGAAGAACAAAACTATTTTACATTTCATGTTCTTGTTTTCCCAATTGTGTCAAGTGGCTTTTTAAAATTATTTGCCACAAAATTCTTTCCATTCCTGTCTTTTGCAATGAGTGACTGCCGGCTTTGAGTTATTATGCCTTTCCTATTCATGGATGTCCCATTCTAAAAGTTGCGTAGCATCCACAGCAGGCATGTTAATACATTCACAATCAATGCATGTTTTAAAAATTCACATCTCTATAAAAGCAGAAACATTCCTTCATGCCATCAAAATTATTCTGACTGTGATCTCTGTGCTTTGAGCACGCTTCTCTGGAGAATATATTTAGTTTATGAAATCCAAATATATTAGTTGTAAATAAAAGATGGAGATGCAAAAGGTGATACAGTATTTCCTATTCATTGCCATTGCAAGATCACAGAAGCTTTTTGTATGTGGAATTATTTGAACTGTATTCGTAGGATGTAAACCTGACTGAGAACAAAAACATGTTGTTGTTTATGCCAGTCTGCCTGTGAATTATCAAGCATAACAGTCTATTCTTCGGCATATCCTAGTTACAACAGCATCTGTCTTGCAGAAATAGCCCTTTTGAATGCTGGAGATGATACCTCATTTTTCTTAGGTGCTGGGCAGGCAGCCCCCAAAGCTTCAGCCTGCAAGCTCCAGTGGGAAGGCAGGCACTGGAACACACAGCATCACCACAGTTTGTAGCATCTGAATGTCACTCTAAAGTGATTTTGGATCATACCACACTGTTGAGAAGCTACTAGTTCTCCTTAAAAATGTTGCCCTTCATGTCATCTGCTTTACTGGGAGTCTCTTATTTCAGTTTGCTGTTCTGTTTGCTGAGTAATTGATCTTTGGGTTTATCGTGAAAAGCAGAGGGAAACTCGAGGTAGCTGATTGGAAAGGCATCCAGAAGTTCTGGCAGCTCATACATTCTTCCTTGGACCTGCATGAGGAATTATAGTTTGGATGCTTCCCTGCAGCTAAATTTGTGTCAAAAATATACACTAGTATGGCAGCAGTGGCCAACAGCCTGACATGTTGGGGGGCAGCTGTAAGAAGGGTTTCTCTGTGGCCAAAGTCCTCTGCTTTAGAACTTCAGTTTGTGTTTTCTTACCAGAGCTTAAAAACTAGAACATTAGTGAAGTATTTTGGAGGAGGAAAATAAAGTTCTGAACATGTATTTAAATGAATATGGGATTTAAGTATAACTTGAAGTATGATGCATAGCAATTTGACTTTTAACATCTAAAAATTGAGTCTCTTACAGCAAAGGGTTGTTCTGTCTGACCCACTGAGGCATTCTATAATGTGCATTTATATTTATCTATCAAAACAAATCACATCTGCATCAATGTATTTTATAATGTAAGCTTTTCTATACTGTCTATATGGGAACTTTACAGATACTACAAAATGGTTTCCTGCATGCCAGAGAATTTAGTACAAAAAATTGAGAAAAACAGAATTTCTAGGACCCTGTATAGGTGCAAAATTTTTCCCTTTGTCTGACTTTGTGAGATAAGTGGGTTTTGGTTTGACACACACACACCCCCTCACCCCCCGCATTTTCAAAATCTAGAGCTAATGAATCTGATGATGTTACCAGAGATCAGTCAAATTCAGCAAACAGTATATAGTGTTGCTCATACTGCAGCTTCTGCTTCATTTAAACACTGTTTGGACCATGTGAATCATTGTTTATGAGGACACAGGCTGTCCTAGGGGCTATGATGCCTGGCAAGTGACACTTTCTAAAAGTCTGTCAAAACCTTACAGCCCTCTCTGGTTACTAGAAGGTGTCACTTGGGTTGGGAGTCAGATAGCATAGAGCAAAATTGTTTCGACCAAACAAAATATATTTTCCTGTCTTTGTGAAATACTGAAATCGGAGCAAATTTTATTTCAAAGAGTATTGACTTTCTTCTGAAGGGTAGTATGAAATTCATTATCCGTAATTTTCTTGATGTTAAGATTCATGACTGGGTTGTGGGAGGCTGGTGTTCTTCCAAAGATCCTTACTTCCCTTTCTATACAACAAGGAAAAATACTGCTTGGGCTCTCAGAGGATAAATTTGGTTATATTTGGCTGACATAAGGCATTACGATTGCAAAGACTGAATAAAAGCCCCAGCCTAATCCAGAACAACCCATTTGCTTCAGTCTCTGTATTTGCACACAGGTGGAACTTTCCCTCACCTGAAGTATAACTAAATGAGATAGCTGCATTCTGAGTTCAGTAAGATGTACCAAATCATATCCAAACCCAACTTACCCCTTGGGAGTGAAGTCCTTAAAAGATTTTGAAATGCTTACCTCTTGGAACTGTATTAAGATTATTTCTTTCAACTGACAAAACTTTCAAAGCAGGTAGGAGATGATCAACTTTTCTATACTTTTTAGACCCATGTGCAGGCATAGGTATGTCCAGTGTGAGGGTGTGGATGGCATTACCATTGAGGTTTAGAGTTTCCAAAACAGGTAAATTTCTACAAGTGCTTAAGGAGAGTTCAGAAATCAGGTTGTTACTGAGATTCAGGTGTTTTAGGATCCGTTCCTCATTTCTTCCATCAGTGCACAGAAAAGTTTGAATATTATTGTAACTAAAATCAGCTGTTATTGCTGTTTGTAATACATCTTCTGGAATAGTAGATATTCCGGTAAAAGAACAGTTCAGTAAGAACTCCCCATCCCACCGGCAGTCTGAATAGTGATGTGTATCAAGAAGAATCTGCTGTGACTTGGTTCCCACTAATCCAGGAAGACTGAAGTAAAGGATCACAGCTATGACACTCAAGTGAAAGTTATCCATAGTTATCTATATGTAAAATGAAAAATTATGGTAAGTTCAGCATAACAAGAGTTAAATGGCAAGCGGTATTTTGACATAAAAAAAAAAAATCTATGCTAAACAAACACCCAAAGCATTACCAATGTTCTGCCTTAAACATTCAGTTTTGGAGTCTTAGGTATGTTTCAGAAAGAACATTGAAAAACTGGTAATCTTCCCCCTCCCCCCACCTCTCCCAAAAAACAATCCGAACCTTTTCTTTCTTTTCCAGCCCTTCAGTCGAGAAACGCAGCTTCTCAGAAACTCGTGAACTAACAATGGAGACTTTTGAACTCTGCTTCAGGTATCACACACAATTACCACCGAGCAAAGTCCACCAGATACAATTCATGACTAACAGACGTGGAATGATCTTCATACTTACAGTTAATAAAATACTGACTTCCCTGTCAATAACACAACAATGTATCTTTAATGAAAAACTATATTCTTACACATAATACTTCTGAACGATAGCTGCATCTTAGAATTTATTATTTTATTTCAAAACAAAGATTACAAATCCAATTGTCTTTCACCTGTTGAAACAACCTTTACATATGCTGAGAACTGTTCACACATAAGTTGTTTCAACACACCCAGTATTGTGTTTTACACAGAGGCATGTAGAATGTACTTGAAACACATGGAATCTTAAGTGCATCTGTGGAATTGAAATAAATAATGTGCCACACAATGTTTTATAAATACGTATAGAAAAATGCACATTAGGCAGAAGATAATAAATGCACAATACAAGGCATGTGTGGTGCCAACTTTTCTCAAACTGTAGTGAAGGCAACAAAATATATTAAGAATATATAAATAGTGGCTAACAAATTGCTAAGTTATTTCATTTGGTATTTGTATGATCAGTTTCACTACGTTTTGAGAAAAAAATCCACACATCAAAACCAATTATCCAGACCATAATTTAAGAGTACTTTTGTGACAGATCTTTCAGCTGTGTTGCAGACAGTATTTTCAGAAGAACTCTTGATAATTACAAGAGTCCAATAGTTGCATATAGGCATGTCAGTGTTAACCAGAGAAGAGCTTCAATATGCTCTTTGTGTGTAATCTACTTGACCAAGGGACTATCTGTCATTTTCAAGGTCTATTTCAGCTTTCAGGATACTGCTGCTTATGTTTCTATGTGTGTGTGTGTATATATATTTATATATATAAAAATAAAGTGACAAACTTCCACTAGCATGAGGGTGAAAATTCTGAAAAAGCTATAGTTTATTTCTTCCTCTTAACTATAAGATACTGAGGCACTACTTAGCAGCAAAGATGTGTGTGTTTCAGCAAAATGTGTGTTGAAGTTGTTAGTAAATATTACCTCCAGTAAAACTGAAGTTGATGAAGGTAGTATGCAAAACATTAGTACTTTCCCATAATCTTTAATGTGAGCAATTCAATGGCTTTTGCTATTTTATTCTGTTTATTCTGTTGCTGTTAGAACAGCTCTACTGCTGTCCAGCCCCCAAAACCCCACCAACTACTGAGCATCAAAATCTGGCTCTGTCTTTGAGCAATGAGGGAAACGTGTCCCCACTGACTTCCCATGTGGTGTGATGCCTGACCTCTAGAAATCACTTCCACCCCTACACATCCTGCATGAGGACTTACTTCTAGTAAGCACAGGAATTGGGACCTTACATATGAAGTTCTTGTTGCAGCAGGAGCTGATTTGTGTTTTGTGGAATTCTGTGTACTTTGAGAGCTATAGAACAAGGGTAGATAAGTTTATCTTGCCACAACAAATGACCGATTCTGGAGTTAATGTGTAACATTTGCACAACTTTTAGGAAGAGAAGTGTGTGCTTATTTAGAAAAACTTGTCAAAAAGCTACTTGCAGTCATCTTTGTGCCTTTGTTATTAAGGTTACTTGATGCTACTGCAAAACGTAACTATTTTAAACTGAAGAAATATATGGGGTGGTGAAAAGAGGAAACAGAATGAGCTGGTCTATTTTTAGTACAGAAGACCTTACCTCTGCAAAAGCAGTTACAAAGCCGTAACAGTTTCTGTAAGGCCCCTGTTCAGCATAGACACAGTTTCACTGCTGGTAAATTCAGATACACAAGTATTTACTCTGCTGTCATAGGATCCCATACCATCACATTTAGATTTACAGAGCTGCAGGTTAGATTTACAGAGCTGCAGGTTAACTTAAGAATTTAATTCTGAGGTTCTCAGTAATGCATCAGTACTGATGTTTATGGGGAAAAAGAGATCTGATCTCAGACCCTGCTGTAAGAGTCATGCTTTAGATTATTACCTGTTGAATAATAGAGTCATACACAGATCACATTAAAGCACCCAGGAAAAGAGCTTTTTTGGGTAGTGAGCAAGTTGTAAGTACATCTTTAAAAATATACTTCTAATATAAACATGTTTTATAAATACTTCACATAAATTATGCAGTTGTAGAATGCCTAAACAGCACAGAATGAGAGCTCAAGCAACACTTCAGGAATCGCAGGACTATTTCAAAATTGAAGTTACATTTCCACACTTGATACTACTTTGCAAATATTATGTATGGTAGCATAATTATTTTAACTACATGAGAATATATGACAGAATTAATGCAGTATTTTAAAGTGAATCTGTCATTACCCCTCTCTTAGTACACATATGATATAAACCACATAATTTGGGGGAAAATCATTATACCAGCCTTTGGCAAGAAAAGAAGACAAAAATCTGCCACTTCAGGCATCCTAGGTAAATCCACTTCCAACGACAAATCGACATTCTGTTGAAGTACTTCAGATCACAGCTGTGTTCTCAGCAGCACTCTAGGTCTTGGGATGTAGGACAAAAGCCTCCTCTAAAGGCAGCTGAAGGGAGTCAGGATGATTGCTAAGATCACGCTCTTTAAATGTATTCTACCAGTCACAATTTGGGAAGGTACTTCAGTATGTATGTCGACTGAAAGCTTCCTAAATCAGTACCACTATTACAGTGCCACTATAACGGGATGATGACATAATACTGCTGAACGTAATGACCTTTGCTTAAAAATATTATGTAATAAATATTAGTATAAACTGCTGCAAAACCAGAAATCCTCGAAGGCATGCAATTACTCCATACAAATATATGTAAACCCGAAAGAGAACTCTCCCAGTAGCGGTTTGTGTTTTAGTGCGTGGCTCCACACGGATTGACCGAAGTCTGACAACCCATGTTATAACCTGTCACCTGAACCTTGAACAGTGTCCCATCCGCACACATACAGAGCTTGAAACGCAGCCAGTTGCCATTATTAAACTGTTCCCCGTAAGAGGAACTTGGCAGTCGTGATGGGCTGACCATCACAGTTCCGTTCAGGATAATACTGTTTTCCTGTCAGGGGAGAAAAAAAGAGTGTAACTTCCAATTTATGCAGGGCGGGTTGTTTTTGAAAAGAACAAGCTGGTTTAACGAATAAATTACATCTTTAGGATCGTTGTAGAAATCAAGAGAATAAAAAAGTACAGATGACAAGATTTCATTTTTTAATTAAATTTGTGAATAACGCACATGAATTTCTCAATTCTAGTCCCCAATGTACTTTGCTATTCCAGTGATAGATCAGTATTGAGAGAGACAGCAGTAGTGTGGCTTTTCACTTTACACACCTATGCAAATGCAGTAAATATAAAAATATGGACTTGAAATGGGAATCACTGTTTGAATTCATACATGAAATACATTCACATATGAAATAAAAGTGCACGTATCTATTTTTTTACCCTCCTTCATGCCCTGCAATCTTAACAATCTCCAAAAATCTTAAATGAATGCTGGCAAGTCTTCCTGTGGCAGCACAGAAGGTAGTGCTCCTAACTGTATGCTCTGTTCCTCTGTCAAAGCTTGCTGACCCCAGTAAAGCCTCCAGAAGAGAAGATGAATTCCCTTTGGTATTCATTTCAGTGCAGAGGCTGATACCTTAGCTTTAGTTGCATTGTGGGTTTTTACTGTCTTAACAGTAGTAAATCATTGTTACCCAAAAACTACTGAACCACTAATTAACAGCAAAGTAATAAAACATCTTATAAAATCCTACTAAATACACTGACTGCAACTAAACTTTTATGCATATTTTATATAAAATTTGAAACCATATAAAGCTACATCAGTTTATTATCAGCCTGAATTTGAAACTAAGCTGTTCAAAAAATGCTGATTCGAAATACTTACTGCTTTAAGTTCCATGTTACCCCCCATTCGAAACTCAATGGTCTTGCCTGTGATGAAAACACCTTCATTTCCACGGACAATAGCACGGCCATCGACCTTTATGTTTAGATCACTGGTTGCATTGCTGGTAATCTAAGAACATAAACAACAGAACTGCATTACAGATCAATGAAAATGTGTCACTTGGGTTTGTCTAATTACTTTAAAAATATTACTACACAATTTAATGAAAAATTTCAATGTACTTTTTGCCCTTCTATCATTATTCCTATTTCTGCCCATTTGTTATTTTCCACATTCACATTTAAAATCAAGGATTACTTAATTTTGGAAGGTATGTAAAATAGTTTATTTTTGTGATAAAAATAACAATTCATATGACAATTTTATGGGATATGCAGTTAACACTTGTAGCAAATATAGGCTTCCTGTTAGGACTTACTATGTAAACTTACTCTTTTCATTTAATCCGTTCCTCCTATGTATTTATAGGTTTTGAGTTGTTTGTTGGTTTTGTTTGTTTGTTTGTTTTCTGGAACATACTATTTAATTGTTAGCCTTGCAGAGGAAACAAAAGGAAGAAGAAAACTTAATTCTCTTTGTCGTTAACAGGATTGCTCAGTGCTTCCTAAGATACACTCAACCCTCTATAAAACCACTGATCTGGTTCTACTTACACAAAAGAACTATGTGCTGTACTCTAACTGTAAAGCCTTTATTATGACTCATGATAGGCGAGAAATTTTAGTCTGCCATTATGATCATTTTAAATGTACAAACACCGACATTTAGGTTTTTTAGTTTTCTGATAAATAAAGCATATTTAATGTAGAAACCAAACTAAGATCTCTTTTAACCGAGAAGCCATGAACTGGCACAACTCTTATAACGCTGTGATTGCTCTCTACACTTTTACTCAGACTTCTGAAATTCTGGTTGTATTAACATTTATCTCCAGTAGAAGGAAAATGATACATGAAGTTCTGGTAATTGTTTTTTTGTAAGATCTTACTAGAAACAGAGAAGCTTTTAACTGAAATTTTATTTCTGAAACAGTTAAATGCGCACAAACGGACAAATGCTTAATAAAAAGACACCCAGGCCTAGCTGGTGTGGTATTCTCGATTTTATAATCAATTAATAATGTTAGTTTTAATTTCTGTTCTAATATTTATGGTGATTTACATTTTCAGAGCTGCATTTTTAGCTACATTTAATCAAATTTCTAAATATGCTTGGAAGATCGGATTAGTAAATTTTTCCTTATTCTACAGTGAAAGTAATTCTGTAAGGAGCTTTTCCAAAATGTAAGTGGTAGTTAAAAGAGACATACCCTCTCTGTAGAGGCCTTTTGTACGTTTAAGATTTTAACTCCACTTGGCAGATGAAACTCATGAGTGTCATAGTCTGTGCTAAACAAGGTATTTTGTGTCCGTGGGTCAACAAATTCCATGCCAATGTCGCTGGTAATAGAAGTTTTGTCTTTTTCCACACTAAGCTTGGTTGTTCCTTGCTGAAATACAATCTTCAGAAACAAAGTCATGAAGTTAATGACGTTTCAAATATAATGTTTATTAATATTATAATTCTATAGTGTTGCTCACACACTTTCAATTCACAACATAACTTACAGGCTGATTATTTCCAGTGATCACCAAATCTTCATTACGTCTGCCTCCTACAGTGCTTTTATATAATGGATGTATAACGCCCATGTCAGAAACTTGCTTAAACCGCAACAAGCCACTCTCATGGAATTCCATACTGTCACAACCATTGGGACCGATTCGAATCACTGCCCAGATAACTAGTGTAATCTGAAAGAGAAACATACATTTTCAAAGATTACTTTGATCGTTTGGATCTTCCCACAACAATTATTGTATTAACTAGATGTTTTGCTTGAAATAGTTATTAACGCTAGTGTTTAAGTGAGCTTTAGGTGTGAATTTACTTTAGTCTGTTTAATTCCTACTGGAAACATCAGAACACATTTAATTATGAAAAGCATTTTACATGATTTTTAGACTCATCTGAAATGGTAACTAAAATAATTTGTGTTTATATAATATATATATATATTTGAAATTAAATCACATCCATAATGAAATCTTTTTCCTGTGTAAGGGTAACCATGGTATCATTAGCTAAACAAATTTCCTGAACAAAGTACCTCAGCTCAGGATATACTTACCCTTGAACTACAAGAAAGCACCTTCACAGGTGGATATCCAGTTATGAATAATAATTCATTACTTCTCGCCAATGAAGCAATAAAAAGGTGGCAATTACAACAATGAAGCTTTAAAGTGCACTGGCTGATTAATTCTGAATGCTCTGTTATTGTATGTAAAATGTTCCTGGCATAACAGTTTATGCTGAATGCATTTATACTGCACAAATAACACTTTGCACATTTGCTGAGTTTTGTGAATGGAGAGACGCTTTCATTCTGTGTTGCATAAATGACAGGTTCCATGCTGGGACCACACTAACTGAAATAATCATGACTAAACTTAGAAGATTCTTCCATCTAACCATGCTCAGACTAAAAAAGAACGAAAAAGAAAGGAGAAAAATAAATCTTCTTCAGTACATTTTTAGCCCTTCTCAACCATACTGGAGTAAGTTTTATTTCTCTAATGAACCATCAAAATGAAATACATCCTAATGTTGCTTACAGGCTAAGTATTATACTCACAATCAGATTGATGACAGCCAAAATAAAAAGAAGAACAATCACACAAATGGCCAAGTTGCCTTTCCTGCCACGTAAGCCTGTCTTATGAAGACGGTCTTCATCAATTGGAATGTATCCTGCTTTAAAGTTACTGTTGTGCTCTTTATTAATATTCCTGCGTTCCACAGCCTTCTCTCGCATAGACTTCTTCACTGGGCCATTAGAACTTTGCTATAATAGAAAGCATGGATTAGCTGTCATAAGGCATGTAAATCCACTGAAATGACACACGTGTATGTAAAAAACATAAATTTGAATTGACTAGTGGAATATATTAGATATTATATTCAATATTATATTTCTGTCTGACACTCTGCGCTTAAAAATACACATTTACAATAATCTCTGCTAATGTAATGACTAAAATTAAAATCCAGGTATTTTGAGACAATATGTTTTTAGATCTCATTTTCATCACAGTGGATAGGAATTATTAATGACATTGTTGCAGTCAAAAAAACCCCAAACAAACCAGCTGTAAAGAACTTCAAGTTTTTACCTCTTGGGGACAATACAGAACATAATCCTCCAGGTTATTTACCAATACATAAGTTTAATTCCCTCCATGCTAATGTGGGATAGACTCTTAATGACTCCATCCAAAAGGAGTGTAGTGGATACAGGTTTTAAGTTAGTTTGGTAGCACAGGGTTTGCATTCAACTTCTACTGCTTGCATGCAGCCTTAAGCAAAACAGAGTAAGGCTTCAAATCTGGCTTGGGGAACTTGGCCAGCCTAGCTTTATTTTAATCTTTTGAAGTTACTAGATTGCAAGAGATATCCTGCCAACATGTAGAAGAAACTCTTGGTATTCACGGGGAAAATAAACCTTTGATGCATTTTTGTAACTTTGTCCAAATTTTTGTTCCACCTCCCTTGGATGGAACAGGTTGCTATTTAAGGGTTCACTTCTTCAAAGAAGGGCTTGATCTTTCTGATGGGATTAAATTTGTTCATCTGAACTGAATCCTGAAGCTGCACCTTAAGCTTACTGCACTTGCATGTGTCTATACTGATGTAACAGGTAAACATGTCTTGTTTTCTTCTGTAGTCAAATAGCAAGGAAATGGTGTTGAGAAAGGTGCTTAACCTGAACAGGTTTATGGTGGGCTTCCTCAATGATGTTCTGGAAGCAGCTCTAACCTTGCAGACTCAGAATTGGCTAGGCAGGGAAACTGAGAGAAGAGGTCTGTGCCCTGGAGAAAAGGAAATCTTGTACAATGGCACAGTATCTTGTCCTGAGGGTAGCGTTTTCCTGAAAGGATGTGACAATGAGATAAAAATCCAGTGTAGTTTTTTCACCTGCTACAACAGAAGATGGCACCAGCACTGGGAGAGCACGGCTGAAATAGTGATTGCTAGAACACCCAAGCAGAACCAGGCTGTGCTTCTATGCACCCAAGACGAGGCTGGTACAGGGCCCCTCAGGAATCTGGAGCCTCCTACTCACTGCCGCCACCGGTGCAGGTGCAAATACACAGACTCACTCTGAGTAAAAGTCCCGTGGAGATGCAGGAGCTCCTGCGAGATGAGCTCTTGAACAGCTCGGTTGTTTTCCCTCCGGCTTGCGAAGGGCTGACAGAGTCCCTGTCCCACCCCTCCCACCGGGTGCCTGTGACACCCCTTCTGACAAATTTAGCTTTCACTCCCGTGTGAGACCTCGGATGCTGATCCCGAATCTAAGCTTCAGTCTTATTTATACCCTGCCGCTGAGCTACCATACTTGTGCCAGCGTAGCGATGCGAGTGACGGCGCAGTCCTATAAATACCAACCGCAGCGGCCAGCTGCTTGGCTTTCCGCGTCAGTAATTAGTGGCAAGAGCCTCTTTACGCAAGACAGTTACATTCCTGGGCGGAAATGCCAGAACACTTTATTTAGAAGACAAAAAGTATTTTTCTTTGTCAGAGATTCCTCGTCTGCGAGCTGGACGGCGCAACACCGGGCTGTAACGCGTCCCGCCCCTAGAGCGGGCTGGGGCCGGGGCAGCTGCCCCCGCAAAGCAAAGGCCGTCCTGCCCGGACAGCGCCGGGCACGGCTCGGAAACGCCGTCCAAGCACCGCTTCTCCCCTCCCCAGCTGGTGCAGGCGGTGGGGAGCCCGGGGGACCGGAGCGGCCCCGCACGCCCGCCGCGCCGAGCGCTCTGGCACCGAACCGGCCTCGTCAACCGCCGCGAAAACGGCGCGCCCGCCCGAGAGCCCCCTCCACAAGCAGCGCCCCTCGGTCGGCGCGGCTGCTCGGGCGGCTCGCCGCAGCCCCGCGGGGCGGGCCTCGCTCCCCCCGCCGCCTCCCCGTGCCTGCGCCTCGGCGGGGACAGACCTGCTCGGAGGCGGCCGCCGCCATCTTCCTCCGCCGCCGCTGAGCCGCCGCCGCCGCTGCGGAGGGGCCCACGGGCGCCCCCTGGCGGCGCGGGGAGGGGGCTGCCGGCGCGAGCTCCGTGCCGCTCCGCTGCTTCGGGAACGCGTCGGCCGGCAGCGCCACCTGCCGGCCGAGGGCGCGTACGCCGTGGCCCCGCGCCGGGCCGGGCCGGGCCGGGCCGCGGGCAGCCGGGGGGCGGCCGCCGCGTTACCACAATCGAGGCGCGCGCTGCCCGCGTCGCCGTGGCAGCCGCCGCCGCCGCGCCGGGCCCGGCCCACGTCCCAGCCGGGACTATAAAGGCGGCGCGAACGCGGCGCCGCCCAGAGCAGCGGGTCCGAGCCGGCGGTACCAGCTCGCCCTCCCCTCCGCGCCGCCCGCTCGCCGAGGGCTCCCGGAGGGACGGGACTGGGGAGCCAGCGCAGCGCAGCCCAACCTTACCCCAGGGGCGAGCTGACAGCCGGCTATGGCCGACGGCTTAAGGAGGCTGGTCGGCGCGGGGAGCGGCCGGGTGCTGCAGGAGAAGCTGGAGAGCTGGTACCGGGACTATGAGGTAGGCTGTGGCCGCCAGCCGGGGGGTCCCGCGCCTGCTGGGGGGTTGCACCCCCGGAGGGTGGGTCGCCGCACCCCGCGGGCCCTCCGGGGGCGGGAGGCCGCCGTCAGCGGCGCCGTTGCTGCGGTGCTGGGGCCGGGCGGCGGTCTCCGCGGTGACGGCGGGACGCGGAGCGGCACCCCCCCCCCCGCCCCCTTCCTATCCTAGCAGCGCGCGTGCCCTCAGCCCGGTGCAACCGAAACCTGCAACCGGCCGTGGGGGTTCAGGAGGCCGGTTTGGGACGTTGACCCACACATGCACCCGGTTATCACCATTTCTACACCTGTAGCACTCACAACTTCAGATAGTTTTCTTTTTTGTCTGTGACAAGGTTCGTTGACAGCAAAGACTAGAGGTTAAAAGTCTTATCTGAGCTGTAATGACTGAGTCTGCCTTAGAAAAGAGTTTTGTGGTAAGACTAGCAGATGGAAAGATCACGGGTAAAGGGTGTGCTCAGAAGGAATTGCCTGTGGCCGAGGAACAGTCAGGAAAGTGTGAGGAAAAGGGATGCTCAAAGGGAGAACAGGGTTACCCAATTCCCCAGCTCTCCTGGGTGGGAAACCTGCTAGAGCTGGGAGGCTGCTGCAAGACAGCACAGCTGCAGAGGGCTTTGGAAGGTGGGAAGCAGGTGCCAGGGAAGAGTTTTGGGTGAGGGTGAGAAGTCTGCAGATGGATGTAATAGGATGCATGGAGAAGTAGGAGGTAACAGGAGTAGGAGTCAAAACAATGGAAGCAGTAGAGAAGGTGTAAAATTAGGGATAGGTGAGGTGAAGGGACATGAGGCTTGGCAATTGTGAATCTTCCAAGCGGAAAACCTTGACAGAGTTTTCACTCCTGTGTTCCTGGGTTTTATTAGCCTCTGGACACTGATAGTTGATTTGGTCATGAATCGGTAACCATCTACTGTGTGTTATGTTTGGTGAGAAAAGGTGCTGAGCAGAGACGCAGCCTTTTTAAGGGAAGTCAGTTCTTTCTTTTACTTTGTGGTATGTAGGAGTTACAGCATATTGATAGTCAGTGTAACCCTCTGCAGGATTTATGGGAAAGGACAGTTTTAAGGAAGAGTTTGAGGGTAGCTGGTAAAGTTACCACAAAGTACAGGACCATCAGAGGAGGAAGAACAGAGGTGTGCATTTTAAAATCTTGCAGGTGGATGGTGAAGGCAGACCTTGGGAGGGCTGAGCGATAGTGGGAGCTGAAATATCTATAGTAAGTGAGATGGGGTAGTCCTTGTTGTCTTGGGAAACAAAGGTGAGCTGTTTCAGGCTGTCATTGCAGAAAAGGAGGCGCTGGCAGACAGAAGCACCATGGGTGTTATGTTGGTGTAATGAGCTGGAAAATTGCACTTTGCAGTGGTGGTGTAGTGGAGGTTAGCAGGGTGAGACTGTGTCCCTTGAGACCAGAGGAAAGCATGTTGCAGCAATCAAAATGCAAGCCGACAGGGGAATGGGTGAGAGTTTGAGCCGTTTTGGAAGCTTGTAAAAACCTTACGGAGTCATTGAAGTGTGAAGACCTAGAGGGTGATCTACACTGAAGGTGATACACAGGTTATGAGTAAAGATTAAGGAAGCAGGTACAAAGTATGTGTTCTGGCAGGTGCAGTAGCATCCTGGACAGATTAACCCCATCCTTTTCAGAACTGCATTTGCTGAAAGTGGTGTAGTTTTGCTGTTCTGTTGTTTCCTAGGCATAATGCTGGATACTGCCCATTCTTTGGCAGTATTTGTTTCAGTTGGTAACTCTTAGGAATCAGATTAAATTGCATGGAGGGCTCATGTGGCTGTTGACAAAGCAAGATAATAGCCTTATATGTATTATTGCAGCTAACATGGAAAATCAGATTTTGGACTAATGTTTTTTCATCCAACTATCTCCTATCATTATTTTTAAAACTCTGTGTTGGAAGATTTTTAACATAGATCCATGATATTTGTGGTTGTGTCTTCTTTATGAATGGTGAAAGAAGTAAGTTTTCTCAACTAGGGAATTAACTGGGTGATAGAAGACCTGATGTCTTGTTCGTTCACCTGTTAACAATGATAAAGATATGTATTCTAGCAGATGCAGTAAGAAAAGTTTGAAGTATTTATAGGAAGAAAAAAGAGTTGTGATCATAACAGGAATAATTTTAAGTAAGAATACCCAGGTGGATATATTAATACACATTATTTTACAGATTAATTCCTGTGATCAGAATCTGAACCGATGCTGTGAAATAATAGAGTTGAACTCTGAGATTCAAGGGCAGCTCTTCACAATCCTCAATGAAACATCTCGAGAAGGTAAATTATTTCACATGTGTCATCTTTTAAAGCTCTGGCTCTTTCTGTAAGTGTTCTCACAGTTTCTCAATGAATGTATTTTTTTAGGTGGGCATTATGCAGGTGTGGAAACAATAAAAACTCGTCTCCTACCATGGCTAGCGACTTGTTTTTCCCGTGCTACTTCAGGAAGGCTCTTTGAAACCAACCTCTCTCTCACTCAGGTATGTTGAAAATTTATTTTAAGGGAATAGAACAGTGTGAATTTATACCCATAGGAGAGCTTTAATGACTTTCTGTTAATAATAGCTTCCCTCCCTGATTTGGTTAATTAAATATATACTTAGTTGCTCATGGAGACTCCTATGCTGTTTCTCTGTCTCATTTTATGTTTTCTTTGAAAGGGAAATCAAAGAGGTCATTAAAGTGTCTTTTGGCCTTCTAGGGATTACACTGTTTCACAATGAGTGACGATATGGAGGAATTTGGTTTGTAACAGAAGCTATGTTTTTGTACTTTCCTTTTCTAGGTAAAGAATTATGCCACCTTTACATTTGCAAAGACATCATAGAAGTATTTATGCCATATATCTATTAGTAAAAATGTAACACTGTGAAAATACATGTGTAAATTGAAGGTGTGTATGAACTCCATGCATTTATCTGTGAGCTCTTTCTATTTTTTTTAAGAAATAAAAAATCTTTGTTCAGTATCTAAGCGTTATAATGTCTCCAGAAGAGAAAAAACCCCAAAGTGCTCATGTCTATCACGATACCACCACACGCCTGACTCGATATTTGGAGTTAGTATGTATTTGATATTTACTGAAGGGGTTATAGTAGTTCTTAGCAGAAAAGACAGATCTGCTGTGGCTTTGTTCTTCGAAAGAAAATAAGAGTGTTGGTTGATGCAGACTAGGGGAAAATGCTGAAGATCTTGAGAGATTTGACAGTGATGTATCTATTTTCTATGACTTATCATTTTTACATCTCTTCTGTCAATCTTTCACAGTTTAAATAAGGACAAATGAAAAGTGATATTCCCTTAAGAGTCAGATTTTAATGCATTACAGGAGTAGGGTTCTGCCAAAAAAGTCTTATTATTAATAATAAATGACACTACAACTGGTATACCAGTTATGGATTTGTCATTTCATGTGATATTCAAAGTTTAAAGAAAAGCCTGCTGCACAGTTATTTATTTGATTCCAGTAGCATCAGGCAAATCTATAGGTTGTTAAAGACGGAGCTGCACGTGTATCACTGTGCTTTCTGGAACAACAGTAGTTGCCTCCTCTGTTCTAGTAACTTTTTCTGTTGTTTTGTGTACATGAATTCCCAAAAACTTTACCTCAGTTGGTGATATAGTCAGTCAGAAGATGACTGGAAAAAACATCATGCAACATATTTGCAAGAATGCTTTGTTCAGATGATGTGTATACAGGTATTAAATCTGCATATGTAGACCTTCCATATTCTCTATCATGAGTGTAAATGAAGTGAAGATTTTTTCCTAATATAATTCTGGTTTGTGTGCCTGGAAGGTATTGCTTATCTCTCTAGAAAGTATGCTTTTGTTTTCAGTTACTTTAGAAATGGTCTTGACTGAAATCTTTAGAAATACATCTGCTAATAACACTATACTATATTGCTGAAGGATTCTATAGGGTAGAACATTGAAGGAGCGTGACTTTGTTTCATTGTAGGATTCAACTGAGGAAGAGAGGCAGCTGAAAGAGCTGGCCAGCAATCAGACTTTTCAACTGCAAGAGCTGCAGGAAGAACTGACTTCAACTCGTCTACAGCTCGACCATGTGGAACAAGAGTAGGGGAATTAATTGTGGTTTTTTGTTTTGTTTTTCAACAAGCCATGTTTTCCTCTTGACATCTGGACACTGATGGAGATTTGTAAAATGTTTCATATATGGCTAAAAATCAGAGCTTCAAAATACATCTAGGCTCTGGATTGTCCGTGTGTGTCCAAAGTGGGGTGGGTATAAATGATAGTAATACACACATTCATAAATTGACTTGGTAGACTTTGCTTCTGGCAGAGGAGTTGGAAAAAATACCAGCATTGTAGATTAAAGGGCTTTGCATAGTGTGTGACCATCCCAGTGGAATTATAGTCAGTGAACTGTTGCATGCTGAGCAAACCTTGATAAAAATCAATTGAGTAGCTGTAGTGCAACACTTATTGAAGGATCTACAACATGTCATAATTAGTTATGGTATGTAATCAGTATGTGAACATCAAAGATGATCAAAACCCACTGTGATAATATGGAGGGAGAGACAAAGATTTTCAAATAAGTGACTAGGACTGAACATTTTTTGTCCATTTGCATAAAACTCGTTCTATGGAGTCCTGTAGTCTCAGAATGATTGTTTTGGAAATGGATTTGTGCAGTTAGTGCCAGATCCAGGGCCATTTCAGAGGTAGCTCCAAGTGACAGACACTTTCTCATGCATCCTGTTAGCATGAGAACAATGGATGTTCACAGTCCTTGCATGCGTACAATAAGTGATATAATTTAATGATCTTACTAAGTGACTCAATATCAAGTTCTCAGAACTGCAAACTGTATTAGCTAGATTAAAGAGTTAAATAGAATATTGGATCTTGTATCCTAATCTTGCAGATATCTCATGCTTTCATAGGACTGTAGAGTCACAGAATGGTTTGTGTTGGGAGGGACCAGCAAAGGTAATCTAGTTCCAACCACCCTTCCACTAGACCAGGTTGCTCAAAACCCCGTCCAGCCTGGCCTTGAACACTTCCAGGGAGGGGACAGCCCTAACTTCTCTGAGCAACCTGTTCCAGTGTCTCACCAACCTCACAGTAAGAACTTTTTCCTTATACTCAATCTAAATCTCCTCTCTTTCTGTTGAAAACCATTATACCTCATCCTATCACTAGGGGAGGTGTAAGGAGTAAAGTGTCTCTCCATCTTTCTTATTAGTAAGCTGCAGTAAGGTCTCCCTGAAGCCTTCTCTTCTGCATGCTAAACAATCCCAACTATCTCAGCCTTTCTTTGCAGGTGTTCCAATCCTCTGATCATTTTTGTGGTCCTCCTCTGGACCTGCTTTAACAGGTCCATGTCTGTCTTGTACTGGGGACCCTAGAGCTGGATATAGTACTCCAGTTGGAGTCTCATGAAAGGGGAATAGAGGGGGAGAATCACCTCCCTTGACCTGCTGGCCATGCTTATTTTTATGCAGCCCAGATATGATTTGCTTGTTGGGCTGCAACGCATGTTGCCAGCTTATTTCTAGTTTTTCATCTACCACTATCTGCAAGCCCTTCTCCACAGGACTTAATCAATTTTTTCCCCCCTCTGGTCTGTACTGATACTACTGATTGCCTCAATCCAGGTGCATCAGGTTGCACTTGGACTTGTTGAACTTAATGAAATTCACATGGGCCCACTCAAACCTGTTGAGGTTCCCTTGGATGGCATTGGTTCCCTCAAGAATATCAACTGCACCACTCACTTTCGTGTCATCCACAAACTTGCTGAGGGTGCACTCAATCTTGCTGTCAGTGTCATTAATAAAGATGTTGAACAGTACCAGCACAGATCCTGAGGGACACCATTTGTCACTGATACCCATTTGGACATTGAGCTGTTGACTGCAACTCTTTGGGTGCAGCCATTCAGCCAATTTCTTATCCATTAATTAGGCTGTCCATCAAATCCATATCTCTCCAGTTTGAGACAAGGATGTTGGTAGGACACTGTCAAGAAGGCAAGGGAGGTGACATCAGTTGTTCTTCCCTTATTCACCCACACATACTAGTATCTATTATGTCTCATCTTGGATGAATGAGGGCATTTTAATTTTTCACTGTCGGAAAAGTCTCTAAGTCAACTCTGAGTTAAAGATCAACGCATCCCCCTGAAAAGAAGATAAGAGGACAAAACCATCTTGGAGAGGGTTTTTTGGCATTTCAGCTGGTTTGCTGGAATTATGTAATCTTACAAAATAATTCTAGCCTGGAAGGTTTAATAAGCTAAGGAGTTGTTTTCTGTTGATATTTCTAAGTATAGAGGAGAGTTATAGGAGATTGGTGATCTTATTAACGTATATACCTGAAGGGAGGGTGTAAAGCAGACAAGAGCCAGGTTATTTGTAGTGGTGCCCAGTGACAGAAGCAGAGACAATGGCATAAACTGAAACACAGGAGGTTCCCTCTGAACATCAGGAAACCCTTTTTTACTGTGAGTGTGACTGAGCACTGGTACAGGTTGCCCGAGGAGGTTGTAAGTCTCCATCAGAGTGATATTCAAAAGCCCTCTGGACAGGGTTGTGGGCAACTGGCTTTAGGTGGCCCTACTTGAGCAGGGACGTTGGACTGGATGACTTCCAGAGGTGCCTTTCAACATCAACCCTTCTGTGGTTTGGGTGTATATATAAAGGTTGGCTTAGGGGTGAAGCATTTTGTCCTATGCTTCTGTGTGGCTAGAAAGATTATTCAGTGAGCTGGAGAAAAGTGTTGGATGGTCAAGGTGAGAAGCACAAGGGAAGTTGTTCACTAATACAGATTGGAGTGAGTGTGGCAGTTTTCAGCAAGAAAGTCATGTTGGACAAGCTCCTGCATAATGGGAAATCATTGGTAAAGCTTTTGTACAGTTTGTGGGTTGCATTTCTCTGTGCAGTGAGGTCAGGGAGGTGTTGGCTGTGGTTTGCAAATGTAGAAGTCTGGAAGGTGGAGGGTTGGGAAGAGGTAATTCAAGCAGAGATGAAGTCATGCATGGAACTTTCAGAACTGATCCTTTCAAGATAATGCAGTACGGATTCATGATTGTGTAGCTATTAGCAAGCAGGGGACAGGTGCAGGAGGAATCTTGGGACATTAATTCTTTCTCATCTATGGACAGTGAAGTCATTCTGATCGCTGTAAATTGTTGAAATCAGTAGAGAAACTGGAATTTAGTCTTAATGAAAAATAATGGGTTGTAGGAATATAATTCTGTTATTACATAGTCAGATATGACCTTTTATCATCTATTTGCATGCTGATAGTCTGCACAAAGCCCACTGTGTGATTATTTTCAGATGTTAAACGGGTATGGATTTGGTCTGCTTAGCCAGTTTGTATTTGATTCTCTTGTAGAAACTCAGCCTTTACCATGAAGGCTATTAATTTTTCTTGCAGTCTGGCAAAAACCCAGCTGGCTCTTGAAGACACAAAGACTGTGTCAACAACTACACTACTCTTCTGGCAGCAGAAGTCGAAACTGTTCAGCTAAAAAGTAGAATAAGAAAAATTGAGTCTTGGGGTATTTGTGGTAGAAAGTCAGCATGCAGAGACAGTCTGTCATTTACCTGAGCACGTTATGTTTAGCCTATACTGTCCTATGCTATAGCAAAAAGTGGGTCTAGCTCCATAGCGTCCTGTAGCTTTGATTCTTAGTGTTACAGAGAGAAAATTAGCATAAGTAGATTCATGTAAGAAAAAACATTATGGCTGAACTTCTATACTTTTTTCTTTAGGGTGAAGGAAAGATTGCTTTGAAACTAGCAGCTTGATAGCATTTGAGTCTTGTAGATGGAGTTAAATAGGAGAGACCCGTAATCTGAATATAACCAGAAACCATTGTTTGCAATTTGCTATGATGCTCTTGGAAGTGACTTGTGTGTTAAGTAGAAGACACTTCAGCCTGTCTGTCTTAAGATAAAGTTCTTTATACTTTTCTTTTAGACTATTTTTGCCAAATCCTTTTGCCTGTATGCACAGAAGTAATGGCTATTGGTAATGTTGACATCTCTGATTTAAAAATGTTTTTTGAGTTTCTAAGTGTTTTGGTCACATCTGAAAAGTTAATCTGGATCAATAAGGGTACAGCTGGGACACCTATCTTTCCAGTTCAATACAGGAGTCCTTAAAACTAATTTCCTTTTGTGGCTTGACCTACAGGCAGTTGTAGAAGCAATAATAATTCTTCACTGTTATGAAATGTAGCCCATGTAAGGGGGTTTTGGGTTTCTTTTTGGTTTTTTTTGCATTCTGTTATCAGAAAAGGACACAAACATAGTTGAAATTAATTTCAACAGCATATGACTCTTGTGATAACTGACATTTCAATAACAGAACTATAGTAATACTGGTTAAATAAATGCTTGCAGATTTTCAGTTAAATAACATTGCTCCTTTTAAAAATGGATAAAACTTGACTTTGCTGCTTACACTGTAGGAAAGAATATAACTGCCCATGAATTTCTCTCCTTTTAGGGCAACTGAGAGGAGATGAGTTACTCCTGATAAAGATAAGAAAACAACAAAAATTCAGGCCATTAGAGTCTCTACTTCCAGTATCAAGTTGAATATTGTTTGTTCATCTCTGGATGTTTATAATTGCTTCTAGAATAATTTTCATTCCGATTTTATCCATAGACTTTCTTAGCAAGTGTTGATCACTTCTGAATTTTAGTTTTTTTGATGGCTCCCTGGGGTCTAGGCTCATATTCTATAAAATGGGCTCTTTTGATTTGTGGGGTGAAAAGTACCTTATAACTCTTTAATTCTTAGACATAACCTGACTGCTGTCTTCCCAATTAAAACTATTAGTAGGGAATAAAACATCTCACTGTTTCCATGTGTAGGACTTAATGCAGACTGTACAGAAATTCATGTTGCTACTTGTACTACGGACAGAAAATAAAACATTCCTGTCTTCCTACGAATCCTGGAATTCTGTAATCTCCATGTAGTTATGGTTCATGTTTGTTCTTAGTTTAGCTGGCACTCGATATGTCCATCTTTTGCCTGTGTGTTCAACTTTTGATTGAAGGTGCTATTTGTCATGTTCTGTGAATCATCTTTTCAAAATTTGAACCCTTTTAGTTGGGTGAAATCAAATTTACCGAGTCTTTACCTGCCTGTCAAAACCAGAATCCTTCTAAAAGTAGAGAAAGTGAGGTCAGGACTGATCTGTGACATTTAGGGCAGGTTTGGGTTTTTTGTTTGGTGGGGGTTTTCTTGGTTAGTGTGGGTTTTGGGTTTTTTGTTTTGGGGTTTTTTTTACATGAGAAACAGTTATGCCAGGAGTGTCCTTTTCATCTTTGTCTGTAAACTTGTTTTTAGAGACTTTTGTAATAGCTAATGATTTCATTCCTGTTGTCTATAGCCTATCTGTCTCGCATACTTAAATCAAACCATGTTTTGCAAGATAACTTGATCTCCTGAGCTGTTAGGGCAAATGTGGTCTAGACTCAATATAATTAAATTCTATAGTCATTATAAGCTTTTGTTGTATCAAGATATTAATTATAAAAGGATTTATATGTTTGCTGCAGAATTATGAAGGAAAATGTAAGTTTTTAAAAAATGAATAACAACATACAAAAGTAATTGGAAGTTCTTCAGGGAAGACAAAAAATAGTGTACTAAACTGTTATATGCAGACTGAACAAAATCCCATTAGTACTATTATAAATAGTAGAAGCTTACTACTAGGATGCTTAGACTTGTGCCAATGTCTAATCAAACTTAACAAAGCCAGATGACTCCTTTAAAGTAAATGAGGTCAAGAGGGCTTTTATTTTCTGGTCTGCTGTACAGAGGACCTATTACGTAAATCAGCAGGAAGAAATTTTGATAGACACATTTTGTAATTGATAACAATTACCTTCTATCAATTTTGTAATTGATAACAATTACCTTCTATCAATTTTGTAATTGATAACAATTACCTTCTATCAATTTTGTAATTGATAACAGTTTCCTCAAGACCTTGTATTGTTGTGGTTGCAGGAGTCTCTCAAAAATAGGTTAAAGAAATTATTGGCTAAAAATTACATAGGTAGAGTTGTGCTCACCTTGAATTTCAAGGGAATCTGACTGAATGAGTCAGGCTTAGCCCAAGGACTGGGGGAACTGTGAGAGACTTAATTGTTAATGAATTGTTTGAAACTGGAGTGTAGCAGTAGGCAGTAGGCTTCTTTATCCCAACAGCATTAAGGAGATACTTGACAGAAATTCTCAAGGTTGTTGTATTTTGTCTGGAAAAACTGGCTGAAAATGCCCATTTTATTTTTAAAGAGTTAGATGATGGAGTTTAAAACACTAGTTATAGCCTTAAAATAAAAATGGGTTATAAAAACTGTTCTGATTTTTTTCTAAGAACTATATTTTGCCCTGTTTGCTCCCATTATTTTTTGTAGCATCTACATCTCTAACCTTAACAGAAAGATGATAATGCTCTCTTCATTTCAGACTAATATTTAGTAGTAGAGTGAATGAACAATAGAATGGGAAACTGAGTACTGCATAGATGTAATTAGCATGGAAAGGATTAGTGTTAAGGCTTACAGAAGTCAGCACTGGTAATTCATAAATCTGTCTGTCCTAAGGTGTTTTTTTTCCTTTTGGTATTTAGCTTTTCTTACAAAGAAAGAAACATACATTTTCAGTGGTGGCTTTTCTTATGTTTGTGACTTACCGTATGACTTGTGATGAACAATGACAGATGCAGGTATTTCTGCATTTCAGTCTGTTATGCTTTCTGTTTGGTTTCCCCTCCCTCTCCTGATAAAGGCAGACCTATAATTAAACATCTGTATTTGTAATAATTATCTGCTGTCATGATGAAAAGATGAGACTTTTGTGGATCTCACATCCGTGACATAAAGACCATCAAAAATTGCTTTAAAACTTTCTGAAAAATCTCCATTTGAATAGGGGTAAATAGCAAAAAGAAAATAATACAGAAGGGACATGATTACTTTTTATGTTGGTTATTAATACTGAATTTTCTGAAGCATTGCCTATCATGGCAATTTAAAGAAAGCCCAACTAGTGTGTTATATATTATATAAGCTTCTCTTCCACTTTTTTTTTGGGTTACATAATGATTCCCCCCCTCATTTCTATCTCTAGAACTTGTCTTCCCAAATCTACTTTCCTTCCCAAGTTGTTCTTTACATTAGAATCCTTTAGCTCTCTTCTACTACCACGATGCTAGAAGTCCTTGCTGGAGGAGCTGACTAAGGATGTCCATGGGATTGTAATATCTGCAGCTTTTCCTATCCAGGTCAGAAGGACAGTCTTTCCTCTTAGCAGATGCACCGGCCTTGTTATCTGTGGTCCTCTTAGTCAGCCTTGGTCCTTAGAAAGTCAGAACAGGAAGTTTGTGAACTGATAGATGTTACAGCTTTCACTGGTTCAGTTCCTCACAAATCTCACCAGGATCAGAAAAGGAAGAACAGATTGAATGCCTCCAAAAAGAATACAAAGCTGCTTTTTTTTTTTTTTTTCCTGTTGGAAAGAGGAAAACAACAGTAATATCTGTGTTAGGAGGGAAAGCAGAGATGTCGCGATACTTTCCAACATTAAGTAAGAATAAAGAACAGAAGATAAAATTGCTTAGCTGTTTGTTTGCCAATGTTTAAGAAACACTGCTTCTCTTAGAGCAGAAGAGGAATCATTAGCTTTTGATATTACTTGAATAACATCACTGGTGATATCCTTTGACTGACTAATATATTCCAGCAAAAAAAAGCAAAAAACCTGAGGACCTGATATAAGAAAATACCTAGAATCTTAAACTGTAGGAAAGAAATGTGCTGGTTTAGTTAACATCTTAAATATGAGAAAGAAACCATTTCTTAGACCTCATCATCTGAAATAGTGCCAGGAGACCAAATGCTAACCAATGATCTCTCCTGCAACATAAAGCATAGTGTATCCAGTCTCCCGCCACAATACACTTTCACATTTTAAAGTGTAATTGAGAGTATGCTTTTCTGAACTCTTGATTTCTCTGTATTTCAGCATAAGGAGCTTCTTCAATATTTCTCCTCTTCTTCTGTTCTTTTTGTTTGGTGATGAGGGTTAATTGATAGATAGTTTGCATCAGTAGAAGGACATCTTGTGACTGAATTTATTCTGTGTGGTTAAGTCTGAAGACTTCCCGTGCTCAAGAGGAGGACACCCTGAGGAAGTTAGATCGTCTGAATGATTATGAGCAGCAGATTCAAATACTGCGGGATGAGATTTCTATCCTGGATGCCCAAAAGTCTGTTCTGCAGAGCAGGTAGAGGCGTTATTCAGAGAAATCACTGAATTGGAGAATAGCAAGTATTCTCTCCTCATTTGAAATTGAAGTATAAACAAAAGCTAATCTTTTGTACTCTGTTATGAAGGTTAAATGCTTTAACTGATTTATCCTAGTGCCCAGATGTTTTTAGTTTCAGGCTGTGTTAAGTTTCTGGCAAAACAGTAGAGAGCAGCTTTACAAAATACATTGAGAACAACTGTACAGGTTGAAAAGAGATGGTTAGGTTTTTTGTTTATAAGTCCTCTTTGAATACTGTACCATTACAGGGAAGAACTTATTACATTCAGTACCACTATAGTGTTTTTAAGTCAAACAAGTGAGAAAGAGGAACAAATCTCCAAAGTATTACTAGTTAGAAGTGTGTTTCCCCAGAACAAAGTGCTTGGCTGTACACACTTGAGGAATTACTTTAATCGTATTGTTCAGACTTTAGCCAATAAAATATATTGACACAAATGCCTTCATATTAGCCTAACCAGCTGCAGCTTTGTTTTTAATTTTTTTGGTGAAAAATCTCAGCTTAACCTGGTAATAATTAAAATGGCAAAAAACTCAGTGCACTAGGCAAAAGCATCTGAGCATGGTGAAGTGACCTCGTGCTTCTTTACATGTCTGTCATAGGCTTGCACGGAGCTGCTCTCCTTTCCCAAGGCACAGGGAGAACAAGTCATCACCCCCGAGGAGCTGCTCACCTGGCCGAGCCAGGCGTACAAATGCTTCACGTCGTGCCTGCTTGATAGCTCGTTTTGGTGACATTTATGCTCAGGAACGCTTGGATGCGGAGACCCTTTTGAGGACGTATGTCAGTGACATGGAAATGGTGCAGAGGATAATATACATTGCAGCTGTGGTAAGGAAACAATAACATTTCTTGTTTGGCAGGCCAGAAATGTTTTATAAAATATTATGGCTGGATTGGATTAAATTGTGTGTAAATTAGCATTTATGTGAAGTACAGAGAAGCTTCTCTTCTTTTTTTCCCTCCTTTGATTTTTTTTTTTTTTTTCCTTTCCTTACCTCATACTTTTACACTGAAGTCTCAATATAGTGTCCTTTTCTGACTCTCCTGTCCCAACATTAGAACAGGGTCAGTGATCAATAGTACAGGTGCTAAAAGGGATGCATAAGACGACTGTATGGATCTGAAAGGTAGATGATTCCTGCACTAAACACTGTCTCATTTAGATGAATTCTTCTGGGAATACTACATTTTAGAAAGCTAAAGAAGTCTTTCCATATCATGCTTCCCTCTTGCTTGTAGCTATGTGCTTTTCTAGTTTTATTTGGTCCCATAAAATTACTTAGATGCCTCATGTTTACCTAGACACGTCACATTTACTATGAGCTCTGAAGAAATTTGTTTTAATTTTTCTGTAGTCAATCTTCTTTTCTATAAAATTGTAGTGCATACCCATGTCAGAGAGGTAGTGTGTGTCTCAATGTGTGTAATCCCAAGAACATTTAATTTACTGAAGTTTTTTTCCCCCCTCACTGTCATTCAGTTTATGGTCTCCAATTCAACCTTTCTACCTAACAGACAAGAGGTGCTCCTGTCTGACATGTTAGGCTGTGGTGAATTCTGCTCTTGATAGCCTTAAATGTGATTCCATTGATAGTGGGTATGTGATGGCATCCTACATAAAAATAGGTTATGTGGGAAGCTTTTTCAGTCTCATCTTCTGCAAATAAATGGCGCTTGATTTAATCAGAGAAGTCCTCCCAAATGAGTACTATTTTTAACTTTCACTTTTACAGCAGTTTTATATTCCTCCTTACAATGATGATACATCCTCTCAGATAATTGGTAAAAAATTAATCTCTGTCTCCTGGATTTAACTAGATGTTCCTTATTTTGCAGGAGTCCTTTCATGCAGCAAAGATGGCCTACAGGCAGCTCAAAAAACGTGTAAGAGATACTCTGTCTCTAGGTCACTCGGGGCCTGAGTCACTTGAAGACACTGTCCTGGATTATATAGTTCGTCATGAGGATCTGTATGATGTTCAAGCCAGTGTCAATGTAAGTCAGGGGTGGTGGGGAAGGGATGTGCTGACCTATTTCAGTAGCTAATAAATTCAGAGTGTGTAAACTTTCTTCTTCTTCAGGTTACAGTGCATTTCTAGTTTATTGCATGAATTTTATGTCTTATAGCTATGTCTTTATTTTCCGAAATAATATTGTGGTATGATCCAGTAATTACTTGTTTTATTTGCCTGTAACTAGAACGTCTCTGCCACAATAATATTTTTGGAAAGATACAGTGTAACTGTCTTAAATAAATGCAAGCTAAATTTAATATTTTCCTTAAATTCTGTGCTCTACTGAAAAACTGCATCTCCCTCCAAAGGTTGATGTCAATGATGTAGCTCATACTTTATTTCTAAAACAGCAGCACATTCTTTGTGAAGCTAATATTTTCTGGAATAACCTAAGACAATATTGGTGGGAGCTTCTTATACTGATTTTAAAATGTAGAAATCTGAGAGAGATGTTTAGGACGGATTTCCATACTTGCCCATGAATAAAAGTATTAGCTCAAATTACTCAACTGTGTTTATTTTCAGGAAGTAATTCGCTCCATGAACATCAACCCAAAGATTTCATTTCCACCAGAAATTGATTTCATTGTAATCAGCACTTTGATTCGAGAGTTGTGCCGTATGGCTTTTTCAATGCAGACACTCGCTCCTCCTCTTGATATTGCCTTTGGTACTGATAGAGAACTTTTCAGTGAGACCAAGTAAGAGCTCTTTATTTTCAGTTGGATTCTTACTATTAAAAAAAAAAAAAAAATCCATCAGGTTGTATAGTCTACTTCTTTCCTATTTAATATAAAGTTTCAGATTTATGCTAAACATTAATTTGGGGCAAAGATTCCTTCTCTGTAGTGAATTTCGTATGTCTTTAAGCTTTATGATGGTGTATAAATGCCAGGAGGTAGACCAGTGTTAACAGTTTTTTTTTTTTTTTTTAATGAACAGCAGAGCAATTTTCTGGATAAACTTCAGTCTTCAGAGCATAATTAATTTAACCTTTAAGAGGAAAATTATCACCAGTTTTCCTTTCCCTGTTTAGTCTGCCTCCAGTGGTTATAAAATGTGTGCATCTTTTTATCTTTTTTTCTTCTTTCTGGCCCATTTTGTAAAAGTCACATTTACTGAGATCTGAGTGTCTGATATGAGGATCATCAACATTTGTGTTGTGACCTCCTGGTTGTGGCTCCTGTACAACATATGGATCATAATACACTCTCCTCTCTTCTGGTTTAGAGCTGAGAAAAAAGAAAAATGCCTTTAAAAATGGTAATTTTGTTTAAACAATGCACACCATAACACAGTTTTTCTTTTTTCCATAGGGCCAGGGCTGGCTGCTTTGTTAGCTGGCAGAGAACAGTAGGGTACTTCCATGCCTTCAAGAAAAATTAATGGGATTGACAACTCAAAAAAAAAAAAAAAAAAAAAAAAATTGCTCTCAAAAGCAAGAAAACCGACAACAATAAGGAGGCTTCTAACAATAATTTAAAATAGAATGGAACCCAGATGGGGAAGAACTTGAGAAGCCAAGGAGAGAAATAGAAAAGAGTGCAGGGGAGTGCAAAGTCATACATGACTACTTAGTGATCCTGTCCAAATATTGGGCAGTTAGCTATTTGATACCCAAAGCAACTGGCTGAATTAAGAAGACAACAATGTCATGGTATAGTCTTGGGATGATTTCTCCACCTACTTGATGTGTGTGGCCTTCAAAAAACCGGATGTAATGTGTTTATATGCACTTTTGTTAGAGACATATATACACACATCTATCCATCTGTATAGATAAATGTGGCATATATATGCTTGTATCTATAGCATGTATGTGTAATACACAGAGATGGAGCAAAATTTGTAGAAATTAAAATAGCTCTGTTAGTTGTGTGTGATACCGTTCTATAAAAGGGCTGACCAAGCCTCATTGTGCCATATACCTTCCTTCATGGGAAATTTCATGCCTCTGTTTACAGCTTTGTTTTATATAAATTGCTATTGTATATACCTTACTAATGTATAGATACATTGCTATTTTGTATTTGTTTTGAGTTTGAATCCATAAAACCAGACATGTATTATTCAGCCAATATTGCAGACTTAGGGAGGTAATACATATTTGGTATGTTAATACAGGCCTTCAAAATAATTTTTCATAGCTAAAAAGACACTGTTTCATTATCAATATCTGAGCATCTTGCTAACACAATTGCCTCTTATGTCTCTTAAGATACTAGGATGTAACTTTAGGTTTGAGATAAGGGGTATTACAAAAATACTCTATAGGGGTCTTGTTTTAATAAGATATTCCAGGATGATGGAATGAATATGTCTGCCAAAATGCTGCTCAGGAATCTCAGGAATTGAATCTGCCAGTGGACCCGAGGACCCTGGCTTGTGTGGGGCTTATGCAAGAACATGATCTAGCGGCCTTCTGAAGTGTGAGATGGTTTTATTGGAGTGTCTCTCATTATAAGTAGACTGTATTCTGTCTATATTCTGCTAAGTCAGTCTTACAAATGCATTTCTTTTACAGGTTCACTTAAAGAATACTTATTTTTGTGATGCGGAAGTATTGTCAAGAAAGATGTTTATGAGTTGTAGCTAGTATTCTGCTTTTTATCAACATTGACTTGAAGCATCATATTTATCTTTTGGCATTTATATGCAGACATTTCTTGTACTCTGTTTCAACAGGTACCATCGTAGTTTTGACTCTGATTTCACAGCTGTCTTGGTGGCCTATCATGTATGGCCTGCTCTGATGGAAAATGATAATGTAATTGTGAAGGGAGAGGCAGTCACAAAAAGAGGAACTCTGGTATGTACTTTGTTAAGAAACATGTTAAGGGAAGTAATTGGATTTAAACACTGTTTTAAAAGATAAATTCTTGATTGTTCCCTATATGGCTGGAATTGTGTTTATCAAGTATTGGTTAAGTTGTAGTGCCTTATCCTGTTTTTAGGATGAATAGTTCCATTTGCCTTAATATATTTATTATGCAGATGTATGATTGTTGGCAGAGCCTGCTCTAAGGAGAAAGTTTACTGTTTACTATCTGTCCTGAGGCCTTGTCTCCAGCATGGCAAGTCTGCCTTTTATTAAATGTGCTCTCTCAAAAGAGGTTTGTCAAACTCTTCTCTTGTAGTGGTCTCGCAGAAGTAGAACTAGAAGCAGAAGCCCCAGCCGTAGCACCAGTCCACTTCTATCTCATCATGTAAGTCCCAGCTGAATGCTTATAGTATAAACAGCATCAAGTATTTTAAACTCATAATGCAGGCAACCTTTTAAAAATGCTGATGTACCACATGTACATTTTAACATTGGGAATAGATGCCTTTGGGTCTGGAATTGAGGTGAAGCTGAACTGACACATATTTATTGCCTGGTATGTAATTATCAGCGGAAATACTGTATGAGTAGACCATAGTTAAATACTCAGAAATATCAGCTGTGGATCTGGGAATGCCTTCCCCCTATTTCTCATTGCTTCAGTACCCTCTGAATAGCTATTTGCATCATCTTGGAAGTGTTTTAGTCATCTTGCAGTACATATACAGACATAGTCCCTGCCTCCTTGAACTGGCAATCTGGATTTACCCTGTAATGCCTCAAATGAGCAGAAAATCAGTGTAGGGTGGGCAGGAGGGGAAGAACTGATGTGGTACTAATAAGGTATGTAAAACCTTCGCAGAGTTCTGCGTGTGGTATAGTTACACAATATTAATAATTGTTTTTGTAAAAATCTTGTCTAATTTCTATTTCTAATTGTTAGCCTATCTTATTAAACTGATATAGGTGGACTCAACTTTAAATGTGAATACTGGAAATGAGAGGCTTTGGGTAAGGCTCACTTTTATGTGTGTGCAGGGTGTGAAAGAAAAACTGGAAAGTTGTTGAATTTGACTTTGTAGCAGTGGAGCTGCACTGATAGACATGCACAAATTTTCTGAATGTTGGTGGGTCCACAAGTGCCTGCCTTGGGTACAGTTCTTTAGCACACCTGAGTTTCCTTTTCTGTTTGTCTTGCAGTTGTCTCGAAGCCGCAGTCTCTCACCACTCAGGCGCATAAGCCCAAGTAAGTGGGCATATTAGTTCACAATGACGTCATGGTTTTCACATTATGCCCTTAAATGACTGAGCAAAGAGTCAAAATAACACGGTGAAGGTTTTTTACTCTAAAATACTTATCCAAGTCTTATTTTGAAAATGGGTAGCCCCTTTCTTTTCTGTGTGTGGAAAAAGGCTGAAATTTCTGACTTGGAGACGAGCTTGTTTTTCACTCTACTCAGACCACTGTCATGAGTTCTCTCTGCTGGTTGCCTTTATTGTGACCAGTTCTGTAGTAAGTAAAACTTGTTCTCTACTCTACATAAGAGATAGTTAGCTACATGCCTGCTGCCTCCATGCCTTTCAAAATCCAAAGAGACAGCTAAGCAGTGAGAGTGAAGTGAGGGATTTCAAACAGTATGAATGTGTACCCATCTTGAAGCCAAGCCAATTTAAAAAAAATAGTTGTACTAAAATGTGTCTCTTTATTCAATAGGGCGTTAACTGAACATGTTCCTGTGATACAGTACATCCGGATCCAATGACTTCACTGGTGCCTTTTCAAGAATACCTCAAATCTTGCAATAATGTGAATGGCAACTGTCACTCCAAATGGTGTTTATGTTCAGTGTGGCTTTTAGAATTATAGAAGGTTATTTATAATTTTAGAAACTAATTCAACCCTTCTGATTTAGAAAAAAAAAAAAAAAAGAAAAGTGGATACAATACAGGATCATACTCATTTGGCAAAATTTGCAGAGCACTGAGGAATTCATGCTGTAATCCTGCAGGTAGAGATAGAATGATTGCATGTAGAATTTTTTCCACAGATACCAAATGATACAGTTTATCTTGATAGGATGTTTCATATAACCTAAATGGCAAATATTGAAGAATGTTGAGGTTAGCTGTTACTTAAAAACAATTTCATTAATTGGTGCTTATTTACAATTCTAGAAAATGTCAATAATCTTAGGATGTGCCAGTCTCACACAGCATCATTTTAAATATGTCCTTGTGGTAAACTGAATTTTCTAACTACAATGCTGAAGTTGCACAGAACAGTCATAAACTACCAATACTCCAGCAACCTCCAGGACTTCATTGACATTTATCTGTGAAAGCATAGGTATGTACATTAGCAAGGCAGTAATAGTCCTTGTTAAATACAGTTACTTAGAAATGAATATAATAAAAATTTGTAGTTTGGAACTTAGAGTATTTTGAAAGTGTACCACTGACTATTTGTAGGCTTGAAATATTTACTTCAGGTGGCCTATTTGGTATCACTTTTAGTGGGCCTTCATACTAGACTGGTAGATTAGTAATTCTTGTGAATACAGTGAAAAAAACCTGTCCAGTCATCTCCTACAGTGGGCGTTATTACATTTTAAGTGTAAAAATTAGAGACCTGAAGAGATTTTATTCTGGAACTTAAAGAGTTTGTTCCCCTTGTAGATATTTATTTAATATCAGCATTTCTGTCTTTGAGAGGACTGATGCTGTCTTTCTCTCAGAACCTCATCTGTAAGGCCAGCCTTAAATAGAAGCCACACAAGTGACAGCTTGGGGCCTTGTGCTTTTACATAGATACATAGGATTTGTCATAATGGAGCTGATGTATGAATCACCAACTCCACTGTCTCATTACAGTCAATGCCTGATGCTTCAAAGTTATGTGGAGTTTTCCCCAAACTCATCTCCACAATTTTGGAATATAAACAATGAGAAGGAGGAAAAATTCCTTTTTGTTTCCTTTCTTAATCAGCCTATGCCCTGAAACATGACATTTCATTAGTACTACTGTAATAACATGAACACAAATAATTTCATTAGTTCTGAAATGATGTTATCCTTAAAATTAAGGTACCAGAGCAGATTTTATGATCTCTTTCCAAGAATCTTATGCAGATTGACACATCCATGCTCTTTCTCTCTACCTGTATGGCTTAAGACTTTGGCACAAGACTCTTTGGCAGAGGATCAATTTCAGGCAGACTTTAGCATTGGTCCCCATAAGCTGTGGAGCAGCTGTCACTCTAGTTCTACACATGTATTTTCATTGGAATTGGGCCTATTAGTAACTGATGAGAACAAAATGAGGTCCTGTACATGAAGAGTTGTTCACAGAGCCACTCTGAACTAAGGGGGCACAAAGGCTTGTGCATGTAAGTAGTGTACTTTCTTGTTATCTAAGAAAGTCACAAGAGAAAATGCAAAAGCAATAGATTTCCTCTTCTAAGAGCCTGATTGTTGGTCACAGCTATGGATCTGAGCTTGAAGTAAACCTGCATATTTCTGCACTGATCTCATGACTAAAACTGCCACAGTTCTGGAAAAACGGAGCACCTGCAACTTGTGAAGAAAATTAGATATCCTGAGTATGAAAAATGAAGAATTAAGCAGAAAAATTAAGAATTCCCCAAAATCTTGTAATTACCTGGGGCTCAGGAGATGTAGGTTTTTTTAAAAATGAGGTGTTGTATGTTTGTGTTCTACATGTAATTACCAAGACGTGTCTGTTTTACAATTTTGAGTTGAAGTAAGTTTCCATACCAACTGTGAGAAAACTAAGACTACATCAAGGAAGTATGTTGTTTTTGACAAGTGTGAGAGGCAGGGTAGTTCCAGACTTGTGTGCACCTGTGGTGCCACTAGGAACTAGTATTGCCAAAAAAGAAAAATTTGCAGTGCTTGGTGGACCATCTCATCTTACTCCCCCAGCAGCTACCTAGAGAGCTAATTAGTCTCAAAGTAGAATAAAAAACTAATGGCATGACAGCCAATGACTTGTTTTGGTAGTGAGAAAGCAGTTCTAGGATTTTTTTTTCATAATGTTTCAGAGTAGAGCAAACCAATGTTTGTTAAGTGTTTGCAGCTCAGTAATATAGAGACTCATGCAGAGCTGGCAGATACTAAGGGTAAATGGCTCAGTTAAATTCGCTACTGCATAATGAAAACTCAGATTCAGAAATTATCTTAGATTCTCTCAGCATCCTAGGAGAAAGCAAGTTAGGAGCCAGAGGTTGGTGGAGTGTTCCCATCTAATCTTGGTGGCAGTGGGCTGTGGTACTGCTTTAGTCTTGTAGGAGGCTCTGGAGATGAGCAGTAAGTTAAAGCAAAAATGCTCTACAGCCTGAAGAAAGTAAATGTGAAGGCCAAAAAATTATCATAATGCTTCCTAGAAAACATATGCCTGTATATCTTCCAGGATTTGAGCCTTTAACTTTACTTTTATACTGCATGTATGTGCTGCAGAAGTTAGTCATCCAGTAAAAGTGCCATCAGAATTAAATACTGTCTTTCAGCTTTATGTAACCTTTGTCAGCCATGTTTGATTGGTGTTAACTACACAATTATTTTCTTACTGTAGCATTAAATAGTCTAACTTTGTATTAAAGAAATGAAAATTTTATGGCTTGCAGCTACATTAGCATACATTCAAATTGAACGTATTTTAAGTTTCAAGAATCTATTGTATTTCTTTTAGTCATGCAGCATACTATGCAAATGTATGTGTCATTTTATGCAGGTTTTTGATAGCTTAAAACAACACATGTAAGCAAATCTGTCACAGGCTCTTGCTGATATACAGGTGTGCTGTTTATGTGGAAGCTGTACCTTTCACTGGGTAGACGGAGCACAAACACAGAGTACTTGGTGTCATTTCATTGTTAGCAGACAAAGGCATGAATGCAAATGAAGTGGGTGGTGTATTTATAGTTATGGCTTTGAGAAGGCAATACTTCTGTCTGGCAAAAACACAGTTCTCAAAATTGTTATCTACTTGAAAGTAAAATGTCCGCATAAAGATGCTGTTCACCACTGTTACCATTGCTTCCTGTGAAATTGTTTTTGCCTAAAGGGCTTTAGCCTGCATTCAGAGTTCTTTGTTTTAAAAGAAAAAAGGTTATAAAGACAGATCAGCTTATGATAATTCCTTCTCTTCACAGTAGCTGGCATTTAGCTTTTTATATTAGAGGATTATATCATAAGCAGATATGACACCTTTGTAAACTTCATTTAGGACCTTGAGTGGAAACCTATTTCTGCATCGATGATACATGTTCCCCCAAAACAACACAGACAAGACAAACGTTTATTATTTGGAAGCCTCATCATCTACTAACAGAAACCATTTTGCCCTCCTAAGTTTTATGCAGTTTGCACTTTTTATGGCTGACTAATTTTAGTTAACAAAAAATAGAGTTTTTAAAAAGTGACCATTATGTTTAGAGTTTTGTCTATTTTCTGGTAAAAGTGTGATTCTCAGGTACCTTGTTAATGAAAAAATAAGGCAAAATGTTGCATTTTAGAAAAAGCACACAAAATTTATTGTATAAAATGACTATACTAATTTTTTTTTAAATATTGGAATACACAGTTATGTTAAATAGCTGACAACAAAGATTTATCAGAATCTATTGTGATGCAAATGTAAAATTCAGAAAATATTAATAACTATTTTGTAATTTTTTCTGTTTCCCAGTGCTAAGCTTTATCACTGCTTTCAGTGTAACTAGTTCATGTTGTAATACAGCATTTAGTACATGTTGTGTAGACAGACTTCCTTTTCCAAACCTTTATGCATGCTTTATGGCTTTGTGTTGATCAGAAATTGAATGTTTTATTCTTTAAAAGCACTTTACATGCCATAAGTAAGCAAATGATGACTACTCAGGCTGAGGTGCGGGTTATGTGAAATATTAGCTGGTTCAGCACAAAGGCTTCCCCAAGGCACACTGTTGCTGCCTTCAACTTTTTCCTGAACATTGCACCTTTTGCTCAGAAAAGGAAACTCGATTATTTCTACATGTTGCTGTAATTTTGGCAGGAATTTACCCAACTAAAACCAGACACAAATAGAACTGTGCCAGTCCTTTAATATGGAAATACAATTAGTTTTTTCATTTCCAGTCAGTGTATGGTATGTTGCTCAACCTGAAGAGCTTGTGGTTTAAATGAAGTACTGTCTTCAAATTCTTCAGCTATTAAATCAATGAAATGCATACGAGATTTTGAATGTAACCATTATCAGTTGATTAATACCAGTTAGTGCCATATGTTTTTCTCACCCAGACTGGAATTTCAGGAATGACTAACTGCAATCTAAACATGTCCATTTCAGTTAGTCTGAATAAACAGCATGTTTTAAACTAGTACCTCAAAGCTGCATTGTAAATTGGTTGTTTTGTTAGAGAATTAATAAAATACCAAGGCTAAGCTCTTTGTATCTTACCCTAACAGCACCTGACCTGCTCTGAATTTAGCTTAAACCAAATTAAACGAGATCTCAATTTTGTTATTGCAAATGGACATTTGATGCTAAACCTCAAGGTCACATCTGTTCTCCGTAAGCTTGTGGTCTTTTTTGTTGATACTGCTGTAAATTATGCTGGTACAATTTGTTGAGAGTTGTGATAGATTGTCCATCACAGGCATTTTAAGCTTGGGAGGATGTTTGTCTTACGCTGGGGAGAGTCTAGAGCCTCATACAGGGAAGATGAAATAGATAGGTGTGACAGTTTCTTCTCATTTTATAATACTGGTATTACAAAATATAAATACAAATTTTATAATACTGGCAAGACCGCACAAATGGTAAATGCAGTTAGTGTTTTACTGTTTTTCTTGATGCTTGGCTTCATTGGTAATGCTGAACCAGTAGCATCGTGGAAGTGCCAGCCTGAGATTCATTCTTGAGTGGGTCTTGAACCACTCAGTGCAGGCTGCAAAAGAAAATAGGATTTTGTATTCACAGCAAGTTTAATTCTGACTTCTGGTTAATATTTATCTGATGGCTCCAGAGCTTATGACCTTTATCAGTGAGCTAGGAAAAAAACCTGTGCCAGGATTTACCTCTATTTTCTTACAAGGGAGTAGGTTGACCAGAGCCCAGATGGGGTTATATCCTGCTGCAATTTTGGCAGGAGAGCCCTTAAAGCCTTTGAGGAGTCATGGCAGACCAGTGTGGTGGTAGTATGGAAAGGCTGGGGTCTGGAGCAGGCAGCCCATTTCTGGTTAACTCCAGCTTTGTATAAAAGGAGGCTGATTTGGGTTAATCAGTTCACTTCTTCACCAAGGAGCTGTGCATATGGAGCTTGGTAGAAGAAAGAGTCTTGTTCCTAGCATGCTTCTTCCACTGCTCATGGAAGAAACAGATGAATCCTTGTTTTTCTCCTTCTGTAAGATGGATGACATTTTAGATGTAAAAGACGTTTCCAGACCACTGGTGTGTGAAGTGCTGTTTGTGTTTCAGCTCTGCAGAGGCTGAAGGAAAAAGCCATTAAAAAGGTAAAGAGGCACAAAGTCAGATAAAATGGACCAAAACTGTAGATTGGAGAAGCAGGGTTGAGATGTGACTAGAAAGTGTGCATATGTAGCGTGTGTGTGTCAGACCTGAGAACTCAGAGCATGTGCTGGGGTGGGTGCTCTCCCTCCTGCCCGTGGGCCCCTCTTGGCAGGACACGGGACCTGGGCTGGACCCAAAATAGGGCGCTGGGACTGTGGCATGTAGGAGACCACCTCCGAGCAGAGCAAAAACTTTACAAAACCTTTACCGCAGTGCCCAGAAAAATCCAGTTGGGCATTTTAGATGAAAGTTTATGTGCTAACCCGAGGGACCCAACTTAAAAAAAAAAAGCCAAACCTACATCTATTTTTCTTGAGGAGATACTTGTGTAAGGGCTCCAAGCTCATTTGCCCGCTGTAAGGGACGAAGCAGTCTTTCCCACGAGATGGCACTATTGCCTTATGCACTGAAAAAGCAGGTTTTAGCTTCAGCTGCAGTTTTAAAAGCTGATTTCCAAAATGAGGTTTGCAAATAAATGTTACAGATCTAAGCAGTATCAACAGATGTCAGATGAAGAATTAGCTTACCGATTGATCTCTTAAAGATTGTTGCCTGATAAGGTTGTGAAAAATCCTGACATATGGGTGATATGAACATCACTATCAATCCATTATTGGAGAAACTGGCTTGGATTTAGCTTTTTTGAAGTCAATTTTTCAAAATTAATGTGGTTCTCTATAGTGGATGGTATTTACCTGGTTGTATTCTGACTGATCTTCCCAAAAACTTTTAAAGTCCCAACAAATTCCAAACTGAAAATCCCATTGAAAATTAGCTACTTTTAACATTTGTCCATTTTTAATTACTTCTAGTTCAAGAAAATATCATCTTGCAAAATTGTTATATTTTGAGTGATTGTTCAGTTGCGATGACTGGCTGGCAAGTTGCTCCACTATTCCCTTTGTGATTGAAAGAGGTGTTTTCCTAACAAATTCTGCAAAGTCTCTGAATCAGAAATATACTCCCTGCCTTTAGCTGCACCTTCTGTTGATTTTTCTGATCAAAGACAGGGTCAATCACATCTCCTGAACCATCAGGGTAGAGCTGGAAGGAGCCCTGCTGTCACAGCAACTGCTTTGGGTAATCATGTTCTTAATCTTATTAATTGCTGTTTTAAATAGGTTTGTTTTGCACCACGGTCGAGTTTCTATTTCAGCGTTGTTCCAGAATTTAATTTCTCCCATGCTTGGAAATTTTCTTCTGACTTACAGCCCAAATTTATTCACTTTCAGGCTCTTTGTTCTTCTGCCAGTATCATTCTCTATCTTCAGAAGTCCTTGCTCCCTCCTTTAGTATTTGCCCTAATGATGAGAGCAATCATCTCATCTGTTAGTTTTTGTTTCTCTAGGCTAAAAAAGTCAAATCTTTCCATCTCCTCTGAAGAAAGAAGCTCTTCAGTTCCTTGATTATCCTGTTTGGGTTGCCCTGGGTATATTTCTGTTTCAATCCATCTTTCTTGAGCATTGATGACAAGAAATGGTGTGCAGTATTCAGAATAAGGCCTGACAAGAGCTTATCGGTTTCATTGTACCATTGTAGCATCTTTGTGAGAAGTGGCTCAATATCTGTGATCAATTAATAAGATTTATTATCCTCAGTTGTTTCAAACTGATGAGTCTTTTTCCTCTAGAACGTGTTCATCCACACACTTTTTTGTGGGCTCTAGATTTTCCATCTATAAATGCCTTTCGTAAGGGTGGCACAGAAATTCTGAACTTTGGACATCTATTTGCATGCATATTGTAACAGTAGTGTCTGTGGATGCTGTAATGCATCATGGCGTGTTCCTCTATTACTAAAAACTACTGAAGGGTGATGCCTTGTGTTGAGTTGCCTGAGTGAAGTTTAGCAACCAATCTTACAGAGCTTCAGTAGCTATAAAATAAACTGTCTGGAGCTTGATGTTACAAAGGAAAATATCTTATTTAGCTCTATTTATATGCACTTTGCCACAAGAAGAAATAAATGCTAGGAGTGTCACTATAAACCAGTAGAAATATAGGGTACCATTCAATGGACAGAAGGTCTCTGTCAGTATTAACAGAATGAAATACTAGAAATTCCTCATGAAAAGAATGTAATTTGTGTACCTGATGGTTTGCATCAAGAGCTTAAAAGACAATTGAAATGTTTCATAAGTTGTCTAACTCCTTACCCTTTGAACAATGACATGGCTCTCATTTCTTGAGAAATGCTTTTTCCCCGGTCATATTTGTCCATCTCTTAAACTTGTCCAGGGCCGTCATAGCCATCTCCACAATATATGTATGTCATTTGTCACAGAACAAATACCCCTGGGTAAGTATTTTCTGTGATGCTTCTGGATTTGTGCTGTTTCTCAGTAAGTCCTGGGCTAGCCAGAGCTTTGAAATCTGTTCCCTTGGTTGGACAAGACTTTCACCAGACTACAGATAATTTGGTGCCATTGCTTTATGTCTGATCTATGCAACCAGTAAAAGCAGGTAACATGTATGGGGCTGCCTCTGTCACTGAAATGTATTTTTAATGCATCTAAGTCTCTGTGCACCCACAAGATATGGTTATTGCCCCCATGGTTCTTCCTCCACATTTTGTCTGCTGCACAGCTCCTTGCCTCTTGCAGACTAAAATCTTTGGGGCAGGGACAGTTTCTTACCTCTGTTTGTGCAGCAGGGCCAGACATTGCAGGTGATGTGTCTGCACAGCAGATGCAGCCTTATTGTTATCACTACTTGGTGCAATGTGCTCCCCTGGTCCCATGAGACCCATGTACCTTCCCACTGCATGGTTTCAATTGTTATTGTGCAGTTCAAACAGCTCCATCATCTAATATAAATAAAAACAACCCAGGCAGCTGGATGAGTGTTTACATCAGAGAATGGTTTTGTCTGGAAGGGATGTTAAAGATCATCCAGTTCCACCCCCCCTGACATGGGCAGGGACACCTTCCACTAGACCAGGTTGCTCAAAGCCCCATCCAACCTGGCCTTGAACACTGCCAGGGAGGGGGCAGCCACAGCTTCTCTGGGAAACCTGTTCCAGTGTCTCACCACCCTCACAGTAAAGAATTTTTTCGTTACATCTCATCTAAATCTACCCTCTTTCACTTTAAAACCATTACCCCTTATCACTACACTCCCTGATCAAGATTCCCTCCCCATCTCTCCTGTAGACCCCTTTAAGTACTGGAAGGCTGCTGTAAGGTCTCCCTGGAGCCTTCTCTTCTCCAGGCTGAACAACCCCAACTCTCTCAGCCTGTCCTCATAGGGGAGGTGCTCCAGCCCCCTGATCATCTTTGTGGCCTCCTCTGGACCTGCTCAAGCAGCTCCATGTCCTTCTTATGTTGGGTGCCCCAGAGCTGGACACAGTGCTGCAGGTGAGGTCTCACGTCTCACAAGAGCAGAGTATAGGGAGAGAATCACTTTCCTTGACCTGCTGGCCACATTTCTTTTGATGCAGCCCAGGGTACAGTTTTCTTTCTGGGCTCTGAGTGCACACTGCTGGCTTGGTCAGTTTTCCATCCACTAATACCCTCAAGTCCTCCGTGAGGCTGCTCTTAATCCACTCATCACTCACCCTGTATTTGTGCTTGGGATTGCCCTGACCCATGGGCAGGACCTTTCACTTGGCCTTGTGGAACTTCATGAGGTTCACATGGGCCCACCTCTCCAGCCTGTTCAGGTCCCTCTGGATGACATCTCTTCCCTCCAGTGTCAACCACACCACACAGCTTGGTGTCATTGGCAAACCTGCTGAGGGTGCACTCAATCCCACTGTCCATGTCACCAACAGAGATGTTAAACAGCACTAGTCCCAACACCAGCCCCTGAGGAACACCACTCGTCACTGCTCTCCCCTTGGACATCGAGCTCAGTTTACATGTACAAATTCCTATGAGCAACAAAGGTAGGGAGGGACGATTAGAGGGAATATGATCAAAAGGCCGATTGCCTCTACACAGAGAGTCTCCCTAAATCACCCCTGAAATGTAAATGGGCCTTTAAGTGCTCCTGAAGGTAATTGTACACTTTTCCTTTTTTGAACAGGCTTAAAAGTAGCCTCCTCATTATCTCCCTGAAGCAGAGTGCACACAGGTAACAAAGCTGCTTGGGAGGTTTGGCTCAGCCAAGGACAGGAGGTTTTCCACAAGTTAAGCTCTTCCCCCCCAGCTGCTGTCTAGGAGACTTCTCAGAACCTAAATAGATGGGCTGTTCTTGTAATTTTTTTAACTTGGCCTTGGAATAATATCAGATAAACGAAGACTTCAGCAAAAGGTGAAAGTTGCCTGAGAGAAATTGCTTTTGGCAACTATTCCTTCTAATTAAATGATAGTCTGAAAAGCCTCAGACTTTGGGAACAATTAATAAAATTCCAGCACTAGATAAGCTACAGATAATATTTTGTGCCTATTAACTGTTTTCTACAATTAGCACATGTGTGTTCAGCGAAATGCAGCCTGATCCTGGAAAGCCAGGAAGGACAGATTCTGATTAAAATGAGAGCAGCACCTGTTGCTTGCCCTGCTGAGAAGGCCTGCGCTTTCCCACCTTTCAGCTAGCAATGATAAGAATAAGTAATAGAAAATTTCAATACTGAGAGACTCCCCAGCTATCTCCAGGACCCTGCACTGGGCATGGACAGACTTTGTTCTTGTTGCTTAGATACAGCAGCTACATCTCTGTAAGCATTTGGGTGGATGGCCAGGCACAAATAGAGAAAGGAAAGAGAAATTATCTCCCTCTGGGGGCTTAAGTGCTGATTCGGAGTGGTCAAAGACACAGGCGTGCAGGACCCAAGTTGTGTTTATTGTTTGTCAGCCTGTTAAATAATTAGCAGTCATGATGCCAAAATCCTGAGAAAGTCTGTCCTTTCTGCCCCCTGAAGTAGCAGCCTTAAGCCCAGGACGCTTATGTGCCAGCAGCATGGGGATGGGATGCACTTGACTCCTGGAGAGCTGGGGGCAGGCAGCTGGCGGAGGTCCTAGGGGAGACTCTGCACCCTGGGGTTTGACCCAGGGACATTGGAGTCTGTGCCTGTCCTCTGTCCCAGCTTGGGAGGCAAAAGCCTGTTGAGAAAGAGCCGATAAGGAGCAACAGACAAGACCCATGTGTGCATGAGCACGCAAGGGGCAGGTGAATCCTCCCGGAAAAACCACCCAGCTGGAGGCTTTGGGAGGTGCTGTTGGATTTACAGCAGCCTAGCAGCAGGAGATGTGCCCCCAAAACCTGAGAGATGGGGTGGGGGAGGCATGCAGTCAGGCGCCTCAAGGAAGGCTCTGGAGGACAGCTGTGGATCCCACATGGGGAGGGGACGCGCTGGAGCCTTGGAACACAGATGAGGCAGAGGCAGGCAAAGAAGGGAAGTTTTGAGACTATTATCGTCATATGGAGAATGCGTGAGCCAGTGGTGTGGGAGAGCTGAGGATGCACATGTGTGTGTGCATGAAAGGGAGAGGGGCAGGGAGCAGCCAGCCCGCCTGTCTCAGAAACAGCAGAGGCAGGGGTTCAGGCGATGCCTCCTAAGTAAAACCAACTGTAAATAGAGTTTCAGACAGCACAGAGTGAGAGTTGAAGATGACAGATCAATGTCATCATCCATTCTGAGACCTCACTCCCTGACAGCTAAAGCATGGATATATAAAACAGTGAGTGCTTAACGAAATAAAATCATAGTACAAGCTGAAGGGGTTGGTTGGCATATCCATTCCAAGCAGGGTGAAATGCTTCTGCACATAGGGGCATCTGTGTGTAGGACAGGGACCATGCTCTGGGGATGGCAGTCCCATGGGAAGACCTGAGCTAGCCCTGGAGGAACTCAGGTGGCATGACACATTTTGCCTTGCCATCTGAGGTACAGCCCAGACACATTTCCTCAATCAAGACTCAGAGATGTGTAGAAAAACTGCAATTAAGTAAGCCACATATAGGAAAATATTCCCAGAACTTTCTTTAGCCACTGCGACAACCTAATGGTTTCAGAAATGACTGCAGAGTAGTTGTGCTTCTCCTCCACTGCTGGGCTTTGGCTCAAAGGAGGGGTTTATTCTGGCTATACTATAGTTCAGTGTGCCTGTATAAGCCTGGTTTTCCTTTGCTTTGTGTGCAGGAATGAGGGTCTGGGCCCAAGACTGCTCTCTGACTAGGCTCATTCCCAGAATAACTCCTCTCCCAGCCTCCTCTGCCCGCCCAGGAAAGAAAATTCTTAATCATATATATAAACACTGGCAGCTTTCAGGTTTGTGTTTCTTTCTGAGCCTAATTTAAATGAACAGCAGACATTTTATGGGCTTTTCCAAGTGAACCAACAGGGGCTTATTTGCTCGAGTCTGACTTTCTGACAGCTCTCTACAAGCCTAATCAAAACCAGACTTACTCTCATATGAAGCAGAATATATATTCATGCAGCTACAAAGAACCAGGCTAAATGTAGTAAGTCATAAATCACTACTATGGCAGCAATCATTCAATCATGTGTATTTACCACACTTGGATTTTGGAACAAGGGGTGCATTTGTTTTGTTCTCATTGTATGAGGAAAGTTATAGTGGTTAAGAGCCGAGTAAATATGCCTTGAGTCTAGAAAATGCCCCACATATGTAACTTGGAGTTTGTAGCTACAACACGAAGGATGCCTCTTCGCTCCTCTACCCACAGGTGGGAATGCTGACTTGGTGTCTCTAGAGGTGAGGTGCACTCAGGTCCCTCAGGGGAAGCTGCTGGAGGGAAAGTGTTCCCTTTGAGCTGGACAGGACAAGCTCTAGGAACAAGCTGGATTTAAGGGAGATTTGTTTTTATGATCTTTGCAGTTTGTCATTCTTCAATACATAGACCATATTTCTGAAATGTTCCCAAGATTTCCTCTATTTAGACAAATTCTGGATGAGATAGTTAGGGTAGGGAATACTATGGAGACATTAAATACCTTAAATATCTGACAGAGAGTTAAACACTGACCTCTAAAAGAAGATTTTTTTCTATTTATCCCAGAGTGTTCCCATCACATAATATCACCTCTCTATACAAGGATGTGTTCATGGTCAGTTCCTGACATCTGGAAGAAACTTCTCCTTATCTGGCATGTGCATTTTCAAGTGAAATGTGAAAAGAGGTGCTGAACTGATAAAGCAGGGATGTACCTTTGGGCTGAACCAGACGGTGACATGCTGCAGAGAAGACATTCTGCCCAAAGTAAGGAGAAAGGGCAGAGAAATCTACAGGGCTGGGTCAAGCTGGGGAAATGGTAAAATCCTGTGCCCATCCAGGAGGCTTTGGTCTGTTCAGCCTTCCTTCCTTCACCTTCTAACAAAAATGTTAAGTTTGTCTGAAGCTGGAGAGATTTCAAGCAGCTTTGTATTGTGGGTTTTTCTGTCTAAATTAGAGTGCAGTGCTTCCAGTTTCTCTGTTAAACCACTGTGTGACTGAGAATCTTACCTGTTAGAAGGCAGCCAACACTGGCCACAGTGTGTATAGTATGGTCCACCTGGTTTCATTAAACTTTTTGCCTTTCAATAAAGATCAGCTATCCCATGCTGAAGCCACAATTTAGCACTTGCTGTAACACCTTTGTGATTTTAGGGTTGATGATGAATGCTTTTGCCTAAAAACCCCACAATATTTGCAACTGCCTGTAGCAATTTTTTTAGAAGAGAGCTCTCAGCTCATGGGCTGTGATTCCTCCAAACACTGTGTTTGTCCAAAGGGTGACTATTGACATGGGTGTTTGAGATCCCCTCTCTGCTGTTTCCTAGTGACTTGGAAGGAAATGTCTGGTCCTAGAGAAAAGTGGTCTTGTCTGACTCTTTCAAAGCCAGCCTGGGCTCCAGCAGACCAATCTTTTTTAATTTCTTGTCCAATTAACATGCGCCTGTTCATTACCATTGTGCAGAACACATCAAATTGGGCTGTTGGGATTTGCTGGTATTTGAGGTCTGTCTGGCACAGGATGCAGGAGAACATCACCCACAGAGAACTGTAACAGGACCAAGATGTGGAGTTGCACCATCTCCTGTGTGGTCATCTTCAATCACCATAGAGTGTTTAGGTGGATGTAAAACTGGTAACAATTTAATTTTGGTTTGTTGTTTTTTTTCTGGTGACTTGCATTGAGTGAGGGGTGAAGATCAACTTCATCTGTGTAGATTAGACTGGGATTTTTTTTTTTTTTCCTGGACACTCTTTCAGAGTGTTCAGGTCTGCAATTTTGATTCAGGGTGTGTTTTATTGAGGAATAGGGAAGAAGATTATTTCTTTTGTTGTATTCTTTCTGTTAGTGCTTTTTAATTTGTACAAAGCCAGCACACAGACAAATGTCATTAGCTGCATGGGACAGGTATTTTGTCTGAAGTCATTATTTTTCCCTGCTCTCTGCAGAGTATTATCTCTGAGGTTTTTTTAATATGTTGTAGCCATTTGATATGTTTTCCAGGTTTGGTGTCTCTCTGTGCAATGTGTTACAATATAACTTGCTTTTAGAAGGATGGATGACTATAGATAAAACATTATCTTGCTTTAAAAGTACGGAAGTGTCTTTTATTCTTGTTTTTATGAGTAATATCCAGTTTTGGCGTAAGAACACCCACACAGTATAAATCAAATTCTTCTAGATACTTAGACTTTTCATCATTTTAAAAAAATGTGGATGTGTTGACATTTTATGAAACCACCTTTAAAGTCTTTTTGGACGGACCATTTATACAGCTTGGGTTTTAGGCTTTCAGTTTAATCTTTCAGCCTGTTCAGTTTTACAGGTGTCACAGGGACTCTCAGAAACAGGATTTTCTGCTTTATTTTTTTTGTTGCTGTTGCTGTTATAAACAGACAAAGTGATAGTAATAGCTGACTGAAAACCACCAGAATTTGTTAGGTTTTTCTTTCACCTCTCTGGATGGCCTTTTAGCAAGACTACTTTTCACTCTGGACAGGAAAAAAGACTCAGACAGAGGCAATCATATTGCCCTTCTATTGCATAAAATTTTAGGGGGGTTAATGGCAAACATTGCACTGTATTGGAATAAAATGCAAACTCCTTTCTAAGAAATTATTATTAAAATTGTGGTGCTGAGTTATGCATGAATTTGGTCAACATTTGAAGTGTCTCACCGGGGACTGATTTGCAGACTGGCTTCTGGTGCCTTCCTGTCACTTGAGAGGCCAGGGCAGTACAGACAGCAGAATACATTTTTGCAACCATATACTGAATTTTGTATCATTCAGGCTCATGGAGTGCAAAAAGCCTTGTTTAATGAAAGAAAAGCCTTTTTCCAGGAATGTTGAAACAATGGCACTCAATATGTCAAGGGTTTCATTTGCAAAAAGTTGACTGGGTAAGATATCCATAAAAATGGATGGACAGGAGATGATTCCACTTGCATATGCACCTGGCTACACAGAGGACCCCACTGACTTGTGCCCTTCCTTCCAGAAAGAAAAGGGCACATAGTAGTTACGTTCATACAGAAAATCATCACATCAATCTTTAAATAGCTTTTCAATGAAAAATCACAGAATGACAGAATCATCTAGGTTGGAAAGGACCTTGAAGATCATCCAGTCCAACCATTAACCTAACACTGACAGTTCCCAACTACACCATATCCCTCAGCGCGATGTCGACCGGACTCTTAAACACCTCCAGGGATGGGGACTCCACCACCTCCCTGAGCAGCCCATTCCAACCCCTAACAACCGGTTCTGTAAAGAAATGATTCCTAATATCCAGTCTAAACCTTCTCTGGTGCAATTTGAGGCCATTCCCTCTTGTCCTATCGCTTATTACTTGGTTAAAGAGACTCATCCCCAGCTCTCTGCAACCTCCTTTCAGGTAGCTGTAGAGGGTGATGAGGTCTCCCCTCAGCCTCCTCTTCTCCAGACTAAATAATCCCAGTTCCCTCAGCCGTTCCCCTTACGACCTGTGCTCCAGACCCTGCACCAGCTTCGTTGCCCTTCTCTGGACACGCTCGAGTCATTCAATGTCCTTTTTGTAGTGAGGGGCCCAAAACTGAACACGGGAATCGAGGTGCGGCCTCACCAGTGCCGAGTACAGGGGTAAGATCCCTTCCCTGTCCCTGCTCGCCACGCTATTGCTGACACAAGCCAGGATGCCATTGGCCTTCTTGGCCACCTGGGCACACTGCTGGCTCCTGTTCAGCTGGCTGTCAATCAGCACCCCCAGGTCCCTCTCTGACTGGCAGCTCTCCAGCCACTCCTCCCCAAGCCTGTAGCGCTGCTGGGGGTTGTTGTGGCCCAAAGTCAGCCCCCGGCATTTGGCCTTATTGAAATTGCTCCAGTTGGCCTCAGCCCATGGCTCCAGCCTGTCCAGGTCTCTCTGCAGAGCCTCCCTGCCCTTGAGCAGATCAACACTCCCACCCAACTGGGTGTCATCTGCAAACTGACTGAGGGTGCACTCGATCCCTTCGTCTAGATCATCAATAAAGATGTTAAACAGGAGTGGCCCCAAACCCGAGCCCTGGGGGACACCACTCATGACCGGCTGCCAACTGAATTTAACTCTGTTCACCACAACTTTTTGGGCCCGGCCATCCAGACAGTTTTTATCCATCGCAGCATGTGCCCATCCAAGCCTCAAGCAGCCAGCTTTGCCAGGAGAATGCTGTGGGAAACGTTTTCAAAGGCCTTACTGATGTCAAGGTAGACAACATCCACAGCCTTTCCCTCATCCAATAAGCAGGTTGCCCTGTTGTAGAAGGAGATCAGGTTTGTCAGGCAGGACCTGCCTTTCATAAACCCATGCTGACTGGGCCTGATCCCCTGGTTGTCCATTATATGACCTTTAATGGCACTCGAGATGATCTGCTCCATGACCTTCCCTGGCACCAAGGTCAGACTGACAGGTCTATAGTTTCCTGGATCATCCTTTCTGCCTTTCTTGTAGATGGGTGTCACATTTGCCACCCTTCAGTCCCCATTTAGCCATGATTTCAGGTAAATCATGGAAAGCGGTTTGGCGAGTACATCTGCCAACTCTTTCAGCACCTTTGGGTTTCACCCATCTGGTCCCACAGACTTGTGTGCATCCAAGTGGTGTAGCAGGTCTCTGACCACCTCCTCTTCAACTGTGCTGACCTCAGTCTGCTTCCCCTCCCCATCTCCCATCTCATGAGGCTGGGTGTCCAGGGAACAGCCAGTTCCACTGCTAAAGACTGAGGCAAAGTAACATATATATGCAAAATAAATAATTTTGCTTGTGCACTGGTATTAATGATGAGTATTCAAGTTCTGTGTACAGTTGAGGAATTGGCTTTTTTAGAAATGGAATGCCTTGTCTAATGGCAGCATAGCGGAGCAATAATATGAAATTAGATTACATTGAAAAAACCAGATCTGCATAATTTGGCGAGAGCAGGTTCATTAGAGAAGGAGGGAGGCATAATAACTGACAAGATCAAACTGATAAAATCAACAACCTCCTGGACTGGATTTAGCCATTCTTTTAACCATTTAATTCTCATGGGAAACCCTCATCCTACAGAAGAGAGTGTGGCCACATGAATGAAGTTGTGAGTTTGCCCCTTGACGGCAATAGCAATTGTTTCTTTCACAGAATCAACTAGGTTGGAAAGGACCTTGAAGATCATCTAGTCCAACTGTTGCCTCATTTGAAAGTGATTTTGAGATCCTGTCTGGGTAGTTTTCTTCCTTCTTGTGTAAATAGTCGTCTTCTTTCCCATTATACCAAGCCTGAGTCAGAATATCAAAATCCAAAATCAGTTTTCTTGCAGATGATCCTGGCAGTCTTTACTAGTGTGTCTGATTATTTGTGGTGATGTAAATACTGCTTGAGTATTACTTGCTTACACTACAAATCACAGCCTGGTGATGACCTAATAGGTGAACTGTCTAACTGTGCCTTTTAATAAGGTCTTCTTCTGGACACAGAGCATCAAGGTATGTGCTTCTGAACTCTTTATTTAGACCCATATGTGATCCTTGCAGCTTGGCAGTCACTACGTTCCTCAGATAACTCTGTGATTGTAACAATATTAGCAAAATACTAGTTAGAGGTGGTGCAGAGCAGCTTCCAAGTGTACAACAATTTCAACAACTTGAAAAGAAGGAGATTCAGGTATGTTTTGTCTTTATTGTCTCACTAGGAGGATTATCGTACTTACATGTCTTTAAAAGGAGGAAAACAGAAGGTGATACATACACTGACTGTATTTTTTCTACCTCTCTGATTGCCAGCAGATAACAGCAAGATGTTGGTTTCACTGCTGCTATGCTATGGGTTTTTTTAAACCTAGGTACTATGGCAAAAGTTGTTGTTTTTTGTTTTTTTTTTTTTTTTTTTTTTTTTTTGTTTTTGTTTTGTTTTGTTTTTTTTTTTTTTTTTAAATAAGGTATATGCAGGGGAAAATTAAAGCTTTCTTCTGAGTTATTTCTTGCCAAGCTTTTTCAGCTGCAGGATATAATGAAGGCTAAACTCTTTGGAACTTATTAGGACTGTCAATATAATCAAGGGGAATTGCATGGTGATCAAGTTATGAATCGATGCCATAGCACTGTGTGTAATAGATGTCTGTAGACATATATATGTTTATTATGCCAAGGTGCTCTAGCTGTACATATACATACACACAGGAGAAAGAGAAAAATAAATATCTCCTCCCCCTACGTTGTCTAATTCTCTGAAGATAGTATCTGCTCGTAATGATATGGTCATTGACAGACAGATATTCCAAAGTTGGGTTTAACTGTAGCATAAATTGAGATTTCAACAAGTCCTTTATATTTCGATATGGCGCTTTTAAAACATCATGTATTTTGACTTTAGGAAAGAAAAAAATATAAATGTTTTCATTTTATCTCATACTTTAGCCCCAATAATGTTTTTTTTTAATGATTAATTCCTTTGTCGGGAGCCACTTTCTGCAGCACAGACACAGTTCCCAGTGGAAATGAAAGCCATGATTTGGGTCATTTGTTCAGAGCTGCAGCTGTGTGGTCTTTCTCTGCCTTGGCTGGTATGTGCAATGCCCCAGCTTCCTTACAGTAGTTCCCATCAGGATTTGTATGGAGGCTTTTGTTTACCAGAAGTTCTTAGGAGGAAGACATGGCTTTCACTCAAATAGAACATGTAATGATACTCACAGCCAAACCAGCTTTTACAAAATAGTTTTAACGGTCCTGCTTACAACAAAACGTGTCAGGAAATGTGTGTTTGAGTCAGAAAGTCCAACCTATGTTGTTTTGTCTGATGCCACAGCAGGGGAGAGAGTGGGACAAGGATAAATATAAAGGCATCACAGGAGGATATTGCCTGTGTTACATCATCTTCCCTTTCCCAGTGGGAATCTTCCTGTGGGAATGGTACAAGCAGCAGGTTTTGGGCTGTGAAAGGGGACAGACCTCTGGCCATGGTTATTTGCCACCATACTGGGCTCTGAGCCTTGCCCAGCTGATGCTAACTCTTAACTCCCTGTCTGCCTTGCCTGCCATGTGCTTTGAGGGAAAACTACTGCCCACAGCTTGCCTGGTGCTGGGGTGACATGTGGGATGGGCACGTGGACAGGCAGAGGACAGCTAAGTGTGTCCAGTGCTCTCAGGAGCCTGTGCTCTCTGAGAAGCTCCACAGAGCTGAGAGTATCTCAGAAGTGCATTATCCTACATAATTCCTAATGGGATTCAATGGGATGCAGATGGAGAGCAGCTCCTTCTGTGGGACAGTGTGCTGGCCAAGGACGTTCTCTGGCCCAAGGAGACCATGCATTGCATGGGATTTTGGACTCCACTCTAAAGTGAAGTAGGGTCAAAAGACTCCTTTTTAACTTGAGGTTTGGGGCACTCTTAGGCTTTGAGATTTGACCCCAAAAGTAATGCCTGGCAAGACAGTTAGTTTAATTGTAAAGCTGCTAGAGTTTTCCAGAGTTACAAAGCTATATAGGACAGTGCGGTTGTGTACTGTATAGCTACACATGATGGAATTCAGCTGGGTGATCTCTAAAGCAACATTTTGTCTCTCATTGATAATTATTTGTCATAGACAGATGAAGGAAAGACCCTCCCCCAACAAATCCTCGTTAGCTTTTCAAGCTGGGAGATAATTTGTCCATAGTTAAACAGAAGATATTTATAGAGACATTAGCTGGTTGTACAAAATACTTCAGAAGTTTGTTTAGAAGTGATTGAAATCAGCTGTTACAGAACTGAAAAACCAGCCACACAAGCTAAGTCTACAGCCCTTGATCTGTCTGTTGTCTGTTAATGCAGCACTTTCTTCTTCCAGCAACATTACCAATTCAGGGCAGTAACATCAATCTCCTGCCTTTCATTGGTGGGTATTAATAATTCAAGGATTAAACCCATGACAGAAGGGGGGCAATTTAGGTGGGTTTTAATGAGAAACTGCTCCAGTTCTTATATTAAAATATATTTAAAATACTGCCATGTCTGAGAAATCAAGCACTCAAGCATCAGGAAAACCAGTGTAGCCCCCAGTCAAAGCCCCTTTTTGTAGCAACCATAAACCTAGCCAAAAGTTAGTGATATGGGACTTAATGTAGGGCCCTTCCCTGGCAGAGTCCCACAGGTCAAAATCTGCCTCTGCAGTAAGCTGCAATTAAGAAAATGATGGGGTCTGTATGAACCAGGCTGTTCTGCCCCCATCCAGCCCTGCTGGGTGCTCCATACAAGCTCTGATCACTTTTGTTCTGACAGCCCTTCTTTTACCCCTCAGCAAGTTGTGGGCCCAAGTACATTGATGTGTTTTGTACAAGCTGAGTGTGTAGAGCAAAAAAATGTCATTAGGGTAATGAACTGAACCTGTCTCATATGAAAAGGAGCTTTCCAGATGATGCACTTCCCACTGAAGGCAACTACGCTCCACTGGTGCCCTTCCTCTAGGACATTTCTGGAGTATATTGCTAAACAGAAGCATTGCTTTAAAACTCCTATAAAATACTAAAACAGATCACTGATTTCAGGGAATTAATCACGATGTTGATAAGCACCAAGTTGGTGATTTGTTTGTTTGTTTTTCTTCTTCTGTATAAGTGATTACCAATGTTAAATAACATGAGTAACTTGCCAATATTTAAATACACTAGGATAACCCCTCTTACAGCGTCATCATTTATGTGATACTGGTGACACCTCCATAGCTCAACCAGGCCTCTGCAGCCCTATTTAATACCTGAGCAGCTCAGAGATGTGCTCTTCCTTGACATATTCCCTGGTGGTAATGTCACAGCCTTGACCTCTAAGGGGGTGTCCTATGGTTTGATGTCTCCCAGTGGTGGCTGGATTCCTGGCGACATACTTTCTTGATGAATAGTGTGCAAAATGCTTTCGTAACAAAAAATGCCAAAGATGTCTTTAAAATATTTCAATGGAAGGTGCCTGAACATGGGGTAAAAGGAAAACCCCCCCATATTTAATCTTAAAGTCAGAAGTTTATTGCTGATGTTTACACAGATGCCACAGAGCTGGAGTCACTGCACATCTGGGTAGTAGGCGGCTAAATCTTCCTTTCAGTTTTTTACTGGAAACATAGTCAGAGAAGGTTTTCTGACAGCATGAATAAATCAACATGCTGCCCACAGGAAAGAAGGAGATAGCTGGAATGAAGCATAAATGGTGTAATACTAACATGAAGAGATTATTTCATACCTTTTTTCAGAGGACTACAGTGAATGGTTTGCTGCAAAAATTCTTAGAGAGCTGCTCTAAGTGCACAGTTATGAATAATCTCTTCAACTCCATGCAAAAGGCTGGATTAGCAGGATCCCACATGACCACAGACAGAGAGGCAGGGGAAGACGCAGGAGACAGAAGACAATGTAGAAGGATCTTTTGACACGGTTTTTCCTGTCTTTGGTTAGGGGAGTGAAGGAACAAAGACTTTTTGGTTTCAGCAACATGAAAGAAATGATTTTGCCTTTCCCATAAAACTTTCCAGATTATAAGAATGAAGAGGTATGCCATTTTTTAGTCATCTGCTTTTCCCCATAAAAAAGTTCCCATGTCTTATCTTTGACAAGAGCAGAGTTGCTAAAACTTGCTTAGTCAGACCATTTGACCATTTAAAAACCTATTCCTTCCCAGCATTTTTCTTCTCTGAGCAAAAGCCCTGTCCCCCCTCTGCTTGATTGCACTTGGACATTGAAGGAGAGGTACCAGCCCAAGAGCAGTGTTATTTGGAAAGCTGTATGGATACTTGAAATGCTGGGGTTTCAACCCCAAGCCCCAAATTAAGGTTGGCATATGGGTGATTCCCACAGCCCTTCACAAAGGGGGGGTGAGTTTGCCTTTAGGCTTCCCTCCAGGGTGCGGCCGGCCTGGCAGGGAGAGCCATTGGGTAAATGAGCCCCAGGGGTCCCACATTAAGTAAGCAAAGGTCAGGTGTCCCACTTAGGGATGGAAGCTGGGACCACTTGCAGGAAAGGGCAGTGTCTGTCTGTGAGGTGGATGCCCTGTGCAGAATTTCTTACTGGGGAAGGACTTCTTGCCTCCCTGGGACTGGGCTCCAGTCAGGTCTGGCCTTTTTAAATGTGGGCTGTGTAGAGATTCAGTGTGTGGCTTCCTTGGTCTTATGTGTTTGGCTTGTTGACTTAGTTGTCTCCCATCCCTTCTATGGGAAACTGCATTTCATCATTTATTCCACCCATTGTTGGTTGTGTGGTGTTGTTATTGGTATCAGTGGGATTGATGTCAATTATGTATATTCTGACTGACTTGTTTGTACCCCCAGTGCTCACCCATGTACTGACCCTTTTGTATCAAATACAGTTTGGTTATTGGTCCATCTTTATGCTGGCTGTGTCCTTTATGCTATGCCTGATAATTGGCAAAACAATACTGAAAAACTCAGCTATTGTCAACAGAACAGGCTGTCTGATGTGGCCAGAAGTGCTACTGAGGGGATATCTCAGCAGTCAGTCATGGCTGGGTGCAGTTTTGCTTTGTGGTTCCGCTGGTACCTATTTCATGGTGGGGTTACACTGCTCATGAGTGCAGATGTCTGCAGAACATCTAGAAGCACTGACTTGCCAGGTACATCAGGAAGACTCATAGAAGGCCAGGAAGATGGTGACTGGAGAGAACAAACTCCTGCTGTTTCGTAAGAAGCTCTAGCAGGTCTCAGGAAATCAAACCATTCAAGTTACAAGATCTTGGTCCTTGCTGAGCCAGAAGAGGTCCTGGTGTTACCATTGCAAGCCAGCTATGCAGACATGCTATTTGGAGAGCTGAATCACTGAGAAACACTATTGCAGGGTTACAACTCAGATCTGAATTCCAAAGGCTTCCCTTTGAATTATGGGCATATTGTTAGGCTTCCAAGGCAAAATGATTAGAACAAAAAGAAACAAGCCTATTAAAATGCAAAACATAGGTACAGACCAAGGGAGAATGCATGGAAGACCCTGGGACAGGTGCAGCATTAATTCATAAGAACTTTGACTACTGTCAGAGTATATATTTCCCAATTTCTGTGTTGGAGGATTTTTCTGAAGTAGCCCATGCTTGCCAGAAAACACTGGAGGAGGAACTGCCAGGAGCAATTGCTAGTTCTACAAATAGTGTGAAGGGAAGGAGGGACTACTTCTCAAACCCACCTGCTCCTTTGAGAAGTCTATCGGTTCCTTTCCTCCTCCAAAACCACCTTTAGCTCTTACCAGCGCTGTCTGGCTGCTTCTGCTCATGCCAAAGCCTATGACTCTAAAATCATAATGGTCCAGCTTTTCCAGACTGTTAGTACTCCTGAAGACAAAGAACCATAGCAAGGAAAGAGACTCTGTCCTGAACATAAGACTGCCCCAGGAAAGCTGTGCCGAGGGTGATTGGTACTCAGAAGCTTCTCACGGGTGGCATAATTATTTATCCATGGGGTCTCAGGTTTTATTGTACCAGTCCACCATTCTTTAATGGGGGTTTTTTGTGTTCTTGTGTTAAAATGCTGCTGTCAAACCATATATGGTAGAATCCATGTCCAATAATAGAAGTTTTGAGATAAAAGAAAACCCAGACAGGAGGGGTCACGAGAGACTTTTAAATTTCCAGGAAAATGTCATTGCCTTCATATGACCAAAAAATGCTCTCTCATTTTCACTAAGTGTATGTAGTTTTCTAGGATCCTGTAAACGCCCCAAATGAACTTTCTGTCATGGCAGAGCGCTACCAAGCTTTGTATATCTGTAAAGCTAGAAATTTGGCCAGTTCTGCAGTCTTTAGTTGGTGGAAATTCTCTCCTTGCTGGTTATGCTTCTCTTAATGTTGTTTTATTTTCAAGCAAGCAAAAAGTTAGGATTTAGATCCAACAAAGATGGTTAGAGAGGTCTGTCAGCTATTCAAAAGTGATCTCTGTGTCCTAAGAACTCTTGCAGCCAGTCTTTTCTATTGACTCAGACCCTATGCTATAGGCTTTTCTCTATCTTCTGGGTCCATTTGTCATTACTTTCTTTTAAAATCTAGCATGAAAAAAACAAGAGGGTCCACTACAGCACCCATGGTATCATCTATGTGTGGTACAAGATATGATTCCTTCACAGTGACTTTTCTTACTTCCCTTTCTTATTTCTCTGGCTATGAGCCAGCAATAAGGGCTCACAGCCCAGAAAGTCAACTGTATCCTGGGCTGCATCAAAAGAAGTGTGGCCAGCATGTTGAGGGAGGTGATTCTGCCCCTCTACCCTGCTCTCGTGAGACCCCACCTGCAGCACTGTGTCCAGCTCTGGGGCACCCAACATAAGAAGGACATGGAGCTGCTTGAGTGGGTCCAGAGGAGGCCACAAAGATGATCAGGGGGCTGGAGCACCTCCCCTGTGAGGACAGGCTGAGAGAGTTGGGGTTGTTCAGCCTGGAGAAGAGAAGACTCCAGGGAGACCTTACAGCAGTCCTGCCAGGGGGCCTACAGGAAAGATGGGGAGGGACTCTTGATCCTGTAGTGATAGGATGAGAAGTAATAGTTTTAAACAGAAAGAGGGTAGACTTGGATTAGATCTAAGGAATAAATTCTTTACTGTGAGGGTTGTGAGACACTGAAACAGGTTTCCCAGAGAAGCTGTGGCTGCCCTCTCCCTGGCAGTGTTCAAGGCCAGGTTGGACGGGGCTTTGAGCAACCTGGTCTAGTGGAAGGTGACCCTGCCCATGGCAGGGGGGGTGGAACTAGATGAACTTTTAAGGTCTCTTTCAACCCAAACCATTCTTTTCTACCATTCTATGGCCAGACCTAGATGGTCTCCAATTCCTTTGTTCTTTGCCAAGTGTTGGCCAGAGGCTCTTGGAACAATTTTTAATGGCTTGTAAGATGACTTTGTTCTTTGCAATTACCAAATGATGAAGCAGTTTTTTACTGAGCCTCTTCCCTCTGCATTAGTCTTTGCTGGACTGATGCTCTGTGGTTGAAAATAGCTGAGATAAGAACAATTCCTAAACAAAAAGTATCTTCAAGTTATGTTGAAGTCATTAATTTAAGATCTATCCCATGCTATACTGAGCCAAACTCATTCTAAACTCAGGGAGCCTCTACTATGGAATATTCTTCTTTTTTCTTTAGCATATTTTAGGGTTGACATTTTCAATATGGAAACACCTTCCTGTTCATCTTCCCAGCAGTTTATGTGGGCTGGATAACAAACAGAGAGAAATAAGTATCTTAGCAAAAAGTGTCCTTAAACTAGCAGATGCTTTCTTTATTTGAATGGAGACAATCTGATCTCTACAGGTTACAAAAAGTTTGTGAAATTCCTGTTGTTGTAGAGTTCTCTGGTGGGTCCAATTCATTACCCAGGTGGTGACTTTTTACTGTGGTCTTTACTTTCTTTGTGGATCTAATGCCTCTTAGTTCCATCATCTCATCGGCAGCTCATCTCTGGCATATGTGCAGAGAAGACCAGCAGACAGACAGCCTGGGGTTGATTTTGTAATGAAGACAGAAGCAGAGAAACCAGGAGAGACATGACCTCAGGGCTAGAGCAAGGAGGTGCTGAGCATTGAGCCTGAAGGCCAGGTTGTTAGACGGCAGTAAAGGCTAGTAAGGAAACTGATGCACAATTTTTGGATTTTGGCATTTGCATTAAAGCACAGACGGAAAATCAGAGAAAAGAAACAAGGTCTGGGCAAACAGAAAGCTCTCAAGAAGATTCATTTGGCCATTGCTGGCTATGAACTGTTTTTGCAGATTTCTCCTTGTATTGAAGGTAGAGGGATGGTTGCCTGAGGAATCCAGGAAGACTGATGTTGACATCTTCCATATTCACATAGAAGCTTCTGGCTTCTTCAGTTTCTTGAAAAGTCTGTTCCTCAATAGTTAGGTTTCTGGTCTTGTCAGTGATTGCCTTGCTCCTTGAATATGGAAAAGCTATAATGCCTACCTGCCTTACTGCTCTCTCTGGTTAAATTCCCTCTTTAGAGAGCCTACAAATCTTGCTGGTTTGAACACAAGAGCAGTCCAACAGGAGATGACTATTTTCTTACAGTCCCAAATCACGTTTTCTAGCACCTATCCCAGAAAACGCTCTGTGCCTGAAATGTGATTGCTCCCTTTCTCTCTCTTTATGCTTCTTTTGCTGGTGTAACACCCTGCTAATGTCAAGACCCTGCATCCACTTTAAAATTTTGGAGTAGCCTCTCCTGTGTTCTTACATGGTCAGGGGGACACACTGAGGCTTCAGGTAACCTTCATTGTTTCTAGGAAATGAAACAGTGCTTTCTGTCTTCAGAGGCTATAATAGTCTTCAACTTCTTGATAAGATACTCTCATGATAGAAAGATATGTGAACATGGAGTTACTCAGTAGTATCTATCCATCTGTGTCATTGAGGGTTTTTATGATTATGTGAGCATCCTCAGGTATATGTTTGGTGAAGAGTTGAAGAACACAACAGCTACACCTGATGAACCCAAGCCCAGTCTGGTCTCCCTCTAATGATGCTCCAAGTTGTTGCCTAAGAAAAGAGAGCATGGAAGAGGATTCTTCCCCTGTACACCCTCACAGCTTCTGGGATCTGCTGTCCCAGGTGAGACAAGGCTTTGGGGAATAAAATTCTTCAGGGCCAAGGAAGGCAAAATTCAGGAAATCTTCTGCCAGCCCTGGTATTTCCATATTACTGATTTCTCAACCATGGTATGAGCCAACATCCTGCAGGCTGTTCAGCAAACCTGAATTTATGTCATTACTGAGTTAGTCAGACTCTCAGTTGTGTTCTGGGTTAACAACAGTACTTGTGATTTGGTATGGTTTATATGAATTAGTGACCATAATCTGATGATGAATTGTTTTCTGGTGGTTTCTACACTTGTGTTGACAGTACTGCTTTTTGCCGAAAAATGAACAATAATTACACTTTATATTAATTTGCTTTGAGGTATTAGGCCACAGCTAATAATTCTGCCCTCTCTAGGCTTTTTTTTTTTTTTCTTTAGAAAACAGTTTAAAGATTGCTTGGTACTCTTGTTCTGTTTTTGGCCAGACTCCAGCTAAACAAAGTCTAGAAGTCACACTCTAATTAAAACAGTACTTACTGAGAGCTATCAAGCTATGAAGCATATCTGTGTTTTCAACTCTGAACTTCCTTCCTGAGGACATAATATGTTTTAATGGAAAAAACCATTATTTCTTCAGCAGTTTTTTTCTCTTCATGAACCACAAAGATAGGGCCTGTCGCATATGTTGTGTATCAGAGAAGCACTCAAACAGTTAAGAGAAAACCAAAACATTTCAGTCAGCCTGTTTCATTTTGACAATTTCTTTATTTCTTTAGTAAAGGGGGGAAAATAACTGACATTAGCTGCAGGCCCTGCCAAAACAGACATTTGTTTTCCATTAGTTACACATATCCTTTCTTAAGGGCTTACTATGAATTGAGACACAAGCTCTGGGCATAGATCTGGTTTATGTAAGACATTTTTGATAAGGATAAGTAAACTTCACACTCAGAAGTTTACTGTCTCTTCCTCTAATTCTATATGGATTATCTCTGCTTAACAGCCAAGGACTCTGAGTCTGTCCCATTCAGGAAGAGGTGTGCCTATTCAGGATAGGAGGGAGTGATGAAGTTAGGTGACACCAGGTCTTCAGATGCCCCTACAACAATCAAATTTAAGAATAATATGCTATTTAAAATTTTGATGTAATTCTCTAGGGTTAAAAGATACTCCATCTGGGCTCAGGTGGGCGCTGTAGAGAAAGGCATAATTCTTCAGCTGATCTGCTTAGTAATCTACAAGTGGAAGAAAAAAGTGTTCCAGACATTTTTTATTTTTAGGTGAAGTGTGAACAGGAAGTAATCCTTTGGCCAGTCTGTTACCAGCAAACCAGTGCCTGTGTAAGTAGTATCTTATTTTGAAATCAGGTTTTCACATATTCCAGGTGCAAGAAGCTGCTCATGGCCACATAGATGCCAGAGGGCTTCAGAAGTAGTTGGTTATACTTTTAGATTGAAAAAACCTTTGTAAGTAAAACTCACCACAGACTTCAGTGGCTACATTTTCTATGGTGCTGAGCAACATAAGTGCCATGAGAGGTCACTGCCTCTGAAAAATCAGGTCATTGTTTCTTTGTATGGCACAAAACATAATATCGACAGCAAGAAGAGAAAGCAAAATGCAGTGTTCATCACTATAACAACCCCTGAATGAAAGTGAATTGTTGGAAAGCTGAAGCTCAGAAATGCCTCCTCAGCCCACAGGCTTCCAGGCTGTATCCTGTTCCCCATCATGAAGAGCTAGAAAAAACTCCTAGATAGGGTTTCTAACCTGTTCTGGAGGTCAGTGGGCTCGGATGCCCTTCAACCAAAGAAAGCCCTGCCAGCTGAGAGATCCATGCGAGCTGTGCCCTCTCAGCAGATCCATCCTGAGACAGCCTATGGGAGGATCCTGCTACTGTCTGGAAAGAGGGCAAAGGAAAGAGGACAGGCAGTTAAGGTAGACAACATCCTTGGCAGGGTGTTTGGCTTTGATCATGTCCCCCAACTGGAGGTCAGTAACTGAGGTCAGGCTGGCTCTACCAGCTATGCCTGGCAGGGCAAGTGGAGGAATGTGTGCTGTTTATATCTGTGGGGTCTCTCTACAGAGGCTTTGATTTTCGGTTGGAAGCGTAAACTTCTGAAAATAAAGTGTGAGACTGTAGCTGAAGGGAGACAGGGCATTGTTACAGACGTATACTGTGCAGAAAGAGTAGGAGGAGATGAGCACAGCCAGAAATGCCCTGGTCACTTCAGGAGAGACTCCACTGTAAGCAAAGACACATTGGCTCGTGGGCAGCCCTCAAGAGTTTCCATTCACAGAATATGAAGAAAATGCATTAATTTGAATAGTTCTTAATTATTTTCCAGTCTTGCCCAAGAGACACCAGTCATAAATGACCTCTGTGATGAGAGCAGAGATGAAATGGAAAAGTCTTTACCCAGAAAAGTGAAAACTTCAGCTAGCTGTATCTCAGGTTTCATTTTGGCTGGTATAGTATGATACAGACAATGCTGCCCAAATGAGGTTCTGTGCTGTTTAAAATTTTCATGAGGCTGGTATTTGACATTCTCATGCTGCATGTGGTATAGAGAATGGGATAAATTAATGAAATCACTGAGATATAATAGCAACTCCCAAAGCAAGGGAGATTTCACCTCAGATGATATTTTGATGACTTGTCATTGTTTGTTGGACTGGTTTTAACTAATTATTTTAAATGATCATCACAGTATGCAAACAAATAAGAAAATCCTTCCCTCACCAATCTTACAACCTGAAATTAAATGAGACTATAGTATTTTCCTAACTGCAATTCTATCCTTTTTTTTTTTTTTTTCTTTATCTATCATAAGGTCCATTATACTCATTAGAAAATATTCAGGCTGTGAAATCAATCAAGAGTCATATCTGAGGCATGGAACTAAAATATAATAACAAAAATATGACAATTATTTTTCTTCTGTAGGATGGCTGAGACTGAGAGGAGGAGATACCGTGGTTAAATCACTTTGGAAAGAAATAGGATATTGATCCCATCTCATCAATTACCTTAACCATCTAGATGGGCCCCACTTACTCTGATCAGACCATCAAAGGTCTGTCTGCTGTAACCTGTGCTGTTTCTCTGATTTGGATCCTCGGTAATGGGGTGGTTTTCAATCTTCTGCTCCCTGGGACTAGAGCTCACAACACTTTTCCTTGCATGTGCTGGAGAGATCTCTAGTGTCTTGGTACAGGGAACAGATTCTGAGAACATACAACCAAACTAACTTCTGCAGAAAATCTAGTCCTATGAAAAGATGTGGAGGGCATATAAGCAACTTGCAGTTCTCATGACTAAACATATGGGGAGGGAAGGTATTTCAGAGACAAACTCAGACAACTATAATTTGACATAAATACCTTGGATATGCCTGGCTACTCAAAAGCAGCTGAAAAGATGTTTGCTAAACAATGGCAAATGCTTCTTTGTGGATCCAGATAGGAACAAATCCCCTTTGTTTTAATGAAAGAGAGTATTTAAAGGAATATTCTGTTTTCTGTATTATTTGGTTAAGCTGTAGTTAGCTATATAATTGTTACCAAAATAGGCAATGGATAGAAATTCTCTAGCGAGTACTTTTAGCTCAAGGAATTTTATTTCATTTTTCAGTGGGATTTTTGGCAAATAATATTTTCCTCCTATATTCTGTAGCAAAACCTTTCTACTTTCCAGTAACTCACATAAGATGGTCCAAATGAGATCATGACGTTTTTAATCTATGCCTTTTTTTTTTCTTTTCTACACACATATGTTCCCTTTCCTAAAACATGTTCCTTCTGAATAACTTATGCCAACTTATCTTCTGGCCAAAATGAAGACAGCAAAGCTTATTTCAAGACTTTCACTGTTTTTTTAAAAAAACTTAAATCTTGCACTGAGGCTGTAGAAAAATGTATAATTTAAATGCATGTGGAGACTTCATTTCTACAAGCTTGGGCTTAAATCAGATGTTATTTTAACTCCACCCTCAGATGTGCCTGTTTGCAGTGTGCACCTGTGAGGTGCAGTTTCACCAGTACCCTAGTGCTTCATCCTGAGAGCACCAGAGCAGGTACCTTACAGGCCATGTCTGGTGTTTGCTCTTTAAGCCACCTTTATGAGCATGTCCCAGGCTGCCACTGCTGTGTGTGTGAGAATGGTGCCATTGCCAGCTCATCAGCCCTGTCATGTCCCCTCGACACCATGGCCATCATGACATATGGCGAGTATTTAATGGGTGATGTGCTCCTAGATACAGATGCTGCCAGAGGGAGAGCTGGTACGATGAGTGGTTTGTCTGAGTCTATGCTGGGATGTTGTAAACCCAAAGAACAGAGGTGCAAAAATTTTAGTGTTCCACCGGAGCACAGTCTTGCCCTTTGGTGACTCAGGCAGGTTGGAGGCAAACCCAGGGCACACTGATAGGACCAGGTCTTGTTTCTAAGCTCATACAAATCTCTTTTCCCAGTATGAACCCTTTTGCTTAAAGACACAGCACTTGTAATCTGTGCATGGGGCTCGGGCTGCATAGGGAAACTACCTGTGCCTACCTGTAAGACCACTTTGATGCTATCAAGTCAGAGTGGATGGTGTCTGTTGGACAATCAACCTAGCTTTCTTCTCTGCTTTCCCCATGGAGGAGGGCAATAAGCTGTCCATTCCCTCCTGTACACACTTGGGGAATGGGGCAGTGGAGCACGTGGTGTATCTGTAATACCCAGGACATCCTTCCTGCAGCAGAACTGAGGCCCAGAAGGAAAACAGGAATACGGACCCTTGGGGTGTCTGTGGAGCAGCGTGCCTGGCACGGGGTCAGTGTACCCAGCAGCTTGTGGGTATTGTGGGGTTGCCAGCTACTGAGCATTATGCAGTCTCCTTATGGTCCCTCTTTATCCCCACAGCTCTGCCAAGCAGCCATCTGGGCATGCTGGGCATCTTGCTGTCTGATTTCACCAACTCCTAGGGGGTCCCAACAGATGGATTTACCTTTAGCAGAGGGGTGAGAGAACATCTATGATGTCCTCAGCCTCTGTGAAGGGATATCTACACCCCAAGGAAATCCCTTGGCAATGGTGGATCTGGGTAATGAGGAAGCTAATGTATCTGGTGGCTGAGAGGGATCCTAAGAGTGATTTAATTTTCTTTGTTTTTGCCTTTGTGGGGTAGGCTGTTGCAGCCACAACTGTACATGTTGTGGTGACAGAGACTTTCAAGGAGGTGTGCTCTGAGCCCCAGGGGACTGCTGTTCATTTCTGTGAGCTGTAAATTCTGCAGAGCACCTCAGGGCTGAGACACTGTGGAGTCACTTGTTGGTCCTCATTACCTTTAAAGGACAGATCACGACATAGCCTGTCCTTCTCTGGGTTATCTGCCTCAGACTCATCTCATATGGATGTCCTTGAAGGCTGACAGACTCAGAGGGATTCCACCAGTGTGGGAGAGGCCTGTCTAAATGAGTGTACCCCTGGGATGGGTCTGTACCCTGTTTCTCTTGGCCAGCAGAGAAAATGCAGCTTGCTGTGAGTTTATCTGCCTGGCTGTACAGACATCACCTCAGTGTTTAAATTTGTGTCTAATCTGAACTGGGTCTGGCAAAGAAGCATTGCTAGGGTGATGCTAAGGACTCTGTGCCTTGCATCCTGGCTCCAGAGTGTGTGGACAGCCATTTAGACTAGACATTAGGAAGCATTTCTTTACAGAACGGGTTGTTAGGTGTTGGAATGGGCTGCCCAGGGAGGTGGTGGAGTCCCCATCCCTGGAGGTGTTTAAGAGTCGGGTTGACATAGCGCTGAGGGATATGGTGTAGTTGGGAACTGTCAGTGTTAGGTTAATGGTTGGACAGGATGATCTTCAAGGTCTTTTCCAACCTAGACGATTCTGTGATTTGCCATGAGCCCTGGCCCCAGCAAGGGCTGGCCTGTGTCCTACGCTCTTTTTCTTCTAATCTCTGAGGCAGGTGATTCCCATAGTGCCAGGAAGAGTTGGTGACTGTCTGGGCTCACATCTTGCCAGCAGCCTCTATGTGAGGCTCCCATGGCTGCTTTCATCTGGCAACATGAAGAGGGGTTTACAGAAGTCAACAGTTAGGTATTTCTGTGTTTGAAATCACATGTCTGTTCTCTAGGGTGAGTGCTCTGTTCTTTGATGTATTATACCCATACCACCTAAACACTGCAGGTGTTTGACTCATCTGTGTTCAGCCACTGTGTGGGCAGCAGATCTACACATCCAAGGGCTGCCAGATAGCTTGTGTAGGAAGCAGGCAGCTTCTGAGAGGCTGAGGAATGTCCTGGGATAAGACACTAGGATCTGGTTTGGGATTCAGAAGAGCTGGGAATTGGCCCCTAACCTTTAGGCTGCTGAGTTCCTTCCCTCTTCCTTCACTTGGTTGTACCTGCAAGGATGTTGGGTAGACCATAAAAGCATGTGCAAGTACCTCCTGGCACAGCCCTCTTGCTGGGAAGCCTGACTCAAAGAGCTGGTTTTGACACCCTGGAAAGTATGCACAAGCACACGCTTTCTGAGCATGGTGGTGAAAGGGTGGACAGGACCCAGCACAATGGGACTTCTCCCATCTGTCACCAAGAGGTGGGATGCACAGAAGGCAGCAACGGTTGTGTCTGGAGATGGTTTTGGTAAGCAGCAGCCCAGAACACCTGCCCAATGAGACAATGGCCAAGGAAATAGGGAGAAAAAGGTAACTAAGGGAAATTGATGGAGAACGAGGGCTAGAGAGAAAAAGAGAATTCAAGAGTCTTAAGGCCAGGGACAGATGGTGCAAAAAGTCCTGGAGCCAGAGAGCTCTGCTAATCTAGATGCAGATGGTCTTGTGCATGCTCCATTCCTCAGAGGAGCAGCATCTCTTGGGACTGTGGTTGTGTTGGTGGTATCAGGTGTAAGGGAGGCCAACTAAACTGATCTTTTTTGTAGCTATTTGATTGGGCAGAGCTCCCTGCTTGCCTTGTACAATTGCGGAGGACGGGGGAAGCAAGCAATAGATTCAGTATGAATGGTAAAGCAAGCTTCCACTTTATTGAAAGAAATCACACCTTATATAAGCACTAACTATAATTATGCACACTAATCATAAATCTATTGGATACATCTAAAAGGTTACATTATAATATCCCAACCCCTTGTGGCATTTCAGGTATGTCACAACATCCTCCTCCTTCTGGCTTGCTTTTTTCCCAAGGTTGTTTACCATCATAATCAAGGCCGCTCTGTACCTCAGTTTCTCCCTCTGTTAGCATAACAGTCCTTTGTTAGCATAACTGTGCCCTGGGTTTTTTCCTTTGTTTACCTCAGATGGCTGTAATCAGCTCCTGCACAGACCCATGGCCTTGTTCTGCAAGCCATTCTCCAACATACAATGATGTGTGCGGTGATTCTTTTGTCATCCTCCATGTAAGCTTTGAGCCAACCTTTGTGGCAGCACTACCTGGCACTAAAGGGCTGAGGGTGCACTTGACAAACACCCAGCAGAAACCTGGGCTGCAGCCTTCTCAAAGGCTATGGCTGTTGGAAAGGAATGACTAAGAAACCATCATCAGAAAGTGAGCACTGACCTCAGTACATGGGTGAGGACCCTCCTCCCATGGATATCTCTGTCACCAAACAGAGAGGAGATGTCTGCTTGTCTGAGTCACCTGTCACCCATGCATGTGGTCTGTGGGTGTGAAATGCTGTGTGTTAATCATCTGCAGTGTCAGGAAGGTACAGAGTACAGGGAAATGTCATTCTTAAAACATGTGTGGATCTACACTGATAATTGTGCTAAGAATTTGTGTTACTGCCAAATGAGGTCCCATCTGCAAGGAAAGAAACTGGGATATTCCTGTTGAGATGAGGTGGGGCAAAAAATGGCAGTGCTTGCAGGAATCACTGAAGATCCAAAGGAAGGAAATGGCATGTGAAACGTTTGAAGTTTTGCAAAGTAGTTAAGGCTAATACTGAAGATGAGGCCTTTACAGGATTGAAGGAGGTTTGGGTTTTGGAGGTCCCCCAGAAAGAACAGATAAAATACTTCCAGGCACAATAAAAACTTTTTTTTTGTGAAGCAACAGTTGGATAGATGGAAAGTGCAGTTGCGACACCTCTGGCCTAGATTAGCAAAATGAACTGGTGAGGTGATCAGCAGCCTGACTGCCATGGACAGGAAGCTTTTTTGCAAAATATTATCAAGTTGGCTCTGGCTTGTTGGCCAATGTGAGTGAAGACTGTGAGAGCTAAAATGTCAGCTCCACACCTAAAGAGTCAAAGACCAAAGTAGAAAACCTCTGTGTGGACATGGAATACAGCCAGTTAAATGACTTGAGTAAGACATGAACCTTCTATAAGTTTCCTACTCTATTTCTAACCTTCCATGCTGCAGAGGGAAGAATTCAGATGGTTACAGCTCATAACTCCTTAGCAGGTTTTATTTAATTTCAGTGCTAGATCTCAAATAAACGTGTAGGAGGATGGAGATTTTTTGAGCAATAAATGTGAGTCGTAGAAGGAGACTACAGGAGATCATGGCTCTGCAGAGGTGACTTCAACTCTCTGAAGAGAGGCAGAAATTTCCAGAACTGAAACAGGGTTTTGAGCTCACTGCTCCAGGAGAGGCTGACTATAGAGGGATCTCCTAGGACTGAAAGACAGAGAAAATTCTTGGTCTCAAGGTGACTCCTTGTTACTTTGATTTCAGAAAAGTCGGCATGAACTTTTTTGTACTTTCTGAAACACATCCTTTATGCTGGAAATTACCAAGTTCTGAGTCTTCATTCCAGTTAGGAAGGAAAGCTTAAAAGATTTTTTAAATTTCTGACAAACTGGGAATCTCATCCCTTGTGCTACAAGACTGCTCTTAAAGTATGAACCAAACTCTTGTTTTGTCCTTTAAAATTAAAGGCTGCAACAGAACTGGGATTTTTACTATTTGGTATTCCAGACACAGATTATTTTATTCAGTGTGCCATAGTTACTAGGGCAGTCCTTTACATACATCAATGAGCATCACAGTTGTCCATTATTCACCTATCACCACTGAGGTAATCTTGTAAACTGCCATTCCTCCACAGACATATTCATACTTGCATCTTGCAGAATTGTTTCATCAATGATGATTTTTAAAACTTTTTTTCTGAAGTGATACAAAAGGAATATAATAATCAGTGACAGCTGTGGTACTTCTGGTATGAAGTTCCTTCACCCAGTTTTCAACAGCCAAGAGAACTGATGACTGAAGGAGACATGCTACATCCAAATGCTGCCTGTTATCAACTAGCTCCTTTCTCCTGAATTTTTCTAGCAGAGGGCAGCGTTCAATGGATGGGGATTTTGATACAGCAAGCAGCTGAGCACCTTGGGACCTCACTCAGCCCGCAGCCATTTGCGAGAAAGATCTAATTAACATAATGATGGGCCTATAGAAAGCAGCTGCCATCTATGATACAAAGGAAGATGGTATTTTGGGGGAGGTTATGTGTTTTAGTCTGGTGCTTATATCTCCTGGAGGAAAAGGGTGTTCTGGCTTGAGAAGCTGTGATATAAGTTATGCAGGGGAGTACAGATAACATGAGAAGAGGTTTGCCTTGTTAGAAATAAGTGTGGTGTTTAAACCCATTTATAAGAAAGAAAAAGAGTCATTAGTCTGAAGTGGAGAGTAGCTCTGGGAGGTGAGGACTTGATGTCATTTTGTGGGACAGGAGGCCAGTCCCAGATCTGCTCATGGATGTTAAGTATCTGAGGAGTTCTGAGAGCTACAGATATTATTGTCCTGTGCTGTGGGAACTTCTTGGAGAAAAGCTAAAGAGAGGAATTACTAAGGGTGTTGCTGGTGAGTAGAGTGTGAAGAAGTGTTAAGGCTATCATGCTGTGAAGCTCTGGCCTGTTCATCTCTCTAGTGCTTACAGTGGTGGCACCAAGCAGGAGGTGAAGAGGTACTGTTGTCCTGTCCTGTTCAGTCCAGTAATAATAAAGAATTGATACTAGCTTTCTCTATTGTGCTACGAATGAAATAGCACTCTGGAGAGAAAAAAAAGTGAACCATCTGTTAGTCTTTAGGAATCACTGCAATTGTTAATCAAGGTGGGGAAAAGTAATTAAGGTGGGGAAAAGTGGATGTGTGCTGGTGTTGCCTCATAGACTCAGCACAGAACTAAAACAGAGCGCCAAGACAACCCAAGTGTTGTGCTTGCCTTGGCATCCACTAGGTCCTTACACTGGCAGCTGAGCTTGCTGTTGAAATGTGAGACCAAAAGGGGAGCAGCTACACTTAGGAGTGAATATGAAGAGAAACTCAGAAGCATTATGTAATACAGAGGATCACCTACACCCAGGAACTTTAATTGATCGCAAAGGCAAGAGCAGCAATACAAAACAAGAACATCTTCTGAATGGTATGAATATGGCAGGCATATGAATGCTTCATAAAACCTGTGCAGCAACTGGTCAGGAGTTGCTGATTTACAGCTGGAGAACTGCATATATTTTTACCATGTCTAACTAACAATGGCAGTGAGGCCTCTTGTTAAGCTGTGGCATCATTTCCAGGGCAACAGGCTAGATGGGGACTTGTTTGTTGGTGTTTTGTTTTTTTTTTTAACCTCCTGATCTTTTTGTTTTCTATTCAGGTTATGAGACATCTTCCTTGCTTCCTGTTACATCCTTGGACTAATACTATCTCCATTTCCTACATCCTCTCTTTTTTTCTTTCTTCATCTTGTGCTCCTACTGAAATCCTGTTAATATTTACATAAGTCACCTTAAAATTAAAATACAATAATTTCTCATATTCAGTCTTGTATGACAGAACAGGGTACTGAGAAATAGCTTTTGAATTGTGTTTAAGTTCTTGTTATATGGTGCTAAGGTTTGCAGATGCAGAGTTGCAATAGTCTTTAGCTTCCTGGTAAAGGTTACCCACACCTGGAGAATTACTGCCCTGGATGTTCTTGTTTGGCTTTTCTTGCTTGATACTTTCCTATTTTGGGGTTTCTGTGCAGCTGATACCCATTTTACACCTATTAGAATAGATGGAGGGAAGAAGGTATGCTCCCTGCTCTAGGAAACTCCCTAAAACCTTGGGTAAAAACAGGCTGAAAGGGTATGTGTGCAAGTCAAGAAGTGTTGGAAACTGCAGGAAGTGTTGTCACTGCCTACACAGATCCATGCTTGGAGAAACCCTCTGACACCAGACAGGCATTTTCTGATGTAGAAAGCAACACCTCCTCTTTGCTGGCAGTAGCTTCTGTGGTTGGAGGCTGAGGAGATGGGGGAGGGAGAAGACGAACTCACAGTGCTGGGGTACAGGATTCTATGCAAGTGAGCTCTTCTGAAGCAACCCTAGTGTTTCCTTCCCAAGTAACCAGAAGTGAACTGGAGCATGCAAGTTCAGGTCAGATCTAGATGGCACCCAATTCATACTTCATATGAACTAAGTGTGCTTGTATACTAAAAGCTATTTGGAATTGCTTAAGGACAGTTGACAAAATACCTTTCTCAGTGAGATGTCTGCCTTAGCGTGTTTCAGTCTAAATGCTTTTAAGCTGCTATGCTTCATCAATGAGAAGCTTTCTTCAGGGTGGCAGTGCATTATATTGCTATGGCTGTTTGTACTGTGGATTTCTGCAGGCAGAGGGAATACATAAGCATTTAATGATCAATATTTTTCCTCTGGCCCTGAGAACAGGTAGCTCAACCAGGTGTTTTGTCTGTACAGAGTGTACTACTTCCTCTGTTAGCCTGTGCAAGAACTCCTCTGTGTGCCTTTTGGCCTAGAAACAGACAAAAATCATACCAAGGGCGATTTCAGTGTATGCTGTAACATTCAGCTTTTTTAAAGTACACGTTTTGGGCAACATATTTCACTGTTCTGAACCAACTGAATATGTTCACATTCATTTACTCCAGAGGATTTTTATATAATAGGAGTGGAAGATAAGGACTCTATTTCAGTCATGATTTTTTTCCAAATTACTTTTCCACTCCATATAGCTACATACTGTATAATAGAGTTGCAAGTTATATAGCTTGCCTTTACTGTTTCATTGGGGTGTTTTTTGGCAATAAACTGTATCAAAGACAGGAAAGGAACTGTTTTAGGACCAACCTCATCAGGGCCTTATAGACCTCTAAGCAATGTAAGAAATGATATATGTAGCCATGCTGGGACAGATTTGTCCCCTTGCTTTGGCAGAATCAGTACTGGAGTGTTGTGTAGATTTCTTTCTATGGTGGGATGAGATGTCTGACTCTTCATGTTCTCAAACAAGGTGAAACAGTGTGATAGTGCTGTGTTTGCTTAAGGTCTGTGAGCCCTGAGATCATGAACAGGATGGTCTGACTTGTTTGTGGGACCTGGCAGTACTTCTGTGCTATGTGTAGTGTCTGGTACAAGTTAAAATGGAAATATGGAGACAGCTGACAAAATCTGACACAGGACCTTGGATCCTCAGGAGGGTGTCCAGGAAGCTCGTGCATGCTGGGCAGAGTTGTTTGGTTCTGCATTTGGTTGTACGAAAAGGGACATACAGACCCTTAGCCCATAAAGAAAACTTTGAGTTGGTGAAAAACAACTAGTTATTTTATGAAACTGAGTGTGCATACCTATTTTTTTTGAAATCACAAAAACCCAGAAAACTCCAGGATCCCATTGAAGCTTCTGTTGTAATAATAATTATTCTTCTATTTTCCTTTCCTATTTTTGGCACAGATCATATGGATTTCCATAGCATCTGGCATGCAGTTTTCAGTGGAATAAGAACTATAAAGGGCCTTATTTCCCTTAGGAACTCACATGGTAATTAAGCCTGTACTACTACAGCTGATCTGAGCCAGATGAAATCAAAGCTTTGAGTCTATATACCTTAACTTTGAATATAATAACTTCAATTCTCAGGGTCTAGATCAATTTGAAGGCTTCAGAAACCAGCTGTACTCCTTGGAAGCTATAAAAGATGAGGAAAAAATATGATTTACACCTGCTAAACAAGCCATAAACTGAATCATAGTTTGCCAGCTGTCATACATTTCTGAAGCTGGCTTTGAAGCACTGTATGGTACATTCACTCCTCTCTTCCATCTTTTTTTAAGAGCTGTGTGTTACAAGTGTGTTTATCTTCCTTACTATTGTTGATATCTATACTGTGTTCTGACCATCATGTTCTTTAGGATATATTGATCCTTCAAGTTCTTATTCTTCTTAGGGTTGCATACAACTGGCAGCAGAAATATTTCTGGATGCTGCTAGGCAAGATATTATGATTTATCTAGTAGCACTTAGCATCCTTCATGAAGTTGGTTCATAATTTCTCACAAGCCTGAGGCTTTGAGTTTTGAACGGTAACTCTTCAGAGAAATAAAACCTCTGTAAGTTGAGTCTGATTAACAACTGTTCCACAGTCACCCCTCACCACACCTGGGCATCATTTGATCCTGAGTACCAGATGTGCTTGCTGCATTGTGCCAGAACTGTAATCCAATACTGGTGCAGAATGACCAGCTGAATTGAGATCCAGATTCATCTCATCAGGATGACAAGAATCAAATACTCTCAGGTGCTTAGGGCAGGGTTGTCCAAGCAAACTGTGATGTTTTGTCAAGCTGAAAAAGCCTAAACACTTCTCTGTCAAGATACTATAAAATCTTGTTGCTACTCTTCCAATGTGTAGGCAGGAAAGATTCACGTGGCATTCTCTGCACTTGTAGGTAACTTTAGAAAGCCTTGAGAGGAGTAATGTTTGGAACACATGCAGTGTATTTTCTGAATATTGTCCCTTTTGAAAGGACAAGATAGGTAGAAATGTTAAGTTGCCATAGCACAGAACAGTTAATAATGGAGCTGTATTTGGTATTAGAAGGTAACAGGAAGAAAAAAAGTAAACAGAGGGCTTAAGGAATACGAAGGGTGGTTTATGTAGCAAAACACACTGAAGTATGGTCCTGTTTAGGGACATCTGCAGAAGTCTGACTTCAGCACAAGCTGTGCATAAGCCAGGCTGGAAATAGACTTCCAGTACTCTCAGTTTTCTGTATGAAAGTGTATCACAGCACTTTGCTTTTGAATTGCTTTTAAGAACTGTTTAGGGTAGAGATTTGAAAACTACCTTCTCTGTCCTGCATATTATTTGCATGAAGCTGAAAGTTCTTTTGCTGCTGTGCATTTGTTTTCCTATCTGTAAAATTATAATAATGAACACCTCTACCTTCTGTATTGTACATATGTTCTGATGTATAGAAAATCATGGTATTCCTGAGGCCTCAGCTAATGATACCAAAAGTCCATATTATTCAGTGTCTCATCCCTGAATCTAGTCAGTACAAATGATCTCCAGAAAGGTGTATGAAATAATAATATGCATTATTTAATCCCAATTTGGTCTTTTGATTTATCTTAAACCTTGAAATAGAGAATGTAATAGTTTAAAATATTTAATGGCCGTAACTAAATATGTAACTGAAGGAAGTTCTGGCTATTTGTAAATATCCCTCTTCTTGAAGCTTGCTAATTGTTTGGGCACAAGTTCTGCAGCTCAAGTAAGCAATGTATACTTTTTAAAAATTTCCACCCTTAACTTGACCAAAATGCCATCTTGTGCTTTTATTCACATATGTTCTGTTGCAACCTTCAGTTAGGTGATGTAAAAGTGCACAAGAACACTTTTGACACTATATCCAAAGCAATATGCTAGACTCCACATTGCAAACTTGCGAAGATATTCTGCTTGGGATAGTTCTTTTCAGGGAATATAGAGGAAGGAAGATGTGGTGGAGAAGCAGGAAAGAGGAGAGAAGCATTTGAGACATACCTAGTGACAAAACTTGTCTTGGATTGTCTACTGGACCTGCTTTAATACTGGTCTGCAGCTACTGTGCTGCATCCTAAGGGTCAGTCATACTCTGAGAGGACAGAAAACCTCTCATGGGGCTTTGCTAGCAAGCAAAGCTTAATCTTGCATTTTTGTCTCTTTAATCTTAGCAGACACTGGTAGAGAGAAGGGGTGGTCATAATCTGTCAGAGTCTTGACAAGGCTGTCTCCCTGTCTGTACAGCCAATGACATTCAGATGGGGTGTCAAACTGCATGCAGGTCCCATGGGGATTTTGTGACTAATGATGTTAATAAGCATGCCATGCAAATTTAATCCAAAACGGCCTTCTCAGCTACTCATTACTGCTTAATAGGGCTGAAGTGATTATATTCTATGAAATAGTTGATCTTCTGACAGTATGGTTTTTGTTACTACTTCCTGCATTAAATTCTGGGATTATTCTTGGCTTTGCAAAAGACAAGGTAATATTTCTTAAGCTGCAAGCATCTGTAAGTGAGCTCTAGTTCACTGGGGACTGGTTCTCTTCAAGCTGTCTGGGTTTCCCTCCCTTGGAAAAGGGAGATGTCTGCTTAGTCCCTTTCCATTCCTGCCTTCCCTGTGGCTTCTGGCTAGGGCATGGCTTTGATATCTGTGAAGAGCTGCTGGATCTCATCATAGGGTGCAGCCTTCATAAGCAAATGAGGGGCACTTTCATTTTGAGTATTTGGAAGGGTAAATTGTAATGTGACTAACTTAATAGAAAAGTTAATTCTGATGAAGAGTTCTCTTGGAGACTCCTCCAAACATCTTGTACAAATCTCATCAAAAACTGGAATTATGGATCTCTAACTTCCCTGGGGCAAAGCAGAATGATAGTATTCATTTGCTTATTCACAGGTGTCAAAACAAAGCACTCCAAACAGGGTATGGTAAGAAGAAAACAAAGTTATTAACTTGTCAATGTCTTGGTTGATCAATTGCTGCAAAGAGGAGTAAATAAACTGATGAACCACACAGATAAGTTATGCAATGTTATGAAACATGTTGAGGAATTGATTAAATGCACATATCCTTTGTACTTAGAAACAGTTTCTGGAAGTTCCCAACCCTAGCCATGGCGTATGGCAGCTTAAGCATCATGTGTCTGAGATCTAAATATAGTGAGCCAGAATCTCTGCTGCTGGATCAGTATCAAGAGATCAAAAATGACAAAGTGCATGAGGATACTTCTTTCTGCCTGCTCCTTCTAGCCAGTGCCTTGTGGATTACTTAATGACATTTAATCATTACATTACTTTGTTTGAAAGCCTGCTCATATTGATGATTGGTTGCCTGCATATCTAGCCAACCCATAAAGTTATCTGGGTTTCAGATGCAACTTGTTAAGTTTTAACATGTGGCTGCCCTGTGTGAGGAGTCGCTAACACTCTTGTCTGTGAAATTGCACCATTGGTCAGGGACTGTGCACTTTTTTTTACTGCAAGGAGAAAAGTTCCCTGGAGTGAGCTGACTGTTTTCCAACAGCCTCTCTACTGCCATTAAGATGCAGAGGCACAGCTTCTGCTGTGAACCCTAATGGTTCAGGTGTACTTTCATGATAGACCTGGGCATCCCTAATATGAGGTACTCCAGGAGCAGCAGGTTGTCAGACTACAAAATAGATTTTTTTTCTGTCAAGGGTCTTCTAAGATGTAACTGTTGCCCCTAAGTAAGGGCAGGGTGGGGAGAAGCCATTCAGCTGTGAGTTGGATGGACTTGCAATAACATCACTGAGGTGTCATTCCCAAATCAGATCATAGGCTTTTTACCACTAGAAAGGTGACAAATAGGGGACCTTAGTACCCCCATTTAATACAAACTATAGAGAAGAAATTTTATTTAAGATTTTCTCTAGAGTAACCTATTTGACTAAAAGAAAAGCAAGTGGTTTAGCATGGTATCTCAGTGTGTAAAGGGACAGATCATCTAGGGTCCCCCATGGCTTATAGTGTTATGGACAAACTGCCCACACAGCTGGAGTGCTACAGGCCATCTGGTAGCTCTCTAAGACAAGATGTTGAGAGGTACTTATGCCTGGATACAATATGCTATGGTTAATATGGAATGAAGGAGGGGGGGGGGGGGAATCCCTTGTCACTCTGAATGTGTGGTCTCTTGGGGTATAAAACTAAAGAGATACTGCACTTCTGCTTATTCTTCTGAAGGCAATGAATATTTGAACAGCTTTGGTTTCCTCTTCAGCCAAAGGGGTGGAAGCATTTCTTACTAAAGCAGCTCTAGGTGCAGCTGCATGCCTGCCTGAAGCAGGAGAATTTCCACTGAAGCATATCCTTGTTTTGAATCTACAGTTACTGGAATTCTTGTATAAGTGGTTATTTTTCAGAAGAAAGTCTAAAACTTACTCTTATGCAACCAACACTGCTGAGGAATTAGATAACTAATAGGTGGTTTTGTTGGCTTTTTTGGGTTGCTTTTTAGATCTTCTAGTCAGGCAAAGGCTGAGCCATAATAAATTGAAGGATAAAAGCAAGAAATAGCCTTGTGAAGGAATAAACCCTTGCAGTGATACAAACTGGATGCTGACTGGCTGAGGAATAAGCTGGTTATGTAGCGTGCCCTGGCACCACAGAAGGACAACAGCATTTGGGCTGCATTAACAGGAATGTAGCTTGATCAAGGAAAGTGATTTTTCCCGTTGTTCAGCATTTGTTTGATGAAATCTGGATACTGCATCTAGGTTTGCTTCTGCCTCTGTCTCTCCAGCCAAAACAGAAAAGATGTTAATAACTGGAACAAGTGCAGGAGAGAGCTACCAAGCTGGTCATGCAGGAGCCCTTTCCTTGTGAGAAGAGGCTGGCAGTCTAGCGCTTGTTCAGCCTGGAGGAGAGAGAGGAGAGGGAGCTAACTGCAGTCCCACAGTACCTGTGGGGAGGTCATCTGAATGGATATGAGGACAGTTAAGGATTGGAGCAGGCAGGTTTCACCCTTGGAGGTTCTGAAGACATGACTGGATCAAGCCCTGAGCAGTCTGCTCTGAACAAACAGCTGGCTCTGCTTGAGGAGGAGGCTGGGCTAGAGACCTCCTGTGGTCTCTTCCAACTAGAGCTGCTCTGTGATCATACGGTCAATCTGTGTTTTATGCTAACATCAGTAACACCTCTGAGTCAATTACATATGGTTACTTTGCCAGAACTTTGAATGATGGACTCAAGTCCTTAAGATGTGATATACACCCATGCTTTGGCTGATGGCAGTGCTGTCTCCGCTGACAAATATGAAGCTCAGCTAGCCAGCCCCTAAGAAGAAATCAGTACTTCTGCATTTAAAGAGCTGTGAGAATCTTCTTACAGACTCTCTATATATCCCCATCAGCTGGAGGGAAGTAAACCGCAGTGAATGCGGAGCAGCTAGGGTATAGTCTTGGCAGAAAGGATTGTATCTTCTCCCATTGATGTGAAAAGCTTTTTGATCAAAGAAAATCATACTGCTTAAATGGTTTAAACATGCAAGAAAAAGTAAATAAAACCTTAACTTAGAGAAGAAAAAGCTTCAGTTTTCTGAAAGCCGAAAACTGCTGTTAAATTAGCTGCAATGACAGCAATCATGTTGTTTGTCATGAGTTATAATACAGTCAAGAAGGAAGATAACCTCAGTGTAATGTCAAGTTTATTTTATTAATATGGCTTAACATGGCTTTCATATCTGACATGAGTCTGTTATTCAAGTACCTTGTGTCAAGGTTTTCTGAAAAGAGAGGGCCAAGAGTTAAGATTGGTTGTTTAGGCTGTAATGTTTACAGTCCCAGCAGATGTTGATGCCTGTGTGGATGTATTCAAATACTATTTAATATTGTGGACTTCATAGGTGCATCATACACATAGTTACCCCTATGTAAAAAAATATGGAGAGACCATTACAATGCAGTGATGATTCTGGCTCTGGGCGTATTATAAATTTGGTGAAGGTACTTGGAGACTACATGCAAACTCTGTGCCCAGATTGTTGTGTAGCAAAATGTTAGGAAACAAGATATATAAAAGCAGCTGATGTCCTGATGGTAACTCATGTAGCTTCTGAATATACCTGGCTTTGTTAACTTAGAAAGTAATATAGCATAAAAAACCTTCAGAAGCTTTTGAGAGTGTCTACCTTTTTTTCTCTCATTTCTTGTGGGGGTTGTTTTGACCTCAGTTCAATGTCATTAACCTGAATTCATGTGCTTCACCTGAAAGTATTAATTTTTGTGCTGTCTATGCTGACTTGAATTTTAGTCTTTTTCTTGTTCTTGCTTGTAATTTAAACCAAAGAAATCTTTCTAAATGAACACATCCACCAGGTCTCTGCTGTTTGCTTGACACTCATATGGGCTTTTAGGCTGTCATCAAATATACAGTGGATGCTTTCCAAAGTTTTATAAACACTTTTTTTTGCTTGATTTTACCAACATCAATACTATGAACATATAAAATCTCATTCACATTCACTGTATTTCCTTGCCAGAGGCAAGAAAAATCTGCTTGCAGAACAGTAGTCTCTCCTCTATGAAGTATCCTTCATCTTGTTCTGTGTATCATAAGTTTGTCTTTGTAACTTATTTTTCCTTCACCTGAAGGTTTTGTTTAAAAACAAAACACACACGTGTTCCCAACCTTCAGCCAATTTATGTATGTATTTCACATGCTTTCCTTAAGTTATCTGACACCTTATCTGTGTTTGTGATATGGCTCTGAACAAATTCTTGACTTTTACCAGACTATTGTTCTTGTTCCAGGCAGGATAGGTTCCCCTAAATTTCATTCAATCTCCGGCATATTTTCTATCAAATACTGCTCTACCACTACCTAGTTTGTTTTCAGGAATAGAAATTGCATACGTAGTGATCTTGTACATTTTGGACATGTAAAAGATCTGTCAAATCCTGTACTTGTCCTGTCCTTGTTCAGAGTTCATGGTGCTGTCAGTGAGTTGGGAACACTTTTTTGGAACATTCCTGAGTTTTTTCTATCCCTGTTCTTACAGCCTGGCTGCTGTGGTCCTCATTGTCCCTGGCAGTCAATACTGCGTTCTTTTTACCAGGTGCTGTTGCAACTTAGTAATTTTCACATCACTATCAGAAAGACAGCTGATGAGTATATCTTTTTCCCTCTCCATCTGTCTGAGGACAGGAATATGATTTTTCTATTACTCTTATTAAATCTTTGATTTTTTTTTTTCTCTGTTACTCTGACTTTTTAACTTCATTTACCTTCAGGAAGCTGTTCTCTTCTGTCAATCCTGCTTAAGATTCAGGGGTTAAAAGTAGAGTCAATATGAGGATTGTATTCCTTCCACTCCATGTACCTTCTCAAGGCCTTCCTTCAAATGCTTATATATGGGCACAGATCCCTAGCTAGTCAGACACTTGAAAAACTGGTAGAGGAGTCCAAGGCTTTGGCAGGCACAGATAAGTCTGTCCTGGGATTGCTCATTCAAATTTTAGGCATTGCCTGCCTCTGCTGAACAGTGATTCTAGTGGGCACTTCAAGTTGTCTAAAGGGCTGAGTGAAGGCAATGCAATGCCTGACAAAGGGAAATGCCTGAGTACAGCTGTCTTGCTGTTCCTTCCTCAAAAGCCTTTAGATGTACAGGGAGCTGCAGAGTAGCTAGTGTGGAGATCGAGAGTGGCAGAAGAGCAGATCCTTAGGGATCATTCAGGTCAAGGGCAGGAAACAATAGCTTTGTAGTTTGAATATATTCCTTCCCAAAGGAATAACAAATGACCCTTGTCCTTAGTGAACTTGCAGTTTTTATTGCGAAGCAGTTATTCAAGACAGTGCTTGAAAACTCAAAACTTTGAAGGAAAGGACCAGTGTGTTAACAGTTATGGATTATGTCTCACCCTTCTCTCTGCTCTTCTCTCCATCTGCCTGCAGGCTACTCAGTGCCAGTGAGGCTGAAATAACAATAAAAAGGATACTGTTTATGTCAAAACTTGCTTAGGGCAATAAACGAGGTAATGGAGGGAATCTGATCTGCCTGGCTTTTGTCCTTAACATGTGCACTACTTAATCAATTTTAGCTGCTAGAGCTAAAGCAGCGAGAGGAACCAGACAGTCCCCTCCTCTTAGCTGGTGGGGAAGTCCTCACTCAGACATATTGCATCTCTCACTGCAGATCTATGGAAGTATCTGCCTCCTGCTCCCCTCACAATCTGTAGGCTTGAGGTGCCTTCTGAGGGTGCCCTGACTCTTCTGAGGAAGAGATCTAGCTCTCAGCTTACAGTGTGGGGAACTGTAAAATATTGTACATGCCTCTCCTGATAGGAGCCAGTTCATGTGGTGGTGAGACTATTGCTTGTTTCTGGTCTACTGGTCCATTGGTCAGAGCAATGGTTCCAGCTTCAGCTGACCCTAAAGTGAATTAAATCTGTCTCTCATACTAGCTGTGTGCCCTGATCACCAGGACACGGTGAAGGGCTGCTCAGGCATCTGTCTGCCTTGGACTGGTTTGCAAGGAGTTTTGGGCAGAAGACATGTCTCTTTCTCCAGGTCAGAGTCACCTCCACAATTGTGTAGTGACTTTTAGAGAGATCAGACTGTAATTTAGGATGTCAACAGAGGTAACTAAAATCCATCCTGTCATAACTGTTACTTAGGTATCCTGAATCATTCCCCATAATCTTAAAATGGTGGGTACTACTGTTATTTTTGGCAGCAATTCATCTAGCATTTCATTTTGTCATCTATATTTTGAGTCTGATGTAGTTGCTACTGCTTCTTCTGGATTGGTGGATTTAAATTGTAAGCAGCCTTAACAGCTTCACTGCAAAGAAAAAGAATGAATCCTGTACTTAAACAAGGAGCACATAGCAACCAGTGACAGACTGCCTTCAGTTGTGAAGTCCTGACCGAATGTCATGCATAAGGAGCTGTATCCTGTATAATTAACCTTAATTTGAAACTTTACCAGCTTCATCATTAGCAGGGAAAGTTAAGTACAAATTTTTAAAGCTGCTCTTGCCAGTGAAAAATGAGGTAATTCTGCCAGAAAGCAGTAACAAATTATAAACTACGTAACTCTCTTTCCTCCCATGTCCCTGCTGTGACCAGCTCATCAATGATAACTACCTAATTCTACCAAAGGGGATTTAGTTGTCAGCAAACAATCTTGTGTGTATGGTCAAGGCCAGAAATTTAAAATACAAATGTAGAGCTAATTTATCTAGTTTCCTTTCTGTGTCCCCCACAAACTTCTAATTCCAGCCGGAAAAACTTTGCATGAATAGTAACCAAAAACCTCAGCATTTGTACTACCACAATAAAAATCTAGAGACTAACGCTTGTTCTAGTCCACCACAATTGTTTTTCCTATCTGGTCTGTTGTGGTGAGAAAGAACCACAAATGCTTAGAACACAAGCCTGTTTTAGTAAATCTGCAGGTAATAGTGTATCATTCCTTTAAATTCTCAAGTGGTTTTATGTTACAGAATTGACTGGCTTGGAACAACCCTATCCTCTTCTGTCTCCCTGCTCAGCAAAGCTGAGTATCTGGCCCTGTTTATTCTGCTTCTCCTTGATTCCAGGATGTTCTGAGTATGTGGAGCTCCTCTTCAATATGTTTTGTTTTGTTTTGTTTTGTTTTTTTCCATTTACAGTTGAGTTTACCTGCATTTGTATTGTGTTAGAGCTGCAAGCATGGTTTGTTCTTGTGATGCACTTGCATCACCCTGGATCCTTCAGTGACAGCCACTATCTCTGGCCCTGTCTTATTGTTATCACTTGCTGAGTCCCTTCAGTAGACATAATAAAAGTTATCAGTCAGTTCCACAGCTTGCTACACACTGGAGCTTTAGCCATGGCCCAGAAGGCAGTAAACTATTTGGTTCCAAAATGGCCTGCTGGCTGGTCCCTGAGTGGTGTGCACCAGCAACAGTGACAGCCTGAGAGACAGATGTAAGAGAAGCTGAGCCCTTTTCTGGGTCTGAACTTAGTCAGGATCAGGAGTTCCTGGTAACAAGCTGTCATGAAGAGATCATATATGCAAGACTTCATGTAAATTTCTGTCCAAATTATGGGACTAAAACTGTTTTTGTCAGGCTCACACATTGTTCTTTCAGACTGTGCTGTGGATCATGGTACAGACTTAGGGTGTCTCTCGACAACAGGTATTCAGGTACATGTTTGATCATAACCTTTTTTGCTGAGATCTTAACTGACACTTACTGATTTTGCTCTGACAAATAATTCCCTGAAATTAGAAACCAGAAATTTTTCCAACAATAGTGTCTTCCTACTGTTATAAAACCTAAATGGCTGAGCTGTTTTTTCATGGTTAAAAACATTTATATGAGTTCTCTCAGACATGCTTACTGATTGAATTGTTGCGACAGATACCTGCTCAGCAGTTTGCTAAGTAAGATACAACCCACATGTAGCATGTGAATTTTTCATTTTGTTAGATTTCTAATCACTTCCACAGCTTCCTCTGAACTTCCTGCATAAATCTGCTCTGTGCCCAGTAGGAACTCTTGGCTGGATTGCTGCAGGAGCCCATGACAGTCCACAGAACCAAAATATTAAGGCATTGCTTCCAGTATAAGTTGTAATTTGTGGTAACTTATTTCTGGCTTAACTAGAAGGATCTGTGGTGCCAAGCTTTCTTTTTAATGATGTGAACAATCCAGACCTTGGGCTGAGTTCTAGATAATTTGAAGAAAATTAATTGATTATTAAAATAATCCTCTTCAAAGGGAAGAAGCCTGTGGAACAAAAACCAGTTTGGAGTCTGTACCCTCTTCAAATTGCCACCAGATGACAGTGTTCCATCGGATTTTAAAATCATGACTTCAGTTTCTGTTGCCACTGGCTGCTGCTGCATTTTATTTCTCACTGCTATCAGTCACTTGGTAACAGACATCTTAGTTAAGATTCCATTCAAATTTCCCTTACAACAAGCAATCTTAAACAAAACTGATTGCCTTGAAGTTCTGCAGATGTGAAAAAGTAATACTCTTTCTGCCCAGACAAAAACTAACTTGGGTTTTAAAGGCTAGGACTCCATGGTAATCTGAATATGTCCTGTATAAAATGTTTCTTAAGTCTAGAGTCTTAATGCTGCGTTTCTAAGCCTGAGATTTGTAATCTAGGTTAGTTCATTAAATATGCATGATTTCATGTTGCTGTTACATCCAGGAGTTCAACACAATAACTGTTGAAACAATTACAGCACTAGAGATGCTACTGACATCAGTTTTGACAGCAGACTGTCTTGAAGATGGCTGTCAGGGGAAGAAAGAATGACGCCTCTAGATGCTCCTTGAAGTTATTGAGAAATCTAGCAGGAGAATACTCAAAAGACTTGCAGATGCAAGCGCTGGTCCTGCCCTATAGAAGGAGAGATGTCAGCCTTCTGAATGGTATTAGCACAAATATTTATGCACACACTAGTGTAACTTGAAATCATCAATCAACAAACAGTGGGGGAAACAGTGCAAACACTGTTGGTTTTGTCTTGGAGCAGGAACATGGATTGGATCAGAATGATTGCCTGTCACTCATGGGCTTGTGGTTAATGAAATATCAAAAGTGGTCCATGAAAGCACAGTCATGAATTGAATGCTTCAGTCATTGTCAGCCATTACAGAGATGCAGATTTGAGACCTGTGTTAAAATATTTCTATTAACTACATTTGTAATCTTATTAGAATGCAAAAACGATTCTGTAAAATAGCTCATTAGTGTTAATTATGCAATTATCTCTCCTGATGGATGTTGAGCAAGAACATGTTTAAATGAATTTACCAATTGATTAAATCAATTAATCAATTTGATTTACGTTTCTCCCAATCTGAAAGGTCATTCAATTCCCTTAAATTCAGCCATGTCTTAGATGAGCTCTAGAATTTTCTTCCATCTTTATTTTTATTTGCCATTATGATACTTGATTGAGCAGCAAACAAGTGTGAAGTAAAATATTTACAGAAAAAATTAGTGGTAACCTAAGATGCTAGGAATTCAAGTTAACTGTACACATATGAATATTTCTACTAACCTGTGGATGAAACATCATTGCTATGATTTTTATTTTCTATAGAGCACATATGCTCCTATTTTTCTGACCACCAGTCTAAAATACCATACTGAAAACCTGCAATAAGCCCATTGTGAAACAGCTTAAAATTCTGTGACATAAATTGTAGTGCAATCCTTCAGCATTGTAAGTGCCGCTTACCTTTCTTTTCTAAAGGGGTAGATTATTTACTGGCTTTAATTTTTTATGTCTCTTTTATACTGACCTATCAGCTGATGTCTCTGTAAATTTCAGTAGACAGGCTTGATATATCTAGGTAACTATAGAATGAAATACTCAATTTCCTTGCCATCTTCCTTCCCTCTTAGACAATGTATAGAAGGTTCCTGTTTCAGCTGAAAAGGCAATGGATATTTTTGAATGTTTTACAGAGAATCAAATAGCTTAAAGTCAACTGTTAATCAGTCAAAAAAGGGCTAACATGAAGGCTGTGTATAAAGCATATTTTTATTAACAGAGGTCTCTAACCATTACAGTATGAGCCATGTAATGATGCCTGCAATATCAATTCACAGTGTCAAGGAAAAGTAGTTGGAATAGCACTCAGGCATACATTTACTTCTTATAATTCCATCTTTAACAACCACCTAAACTAAAAATAATTCAGTGCAGTAAATGAGTCATGAACTCAAATGGATGACTTTTCAACAGTGAAAGTAAGCTCTTCAGCGAGGGCATTTCTACTTCTCTCTAAGCATCTTTTCGCCTTTATTTTACCTGCAGCAAGTTCTCCAGTGACAAGCTTACTTACAGATGGTTGAAGCTCTTCAGGGGCAAACCAGCCTGAAGCACTAAAGACAAACTCTCTGAGAATAGATGGCTAAAAAATACTGGGAGGTTTGGGAGGAATGCTTTGTCTCAGCTGGCCAGAGTTGTCTAGCTAGAGTTCAGCTCTCAGGGGTGTGTGTGTGGTAGCATGGATCTAGAGTGATAGAACAGTTTAGGTTGGAAGAGACCTTTAAGAGCCTCTAGTTCCACCCCCCCTGCCATGGGCAGGGACACCCTCCACTAGACCAGGTTGCTCAAAGCCCCGTCCAACCTGGCCTTGAACACTGCCAGGGAGGGGGCAGCCACAGCTTCTCTGGGCAACCTGTTTCACTGTCTCACCACCCTCACAGTGAAGAATTTCTTCCTCATATCTCATCTAAATCTACCCTCTTTCAGTTTAAAACTGTGACCCCTCATCCTATCACTCTGCTCCCTGATAAAGAGTCCCTCCCCATCTCTCCTGTAGCCCCCTTTAAGTACTGGAAGGCTGCTATAAGGTCTCCCTGGAGCCTTCTCCAGGCTGAACAACCTCAACTCTCTCCACCTGTCCTCACAGGGGAGGTGCTGCAGCCCCCTGATCATCTTTGTGGCCTCCTCTGGACCCACTTGAGTAGGTCCATGTCCTTCTTACGTTGGGTGCCCCAGAGCTGGACACAGTGCTGCAGGTGGGGTCTCACAAGAGCAGAGTAGAGGGGGAGAATCACCACCATCAACATGCTACCCCTTTGCATTGGCTTTAATCCAAGGTAAACTGTTTTAAACCACTGCAAAAAAGACTTAGCAGCCATATCAGCAGCCCTCTGCACCCTTCCCTTCCAACCTTTCTCTCTCTTAGCCTTTCATATTCTGTTGTAAGAAGGTGTCACTATGCAGTGGTAAAATTTCATTGTTTGACTGTTTTAGTTTCCTACACCTGTCATGGCTGCTGCCTGTGTCCTACATTTTTATCTAACCTAATCCTGCTGTCTTTCTCTTTTAGCCCTCCAAAATATGACATCAAGTTGGTCCTCACTGTTACAAACAGCTTTAATTTGGTACAAGAAAAGACTGATCGGATGGAATCTGTATCCATCTTCAGAAACGTCAGTAAAAAAATATGGGGTGCAGTTTTAGACCTAAACCATCTAATTTTCAACCATAAAAGTGAAAAAATCCTTATTCTTGGATGAAGAAGGCAAGCAAACAACAGATTTCTGTTGTCATAGTGAATCAATTGTTCCTATCTGTCTTCCTATTTGTCTCTGCTTTGAGCTGCCACCACCATTTGCTGAGATGAAAAGTCTGGGCAGCTTTCTCCAGATCTCCTGAAGAGACTTACCAGCTTGATGAGAGCTGACCTCAGGCATCAGGAGACCTTACAGTTAAAGGGCTACAGTAATTTATACTGGGATTTCCAAAATGAACTCTCCAGGCAGACAAAAGACAGTCAAAGGCACTAATTCATGTCTGATTAGGAATAATTAAAACATCTTTGCTTTCCAGTTTGTTTTTCTTCATGGCCAATGTTTATGCCATACCTCAGCTGGAGAATCTCAAATATCCTTTGCCACCCTTGAATTAATTTTGGTAGGTGTGTGTCCCTCTAGGCACAACATGTCTTCAGTTTCCTGTTTATCTATAGTTCTCACCACTTAGAAATCAAGATTGAAATTAAAACCTTTATAGGACAACTGGTGACTGCTATCCTGCTGCTGCATGAAGTCAGTCAGCTGGAATATAGCCAGCCAATATTTCTGGCAGTTTTCCTGGAGCAGCAAGAGGACTTGTTGACCCTGACATCTGGTGCACCTTATGAAATCCAAGCAATTAATTGTGATCCAGGGTAGAATCTCTCTAGACAGGGTAAGAACGTCTGTTTAGCAGAAACCTTGTGGTATTCATTAAGACCCTTCCAGATAATTTCCAGCAGGTAATTCTCCTAGCCTTGAACAGCATTAGGTAATACATTATCCATAGCCCATTCTAACACTCATCTGTGTTTTTTGGAAGGTAAACCAGGAATTATTTACTAGGGGATATGACTGACTGAAAACAAGACTGAGGATAGAAAACAATGTTTGTGCTATCATCCGAGATGCCTTTAAGCTTAAAAGTGTCAAGAAACTGGATGGATCTTAGTAGGGTTGCCCTGCTGAAAAATGGGTCTTGCTCTTATGTTAGCCAGACACACTGGATATATGGTCTGTGTAACAATGTCACCAGTCTGCTGGGAATGGGCCACAGACATGTTTTTAGCAAAGTTAAATTTTGCTAAACTCTTAAATTCTAGTGGTAGCAGATTTTGTTCTTGCTACAGATGAGCAAAGAAGAGAAAGTGCAAATTTTATGTCTTTGAATATGAATCTGCTTCTCTAATGGTGAAAAGGGAACAAGCTGTTCAGGTAGATGCTTCAACCAACCACTTATTCTGAATGGACATGGCGTGTTTTGGGTCACTCCTTGTTTGCAGAGACAAATGTCTGAAATGCCAAGAGACTCCTGTTTCCACATAGTGAGAATCGTGACCTGGTTTCACTATCAGGAACTCACTAATACCCACCATGCTTCCTTCAATATCTGCAAAGCAGGTATCTTTCTCTCCCATACGTCATGGTATTTAGTAATATATGATTTTCTGTATCCTGATAAATGTTAGTTCTAATGTAACTGCAACACTGAGATACGTGTCTTTGTCATCCTGGTCTACGATGTTGCCTATAAATAAGCAGGAGCCCATGGGGGAAGTTTAGCCCCGGTGTAACCAGATACAACCCAGGTGAAGTTAAAAGTGTTTATCTTATTTACACCACAACTGAATTTTACTACACCAGGGGCTGACCCACTGCAAATGGTATCATGTTGCAGGATTAAGTTGAAATTTATAAATGTGTATTATCATTTTAATTACCTTACACTGGGACTGGGATTAATTTTTTTGTTGTTTGGCCAGTGTTTACAGGAATTTACTAAAAGGCACTGATTGATTTTATATCTGACAGTATAAGACTTTTGACTCCTAACTCCCAGATGGCATTTTCCTAATGCCCAAAACGCATAAATACAAACTTTTAAATAATACCTGGGTCCTTAAAAAGTGGGATCAGGACTAAATGGAATTGATTATTCCACAGTTTGTGCTTCAACTAACTGCCAATACCCAACAAATAAGCATAACTTGCTCTGGTCAGGTTTGGAGATCATGCAGTGCAGGTGCTTACTTAACCCAATTGCTACGCTGGGAATCATGAAATTCAGTTAATGTGTGCAAAAGCAACTCATCATGCAAAGAAAATTCCCAGTTTGTAATAAAGCATGGATTTTCCAGCATCTGAGGTTGAATTGTTCTCAGTAGGATACTAAAGAAATAAAAAAGTGCTTGGAAAAAGTGTTTAAATTTCCTGTCCATTTCAAATAGGTGTCATTTCACAGTCCCGGTGTTAATGGAAGGCATATTTCTTGGCACTGCGGTTTTAGCAGTCAGGTGGGCTTTTTACTTTCATTCTCCTTCAGAGAGTGAGCTGATGCTTTAGGGAAAGGGCCATGCATAAAAACCTGAACACATTCAGAACCCATTCAGCCAAACAAGAGCTAAGGGTACCCAACACTTCAAAGAGCCTTGCCCTGTACTCTTGGATACATAGTTCAGAACAAAGAAGTGTGACCTTTTTCATTCATGCCCTCTTTGTATGGATGAAAATGCTTAACACTACCTTGCCCAGAGAAGCTGTGGCTGCCCCCTCCCTGGCAGTGTTCAAGGCCAGGTTGGACGGGGCTTTGAGCAACCTGGTCTAGTGGAAGGTGTCCCTGCCCATGGCAAGGGGTGTGGAACTAGATGATATTTAAGGTCCCTTCCAACCTAAATCATTCTATGATTCCATGAAGATTTCTTTCCTATTATACTCTCTTCCATGTTGTGGTGTTCATTTGTTAACCTGTTTACAAGTGACTTGGTTGGATATAATACTAGTACAGTCATAGAAGACCACAGAAAGTAGTCAATACTATATTGAAAATGAGGAGAAGATAGTTCTTATTTTCCTGTTTGTATGTAAGGTACTTTGGTCACAGCTTGGTGTGTAAACCCACTGCTTGCTGTCAAGCATTGGGATAGGCACACTGACTGGAGAATGTGTTTATAATTGTCCATAAAGATGTTTAAGCCCAAGTGACAACTGCGATTTTCACTGAAAGGAAATTGAACTGGAGGGGTTGCAGGTTTGGCATTTAATGTTTTTTTCTTTTGAAGAAATTTGTTGTGGTTCTGATTTTGACAATGTCTCTTTAACACCAAGGAATTCAGGAGAGTGACTTCTGTCTTGCACTGGTACAAGGCAGAGCAGAATCAGGCCTTGTATGAAAAATAAAACAGGATGTTCCCTCGAATATAACTGCAGGACTCATTATATGTTTTGTATTTAAGTGGTGTTGCAGACATTCATGTGATACAGACAATACATCTTTGTCAAGGTGACAGGTCTCTTTTGGAAGGAAGGTTTCCTCTCCTGCACACTATGAAGTACTGTATGTTTTGTATTTAATGTGTACAACACTGTCTGAGTTCTTAAGCTTTGTAATTCCCTCTGCAGCATCTGTACATCTCGTTGGAGGATGGGATGCTGATGAGAACTCTCCTGTGCTTTGCATATGCCAAAATGGTGCCTTTAAATCATCACCTCTTTACAAAGAAGGTGATTCGTGATTCTCTGTCCTCTTACAAGCCTCACATCAGCATTGCTCCTCTGAAAAATCTTTCTAAATGCTGTTGGGAGTCTGTCAGGCAATCCACAGTTGCATATGGGTGCAAAGTTTTCTCAGCTTATAAATGAATTGTAATGCAAACAGAATATTGTCTTAGGGGGAAAAAAGCTAGTATGCATTTGTTATGTATTTGTGCGTTAAGACAAAGAAAAATAAAACCAATGTTAACTATGTGCAAAATTATGAGCCAGCATTGCAAATGGGAAAAATAAAGGATAAGCCTTTATTTCTACTTCTATATCTTGTAAATATTTTGCATTAACAATTTTGTTGACTACAGGGTGACTGCTTATGAGTAAGAAAACCAGAATCTATCTTTAATTCTGCCTAAAAATATTTAGTTGTGAGTAGCAACTGCTGAGTAATAGAGGAGCAAATTGCTTCTCTGTTTTGTCTTGTAAAGGAAGATCAACGGTGTGAAGCTGGTAGAAAAGGGCAGGGAGAGAGGAATGGGAGCTAGAAAGGCAGATGTCTGACCCAGCCAAGGTCACTGAGGAGTACAGGACAGAGGCATATGGAGACAGGAGCCTATGTAAAGCTGGGCTATAGTTTTCCCATGGTTAGCTCAGGGAATTTAGTGTCACCATTTATCTTTCTACTTGGCAGTCATGTACATAATGAGGGCCATCTTTCTTTCTGGGAGTGTTCAGTCTCACCGTCACTTTCGTCTTTCCATCTTTATCCACAGTGGGTTTTTTTCTGACAGAAGGGATAACTTTTTGCTATATCTGATTCTGTTGGAGAGCTACAGTTTCAGATCGACATTTTTTTTTAATCCATAGAATCTAAAGCATTTTACAGATCAGGTCGATACTGAGGCAAAAACGCAAGCATGTGAATGAGATGGCTGTGCAGCTGCTAGTACCTTGTGCGACCAGAGGCAGGCAGGCAATGTGCTGGAATACACTTGGCTCAGCCTCCTGGCTTACTACAAGCAGGTGAGTGATGTTCAGGGTAGAAAAGTGCTCGTGCATGAAGAAGCTAGACTAAAATACATCTACATTACCATTTTAGCCTCAGAGGATGCAAACTGCATTGCTATGGGGAGAAGGAACAGGAAGGGGTGCACCGGGGGAGCACTTGCGTTGCAGCCACTGGTGGCTGTCCTGTGCATGCAGCTGGACTGCTAGAGCTTCTCTGAGGTGGTCCCCTCCTTGAATCGGGGGTTGTATGGATATTGTATCCTCAGCATCAGCTATTTTGCTTTAAAGACCCGCTCCTGTAGTGCAGCATTACTTATGTGTGCATAGTCCCAGTGAAGTCACTGGTTCCAGACTATAAGAAACCTGTGGAATACAGGATGTTAAATCTTAAAGATGAAGAATTTCTTTGTGGTTGTTTTCACATTCCCCATGCAACTTTTGTTGATACAGTGAATTAATCCAAGAACTCCAAGTGAGCTGCCTTTCAATAGTTCATTTTTTAAAATGTCTGGGCATTTGCTGAGCTTTAAGAACCCAAGGAATAACTAACTATACTATTCTAAAGTGACCAGATGCTGTCTTAGGATGTACTTCCAGGAGAAAGGAAAATCCACTCAACTTCTTTGTAACACTTCACTTTATTTGAAAGGCCTAGAATGCACATGGAGCCAGTTCTGGGAAGGATTTGTGTCTTCCTCTTAACCATCCAGCAGCAGCTGAGGAAAAGTTCTCCAGAGCAATAGCACAGCTTTTTAAGTGAGGTGCTCATGGTGACTTGCTGCAGCTGCTCTTAAAGGTGAGGGGGGAAGCCTGCAAGCCATCTTACAGCTTGCATTTGGAAAGAAAGCATTCATAAAGCCTGTAGAATGACTCCTAGCATCTTCTGGATTTGGTGCTGTGCCAGTGGGTCTTGTACATGTTGTAGCAGATGGATTCTTCAGAGGGGAGCCAGGGGGCTGACAAGGGTTGTCCTATAAAATTTGCTTTTTTGAAGGCTGCCTCCTGCCAAAAATTCCTAGGAAGAAGTAACTTGATTCTAAATATGCTGTTAGTTATGAAGGAAAACCCCTCACAGTTACTTGCCACTAGATGTCAGAAAAACTACATGGTTCATCTGGAGGGGAAGCTCTAGCTGAGATGTTTTTTTCTCTGTTTATGCACTTGCATAACACTTTGGACAGGGCCCAAGGAAAACAATTAGACATTTGAGTTTATTTTTGTTTGCATGAAATAGTAAATATGCTGTTGGGTCAGACTCTCCTCTCATTTCCCCCAGAGAAAAACGGAAACAAGCCTTTTTTCAAGAGTTATGCCACCCTGGAAAACAACAATTGCTTTTAGTCTCATCAGTAAATCCTTCTCATCTAGAGTGCTGTGGTTTTGTATTCTTTGGTAAAGCTGGTCTCTGCGTTTTAGGCAACTCTAGTGGAAATTTTGTGGAAGATGAATGGGTTGGTTCTCCTTCAGCAGAAATGAAAGCTGCTGTGGTTGGGATGCTTGTGCATGTACAGTAAGCATCAGATATGATGTTTCTCTATATAAGAACATCCTCAGTTCTTAGTTCACTAGGATAAAATTGGTGCAAACTGGAAGTTTTTGTTATGAAGAATAATGCCGAAAACTTTCTACAGAATTACAATGAAGTATATGTAGATTGACCTAAAACTGTGTCCCAATCTCCGCAACACAGTTGAGCCTTAAGAGGAGAATTTGTCCTTTATGGCTACTGTTCTGATGCTTCACTGATGCAGTGGCAGAGTTTCATGTGTATAGCTGGCTGCAATTCAATACATGAATGAGTTGTCAAAATTATGCTTATGTGTTGTATATAACATGAATAGGTAAGTCACTGTTCCATGCAGAAGTGCATATGTAGCTGAACGGAGGCTAAAATCCCCTTTGGAAGCAGCATAAAAGTTCACACTCAGTGTATTGATTTTATATGCTAATGCATGCATCTCCCTCTGGGAGAAAAGCACATTCCAAAGGAAAAAAGTATATGACTTGTCAAACATGAAGATTTCTGAAGCAGTTCCATATTTCTAAACTCTTGATTCTTACTAGGGACATGTGCATTATTCAGTATTTAGGATCAGACTGTGACCTTTGACAGGAACATTGCCAGGAAAACTAGAGGGATATTAGGCCAGAAAGAAACAGTGTGAGATATAAGAGTATAGAGACATCCAATTTACTCAGTGCCTTGAAATTCTATCTAAATGATTGTGCTTCATTGTTATCTATGAATTGCTGTATATAAGTCCCAGTAGCAATATTAAAAAGTGGACCATGAGTTGAATACAGACTCTTTTTAAAAATCAAGTATATGTTTCCACTCTGTATTGATAATTGCTAATAAAAATAACTGACACATTAAGGTCATGTGTAAATATTCTTAAACTAATTTTAAATTCCTAGGCGGTTTCAGATATTATATTATGGCCATTGGATATTTGAAGATCAATTCATACAAAATTATTTTTGAAAGCTTTTCATAATATTTTTTCTATATCTGAACTTTTGAAAAAAGTACTCTTCACTATGAGGTTTAGAGATTTACATTTTGTGACAAAATCTGAGATTCTTAGATGTTGTGTGAATCCAGAGTTAGGAAAATATTTAAATCTGGTAGGCTCATGACGTAATTATGAATCAACAATAATACATATTAGAGGCCCTTATCCTTCAGTCAGAGGGTACAATTTTGAGGTAGCCCTATAAAACACCTGATTTAACATCACAGAGTGCTTTCTTATTTAGAAATAGAATAGCCAGTGCTGAGGAGAAGTGTAAAGGCAGAGGAAGCTGTCTCGCACCTTCCCTGCTGTGGCTGCCGACCGATGGGATGTGCTTCTCTGACATTTCTGCAGGGACCTTTCTTTCCCCCAAGAGCCTGGAGACAGCTACTGAGTGGCTGTAATTTAGCACAGGACAATAAATATCACCTCAAAAACGTGGCCTGGAACTGGTGATTCTCACTAAGTCTGAATTTCAAGTAATCACAGACTAAACCTGAACTGCATTGAAACCTTCCTGGAGTTAATTCCCCAGTGGCTTGTCCTTGGGCTTTCCATCAGTGAAGAGCTAAGGTCAGGGCATAGCCAACCTCAGGATAGTCTCACATTTAATCTCTTCCTGAAAATTCTGTGTGTGAAGCACTGTGTGGTATTTACATTGAAATATTGACTCATATGGTGACATTTGTAGTTATGTTTAGGACAGAATAGTTGTCTTTAAGCTTCTGTCTCTCATTTTGAGTTTTTCTCATGTAGTCTGCTACCCTGTGTCTCATGAACAAAAAAGCGGGGAAACACAACCTTTGCCTATTCCACGTGTATTTGCAGTACACAACTTTTGACTAGCTAGAAGGGTCAGCCAAATAGTTACCTCTTCTACTGCATAGAGGTAAAACACATTACTAAAGTGTTTCACACCCAAGTGAAACGGAAATCACCTGGTGTCTAAGTTACATCTTCTTAAAACTAAAACATGGTTCTGATTGGGAGAAGAAAAGGAATTTATTCAGATGTAGATGATACATTGCTAAGCCTAGGCACTGTTAGAGAAAGCTCTCAAGTTGTGAGTAAGTTTTGGGTGGAGTGAGATTTTTCAGTGCAGAATATGTTTGTCTGAGTAGCATTTGTATGTGATAGTCATACAATACAGAAGCTGTGGTCTCTCGACTCTTGTGATCTTCAGATAGTCAGTCTTTTCTGCCTGAAGTTGCTGTATGAAAAGAAATCTCACTGATGATTTACAGTGACTGCTTGATTTGTTCATTGCTTCTTTTTTATGTCTTGCCTACATTATTACTTTCTTAATATAATTTTAATAAAAATGTCATTGTGGCCCCTCTGTTATAACTTTTTGCTGGAAGATTTCTTCCCACTGTTGTATGGATTTTTTTAATGAGAAACCTGCACTAGCTTTGCAACAATATATTTAGAAATGCAGTTTTACACAGAGGCATTTGGGGAGGGGATCTGCAATCAAATTTTAAGCATCTAATCCAGGTGCTCAGAAATGCCCCCTGGAGATGCCTCCAACTTTCCATTTACGCATTCACACCTTATGCATTTTGAGTTTTGCCCAGTTTAGATACCTAAAACCTACACTGTGAATGCCTCCTTTTCAGAACCACAAATGTATGTGGTGAATATATAAGGAGATGTTATATATGGTTTAGATGAGAAAGCTTCACAACGTGGAGGGTTTTTTAAATGCATACAAAAAAAAATATTCAAGCTTAACCTGTGTTAACTATAGCTTCTATGACAGGGTGGAATTGTTTCTATTCTTACAAGCCCTGATTTGCCTCTGAAGATTTTTACTAATTCATGACGGTGTGGGAAATGATGATTTTCTTCTTTTGTGCCAGAATACCCATTAAATCCTAACCAGCAGCAGTGTTCTGGGTAGGGTATAAACTGTTGCATTTGGACTTTGTTTGCAGTAAAACAGATGTTTCTTCTTAGGAGTTTTTAATCTGTGAGGACAGTGCTCTGAACCCTTTATTAGGATCTAGACCCAGCTGGCAGATGATTATGTGAGGTCTCATTGTGAAAACCATCTTGTAGAAGTTAAATGGCACGTTTCTAGTGTGTGAGTATATGCATACTTGTACATGCATATATGTGCATTTTTTTATTTGTACATAAAATCTCTTAGCTCTTAATTGTGCAAAACTGACCCGACTAAACCAGAAATTAACTGTTTCATGTATTGCTATCCATAAGAAAGTTTTGGAAGTTTGAGGAAACTTCTGAGTGTATTTTTACTTGTTAGGAAGGTCTATTGAGGATATCTAGGAAGAACGTATTCCAGCTCTTGAATTACAAATTGGATTCTTGCCATGATTTGTTGTCTTAAGGACAGCATGGGTGAAGAACAGTAAAAAAGTGTTTTGAGTCCTTAAGTTGCCAGAATGGAATTTGAATCTGTTGAATAAGCACTACTACTTATAATATGTCAGTGAGAGGACGATCTCTTTCAAGATCAGAGACGTATTTTAGGTATCATACAGACCAACTCAAAGAGCCCAAAATCCCATGGACAGAAGATAGCCACAACAACTTGTAATCTTCAGGAAAGGTTTTCTGGAAAAACAAGCATGGTTGTTGATCTCCTCCATTGTGTTTAGTAAGAATCTAAGACTCAGTAGTTGCAAGGCTACCCCTGAATCCCATGAAGCTACTTCTATGACAGCCAGCTTCTTGAAGACTGTCCCCTAAAATTTTTTGCACCCTAAAATGTGCTCACAGTAGAGGTGCTTCTGTGGGAACAAATAAATTCTTACTATAGTTATATGTCATATTACATGACATACTGCCCAGAGACCATGTACATGTCTTGTTTAGCACTAAACTTACTTTCTTCTGTATCTTCAGATGTTGTAATGTACAATAGCCAGCAACGGAATACAGACTCCTTACTGCTGTTAATCTTGCTAAGTATAAAATATGAAAAATGGAGAAATAGTGCAAAGCCCTGAGATCCATGCACAAATTTCCTCTGAAGATGCTAATTAAAGGGATGTCAGATAGAAAAAACCATGCAAAATCAGTCCAGGAAAATAACGCTGCCAGTAACCGTTCCTGTGTTGAAAGTATAGTCCCTGGAGATAGTGGTGGAAAAAAAAAATTCTGCTGTGATTGTAAAAAGAACAGTAACTGACTAAAACCAACAGTCTGCCTTGAACGTGAATGTCACTTTCTTTCTATAGTTTATTTTGTACCTGAGTTAAAATTCTAAATTTCATCTCTATGTCTCTGTGTATAGATGAGCACTTGTCATTAATTAATCTTGGTTGATATGTAAAATTTATCCATAAGGTATTGTTCAACATACAAAATTTAAATATATATTGTAATATTTTTACTTGTTGTAAATTCCATTATGCAGAACATAACACTGAACAATATACCTATAAGATTTAATTATGTCAGCTATTATTAAATTGTGGAATGGGAAGGCATGTGTAAAGATTTCCTGCAATGCCATCAAGGAGACCAGTGATGACAGAGCTGCAACTTTGTCCCCTGCAATGTCTTTGCATTATGTTGGGATCTAATGGGGTTAATAATTTCTGATAATATTCAAAATATTCTTTCCTCAGACCTTACAATGCTACAGGTGCAGGGAGGAGCAGGCAAACCTTTTATGAATGAAGCAAGCCTAAGAGAAGTGAAGGCATTAAATACACTTATGCATTTCACATGTACTAAGAGACATTTGTGTAAGTATCCCAACTGTGACCCAAATCCCTATCTAGACAGTAAACCAGCTACTGCTTTTAAGAAGAGGGAAAAAAAAATCATCGTGGCTGAAGATGAAACAGAAAAGACAGAGATGTAGGCTGGGAAATAGAAATGCATGAAAAAACTGACCATGTAAATCACATTCCCTGAAGAGGGTGCACTACATGTTACCTTGGATACCTCTATATGGAACTCCCAGACATAAGCCCCAGGGTAGATTACCAGAGATTGTGGGCTGTTGTGCCAGTGATGACCCTCACCCTGCTATCCCAGTGGAGGCAAGGGATGGAGACATGCAGCACAAGAAGATACAAGGGATATTGATGGATCAGTAACCGTGGTAACACCTGTGAAAGGTCAGGCTGGACTTAGGACCTCTAAATGCAAAAAGGTGCTGGGGACATCAGCCCATTTGAAGTGCATGTGTACCAATGCACACAGCATGGGTAACAAACAGGAGGAGCTTGAAGCCATGATGAAACAGGAAAATGATGATGTAGTGGCTATCACTGAAACATGATGGGATGTCTCCCATGACTGGAGTGTGCCAATTGATGGTTACAAGCTCTTTAGAAGGGATAGACAAGGAGGAAAGGTGGTGTGGTGGCGCTGTATGTTCGGGACTGTTATGATTGCTTTGAGCACAAGTATAGTGAAGACAAGGTGGAGTGACTTTGCGTTAGAATCAGGAGGGAGGCCAACAAGGCAGATATTGTAGTAGGAGTCTACTATAGGCTACCCAACCAGGACAGAGAGATGGATGAAATGTTCTATAGGCACTTATGAAAAATCTCACGATCGCTTGCCCTTGTTCTTGTGGGAGACTTTAATTTCCCAGACATCTGCTGGAAATACAACACAGCAGAGCAGAAACAGTCCCGGAGATTCCTGGAATGTGTGGAAGAAGATAACTTCCTGACACAGCTGGTGAATGAACCAACCACAGAAGGTGCCCTGCTAGATTTCCTCATTGTGAACAGAGAAGGACTGGTGGATGGAGGTATAGGCCAACTAGGGCACAGTGATCATGAAACAATAGTTCTCTATTCTTAGAGAGGTCAGAAGAGGGATAAGCAGAACTGACATCCTGGACTTTCAAAGGGCTGACTTTGTCTTGTTTGGGCACCTGCTTGAAAGGATCCCCTGGGAGACTGTCCTGAAGGGTATAGGGGTCCAGGAAGGCTGGGTGCTCTTTAAAAAGGAAGTGTTAATGGCACAGGAGCAGGTGGTCCCCAGGTGCTGTAAGAGAAGCTGGCCCCAGAACAGACCACCCTGGCTAAACAGGGAGCTTTGGCTGCAACTCAGGGAGAAAAGAAGAGTTTATGGCCTTTGGAAGAAGGGACTAGACACTCACAATGGTTACAAAGAGGCTGTGAGGCTATGCAGGGCCAAAATCAGGAGGTCTAAAGCCCAGCTGGAAATTAATCTGGCTTCAGCTGTCAAGGATAACAAGAAATGTTTCTATAAGTATATCAACAGTAAAAGGAAGACCAGGGAAAGCCTCCATCCCCTGCTAGGTGCAGGAGTGATGAGGAAAAGGTTGAGGTGCTTAATATTTGCTTCAGTCTTTAATAGCAAGACTAGTTGTACTGAGAGAATCCAGCCTCCTCAGTTAGAAGACAGGCTAGGATAACGACCCCCCCACATTCCAGGAGGAGATAGTCAGTGACCTGTTGCATCACATAGACACACACAAGTCTATGGGACCAGACGGGATACACCCGAGGGTGCTGAAGGAGCTGGCTGGGGTGCTCGCCAAGCCGCTTTCCATCATTTACCAGCAGTCCTGGCTGATTGGGGAGGTCCTGACAGATTGGAAATTGGCCAATGGGATGCCCATATATAAGAAGGGTCGGAAGGATGATCTGGGAAAGTACAGGCCTGTCAGCTTGACTTTGGTGCCTGGGAAGCTGATGGAGCAGCTCACCCTGAGTACCATCATACAACAGAGGTGGGACAACCAGATGATCAGGCCCAGTCAGCATGGGTTTATGAAAGGCAGGTCCTGCCTGACAAACCTGATCTCCTTCTACAACAGGGCAACCTGCTTATTGGATGAGGGAAAGGCTGTGGATGTTGTCTACCTTGACTTTAGCAAGGCCTTTGACACAGTTTCCCACAGCATTCTCCTGGCAAAGCTGGCTGCTTGTGACTTGGATGGGCACATGCTTCGATGGATAAAAAACTGGCTGTATGGCTGGGCCCAAAGAGTTGTGGTGAACAGAGATAAATCCAGTTGGCGGCCGGTCATGAGTGGTGTCCCCCAGGGCTTGGGTTTGGGGCCACTCCTGTTTAATATCTTTATTGATGATCTAGATGAGGGGATCGAGTGCACCCTCAGTCAGTTTGCAGATGACACCCAGTTGGGTGGGAGTGTTGATCTGCTCGAGGGTAGGGAGGCTCTGCAGAGAGACCTGGACAGGCTGGAGCAATGGGCTGAGGCCAGCTGGAGCAGTTTCAATAAGGCCAAATGCCGGGGGCTGCCCTTGGGCCACAACAACCCCCAGCAGCGCTACAGGCTTGGGGAGGAGTGGCTGGAGAGCTGCCAGTCAGAGAGGGACCTGGGGATGTTGATTGACAGCTGGCTGAACAGGAGCCAACAGTGTGCCCAGGTGGCCAAGAAGGCCAATGACATCCTGGCTCGTGTCAGCAATAGCGTGGCCAGCAGGGACAGGGAAGGGATCTTACCCCTGTACTCGGCACTGGTGAGGCCGCACCTCGATTCCCGTGTTCAGTTTTGGGCCCCTCACTACAAAAAGGACATTGAATGACTCGATTGTGTCCAGAGAAGGGCAACGCAGCTGGTGCAGGGTCTGGAGCACAGGTCCTACGAGGAGCGGCTGAGGGAACTGGGGGTGTTTAGTCTGGAGAAGAGGAGGCTGAGGGGAGACCTCATCGCCCTCTACAGCTACCTGAAAGGAGGTTGCAGAGAGCTGGAGATGAGCCTCTTTAACCAAGTAATAAGTGATAGGACAAGAAGGAATGGTCTTAAATTGTGCCAGGGAAGGTTTAGACTGGATATTAGGAATCATTTCTTTACAGAATGGGTTGTTAGGCGTTGGAATGGGCTGCCCAGGAAAGTGTTTGAGTCCCCATCCCTGGAGGTGTTTAAGAGTCGGCTTGACATAGCACTTAGGGATATGGTGTAGTTGAGAATGGTCAGTTAATGGTTGGACTAGATGTCTTCAAGGTCTTTTACAACCTAGATGATTCTGTGAGTATGACTTCATGGGTGCTCTGAGACACCATGGCTGGAAATAACCCTCTTAGGCAACTCTTCTACCTGCCAGGAGAGTGAGTGAAAAGTTTCCTTCCACCATATGTAGAGAAGGTTTGCTTTCTTCTTGCCATACTTTTATAGATGTCATGCATATCCATTTGTCAACCTGGACATAACCTTCTCCTTGGCAGCTGCTTCTGTTGATTGTCAGCTGCATTCAGGTTTAGTTTATGAGGCTAATGCAACTCACTGAGATTAAGAATTAAACTGTCTGTCTAAATGGAAAGGTAATTGCAACTGATGCAGCTGGTTCAGAAGACGCCTCTTGCTCACAGGCTAGAACACCCCTTCAGTACTTGCTAGAGATTAGTGTCCAACAGCATTCATTTAGTACTCCCAGCCTGAAATGAAGTTCATTCTGAAGTTAATTCTGGCTTGAACCTAACTTCATGCTATTAAAAAAAAAAAAAATAGTGGGGGAGATCTACCTAAAAAAGAAAAATCTGGGAAAAAAAGAGACTTGTAAAGTATGATGTACTTGAACCCAAGAAAGAAACACAGATTTAAAAGGAAGTTACAAAGGAAGGTAGATGCACATAGCAATTCAGCAGATTGCTAACTTGTAAAAAGCATGGTAATCATCTGGGATGCAAAGCAAATAAATTTTATTATTACTTTATTAATACTTTATTTATTGCAATATATTATAATAAATATATTCTTCATCATATTATAATATTTAATATTATAATATACTATCTATAATATTACAATATATTGTAATAAATATATTGTTATTACATTATAACAATAAAAAACAAATTATTATAAATACTATGTTTCTTCCCCTCTTTGCCAGAGTAAGTAAACATGAACAGATATGCCAACTTGCTCTGTCCATATGTTTTCACAAATGCATCTTTGTTTGATATGGAAGACATGCTTTTCCATGATGTGGTCTGATTTTTATATTACTGTATGTGATTTTAATCTAAGATCTAGTTATTTCTGGGAAAAGCAAGATGAATCTATGCAACCATGTGCTTTATGGAAACAGAGAACACGGTGTTGTTGGATTCTTCTGTTACTCCTGTAAAGGATTTTGCTAATTCTTTGAGGTCCACGCCTTCCCTCTGCCACCCCTTGAAACTGTCCTGATCTTTGTTCATTCCTCAAAACCGTGGAAGTGGCCTTTTAGCTCACAAGAAAGCTTGTTCTGTGTAGATCACATGTTTCTGCTAGGCCTGTTTAGCTCATTGTGATAATAAACCACAAACGGGTTCCAAAAAAAGTACCTCTGCATTTCAATTTGTTTTCTTTTAGCATAACTTCAGAGATCAGAATGTAAGATGAAACACAAATCTACTTTTGTTGGCCTGTGTCCTTGGTGTATTATGACAAATAATTTATTGCAGGCTTTGCAGGAATACATTATGGGGTGTATTATGGTCCTGAGAGTCTGTAGAGATCAGGAGGAAGAAAGAGATTTAGCTATTTAGTCTATGAGTTGTGTTGGGACACACCACTTGTGGCATAGAGTGTCTTCCACGGGGAAGTGCAGGGTCTTCAGGGACATATGAGCTCCTTCCTGGCCTCATGCTGCTGACGTGAAATATTAAGATCATGGTAATGGAACCTGTCATCTAAGTCCTGGTGTCACCAACATCTGCTGTTCTGCCATGGGTGGCAGTCGCCTCCCAAACCAGCATCCCTGAATGCATGCACCCTGATCACTATGGCTGATGGTGTCCTGGGAGAGGGAACCTGCCTGCATGAGTTCCTGCTCGCATGTGCAGGGGAGCTTGCGGTTTTGGGTGCAAGTATACAGACCCCATGGCAGGGAGAGGTTGCCTCACCACTGTAACACTAATTATTTTGTTGTGATTTTAGGTAGGCTAGCAGCCCTGTTACCCAGGCTGCTCATTATTTTCCACAGTAAAACTCTGGGTTTTGTTTTCCACAATTTTCCAAAACTTAATTCAGGCGAATTTTCCATGCCTTGGGCACTTCTTAATTTCTGAAAATATCAGTCATAGTAGTTCTGTTGTTTATGAGAACAAGGTGAAGGGTAAACAATGCCTTGGTTTCCAAGGCTAAAGAAGGTTAGGTGACCTTTTCTCTGGGAAGTTCAAGCTTTGCAGTAGGGGCTTTCTGTTTGGCACAAGAGCTGTCTTTTTATGTCAGGGATGTGCTTTTTGGTCCTTTAGGGAAAATTCACTCATGTTTTGCCAAGTTATAAACAGTTGAAAAATTGCAATTTATTCATACTCAGAAGAGACTTTTTAGAATTTAGCAGTGAAAATCTCTGTGATGTGTTGGAATCTCCACAGCTTTCTGTGCTGGACAGACCTGGCATTGCATGCTCCAGGCTCAGGCAACAAGGATGGTGCCAGAAGGACTTTGTGATGGTCTTTCTCACTGCTTGGTCTGCGGTGTGGTCAGAAGTGATGCACACCTATCATTCTTGTGACTCCTCTGTCCTTTGCACCCAAGCTGGAAGAGGAACAACAATGTAGACAGAGAAACAGTGAAATCAGGTGGTGAGGCTGACCTGCCAGGCTGTAGGGTGAGAAAGGGACTAGTTGGACATGGACATTGAAATGCTGGGGAAGTGAGGATGTTGAGGAGGTACTGGGTCTTGAAGTCAAGTGCTAGAGTGTGTATCTGTGGGAGATGTCTATTTTTACTAGCATACAGATACATTTCTTCAGCAGAGCAAATTGTACTCGTTTATACTCGTTCCAGAAGCACCTTCATGTCGCTGTTTGATGTCAGGTGGAAAAGTAATATCTAGATTAAAAAAAAAAAAAAAGATATCTAATACTACTGGTGTTCCATAAGTATTCAGAAAGGTACGGTTGCCAAGTTACTTTTATTGCTGTTTCTGTCTTTGACATACATATGACTTAGCAGCCCTTTCTTCTATTGGCCCCTCTTGCATAGCAGCAGATTATATTAATACATGACTTACTTGGCTTATAATTAACCACTGATAATTAGCATATTCACTGTTGCAAGAGCATCACCAAAGAGCAAGGTTAATAAGCAGAGTGTACAGGATCTGCATGTACAGGGTCTTCACAGGCACACTTTACGGGCTTGGGAGAATGGACAAGACATTGCACGTGCTTTTGCAAATTATTTGGGAATTTATAGCAACGTGGATTCTCCTCCTGCCCCCACATTTAGTCAAGACGCTTGCACACTGGCGTGTTTATTTTGTGTAGGTGCTGTGAGCTCAGACCCTCTGCTCAGTGTTGTGTATCTCACGTGCTAGCAACCTGCTGGACCTTGGTCTTTGGAAGGACATCTCCCCTCTGGTCTCTTGTCCTTTGCCATCCTGACCATTTTATAGCTCTTAATGTCTGTTTCTCAGCCTTGCCTTGGCTACCAGCCTCCACAGTGCCAGGTCTTGTCAATGCTCTCCCCTGGTTCAGCAAGGCTCCCCCCGGGGCTAAATGGGACCCCGTGGGAGAAGCATTGTCTGGCTGCTGGGGAGCAGGACCAGACTCAGGCATGGAGCGCTGACGTCAGCAGCGCTGAGGGAAGCTGTCTGTGGGCAAACAGAGCCAGCACACTGCTTAAAAGTCCGTGGGGCCTTGTTCAGTCAAAACAGAGCTGCTGCCAAACTGCTAATTGTAGCTCTATTTTTTTCCCTCCTGTCTTCGTAGGTTAAGAATGGAAATTCTTCCTTCTGCAGAGTGCCCTGCCTCCCTGTAGCTCTGGGGGGAATCTAATCTGCTACCACCTCCTGTGGTGCATGGCTAGCTGTCTGACAGTTTTCAGCATCACTTTTTAGGACATTTTTATTTTTTTCAAATGCTTCCCTTACCTTGGCCTGACATATGGTTTTGCTTTAAGAGCAAAATGGTTTTCCATAAGCAGCTGGTGAGGTCCCTGAACACATGTTCCTCCAAAACACAAAACCCTAGAAGACATCAATTCCCAGTAGAAAGGTTACTTACATACAGCTGCAGAGCACTGCTTTAAAGTTTTGGAAAATAATATTGTAGTCAGCTGACATCATTTAGTCACTTTGATTAGTTTCTTTTGCCTGATTGCCAAATGTCCTGAATAATGACAAATGAGGCTGCTTTGAACATCGCATCTACATGCACTTAAGTAACAACCAGAAAATAAATCATCATTTGTTTCAGAGCTAAACCCAGGGAAAATGGCCCCAGGATATAACCAGATTAGCTGGACAGCATTTAAAACAAATGTAATTACAAAATACATGTATTGTAGCCAAAAGTATTGTCTGAAAAGAGGGTTCTCCTATGCTTTCCAGTCTTCAATAAGGTGAGGAAAATGTTCTTTCTGAAAAGGAAACGAAGGAATTCAAGAGACAAAGGCCAGCTTAAGAAACAAAACCACATCCATTCACCCACAAGTTTTCTTTTTTGAATGCATGTGGAAGAATGGGCAGGTTGTAAAGTCACAAGAATGTGTTTCTTCCTGAGAATAGGCACCGGATTTAGGTAAATTGATCCAATTCCTGTGTCTATAGACAGAAACTTGCTCTTTCCTCCAGAAGCTCTGTTTCTGCCACTTGCGCCCTACCCTGCTGTAGAGTCTATTAGCCCTGACAGCACGTGCTGCTCTTTGCCAGACACTGAGCTCAGCTTATGCAGCAAAAGCTGGAGAGACAGTGCTGGCTCTGCACTGGCGTTTGGCGTGGGGCATCTCAGGACCATGCTGTGGGATCTTTTCTGTAAGAGAATGTCTGACCTGTCTATTTTAGAAAGAACTATTTTTGGTTCTTCCCCCACATTAAATAGAGCCATTCATGACAGTCTACTCACATGCTGTGTCTTTACTGTCCCAATTGTATTTTTAAGTGGCTGCTTGGGCCAGCCAGCACCATTCCTTTTCAAGTGTAGGACTTGGTTTTCCTGTACAGTTTCTTGTGGTCTTTAATGTATGCACTCACAGTATATGGCTGAGTCCTTAACTAGAGGCATAAAATAAAAGAAAGGAAAAAAGAGAAGTGCTCCATGGATGGCGGTCCGATCTGAGGGAGCACCCCAAAGGGCAGAAGGTCACTCTAGGGGTGCCCACTCTTCCTGCCTGCACGTTGGACATACCTTGTAATAACCTAAATTTCCACACTGATGAAGGAGTTCAGGCCAATGGATGACAGCCATAGTGCCTGTGAAAAGGCTTCATGGCAGCATGATTTGCTCCTCTCCCTTCTCCTGCACTCTTAGGTGCAGGAGAGTGAGGGAGGTACATGGCTGTGCTTTGTGGTGGGTCACAGTCAGTACGGCTGCAGCAGTACTGGGCCATCAGGAAATCTCAGGACAGCCATACATGGTTCCCTCACTTCTTTTCCTCTGTTCTGGGCTACCTTGGATGGAGAGCAGAAGTCATTCATAAGTTAATGTGTTTGAATTTCTGTCCTGCTCTCTCCAGAGTCTACTCAGCTTGGCAAATTACTATCCAAGAAACAGCAAAGCTATGCCTGCTTTTTTTCTTAATGGGTTTTTCCATCTATTTTTTTCACCAGGTTGCTGCTGGTGAGAAGGCTGAGAGCAGCCCTAGCTCAGATCAGACCTGCAGTGGGAAGATACTTTCAGTCTGTGACTAAATTGTAACCTGGAGGCCAACATAGTCAACAGAGAGCTCATAAATGCTGGTTGGTACCATTGGGATAGTACCTTATGCTTCAAGCTAGAAGCTTTGCTCAAGAGATTGTGCCCATTGATAGAAACAAGTGGTTAGGAGTCTTTATAAAGGTGTAATTACAATTTTTTTGATTGTGGTATGGCTGATCTGAATTTAAAAAGAAGATATGAGGAAGCATGTTAGTATTTTTCTTAGCCTTCTGCTACTTACTGCGCTTCACTTCTTTTAAAGCACTCCTTTGAGCTAAACTGACTCTGGCTTGGTTTTAGCTGAAGACAGTTTAGAAGTATTAGTAAAGGTTTACTTGGTATTCTGGTATTAGAAATCTGGTATTAAACTGTATGGGGCCATTTTTCTTTTAATGACAAAGGTTCATGTATTTATCTTTATCATGTCTGCATGTTGGGTAGTGGTTTTTGCTGTGGGCACATGGAACATGTCAACACCCTGATGACACATTTCAGAAAAAAAAGATTTTCTGCCTTTATTTTTAACAAGAATATGGATCTGCTCAGGTCCTTCTGTTAAATAGAAGCCTTCATTTTTCTGAAATGCTTGAACCTTATGGTTGAGACCTGTGGAGGAAATAGCTAGCAGTTTAACATTTTAAAATATTAGATTATGCTAATCCAATGTCAGTTTATCTTAAAATAGGAACAAATCATAACAGATCTTTTTCACAGAATGGCAGATCCTGATTAATTCTATAGAAATATTTCTGTTCAGTGGTATCAAACTTGGGCCCTTAAAGTCTCTTCTGTCGAAAGCATTGAGTTGTGTAAGGAAAAACAACAGGAAAAATGTACCACAGTTTCCCAAAGTGAAAATCTCCAAGGAATGGCTCAATGTCTTTTCAAAACTCGGTAAGGAAAAGCAGCCAGCCACACTGGACTGAATACATGTGTTTTAAACGTATAAATGGGATTGCAAGGTGATAAAATCTCCAGGATGATTTTTAGACAGGAAGCTGAAACTTCTTGCATCTGAAGTGCTAAAATGTGACAACCATTGCATGTATTTTTAAAATGGGCGTGAAAAATCACAGCTATCTGCTTTTAATAGAGAGCAAGCAGGAAATTCACAATAAAACAATAAAACCATAAACCTTAAAATATGCACATGCAACAGGTGCTGATATGTACAACAATATTAGAATGCAATAAAATGTCTTACTATTGTCCAAAAAGAACCGCAGCCAGGAATCAGCATTTGGCTGTGTTCTGCCCTTAATGTTCAGATATGCAAAGCTAACATGTGTTAGATAAAGGGAGGGAATTTCTTTGGGAAAGAGAATGGAAAAGCCTGTTTTGGTTCAAATCACTTGCTTTATTCTATTGAGAGGTCTCTATTGTTTGGGGGTTTTTTCAAACTCTTTTTTTCTAATGGATGATTCACCTGGAATGTGAATTTATCACCCTTTCATTCTCAAAATTTCTCTGACTATGATTAGCTCTCAGGGATGCTGGTGATCTGACGTCTATATGCATCTTACCCCAGTATGAAGCTATGGAAGCAAATAGCCCTCGATTTCCTTGTCTGTGTGAGTTCTGTCCTTCTGCCCTGCTCCTGTTAGAGCCAGTCTGCCTTCCTGGCATCAGCTGCAAACGAGAGCAAAGCTTGGCATGTGTTGGGGCCTTCTTTTTTGGGACAAAGCATGAGTGGTGTGAGAGTGGAGAGGAGGTCTGCTCAGTGAGCATCCAGGTCAGTGACCATCCAGTTGGTTTGGTATGCAGCTGAAGGGGATATATTAGATATGGACCCTGAGTAGCACCCAAAGGAAGACTGGAAAAAGAAAATAGTACTGCAGACTCTTCATGCCCAAGCTGATTACTTACCACAGAAGCACTGTTAAAAGTGTGACTGCAATCTTCAAATTGTCCTTGACACTTTATCTTCATGGCATCACTCACTGAAGAACAAGTTCTCTACCCAAACCCTCATTTTCTGGGCCGACTTAAAATCTGTGGAAATGTCTTTGGTTTTAGAAATAACGCTGGTCTCACTAGATCTTGTCTCCAATATAGACTGCTCTATCAGATGGTGCAAAGTTATGGTTTAGGGGAATAGCAACCTAAAATCAGATCCAGTTTTGGTGCAACGTGCAGCTGTAAATATAGGGTGGGAACAGCTGGAAAGCTTTTGTTTGTAATTTTATATGTATATACTGCATATTTACTTTTAGAAAATCTCAGTTATGTTTTAGGTTGTGGGATCACCTAGATCCCCTAGCCACAGAGTGGAAGTTATGGGTCCAATCCCTTTCTCTATAATTTGCTTTACATTTGTAGGCTTGCTTTCTGGGCTATACCAGGAGGAGATATCCTCACCTTAAGTATAACCAGATACCATATAATAATCAGCCTTTTACAGACCCATGGTCTTGTGTGAAGCAACAACCCCTTTTGTGAACATTGTGTTTTCTAGTGATCATGGCCAAGACATTACAAATTCTCTCTGTAATGAAGAGGAGTTAATGGAACATAGTTAAATAGATCCCATATTGTCGTAAATGGAAAATCCTAAAATCATATATACAAGTCTTTACATTTACACTGTATACCCATTTCCAGATTTTTTAAAAAAAGCATTTTAGTGAAATGATTGGAATCAAATACAACAGGAATTGAGTAGCTGGGTCCACTTCCTTGAGGGATGTCCACAGTTTCAGGTCCTGTCCATGAGAACTAGGCTTTGTATTTGAAACATTTTTCATCATAGCTGAAATGGTCATTATTATATCTTAGATATTTTTTCAGTTTTAAATTGAAATCTGTTGGGTTTTAAAGTGTTTATAAAATATAGTGTGTGTGTGTTCACCTGAAATGGCAGTAGGGGTATGCAGAGAGGTTAACGATGAAAGAAGTGCTAGTAGGCTGTTTCCTGCACACAGCATTGTATTAACATAGTGGCCAATCCACTGTTCACTAAGAGCTCCCATTTCAGTGGACTCTTAACTCCTCAGTTATGAGGTCTGGAGGGATTACAAAGAGAAAAGAGACTTTGACTTGATACAAAAAAACATTTGCAAGGAAAATAAAGTAAGTTCAGAAGATGAGGGATGAGAGATTTCGTCTTTTCAAGATACTTTTCTAACTGAAGGACACTTAGAGAAAAGACTGGTCAAAAATATTGGGTTTAAATTTTAAAAGTTTTTCCTTTCTTTATCTGAATTACCTACTCATGATCACCTGTGTAGTTTCAAGATGGAGGCAGTGCGAAACTGCACACAAGTACTTCACTGCGCGTGCCACATGAACATGAAACTCGCCCACCGCATTTGACTCCCTGTACCTGCAGCCTCAGTTTCCCTTGATCCTGAGTGAAACAAGGCTTTAAGAACACTTTACATCATATTGTTTCAGTGATATGTGTCTCAAGCAGCTTATAGAGACCCAGCTATGAAAGCTTTTATGCCTTCTCACAGTTTTTGGTGGGATGCCATGCTCATCTGAACACTAATACTGTGGTAAAACAGCATCTACACTCACTGGAAGCACTTTTGCCAGAGTAATTATGCAAGGCAACAAGACCTCTCTGGTGCACACTGTAAATAAGACCCAACAAGTATTCTATATTATAAACAGATTGAGGACCACCACAGACTTACCCGCCCCCCCCCCCCTTGCCCCATGGATCTGTTCTTTCTCTGTTACAATTGCCAAACCACTGGCTGTAAAACTTCCTTCAGTCCCTGCTTTATTTTCGTGGTGGGTGCCACAGCCTTATCAACATGTGTCATGCACAATGGCAATCACTACTGCTTTTTTGCCTTTCCCTACTCTTCTGCTACTGAAATCCAGCAGTGTCCAGCAGTGTTACCCTCTGTACAGGAGTAGATCTGTGAGTTTTTTCTGATCAGGAAAAGCAAGGATTTTTCATGGGAAAATCTGTGTGAGAAGCAGGGGAAGGGATGTGACACCTTATTAAGAAAAGAGCTTGAGTTGAGGAAAAGAGTCTCAGATTTCTATTATTCCTTAAATACATCCCAAACTGTCTGCACTAGCCTTTGCTGGCAGTGAAATATAACATCACTCATTGCATTGGACTCTGCTCCAAAGGCTGCAACAAATTTGTTTGCCTTTTCCTTTAAAATGTTAATGTAACCGATACTTTATTTTACAAGAGTTAGAGTGGCATTGCAGAGGCTCTCTTGGAACGACAAGCTGGGATGTGCACCAGTGTGAAACAAGAGTCAATGCTTCTGCCATGGGGTGAGTTTTGGCAAGAGGGTGTGAAGCACATCTGGTCTGCAGCTCCTTTCTCTGGGAATGGCTCTAGTCACACTTTTTACACTAGGCCTGTGCTGACTTAGAAGCTCATTTGACATGCACATTTGAAGGGCAACACTGATGAAAAGGACAGGGCATACTTTAAATTTTGAAAAAAGAAGGGAGGTTTTTTGCCTTTTTTTTTTTTTTTTAAATACATTGCGAGAGAACATGTATGTTGACTGACCAATTTGAAATGTGTGCATCAGAAAAGCTGATGCAGTACAAATCAATTAAAGTAATAACAGAAGATCATAGTCACGGCTTTCCAAAATTGTCAAGTGGCAATGATACATTACCAGAAAACAAATATAGGACTTTCACATCTCATATTCCATATTTTCTTCATTTGTCTTCCTATCATTCCTGGAATGCTAGTTTTGAAACCTGTTTAATTTCTTCCCACAAACATCTGTTTCTTTCTATGCTATTATTGTTGCAAATTTCTTACACATATAGCTCTCACAAGATGAAGGTTAACTCCTTAGTACAGGGGAACAGGCTTCCCTCCGTTACAAACCCGAACGTCCTCACTTCAGCGGGTACTGCCAAAGTGTTTAAAGCTCCTGGTCTGCAATGTTAGAGCTCTGGAAAAGTATGTTCAGCTAAATAACAGTAGTGAGGACACAAAACTCTGATTTTATATATAAGATTTATTTTATTTTCTCTATATTTTTTTTTTTTTTTTGCTGGAGAAGGGGGATTTTTTTTAAATTAAATTGCAGTTTGGGTGAGTCAGCTTGGGAAATCTGGATTGCACCAACTGCTGCTCTATTTCTCTCTGAGAGAAGAGAAAAATATCAAGAATCTTATCCAGAAACATCACATTATATTTGAATCTGGAGACACAAACAGACAGAAATCTAGATGTTCCCATATAGTTATTAGGAAGCTGAATTTAAAAGAAAATACTGGATTTTCACAATCAGCTTGTCAGCCTTCATTCACTGCAGCAAGTTCTAAGTCCTATTCACCAAGTAATCTTTCTGACCTTGCTGAATGCTCACTCTGGGCAGACGGTATTTCCTATACAGCTACTGAATTACTTACATTTGTTTTACAAAGTATATAAGAACTGCTGAGTCGCATGTGGTATTATTTTAGGTGACACCATTTTTTCATCCGGTTACTTTTGCCCATCAGTGTGGTGTGGCATTGTATGAATGACTCTATAATGGCAATATGAGGACAGTTTCTGATTTCTGACATTTAGAGAATCTGATACTTTAAAGGTTCTTGATTTTTTCTGAGAAATATTTTACCATGTTGGCCTGTCTTACATAAAAAGGAGGAAGGAATCTGCTAGACAAGTGCAGCTTTATATTTTGTCCCTGTACTATTCTTAGGTCTTGCATTTCCAGTGGTCTCTTTGGCATGTTTCCCCATGAACACTTGTGCTGAATACTGACAGGATGAAAATTAACGCTGAGTTTTGTCTGCCGGTTGCATTTCTGGCAAAATTCTTCCTTTCACCCCATTTGCCTTGTTCAGCTTCCCATGTTATGTCCAGTCCTTTCTCCTCTCCTACACATGGAAGCTATTGTTGAAGCTTGTTTATTCTTCATCTGGGGGGGGGGGGTGTGGTGTGGTGTGCGTGAGTGTGTGTGTATGTATGTGGTATGTTTCCTTCCAAGCCCATCTCCACAAAGGGATTTGTCTCACCTAACTCGTTGAAAGTTAGATATTCAGTCTCCTCCCTCTAATTCAGCAGTCATCCTTCCAAAACTTCATTCTCCTCATCCTAGAACAAGAATGATGAACCAGACTTTGCAACCAGCCACGTGAAATCCCATTTCACATGCCCCTACTCTAATTTTGGCTTTGAATATCATGTGGTGGCAAACAATGCCCTTTGGCTGCTGTGGTATTCCTCTTGCCAGCCCTTGCTCCCTTGTGTCTCTGCTTCTCTTATATCTAGCTCTAGCTCCTGTTCATGTTGTCCGTCAGGTCCAGTCTTGTTCTCCCATGGACTCTGTGTATATCTCTTCTCCCACCTCCATTCTGGACCTTCTCTCTTCCTCTCCACCCAGCTCTGCCTTTGCTCTCAGACACGTGTGATCCTTTGCTCTGCCCAAACTCAGAATCATCCCACAAAGTGACTTCCGTGTTGGGGTACCCATCCCTGTTTTGCTGCATTTTATTCCCAATATGTACTACTTCCTGGCAGGTATGGCATCATTATTTACCATAAATAAGTAGTTTAGGCATATGCTGAATCTAAGTGAGCCTGGTTTCTAATGGATTTGAACTTCCTTATTGATCTTGATTTCAGTGGGATTATGCTAAGACTGTAGCAGAAATATCCATCGGTGTGTTCCTATGGGTCAAGACTTGATGGATACTGCAACACATTGGAAAAACTTCAGTCTGGCTTTTTGGACTCCAGAAAATCCATAAGGATGAGAAACTTGAAAAACTGGTTTCTCTGGTAATTTGTAAGAGTGAGTCTCTAGCAATTTATAAAATGTAAACCCTGACTGAAGACGTTATTGAAGTTAGGCTGGTCATAACCATCTTTTTTTTATTGGAATGCTCTGGGTTAAGCTGAAGGTCATCCTCACAGCATTTTTCTATCTGCAAGAGGTCACAGAGGGACTCCATCCTCTGGGTGGCTTCTACCTCTCACCAGCTACCAACAGCTTAATTCCTGTATTAGCTAATAGGGTCAAATCTACTGGGATGAGATGAGGTGAAAGGGTCACCCATTATAAACAGACACACAAGCAAACAGAAGAGGATTCCTTAGGAAACCAGGCTGAAAAAATAAAAATTACCTAGAATGACAACGAAGTGATCTAGCCTCCAGCACTTTGGTTTGTGTATAATATTTTCTGTGCTGTAGACTTTTTGGAACAGAAATGTCCACTTATAATTCCAGAGAGCATATCAGAGTCTTTGGATTCATTAAACACAGAAATATAACAAAGTTAATTACTGGTCATTTTCAAGTATGAGGATTTCTAGTGTAAATGAGAAAGATACCAAACATTTTAAGGTCAAAGCCAAGATGAAGTCCTTTTCCCTGTAATACCTAAAACTGACTCCTTAAAAGAATTATTGATAGTTTAGAGTTACATTTGAGTTGGATGTCAGCTACTAATTTGGTGGAAGTTTTCTGATCTACAGATCTTGGACTCTGGGCAACTCACTGATTAATCACCAATATTAGTCTGAAACATACTTTATCCACTTTCATCTTCTGCCAGTTTTATCATATCTTCACAGCTGATAAATGCTGGGTTTAATATCTCCAAAGTGAAAATATTTAAAATGCCTGGTATAGTAGCAAAAATGCACAGCCATTTATGAGATATGGCACAATGCTGAAACTCAGAAAGTGTAACTTTCAAGGTCCTTAATAATCTAAAAATATCTGTCTGATTGAAATGATTGATGGTGCTTGTCTTAGAAAGTGTATCATGTCTCACTCCCACTGAGTTCAAAACTTTACAGCGAGCTACCTCCCAGCTGGAGAGGGCCTCGAACAATAGTGGAATAAATCATGGGGAAAGTACAGCTTTTCTGGAGGACTTTTGTGGTTTTTTGTTTAGGTACGTTTTCCTTGTGGTACAGAATTAGGAAGCAGTTGTGGGACCAGGATATACTTGACTGGGTGGCAGGATTGCATCCTCCATGACAGTTAGTTTTCTCATTGAAAAGGTTGATTCTCCTTGTTCAAACTTGGTTCTTTATTGGTTTCAAATGCATGATACAGCTGGTGGCAGGGTTTTCCCTCTACAAAATATTTTCGTGCTGAGGAACATTGAGAAAGAGGGGAAACAGTTTCCTAATGACTGTTTTAAGCCAAATAAAACCTGTTAACAGCATGGCTCCTGCTGGAATGAAATTGCAAATTAGTCATCAAAGCGAATGGTCTTTTCAGGAATCTGTGAAAAGAAAAGCCTTAAAAAAATTATCGCAATAGTCATAATATATAGACACATTCCAGAGGTTATTGCATATGATGGACAGAAAACCAGTAAAATCCTGCTTGCTTTGTAAACAGTTTATATCACTGAGATAGAATCTAATAGCAGAAACTGCCATGTGCCATAATTCATGTTTTAAAATTAGATTTGGGGGAATTTGCCTTTGAGAAAAAAAGACATAATTGTTTTCTTTCACTTAAGATGAGTTCTTTACTTCCAGTAAATCAGAAAGATAATTTATACAGAATTGCAGTATGCTTCTGTCTCCTAATTCTGATATAAACAGGATGCAGCTGCACTTATTTTGGGCTTGCACTAAGGTGATTGAGAACAGAATAATACTACTGTTCTATTTGGTCATTATTAGACATACAACCATCTTTTTGTATCGATTTTGTAATACATCCTCAAATGCACAATAATGCTGGCCTGAACCTAAGAGTTTGGATCCTTCTTTCAGGCTTAAAGTATTGTAATGCTAATCTTAATTTACAACATCTATTCACCTGGGTTTTAACCCTCAGGTTACTTCAACATTTTATGATAATTTTAATTTTGAGAAATCCATTGATAAAACAATCACTGTTGATTAAACAATTGCAAAGGAAAAGTAAGCATTTCAGATTGAATTCTGTAGCATTTAGACATGCAAATGGTCCCCTTTTTTGCATGCTTTATCCTACCAAAACTACTGATGTAAAGGTATGAATCTTGAATTAGAAAACTGTGAACATTCTACAGCTGAGTCTATTTGGTATTATCACAATGCATCCAACTACCTAACTAAAACTACCAATAATAAACTGTACCACATATTAACTGTGCCACTGTAAACCACCACTACAGAGATGTGCTGGTCTCCTGTCATAACAATCCAAGGGAAAAGGTATATGGCAGGTTAGAGAGGTGCGTGAATTAAATTGTTGCTAAATTAGGTGATCAATACTTTTATCACTACATTTGCCTGCCCATTGTATGTCTGTTTGTCAAATCTTGTCTTTGAATTCTGATCTGCAGGCATGAAATGGATACTTCCTCTCTCAGTAAATCCTTTTGTATTCAGACAAAGCAGAGCCTGAATGGGGAGACACGATCAGGGGTCTTTCAAGAATAAAACCATTAGCCCTGTTATATTTCTGCTGGTTCAACAAACAGCTGAGTGGGACTTATTCGCTGTCAGATGGAGGTGACTAATGATGTAAGCAGAACTTTTTTTGCCTGGGTGACCTCCAAATGTTTAGCTAAATGATGCCTAGCAGGAAAGGGAACAAGAATCAGATCCATAGTGTTCTTTCACATTTAGTACTTTGCTCAGTATTTTTTTTTGGTTTGCTTTTGTTGTAGTCTTTTTTTTTTTTTTTTGTGATTTTTAATTTTTTTTTTTTTTTTTTTTTTAGGCTGGGACCCAGACATCCCTGTTTAGGCAAAGTGTCTGCTTAATATAAATTCAGTGGCATGTATCCATCTCCAGTTATAGCTGCATACAGTTATGCCATTTGAGAACAAAAGGGAGAGTGTTCTGATGAAATAGCTCTGACTTGGTTTGGCTGAAAGATCCAGAATACATTAGAGAGACCACCACGCTTTATTGACTGTACTAATCCTCCTTAATTAAACCCCTTGTGTAAGACTGGTGTCTCCAAATTTGTGAATGTGTCAATCAAAACAGAACAAAATTAGGTTTCCTGTGGTGATCAGACATCTTCACCCAGGACTTGAATGCACTAAAATGAGTCAGGCCCCATGAATTGTGCTGTTTAAGCCCATTTTATAGCTCCTTCAGCCTTCTTATCCTGTATCTGATTCGAAGGCTTGAGCTGGGTCTGCTTTAGAATTATTTTTGGAGACTCTGTAAGCTTTTAGTCTTTTATCCAGAAACTTCTTATTTTCTGTTAGCAGAAGCTGAGCACTTTCCCCAGGGTTGTCATATTTTCTCCCATGAAACCACCTTTTGAAGGTTCTCTTGAAGAACTCCATTCTAGTGAGATGCTTCCCTGGTCCGCTGGGAGAGCATGTGCTGTTCTTCGAATGTGCTGTTGTGTTGTTGCTGTTCAAAGACCACCTCACTGAAATCGGTCCCAGGGAGTGAAGGACAGCCTTTGGAGCTAGGGAAGCCACTCCACCTGTCTGGGTGAATCTGCAACACTGGGACAGTGGGAATAAGAGCACCTGAACTCCAGGCCCATGGCAGGGTTGTGGCTCATAATTTTCTGGTTGTGAGCAGCCATCCTGCTCTGTACATTCACTGGTGTAATAACCCAGAAATGGTTAAGGATTTTTTGAAACAGAAAAAGGAAATGTTTCAAACCTGAGATGTGACCTTGTATTGTGGACGTGCTTACCATGATGATTATCAGAACTGCAGTTAATTTCAGCAGGACTGAGATCAGTAGTGAACATGTATTTTATTTCTGACCTGACTTCTTGAATGTGAGCACAATGTCTTTTACTGAGGCTCCATAGACAGTTCAAAACCATTGCTTTCCTCAGTTCTGACCTCTTTCATTACATTCCTCATTTTTGAACTCTCCTTTTATGTGGCTTAAGACAACCCTAATCAGCTTCATGAACATGCTGAAAGCGTTTTGCTGCAGTGAGTTTTGCTTTGTGGCTCAACTCTTGTGTGTCCTGAACTCACTTTTGTGCATTGCTAATGAGTAATTTGTTAAGAGCTGCTCTGTGTGACTATTCCTCTATTTGCAGCACCTGTGTGTTTTGTTGCAGCACCTATATCTATGCTTTGATATTCTTGAATATCATGCACTCAGTATTTTCTTTATTAGGAGATTAGGGAACATAAATCTATGGGTATATTTGTATTTTTATCACGTCTTTATGGGGAAATAAATCCTCCCTGCACAGTCTGGTGATAGATTTTAAAATATCCCTCTGTTCTTCATCCTCACACCATTCATCAGGATGCCTGTCATCTCAAAGTCTCTGTCATCATTAGATATTTTATCCTCTGAATGTTAATTTATGATTCAGATGTTATTTGAAGGCTAATTTGGCAGATTTTTTTAAACTATTTCTCTTCATACTGCATTCTGAGCTGGCATTCAAATCAGTTTAATTTTCTGTGCCCAAATTCCACTGAAGTCTACCTGAGTAGTTCCCGCCTTGGAGACCTCCATGTCTCCTTGGCAAATCTCTTCTAGTGACCCTTAATTACTGGCTAAATAGGATTAGTCAAGCCAAAATAACATTAGTTTTTTTGCAAAATACTTTCTCTCATCAGCTGTCTCTCATATTCTGCAGTAAGTTCTGTCCTGAAATGATGGAAAAACTTTGTTCAACTATACAAATTTGCATCTGTATCTATAAAAAATACATAGGCCTATATCAAAGTCTATTGAATTTGGTGAGTATCTTTCGATTTCCATTGCATTTTTCGTCTGTATGTGACAGAGAGTCAGGAATCTTTCAGTCCATTTCCCCAAATATTTGCATTTTCTCTTTAGATTTATAAACCTATACCCTTCCTTAGGTAAATAAGGTCCTATGTGGTGTATTTTTTGCTTGCAGAAAATAATCGAAAACCTTTGACTTGTTTATAGCTCTCCTTCATGGGCTGACTCTGTTGTGTGTCATCTGAAAGGGAATTTCCCCCAGAGCAAATCCCTCCAGTAACGACTTTGGAGAAACGAACATATGGCAACACAATGAGATTTCCATGAATTTTATTTATCCAAGAATGCAAGTTCCTAATGAGATAGAAACCTCGTTCCCAATGTATTTCTTTAGACATTTATGGCATTCCTAGAATGGTATTGGATGATAAACCGTTTAACTTTCATGCTAATAGCCAGATGAATGGGCTTAGAGCAAAATCCAGCCTATTTGTAAGTGAACATAGCCCAGTCAGCAGACATGTCACCCACCGGCCTTTTAGTGTAGCCCCAGGCTGCTGTCTCATTAGCTCCAACTGTGATTAGAGGATACCAACGCTGTCTCAAGAAAGATTTTTTATTGACAAGGTGGAGGGCAACACTGATGCACTTTCTGGGGAACATTGCAAGTGATGCTGTGCTCAGTGTAACTGATTAGGCAGTCAGGGAAACAACCCTTCTGAGCTACACAGGGTGATATAATACTGTTTGCTGTTGGAAGCAAAATTTTGCTGCCTTACTAAAAGCAGTGACTACCTTCTCTCTCTGATGTGAGTGTGGTGTTTTCTTCTTTTGTTCCAGGGAAAGTAGAAAAGCACCACTGGGCGTGCGTTGTATGCTAATAATACTCTAATTCAATTTTTATGTGAAATCTTCATCTGGATCCAGTGAGACTATTGGCCCCAGCCCAAAATTCCGCATAAAAATTAAATGCAGAGAGAACAATTCAAGCCACTGCTCTACCATTCACAGCTTCAAGTATCCTGAAGGTTCTGAGAGCAGCAGGAATAATTTAGTGATGCACAGTAAGGCTGGGAGCAAGCACCCTAGCAGCCCTGATGTGTCTGGAGAAGGACTGCATGGCTCCAGCTGCATAATGAAATGTGTGTGTTTTGCTCTGGCTAGCATTTAGGGGTAGAAAAATTGATCTAAATCACTGCTGTGCCCCATGCTCTAATTAATCTATGTTGGCTCATGCTTGTGTGAAATAAGTAAGCCTGAAGGTACAGAAATACTTCAGGATGTTTGTAATCTCTGTCTGCTGCTTGTTTGCAAACGCACATAGGATGAGTGCAACAGGGTTGTCCGTTCGTGATGGCCACTTGTCTGGTAGGAGCTCCCTCACCAGAGCAGGAGGGACAGGGGTCTTTTATAGCCCTGAAATGCAAAATTGTAAATCAAACCACCTGCTTTTCCTTAAAGAGAAAAGTGACACAGAACCAAGTCCTCAGCTGGAGAAAGATGGTAATATCCATGTGCTTGTATGGAAGTAGAGTGATCATTGATGCCAACAAGGTTTCCTGGCCCAGACAGCAGGTGTCCAACTCTGCTGGTGCCTCCAGCCACAGGGAGCAGATTTGGTGAGTGCCATGGGCCCCAAAATAATTTGATTTAGTCCCATATTCCTTTGAGTCAGAGATATCTCACACCCACTCAATCCCATGGAAAGGGGACGGCAAAGAGCAGCTCCTGTCATCTGCTGTAGGTACAAAAGAGGATTTAAATGCACGAAGGTGAGAGACACTGTTTTGCCATTTCCTTCACTCTTCTCAGTACATATCACAATAAACAACATGAGTGAGAATTTTATTCTTAAAATACTCTTTCATGTGAAAAATGAAATTGGTACATAATCAACGATGTCTGGCAGCTGATCAAAAAAAAAGCCCAGCCAGTTCCAGAGCTGATGCCAGCTGAGCTCTGGAAACAAGGGGAGAAAATAGTGAGCCAAAATAGGTGGCTGAATGAAATAAGGATAAAATTTGTCTGGCTATGGGCCTCAAGTATTATAAAATATTTTATGACCCAAGGGCCCAAATAACAAAAATAGACTTTCAGATATAGGTATGTATGATGATTTAGATCTTCAGAGTTAAACTAGAAGACATCCCTGACAACAAAAATTAAATCAACATTTATTCATTGAATACTGGCAAAACATAAGGAATGGTTCCTCAGCTTTCTCATTGCAGATCGTGGCTAGAGGTGATACCTTTGCTCTATCGTGTATGCTCAACCTTCAGATGTGTTTGGTTCTTGTGGTTGCTACCCCAGTCACTGTATTGACAGGACTTTCTACATTACTTTTGAATGTTTTGCAGCTTGAGGAACTTCTACACACATGTGAGATTTAAGAAAATTTTGTTTAAAATTTTAGATTTAATTTAAATAAATGTCTCATACACTAAAGAGTCTAAATGACATATTTTTTGAGCTCTAGGTGTTTCCTGGGGAAGGTAATGAAGAGAAGAACCTAGCAATGTGAGACTACATACAACTACTCTGACATATTGTATCTGGACACAATCTCTACATGATGGTAGATGTATTTTAATTCTATTTTTAAATCAGTCCTTCATAGATGCTACTTACTTTGAACAGATGCTTAGCCTTACAAATGAAACTTAGTGCTGGGGTGATGCATAATAAATGCACTAATTGTCAAAGTGAGGATTTAATAACAGGGTTGCAGAAATAGAGGTAGAGCTGATGTAGATATTATAAGAAAAAACCCCCCAAAAATCTTCTCATCACAGAATATGCTAGAAGTCCCAAACCATCTTCATTTGGGGCATTCAGAGTATCATTGGAAATTAATAAAAATAAATAATCAAAATTTAAATCACTAAATTCAGTGATTAAGCCATATAAACCATAATAATACAATGGGTCTGCCTTACAAAATGTTTACAGCTTCCTGCTGTAGGAGCGGAATATTTGAAATCTTTAAATTGAGAGAAAAGGGCTCTCATTGTTTTCCTGCTGACTTTAGGTCCCTGTTCCATGTCTGTGACAAAAGCTTTAGGGCAGTAATCTCAAAGTGTCCTACTGAAGGGTTAGTATTTCCCCTAAACAGCTGTGGGAAGTGGGAATGTGGAGGAGTTGAGTCGCTTGGCCAGGATCTCAGAGGTCAATAGCATTGCTAGGGATTGAAATGCAATCTTCTGGTTCTACTAATTTTTATGGATTTCTATGTTGCCGTTTTAGAAGGGGTTTAGTGATGTTTTCACTGCTCTTATATTAGCGAAACGTGCTGAGAGAGCAGCCAAGACAACTTTGTTCCACAGCACCTCTTAGCTGTAGTGCACCTGTGTTTAAGCCAATATAAACCAAAAAATAATAAAACCTAAATTTTGGGTGCTTAATCTGAGACACTTCAGTACTTTTTTATCTTTATGAGCCTTGAACTGTCTCAGCGTGTGCACACAAAAGGATAACTGAAAAGAGGTGGAGAAATGCAGAATGAAGTCCTATCACCCGTAGTAAAAGCTTTCACAAGCTGAATTTCACAACTGTGTTTTTCCATTCAGTAAATTGTAGCACTGGTGAGTAGAATATCAGGAACTAATTGCAAGATACTGAGCTAAGAAAGCTCTGCTGAGGCAGGGAGTTGAAAACTAAACCTTAAAGGTATCAATTTTTTGTTTTAATCAGAGTTAAGTAGTGAAATCTGCCATGTTTACTTACATGCAACAAAGCTGTAGCTGAGCTAAAGACCCTAGAGTACTGGACAAATAATTGATATTTTTGCTTAAAAAAAAATAGTCCAAACCTGAGCCCTTTGGGAATCCAACATCTGTCTTGAAAAGGGGCTGAAGAGGTTACCCTCCACCCCTGTCCCCTGCAGGTTGGGATAGGAGGGGGAAACAGGAAGTTTTATTCATCTTACTTTCTTGATTTTCCAAGTTACAGCCTCCAGCTGTTTTCATCAACTTTGTGTTTTTTGTTTTTTGTTTTTTTTTTAAAAAAAAAAAGAAAAACCCCAGAATTCTATAGACCTTTTTAGGTTTCTTTAAAGTGGCTCTTTGTTGAAACCTGCATTGCATTTTTTTTAACAATTCCAGAGTAGACTTCTTTCTTTTTTTTCCCAAAACAAACAACTCTTTACCCAGCTTCACCTCAGCCTGAAAGAAAAGAAACAAAAGCAAAATGAAAACAGTGGGCTGAGGGCAAAGGGAGAGGAATAGTGTCTACAGCAAGAAATGTGGCTGGGCAATGTCAGACCTTGAGTGTCTGTCACAGGTGACAAGTGAAAGCCAACCAGCAGGCAGACAGCAAGGGTGCCTTCCACTTTGCATAAAATCAAAAACATTTTACAGAACACTCCCAGATACTGACTGACCATAGCACTTAGCATTTAGGGACTGCCAGACTGGTATTTTAAGTGGCATTCATCACATACTCTGTATCCCACTTGCAGAGCAAGGTCTCACAAGTATCTCCCTTCCCAAAAGTGCATTAACCCACACACACTGCAACATGTAGAAACTGGCTACTTTCCTTCCTTGCCTCATTTTGTATAGGAGCAGGGCCAGAAACCCCTGCAAATGCTGGGGATCAATTAGCCATCTTTGATGAGGCGGCTGAAATAGCTGCTACTGCTGTTCCTTCATCTCTTTCTTTGTAGCTCAGGGAAGTGAGATCATTGGGTGTTTATCATAAGGTGTCTAAAAGTAACTGTCTGAGGTAGAGAGGGATATTCTGTAGAGGTGGCTTTTTGTTTTGCAAGTCCAGATAATGTTTCAGGGCTGTGTGGCAGGAGGAAAAGCAGCAAATGATATTTATCGGCAACTAATACTCCAATGTTAAAGCCAAATTATGAATACCCTTGGGTGAGAATTTTAATACAGTCTTTAATGCTGTATCTTGTGTTGTTGTTTTTTTGGTGGTTTTTTTTTTTTCAATGCCTTGTATTAGCATAACTATCATCAGTACAGGGTGTTTAAACAGTTGGAGATATAATGCAAGGTTTTATACAACCAGCTTCTCTTCATATTGGAGACAGAAGTATTCTTGCCTCCTGAAACATTTCCTGGTTTTCAGTCACCTATAGTTTAGTGAAATATTTACCATTTCCATATTAAGGGTCTGCTTTGAACTGATTTCTCCTGGAAATTTTCTGTAAAGTTGTTAGATGTTGCTAAGAATGAAGCAATGTGAAAAGAGATTATTTTGTTGACTAAAGATTTTCTAAAGGAAAAAATGAGGAGTTTCAAATCAAAGCCCACAGCTGGAACTTGAGAGGAGAAATTATGACTGTGAGTAGTAGATCTGCCAGGGTTATTATATCTATATAAGGAGAAATGGGACTGGCTGAGGGAAAAGATGAGGATAAGAAACAACAAGGCTAGAGTCTTAAGAAGAGACTGGTGGAGGAAGGAGTCAGGCAGTCAAGGTGCATGTCCCAGCAACCTGGTTGTGGTCTCTGACACCTATCACCATTTTCTGTCATGCCATTAGCGAAAGAGCAGAAATCTGTGCAGTGCATGTAAAGGTTCCATTTACCTCCTGGTAGCCCTTGTGAATGGCAGTACGATGTCATACAAGTGAATTTGTTCCTCTTTTGTAAAACAAGCAAAACACATGCCAATTGAAGGAAATATTATTAAGGCTGAAAACTTTGGTACTTCTTTCATGACAAGATTCATTCTATTAGCAGTATGGAAAGTTCTGAGAACTGATCATATTTATACAGCTAAAGACACTGTAAGACCACTTCCTGCCTCATTGGTCCCAGAAATGGGAAGCAGTGTATAGAACAAGACAGAATTTGGGAACAGAGCATATGGCAAGAGAGTGATGTTCTACCCTGGAGAATTGGATATTGTCCCTTTTTCTGTCACACAGCTCCCATGTGATGATAGCTGAGTCACTCGAGCCAATCTTTTCAGAAGCTGTCAATAATTTTACATTGCTTTTATTCTTGGTGCAGGGCATGTAGGCGTGCTGAACTTTCACAGCTGCAGCTGAAGTCAGTGGGAGCTGTGTTCCAAATACAAAGTAGTATTTAAAAAATCTGATTTGGGGGAATTAAAACCATGTCCAATGGTTATGTTTGGTCTTAATCTTCCTGGGACCAACCAGCTTTCAGTGTGAAGGGATGCTGCCAAGCCCCCTCACTTCAAAGTAATACTGTGCAGGAAGTTCGCTGTGAAGCTCTCTGTTATGAGGGAGGTGTGTGCTCAAAGAAAACCCCATATGGAAATGAGGAATACTGTCTTCAGAGCAGGTTTTGAAAAGCATGCAAGAAATAAGGCAAGTGTAAGTCATGCTGAACTGCAAGAAGAAAACTAAAGGAGGAATAACCTGCTTATCTCATTAACATGCCATCCTTTCTGTGCAGTGTGAGTACACTAAAGGCATGTATATATATGTCTTGCCGTCTACAAATTCCTCCAAATTCTCACCTCACTAGCTGATTCCATGGATGTTTAGAAGAGTAGAAAATTTATAAATGAGGAAATACAGAATTTTCCCAGTTTAGTCAACTTCCCAAATAGGAAGAGAGCGCCTTTTTCACCTTCATAGCAAAAAGTCAGACTGTCTGTATTATGACCAATGAGCTCAGCCCTTTTTCAGGTTTGACAGTGCCAGCACTTACTCAGGACTCAGTCCAGCAAATCCAAGACAAGCACAGGATGAGAAAGAAGCCACTCAAAAATGTACCCACCAGTGCTCTACACTGCATTGTTGATTCCTGACCCATTACCTCACTTACTTGTCTGAAACATTCCTGAACTGCTCTTCCAGTGTTCAGCAATGGGCACATTAGAAATATAACTGACTGACTGCTGAGCTGGGTGTGCTGTTTTAGGGGTAAAGAGAGCAATACTATCACTTTCCTAGGTGACTGGCTACAAACTTATGTGAGCTGGGTAAGTATTTTAAAAAAAACAATCTTGGGTCATAAGGATTGTTCCAGCTATGAAGAGAAATGGATGTTTTCTGAAATGAGGTTTCTCTGATGCAATCCCATTTAATTGCAAAGGAAGTACAACACCCTCTTTTTCTTCACACAGCAAGAACTGCAGAAGAGTCATGGCCTCTGTTTACAGCTCAAGTCTATTTTCCATTAGACACTTAGTATAAAAGCTCTTTTTCCCTTTTCTCTTAGCTTTTCTCGGAGGCACATTCCTGGCCCTTATTATGTCTGTGTTGTTGGCTTTTTTCCTGCCACCATCTGTCTCTTCCTTTGATCTTTTTGTCTCTCTCTCATAGACACCCAACTGATCACAAAACAATGGCCAGTAAAAACCCTTCCACCCATGTGTCTTGCAGGTGCCCTTCTTTTGGACAGTGGAGTGTGTTGGTGATTGGAAGAAAAGCTATGGTAGTTTCATCTATCTGGTCCTATAGTGAACTCAACTGTTTCTTACAGCTGAGGGTTATAAGGGCAATATTCACTCTCATTTAGAGAGATTTTACCCCAAGTGCTAATGAAACTGTTGATGAGAAATCAGACTGTTTCTCAGCAGCATTGAGAAACATTGAAAGCATAACACTTGAGGCTGTACCAGTGAACAAAGGTCCTTTCATCTTCTTCTTGTTACAGCCTCTGTGCTTCATCTAGTTATAAACTTGAAGGTCTTCCTCAAAGCTGCTGTGACTTAGAAGTTTGAAGAAACTGCATTTAAGCATTACCATACTTCTTTTTCATTCATTGCAATGTTCTATTCAATTGCCTAAGTATGAATTGCATAAGAAAATAATATCTAGGTCTAACATACTGCTTCCCATCAGCACTGCTTCTCATAGATGGATCCTGAAGGATCATTCACTTTGTCCAGTGAATTATGGATTCATGGAAATGCTCATTAGAACTTCTGGAGATCTCCAGTCAAACATCCTACTTGCAATAGAACTATTGCTGAAGTTAAAGCACATCAGCCACAGATTTTTCTACCGAGCCTTGAAAACTGTCAAGGGTAGAGAATCCTCAGCCTCCCTGGGTAGCCTTTTCCAGTGTTGCACTGCCCTCCTCCTGGTGAAGCTTCTCCTAAGTTCCTGCTCAGCATAGCAGGCGTGTCTTCTCTGTGACTACCCCACCTTCCCAAGTGCCATTGTGTAATAGGTATGAGGCTCTGCAGGTGAAATTGAACAATGACAGGGATGATGGTTCTTCTAGCCTGGAGGTGTTGCTGAGGTTAAGTAGGTCTACAACCTGTGTCAAAACCACTTCCATAAAGAAAAAAAGACAGGTCATTGTTATAGGACACTCTCTCTTGAGGGGAACAGAAGGCCCAATATGCAGATTGGACCCTCTTCTTAGGGAAGTCTGCTGCTTTCCTGGGGCCCAGGTTAAAGATATGAAGAGAAAACTTCCTACGTTGGTACAACTCTCAGATTACTATCCGTTATCAATTTCTCAGGTAGGCAAGTGATGAAATTGCAACCAGAAGTCCAAGGGCAATCAAGAGAGACATCAGGGCCTTGAGACAACTGGTTGGTTGATGAGCACAAGTAGTGTTCTCCTCTATCCTTCCAGTTGCAAGGAATGATGAAGGAAGACAAAGGAAGAGCCAGCAGATTAATATCTGGCTCTGAGCCGGGTGTCACTGGCAGAATGTTGGGTTTTTCAACCATGGGTCAGTTTACACAACACCACACCTGCTGGCGGCAGACTGGATACACCTGTCTCAAAGAGGAAAAAGGATCTTTGCACAGAAGTTATCAGAGGTGTGGTGCTTAGGGACATGGTTTGGTGTATCCTTTCTAACCTTAATGATTCTATGACTGTATGATTCTAAAAAACCCTCTAAGGTCTAACCTGAACCTCCCAAGGTACAGTATGTCCCTCTTCTTACACCATCTGCCTCTATGATGAAGAGTTTGACTCTCTCATTTTTATAACTAATTCCACTTCAAGAAGTAGTGTTAGATTCCCTTCTGGTCTCCCAGGCTAAACAAGCCAGCTTCACTGACCTGTCCTTGTATAACCTGCAGTCTTGGGCCCTGATCATCTTGGTCAGCCTTCTGCTGGTTTCTCTCCAGTTTTGCAGTATCTTTTTTGAACTGGGAGTCCCCAGACTGGACACAGTACACAAGTGCAGCTTGACCAGTGCTGAGTATGGAGAGGAATAATCATTTGCCTCCATTTGTTTGCCATAGTCTTCCTCAGGTAGCCCAGTATGAAGTTTGCTTTGCACTGTTGGTTCATATTCAACGTGATGTCCACCGTGGTGCCCAGGCTGTTTTCATCAGGGTGGCTTCACAGCCACTTAGTTCACAGCCTGTGTTGATGTGAAGGACTATCCTGACCCACATGCAGCACTTTTTGTTGAACCTGGTAGGGATTCCTAATACCCAAGTTTCTCAGTGTCCTTCTGGATTGAAACTCTGTTGTTTGTAATGTTAAATTTAGTATTGTCTGGAAATTTGTTGTAGCTGAATTCAGTCTCATCATCAAGGTTGAAGAAACTGCTGAACAATACCAGCCCCAGTGTTGACCTCAGGGGGATGCTGCTCATTCCTAGTTGCCAACCAACCACCATGCTGTTGATCACTACCCCTTAAACCTGGCAATTGAGCCAGTTTCCAGCCCAACTGTCTTTTTGCCAACATCGGGAACATATTCAGTAGTTGATTACTCTTTTCTTTGTTTGTTTGAGTAACACTTGAGTCACTGCACTGTCTGTGTGCATTCCAGCTGTGAATTAAATAATGTGATTGTTGTGCCTAGGTAATTTTTGTGAAGTCCTTTGCTGGAATAAGCAGGGAATAACCCACACATGGCACTGTTTTGTTAACTTTTAAAATACAGATATGAATCAGAATCAGTCAGCTCATTCTAGCAATGGTCATGAGTGAAGACAGGTAAAGAATGAAGGGAAATCTTGTCTAAAGTTCACTGCAGTCTTTCCTTGAAACATCCTTTAGTTGTAGAAGTTTTCTTAGTAAAAAGGTTTGCAAAATGTGAGATCCTTTCAAAGACATACTAAATGCATTCTGTTTCAGCACTAAGACAAATAAGTAATCTGCAGAGAAAGTCTGTATTCCATGTACAAAGAGTATACAGCAATCACCAAAATTAGGACTTGTTCCTCAAAATAGAAAAGTCAGTCTGTTAATAATTAGATTTATCTTTGGACCAGCTTAGCATCCATGACTTTCATCGAAGTAGATTTAGCTGATTCTTTCTTCTGAAAGTTTCAGTAAATTTAGGTTTCTTATTTGAGACGAAAGCATTCCTGGCATTCATTTGCTTATGTAAGAATATCATCTTTGATTGGAAAGAGCAAACCAAAACATAGAGATGATGGTTTCAAAACATCTCTTTCAAATAAGAGCTTTAATCCTACCAAGAGCTGATTCGTCATGTACAAATAGAGTGACAGTCAGGTGTTAGTCTGTATTCCAGTACCATTGTACAAATTCAGTGCTCAGGGGTGTGCTGGGTATTGGGCTTTTAGGCCAAACTCAGGATATTTTAGGGTAAAATTGCTTTTATTATTTTTCTGGTTTAGGAAATTTTATTTCTTCTTGAGTCCACGCTTTTTGAAAAGAACATTGACAAATTGGAAGTTTTTTGGAAGAAAACTGCAGGAATGATTCAATCTGGAAACCTTTTCTTACAGTGAAAGATTTAAGAAAAAGTTAACAGATCACTATCTCAGTCTCAAAATAATTATGTAATGAAATTATTTTTTCTGAGAGTAGATGACTCAAGATTTATAACAGCAGAAGGAGATTTCAGCTCTGGAATCCAAACCCAGACAAATTTATGCTGGAAACATGGTGCATGTTTTTAATAGCAACATTCATATGATGAATCCTTATTACTGGATGTCCAGAAGTCAAGAATGAATGTCTTTCCAACCATTGCACATTAGCAGCAGTGGGTAGGCCTGGCTGCAGGAATGACTGGCCGAGACTTTGGCCTGAACTATGCAGAAAATCATACTAATAAGGTAGTTGCTGACAGATTTTGTAGCCTGACTTTCCTGCTGCTGCCTTCTCTTCCACTGCCTATGTTCTCTCCTGCCAGCTCCAGGTGCTGCCTCTTGTCCTCCTTGTCTTGCTTCCTTACCAACACCATTCTTTGCTTCTGCTCTGACTTTTCCTCCTCATCTCCCACACTCCCAGTAGTCTCACAACTGACTTGGGCAAAGCTATTGGCTGTTATTAGTTGGGGTGCTACTCAGTAGTGGTCCTCAAGCTGCGGTGAGAGATGTCCCACCAGGCAGGTACACACCTTGCTGGTAGAAACAGGCAGCCCAGAGTATCACAAAAACCCCTCTTCCCTGTCCATCTCAAAGCACAGAACAGTCCTAATGGCAGGATTTAAACTGTATCAGCAGTTCTTGTAGCATCAGTTTCAGACTGCATCTGAACTATGTGCAGAAAATAGATTCTTATTTTATTTCAAGTATTTTTCTCTTTTATTTTAAACAATGACATTGAAAAGAAATGGATACATTAAAATAAACAGTGCCCTCCGTGAGGTTTCAGCTTTGATAAACTACATTACAGAATCCAGGTCTTTCACCATATGGTGACATCATCTTCAACATTTCCACTGTCTTTTTGGACAAAAATCAAGAGTTAAGGACCTGGCAAAAAGAAATACATGACTGAACATATGTGTTATTAGCACGAGAGTGCTTTTGGCAGGCATGTTTTTAGTATGCCTGCTCTAGTGTTTTACTGGCTCTCTGCTGCTGTAAACAAATCTGAAAGGGAAGGAAGATTTAGAAGCTAACTAATGAGAGTGAATGCTACAGAAAGGAAATGAAGATGAATGGCTATTGACCCTGCTCTTTCTTATTAGGGAGCAATTAATTCATCAACTGATAGAATGGCTTCACCATATCAGATCCCCATGGTGGAATTAGCAGTCAATACTTGGGGGCCTGCATTTCCCAATAACACCCAAAGGGCAATGCTATTCCAGTCATCCGTGAGTCTTGTCTGGCTTTCTCCATCCTGGATGCCTGCATGATGGCCTTAGGATCAGCCTTCCCCTTAATTGCCCATCTGGGCGACATTGAAGGATGTTGGCACTTCTGTTGGCTCTGCTTGATTTTGAAAGAGACAAAGTAGAAGGCTGAGTCTTGGAGCCAAAACTCTATGAAAAGTGGTTTTTCACCTCCAAAGCAGCATTACAACTGATTTCCACTATATAATGGAGGGCAATTATAACATCATGTATGCTTTGTCTGGAGTTGATTTTCCAGCTGTTGAAACAGTATCTTTTTACATTAAATTAAACCAAACTGCAGCCAGCATCAACATCAAGCTCCAAAAATATAACAGCTTAAATCTTTTAGGCCAGATGCTGATCTCTGAAATACTAGTGTGAATCTAGAGAAATTTCAGTTTTACACTTATGTGAAATCTCGGAGCTGATCTGAGGCCAGTGATCTGCTTTCACAGGTGTGCCTTATTTTAAGGTGCCACCAAACTAGCTTCTCCCCATCACTCTAAAGCTGTTAAAGATTAAAGACAAACACTACTGGTAAATAAACAAACAAAAAGAAGGTGGGGAAAAAAGGAACACACTTCATTACTTTCTCAGTTAAATTCTAGTTAAGGATAATCCTGAGACATTTCCTTTTTATCGATCACAGCAAAACTTAAACTAAGCTGACAGAGTACAATTAAAAATGCTGTTTCTTGAGCAGAAGAAGATTCACACAGCCTTTACAGTGGAAACTTAAAGAACTGTGTTTTGTTCACTCTTTTTTTGCCATCATGTGTAAATCTTCAGTTTTTATTAAAGACAACTGATATAAAGCTTGTTCCATCACACTCCCTGTTATCTTAGCCTGGCTTTGCTATGAGAAATCCTTGGGGGACTTGATGAGAAACTGTTGTTTTGGTGTGGTGGTTTGTTTTTTGTTTTTTTTTTTTTTTATGTCAGACACTCAGAAATTGAGTAGAGGGGAATGGAATTAAAATAAAATTCCTTAAATTGAAAAAAGTGTCCATGTGGATGGGAGGAGCATGGGGGGCTCTGTTTCATGCTGCTATACCTCAAAAATAGCTGAAGGGATTTTTCCAACAACTTCCATATACCGTGCACAGTTCATCCCTGCACTGGGACCAAACATAGAAAGGATGATTTCCCAAAGGAGAATTTGGGATGTTTTTAAATAATATGTGAAAATGGAGAGTGATAATGGAAACCTGCCTATAAACAGAACTTTTGCATCCTATGTTGAATGAAATACTGCCTTAAGGCAGTATTTTTTCAGTATGCAATAGCATTTAAAGTGAAGTACCCAGGTAGCATTCTACTTCCCTCATGTCTTCTGTGTTCACACCCAGCCTGGAGCCCCTGCAGCCATGGGCTTGGCATGTTTGCAGGCAGAGCTATGTTGTGATTCCCAGGCGTGTGCTGGCTGCTGGACCCATCCTGGGGAGATGTGAAGCATGATACAGCACCATGAAAAAATAGTGTGTTACAGCCTTGGCTTGTGTGCACCACCCAAACTGGAGTTCACTGGCCAAGTCTCACAACTTTCTTGCTGTCCGATATTATGCTCGGGTGTTGTCTGTGGAGACAGTGATGCTCCTAGTGATCTAGAATAGTAGAACGGTTTGGGTCAGAAGATCATCTAGGTCCAACCCCTTTTGCGACAGTTGATTAGAGCTTCACTGCCAGTTTACTCAGGCATGGTGAAAGGAGCATAAATATAATGCACAAAACAGTGCTGGGCTAAGACAAGGACAGTCATTTGTCCCCGGCCTTAAAATAAACTGGTCCACCTCAGTTGGGGGTGGAGAGAGGGGTAAGGGAAAGCACCTTTTAAGTTCCTTATAGAAGAAAATTTCCCATTTTCCTACTAAGACAAGGTTTTCGTCAGTACAATCTACATAATATGATTATGTATTTATGCATCAGCTTTTCCATTTTCTGTCATTTCAATAAAAACAAGCAAACAATGGGATCACTTAAGCCTTTAGCATTTGTATTTTAGCAACTCTTCCAAACAAGTTCCAGCATGTTGCAAGATAGCTTCATGTTTTGCCTTGATGATTTTCTTTACTTCTTAAATGGTGAGATTTTTATCTGTTTCATAACATGAAAAAAGAGGAGCTCATCCTCCCTCCTCATTCCTTTCCCCCAAAATATTTTCTTATCTTTTAATTTAGCAACATCACATGAAATACATGAGACTTGAATCCACAAGCATGGTCTCATAGGTTTCAGCATGAATTATGCTTTGCAGGTTTTTATGTATAAATAGCAACACTAAAACCAAAATGATTTCTGGGCCAAAAATACTTAAGCAACAGAATGAATATGGTGGCCATAAAGCAGGATAACATAGTCTTAGAAATTCAAGCTGAAGTGCCCTTCCATGTGCATTTAAAAAGTCACATGTTAAAATAAATGACTCACCTATATTCTGTTTTATTACCCTTTTCGTGGTGCCATACATAGACACCTTGGCTAACCTCATTCTTATTCTGTAGAGGTGCACATGCCAAGAAGAGCTGGCCAAGAGTAAATTCTGCAGAGTAACTTACCCTCATTCACAGGAAATACCCAACCAGCTAGAGATCTGAATGATTCATGTGTGAATGTGAATGACTCTGCCCGGACTAGTGCTCTGTTTGCAGTATTACTTTGCAAATGCTCAGCTGTTGTATATTTTCATATAGGGTCCCTCTTGCCTGGGGTAAACAAACACAACAGCAAGCTCCAGAAGACATAGGAAACACAGACCGAAGAATGAAACCACACATAAAATAAACTTCAAGAGTAACATGTCAAGGTGATAGTATTCTTCAAATGTTTGTTGTTTATTTGTATTGTAGCAGTGCTTAAAGGCCAGGACTACTTTGTGCTAACCATTATGCAGGCTTCATAAAAAGCCTAAGCTCTGAGGGCAGGCCTGTCTGCCTCTATGTTTACATTTGCTGGTTTTATATGACTCATTTGACTTTGGAATATCAAAGCTTTAGAGGAAATCTCATCCACCTCCCTTCCTTTCAGACCTGAAATCCCAAGAGCTCCAATTCAAATATTCTCCTGTATATTTATTGCTTACTAAATGAGATACAGGAAAGGATTATAATTCAGGCTGCAAAATTCTACCTTCAAAAGCTAGGAAATGCCAGATTAAACATGTAATAGCAATTCAGTCCTCTTAGGTATTATATACATTATGATACAAGACACAATTTTTCCTTTTCCCTGGTAACATTGCCTCATTCAGTGCTGGCAAACAAATCAATGAACCATGGCTCAGTATTCTCTTTTATTCAGGTGACTGAATGTATATTACATGACTCCTTCACTGCATGTTAGTCAAAGTCCTGGATGAAAACTGAACACTGAGTTTCTTATTTTTCTGTGGTGCTCTTTGTTGGTGTATTTGAGTGCTTCATGAACATTTACAGGTTTTTCTTCAAAAAATCCCTGCAGGTGATTCTGTTTTTACGTTGCAGGCGGAAAACAATGTTGGGACTTCTCTTGTCAGATGGCATCATGGGTGGTTGTTTACTTCAGAGAAATAGAGAGGTTGGGGAAACTGAGGTAACTTTCCAGGGTCTGGAGGCAAGTGTGTCCTCAGAGCATAGTCTTGCTGTTCCCTGAGCCTTCTTCACCAGTCTTCTCAAATTCCAGCTCTTGACTATCTCATGTTTCTCTCTTTGCTTCCCCAGTCTTCTTCAGTCATTTCATCACAGTACAAGCACCTTCATTTTTTAAGTTTTCCTCTCTGAGCTCATAGCCAAAGTGAAAAATCATCCTCCAGTCTCTCCCTCTGCCATAGTCATGGATATATTTGACACCTGCAGGAAAAAATATATGACTGGGATTTTGACAGGAGGGCTCTAGCGCCTCAAGGGCTAGACCAGATTTCCTGTAGTGCTTTTAAAACCAAGGTCCAGGACTGAAAGTGTATTTCATTGGCAGCCATTTAACGCTGCAGGATAGAAATGGCCTTCTTGCAGATATTCTTTCCTCCTTGTAAAATTCCCACCATTTCTGAGGGATGTCTGAGAACAAACTGCCAAGGAATCTTTTTTACTCTTCACTGTTGTAAAAGAATATATATTTCCTTGCCCTAAACCACTTTACACAATTTTCAATGCCTATTCCAAGTTCTGGGAAAACAAAGACAGCATCCTAGATTATTGCATAGGAATTGGAGATTCATCATCTATGCTTGAGAGTATTTTAGGTATTTGGTGATCTGTGGGTTCTGCTTTAAGATTCACTTATTTCCCAATGCCATTTCGATGGTAAGAAATACTGACTTGAGGTCAACAGTGGGAAGTCTGACAGGGAGTGTCTTCAACGTCTCCTGGGCATGCTATAGCTCTTGTTACAGTCCAGCTTTAACATGTTGGGTTTTTTTTAAATCTAGAAAAACGTTGACACGATCAAGATGCAAATGAAAATAATGTCATATTCAATCTGCATTTGCACCAAAATTGTTGGCGTTACCTGTATCTTTTGCAGGACAGGCTGGCTCAACATTGCTGTGTAATACATGTAACAGCATGCACCAAAATGAGCATGTAAAGAAATCCAAATCTTGTTGTGGAGTACCCCAGCTCTTCATGCAAGCCCTTGTTAAAGGAATATGAAGATCAAGCAGTGCCTGAAGCAAAAGTGAGGGGATGAACCAACAGTGGGCTCTGGTTGTGGTTGTGAGGAGGTGGCCTCCTCTGCATCTCAGTGCCTGCTGAGTGCTGCTGAGAACCCTGGTGACATGACTGGGAAGTATCATGGGCTGGCCAGAGCAGCAAGAGAGTTCACATCTAGTCCATAGGTGTTCAGCAGGTTGTCTCTGAGTCCATTCAGGCATTTGGAAAGCATTTGAGAAATATCCCTGAAACCTCAGCTCTGCTCTGGATAGAGGTTTTTTGCTGTAGAAAGAGTCCATTTTTAGAAAGAGGTGGCTGACCCAAGAAATTCAGCAGGTTGAGTTAATGTAATTGTCAGATTACATTTGATTACAATTGCTAAAGGTGAAAATAATATGATTTGAAGTTGTTAGATTCACTTATATTCATTGGATTTTGTTATATCTGTTGTGCTAAAAACCTTTGAAACCATTACAATTGCAATGTAGGATTTTGTATGAACAGCCAAGAGCCTACAGGTCCCTTAGGTACTGTGTGCTCTTCGTTCCTAGATCACCACACAGGACCAAGACAATGCATTGTGTTGCTTACACATCATATCCAGCGTCCGATGTCCCACACCAACAAAACACGAGTAAATTCCTACAAAAGAGAAACCAGAGTTCTTTCAGGGCAATCGGGTTTTCAAACCCTATGGCTGGCTTCTGTCTCTGTGGCTGGACTTCAGCTGTAGGTTTTTTTTTTCCCCAGGGGCAGATTTTTGTGCCGTGGAGTGACCAGCCTTGCTGTGGCTCCTGGCCACATGCGGCTCCTCCAGCCCCGCAGCTCCGCTGCTCGCAGCCCTCTCCGAGCTGCCCCGGCTTGTGACAGCAGAGGGCAGCAAGAGACAAGATTTTTTCATAAATTGGGCCAAGATTCCACTTTGGGACATTCGCTCTTTGGATACAGTGGCTGAAAAACTGTCCGCGGTCCTTCTGCGGGCTCCCAAGCCGGTGGGCAGCGTGGTGGCAGCCGCCTCGGGGCTGGGGTCGTCGCCGACAGGGCGATGGGCTTCACAGGGCCACAGACAAGTACGGCCTTGGACGGCCCTGCCTCACCAAACGGGTTAGAAAGGGAATCATGCTGATTTCAGAGACTTTGCCCGGTTGCAAGAGTGCCATATGGCATTTTATCATGTTCGTGTTGAAAAGCTATAAAAATCTGAAATTAGCTACAGTTAGCTTTCACTGCACAGCAAAATGTATCACTTACTTTAACGATGAATAAATAATTTCTTATATAATGATGAGGGCTGCTGGGTTGCATTCCTTTTCTCTACTCTGCAAATCTCTGAAGAGAGATGCATGTTTGGAAAATGTTTTGTGCTGAAGGACAAAGCAAAAGAGTCACTGCTACAATGTGATTTTAAACAAATAGTATTTTTCCTTCTACAGACTCATAGGAATGGACTTTTTTTGCTTGCTTAGCTAGTGGTTAGATAAACAAAACCTGGGGTATCCTGCCAGTATTTGCCCTAAATGGGTCATGTTGGTGCAGAGTGGAAACCCGATTGCTGGTGTCCTCTCAGGTGACAGCACTAAAAATACTGGCAGCCACATTACCTGGAGGTGAGTGTAGCTGCCCCCAAATGCAGGAACTGAAACTGCCATCACAGTCAGTCTTCATGCCTACCTGTAAAGCACCATATTGGTAACATGTAACAAACACGCATACAATTTTAGGCACGTACAAATCAGCTCTGTGGTCTGGCATAAGCAAGTGCAGTGGGATGGTTCCTCTACTTGCTTGCCCTTACAGTGACAGTGGCAAAGTCCAGCTTGTACATTGCCTTCAGAAATGGTCTCCTTATCTGAAATCTGAGTGGTCTAAAGCTCTTCAACATCATTAAGCTTGTCTGGTCAGATGAATTATTTCCATGTTGAAAAAATATTTGCAAAATTCAGCATAATTTTCATGTTCAAGAGACTTCTTATATCAATAGAATAATTGTGGAGGTTCCCTCCTGTACAATGGGAAGAGCAGATGGGCTTGTGGCCTTCTAAAAGTCTCTGTTTCTCCAGTGTAGGGACAGAGATGCTTAAAGAACATGACAAGTGGTTTGGATGATTTGAGAACTGTGCATGGAGGGTGATAGAGGAGGAGACAGAATATGAAAAACAATCTGAAGGGACCTTCACTTTTTATAAAAATACATTTTGGAAGAAGAGAGCACTTTTGACCAGCTTGTGGTTTTAATTTCTTTTTAATATTGTAAACTGAGACAGAGAATTGTCATATAAGCATGCAAAGAGTGAAGCTGGCTGGTCTAGTTTCACTGAAACTCAAGAATTTCATTCTAGCTTGGAACTTCATTATCAGTTACTACCAAACGTTATTCCTGCTAAGTAATCACAAGCATGCTATAGCATGTGTTTTATTTTTTGCAGCTGCTGTCCAGCAGTGTGCCACTTCCCTGAGCATGGGGCCAAGCTCTGGTATTTCTTCCTGCTATCACTAGTAAAGTGGTAAGATAGTACTCAGCGTGACAGAGCAGATTTTGATGGCATGCAGCAGATGAGACAGACCTCCAGTTTCATCTGGTAAAACTATTCTTATCCTGTCCTGTAATGTACTCCTAATGCTTTTGTTTGTTTGTTTGTTTGTTTAAACATCTTCAGTTTGGACCACCTTCCACATTAATTCCATATTTCAATATTAAGTGAAATTCTTTGATGAAATTAATCATATTCAGTGCTGCTATAATCTGAAAGCTGTAAAATGTAGAAGGCCAGTTTCTATCTAAAAGGTCTATTTTATTTTTTTTTCCAATTCATTAGGAGCAGGATTTGGGCCGCAAATCCAGGGTAGGCTCTATGTTGAAGTCTTTTCATAAACAGGCTGCTATTGAAGGCTGTGATAGTTTATATTCCACAGGGATGAGCACTGTACAAAAATCTGAGGGACACAACTTCAGGAAACAAGGGTAATGAACACCTCTAGTTTTGATCTACATTCAGTACCACTGAGTGTTGTGGACCAGACAAGCGCCTTCCCAACATAACAGAGCTGCCACTGGCACTGGAAATACAGCCATGCAGAGCAGCCCATTATCCCTCTCTAGGAGCCCTTCTTAGAAATTTTTACAGTGGTCTGCTAACAAATGCCATGTATGTTGATGCTTTTTCGAGTTCAATATTGCTCTCAACTGAGAAGTTTTCAAATGAATTTTAGAAGCACTCCACCTTCCAAGGGGAAAAAACCCCAGCTGTAGTGTTTATTGACCAAAACAAAATCCCTCATCATGGAAGCATGCTCCACTTTACATGATCCACTGTAGTTGTGATTTCTCAAAACTTCTAGGATCTAAAATAAATAGTGAAAATGAAATATAATTTTAAATTAGAAGAAAATTGATAACATTAAAAGGTTCTAACATAAAACAGGTAATATACTGAAAATTTTATCTCTTCATTTTAGTGAAATGCACTAAAAAAGTGAGTGCTTCTCATAAATTTGGAAATAAATTTGTCGGTTAAATTATATACCTGGTGAACAAAATACATGTATAGAGTCTAAAGATGAAAATTTCATTCCTTGTCCCAGTCCTGCTACTGAACAGAAATCTGGCCCCAGATCAATTTTCACAGAATTTAACCAATTCTAATATTTGTAGAAATGCGCGAAAAGTACTGCAGGATGTATTTTGCCAACATGACTTATTTCTCTGTTGATATTTTCCTTAATTGTTTTCATCCCTGTTTTCTCCCTGGAGTATTGCTGCATAGTGAAAGGCTCTACATGCTTGTTAGTGAGCTGGAAGAAGTGCAATGTACCCTTGCCTTTAGGTGTAACACTGTAGTAACATCATCCCATGCAATTAACTGTTTACAAAGTGTTTCTTTCTCTCACTGTTCATGGCACATATTATGGATTACTTGCTGAAATTTGTCTTCTCACCTAGGGCAGGAATCTGCTGCTTGGTAAATTTCCAGAACATGTCACCCAGGCATCAAGATAGACTTACACCCCTTATCATGAAAAATCCTTTTCCCCAGCTGGAATTTCACAGTGATTGATTTCCTACAAAGCACCTCACTCCAAAGTGAATTAAGGATTGGATTCACCTCCTTCCCACTTCAGGAACTAGGGGCTTTTTAGTAGCCAAGTCCTTGTGGTAAGCTAAGTTTCTTCCAAAAGGGTTTGTCTGAGACTAAGCTCTGCACTCTGTGGAGGTGCGGCTATGAGTTAGTTTTAATCCTTTGCTTGTTCCTGCACTATATAGGCTTGATCAAATCATTTGGGGCAATGTTTTTAAGCATTTCCTCGTTTTGACATTTCCCACAATTGACACTTACTTAGTGACCCCTTTTTGTATTCTTTCCCCTTGTCTGTGCAGGGCTGTTTTCAGAAGTGGCCAGTGAATCTTGTAGGTGTTGATCAACAGGTCTGAAAACCAGGTCATAATTCACTGCTAATCCTCCCCTTCCAAGCAAGGCTGAAAGCCTCTTTTCTTATGCTAGTCTCACTAGCCCAATCAATGTTTTTTTTTTTCCAAAGCTATAATCTGTCTCCTAGCAAGTTAAGTTGATTTCTACAATAAAACTCCTCCAGTGTTGGGTCTTTTTCTTCAATCTGTTAACATCACAAGAACAGAAATTTCCAAACATTTGTCAGAGAAGCACATTCTCCTTATAACTATTTATCTAAGAGAAATGAATTAACTCTCCTAAATTTATTTTGTTAATGGTGCCTAGATACAGGGCTGTTGGATACACTGGAAATTAACCTAAATAGAACTGACCTGGAAAATTAATTTGGAAATAACTGAATCCTACTAAAAAGCTTTAGAGATGAAGATGCAACTTTGTCATCACAAACACTTCTTGACGGTCTCTGTTTCCCGTATAAAGCATTTTGCATTTGAGCTAACACCCTTATGCTACATTTCAGTCTGATATTGTTTAAAAGCAACCAGAAAATACTTGAATAAAACTTTACAGTGGGAATTGTTCAATTATTTAATGTATTTATTTATGTTAGCAGGTAAAGGGAATTTGAAGCCTAAGAACACACATGTAAATGGCAAGGGGAGGACAGTAAGTGTGACAGTCTGGCATGTGGAATAGATGTACAGTACTTGAAAAGCATTACCAGAACCTCAGTATTATAAAATTTGGCATTGCGTTTTGACCAAGCAATGAGTCCCCTAAGATATTCCTCTTGGGATGAGAGGACGATGTGGGATCTAGACACCTTCTCTGATGTAGAACCTACAAACAGCATGGGACAGATCAAACAGGGCAATATTTCTTTACCCATAAAAGTTCCTGATCTGTTCAACCAGTAATGGAAATTCATCCGGGCTGCTGTGTTTGGGGCCTGAGCTGTGGACCTAGCCTTTACTATGCTACCTTTCTTTGTCCCAGCAGACACCAATATGGACTTTTTCTTGGACCTTTTCAATGTTCTCCCTGGTCATGGCTGTGTGTCCACTTTCATGTACATGCTTGTTTATGAATTATAGCTTTTGTGACACAAGTGTTTCTTAAGCAGGTTTTTATTTCAACAAACTGAGATCAGTAAGGATCTAGACAAAATAGTAGATCACCTGCATGTCCAGCCCCATTTTTCTCAAAACACGCAGTGGTTCATTGGGTTAAAGCTGTCCCCCTTAGCCATGGAAATCAACTTCTGTAAAAGCCCTGCCTGGGTGATCTGGCAACTAGTCACCATCTTACCAGGGCACAATTTTTTTCCTTTCTATTCTGTCTCTTTGTCTCTTCCATGGGAACAGGAAATTATCAGAGTTTCTGTGAGTCTCTGTTACTGACTTATTACTGGGTTGTGTAATTTTTCTTGGCATTTCTTGGGTGTTACAGAACAGCCTGGAGCTATTTCACAATCAGCATCATCTAAAAAAACTTGACGGTAGAAATACATTGACATTCATAAATCAATCACAGCTAGTCCTTAATCCTAAAGCTCTCTATCAGCATTTTTACTGGATGACATGCCTCATCTATTTGTGTCTGGTGTGTCTTTGCTACCTTTTTTTCTCTGGTATTTCTGACTCTTTTCATGGACACCTGAAAATCTTCAGAAGAAGAGCCATGAGTTTTCCTTGGGCGCCCCATGCTTGCTTTTCGCGTTTTTGGGGAATGCTGGTGCATGCCTGATTTTGGCAAACTCCTTTTATTTCAGCTGCCTGGTTTTGAAGTGGAGTTTCATGGCCTAAGAAATTCCAGAAATTCTTGCAATTATAGTTGTAGCAGTTGTCTCTCCTATAACGAGATCTCTTCCCTTATTTTGAAATCCCATCTACTCTTATATGAACAGATTTAAATCAAGGGGCCAAGTGCTGAGGGTTACAAAGTATATATTTTATATATATATATATATATATATATAATTTTTTCCAGTCAAGAGTGCAGAGTTCAGTGTTGAGGCAGTCATTTTTGGATTTCTCCTCAACTGAATTGTTTAATCACTGCAGTGTGCCCTAAATTCCACTGACGCAAAACAAGACTGCAAAGTTTGCCATCTGTTGCTCTGTCAACATCCCAGAGAATCCAGAAATGTACTTTTCCTGCATTAAAACATGCAATTCACATTACCTGTTACTATAAAAAGAAATTTTTGATGAATGTTTTGAAAAACCTAAAGATTAAGTATTAAATATTGAAATTTCTCTTTCTTCCTTCCCTCTCAAAATTCATATTGGGTTCTACTTTGTTCTACCAAAAAGGCCACAAAGCTGGGGATCAGTGTGGTCTTTGGGATGCAAGCACTTAAGCGAAGCTCTTTGGCTCCCACATGGCATTCCAGGGCAGGCAGTGAGCTGTGGGGAGCATACCAGGTAATTCATACCTGAAAAAATTCAAAAGAACGGCAGAAAAAGCTATTTTTCTGAAGAGTAGAAGTTCTAATCCTAAAATAAAAGAAGGAAACTATGCAAACAGGATTTGCCTGTAAGAAAATCACATGCCTTGGGTGTGCTATGGAGTTTGTCCCATGGCCCATCTGTGCTACAAGGCAGTGTAATGCCCAGATAATGGCATGCATTCATAGGCCTTTTCAAATACTCAAATGTTCTTAATGCTGTAACAATGAGACAAACGCACAGACATACCTCTCACACTGTTCTGTGTCATTTAGGTGAAGCTAATCCTTTTACAGTCAAGATTGTAAATAGCTTCCAACCAAAAGCCTAATTTAGGTATCAACATTTCATTCTGTGTTTATACAGAGCCTGGTGCAATAAGATCCTAATCCATGACTGTGCTTCTTTAGCAATATTGCAATATGATTAACACATCTTTCCTTTTGTGCCAAGAGTGGTATGGGGTAAAAGGAAAATGGCAGAATACAAGAACTAAAATGCCTGTGGAGAAAGAAGAAGAATCCAGAATGTGCCTACTCTGTGTGTTGTGGTGATTAGATTTCTACTGATGTCAGTGGTTTTGAATTAAGCAGCCGATAGTCAATATAAAAGTGTACTCAGGGAGATGGAAATAATTATTTTAATATCCTAGATGGCTATGCTGAAAGATAATTTATCTTACAAGCCTCTGTGTTTATGCATTTCTGAAAGCATGATGGAAAGTTCTCCTTTTGGATCTGAACTTTACAACCTTGGTACTTGGGCTGATGAAGTCTTGACTTTACATCTGCAGGTAGTCCTACTACACTGAGTGAATCCCCTTCTGGGTGTGGAGATATATATATTACATTTGACCATGTGAAAATATCTAGTGCTCCAGAGGTACTAGAACTGTCTTAATCTGTCTTTTCCATATCCAGTGTCCTGTCTGCTGGAACTTCAAGAGTATGTATTTATTTAGTTGCTAGGCATCCTGGGTGTGCACATGGCTGACATTCTCTCTATAGTTTTAAACTGTGAATATAATTTTGCCTCTCCCATCTTTCTCCTTTCTCAACTTACACTCCAGAAACTTACTGATTCCATAGAGATTAAGGTGAAGAAGAAAAAGTAGCTCAACAGTTTATAGCTCTCTTTATATAAGGAACTTCAAAATTTTCACCTGTTTGTTTTCATATTAGTCCAAAGATTTTAGACCAAAGCTTTTCAGACCTTAAAGATTAAATTGTATGCCTTGGGGTGAAAGCAGATGAGATCTCCAATCCTTGTCAGTATAAGCTGAAGAAAATTCCTTTCTGACCCCAAACCATTGAATCATAGAATCACAGAATGGTTTGGATTGGAAAGGGACCTTAAAGATCATCTAGTTCCAAACACTCTGCCATGGATAGGGACAACTTCCACTAGACCAGGTTGCTCAAAGCCCCGTCCAACCTGGCCTTGAACACTGCCAGGCAGGGGGCAGCCACAGCTTCTCTGTTCCAGTGACTCACTGCCCTCACAGTGAAGAATTTCTTCCTTATATCTCATCTAAATCTGCCCTCTTTCAGTTTAAAACCGTTACCCCTCATCCTATTGCTACACTCCCTGATAACAAGTCCCTCCCCATCTTTCCTGTAGCCCCCATTAAGTACTGGAAGGCCACTGTAAGGTCTCCCTGGAGCCTTCTCTTCTCCAGGCTGAACAACCCCAACTCCCTCAGCCTGTCCTCACAGGGGAGGTGCTCCAGCCCCTTGATCATGTTTGTGGCCTCCTTTGGACCCCCTCGAGCTGCTCCATGTCCTTCTTATGTTGGGGCCCCCAGCGCTGGACACAGTGCTGCAGGTGGGGTCTCACAAGAGCAGAGTAGATAGGGAGAATCACCTTCCTTGACCTGCTGGTTACACTTCTTTTGGCACAGCCCAGGATGCAATTTGCTTTTGGTCTGCGAGCGCACATTGCTGGCTCATAGTCAGTTTTTCATCCAGTAGTACCGCCAAGTCCTTCTCCTCAGAGCTGCTCTCAACCCACTCATTGCCCAGCCTGTATTTGTGCTTGGGATTGCCCTGACCCATGGGCAGGAACTTGCACTTGGCCTTGTGGAACTTCATGAGGATCACACGGGCCCACCTCTCCAGCCTGTCCGGGTCCCTCTGGATGACATCCCTTCCCTCCAGCATGTCAACCACACCACACTTGGTGTCATTGGCAAACCTGCTGAGGGTGCACTCAATCCCACTGTCCACGTCACCAACAGAGATGTTAAGCAGCCCTGGTCCCAGTACTGACCTCTGAGAAATGTCACTCATCACTGCTCTCCACTTGGACATTGAGCTACTGACCACAAATCTTTGAGTGTGACCATCCAGTCAATTCCTTATCCACTGAGTGGTCCATCTGTCAAATCCATGTCTCTCCAATTTAGAGACAAGGATGTCATGTGAGAGAGTATCAAATGCTTTGCACAATTGCAGATAGATGACATGAGTTGCTCTTCCCTTATCCACCAATGCTATAACCCCTTCATAGAAGGGCACCAAATTCATTAGGCATGATTTGTCTTTAGTAAAGCCATGTTGGCTGTCACCAATCATCTCCTTATTTTCCATGTCTCCTAGCACAGTTTCCAGGAGAATCCACTCCATGACCTTGCTGAGCACAGTGGCGAGACTGACTGGCCTGTAGTTCCCTGGGTCTTCTCTTTTTCCCCTTTTAAAAATGGGGTCTACATTTCCCCTTTTCCAGTCAGTGGGAACTTTGCTGGACTGCCAAAGCTTCTCAACTATGATGGGTAGTGGCTTAGCCACATCTTCTGCAAGTTTCCTCAGGACTTGTGGATGCATCTCATCAGGTCCTGTGGACTTGTGCACCTTCAGGTTCCTTAGATGGTCTTGAAACTGATCTTCTACAGTGGGCAGTTCTCCATTCTCCCAGTCCTCACCTTTGCCTTCTGCATCTTGGGCGGTGTGGCTGGAGCACTTGCCGGTGAAGACTGAGGCAAAAAACTGATGGAGTACCTCAAGCTTCTCCATATCCCAGGTAAAGAAGTCTCCTGTTTCCTTCTGGATAGGGGCCCACATTTTTCCTAGTCTTCCTTTTATCGCTGAAGTACTTGTAAAAGCCTTTCATATTACCCTTGACATCCCTGGCCAGATTTAGTTCTAACAGGGCTTTGGCCTTCCTAATTTGATCCCTGGCTACTCAGACAATTTCTCTGTATCCCTCCCAGGCTGTCTGTCCTTGCTTCTGCCATCTGCAGGCTTCCTTTTCATGTTTGAGTTTGTTCAGGAGCTTCCTTTTCATCCATGTGGGCCTTCTAGTGGTTTTACCTCACTTTCTCTTTGTTGGGATGCATCACTCCTGAGCTAGAAGGGAGTGATGCTTGAATATTAACCAGCTTTATTGGGTCCCTCCTCTCTCTAGGGCTTTATCCCATGCTACTCTACCAAGCAGTTTCCTAAAGAGGCCCAAGTCTGCTCTCCTGAAGTCCAGGGTAGCAAACTTGCTGTGCTCCCTCCTCACTGCCCTAAGGATCTTGACCTCCACCATTTCATGGTCACTGCAGCCAAGGCAGCCCTTGAGCTTCACATTCCCCACCAGCCTCTCCTTGTTGGTGAGAACAAGGTCCAGCAGACCACCTCTCCTCATTGTCTATCACTTGAAGAAGGAAGTTATCATCAATGTATTCCAGGAACCTCCTGGATTGCTTATTCCCTGTTGTGTTGTCCTTCCATCAGAAATCTAACACAACTGCACTCTGAGCAGATAAATATGACCTATTGCAGATTTTATCTGCCAGTGCTGCTTTATCACATCCCTTGGAGTGAGGGGAGGAAGTCTCATGCACCAAGCCATGTTCATGGCATTTTCAGTCCATGCTGTATGAGCCCAATGTCATGGGATCCTGGTCCACAACTGGGCCTCCTTAACAAGTGGATCAGTCATTGTGCATCATAAAAACACCTTCTTGAGCCTTACAGGAGGCCAGCAGAGGCCCTGAACCTTGATGTCTGATTTTGACCACTGTTCTAGTATAGCACTGGGAATGCCAGGAAGAGGATGAGTATGTCCAAGCTGAACACAGGGAGGGGGTCTGTGACAGAGGGAGTCCTGGCCATTTGGAGGAGAGAGCATGGGTGAGTTCACTGGTTCTCCAGACTTCACCTCCACCCACTGCGGTTTATCCTCAGAGCAGATTAGCTTCCTCCTCAGTAGTGTCTGATGTCATGTTGAACACTGCTAGGCTGAGATCCCAGCAGAGGTGCCCTTGGAATCTGGGACAGGCAGAGGCCTAGCCGATCTCTGATTGCTGGAGCTGCAGGGCACCAGAGTCCTCTGTACCAGCATCTGGGGACCTGGCTGAATGCCCTGGGGCATCTCAAAATACCACTTGCTACTTCTGTTTGGGGATCTGATTTGCACACTTGGTAATAAATTCCTTGTTCCCCTTACAGACTGTTTCAAAGTATAAATAGTCTCATGTATCTAAGCTCAACTCTCAAATCTTGTCTTTTCCAGCATGAGTAAACCTGTACTCTTTCTCCCCAGACTATCATAAATCTTTTATATGATGTGTCACGTCTCTTTGAGAAGCTGTACTAGTTCAAAACATTTTTGTGACCTTCTTGTGCTCCCTCTTGTATTCCCACATTCTCCGCAATATACAAGCACAGAGAAAGATTTAATTTTTCCATAGCAGCTTTACCGAGGCTGTGCACAGGAGCAGGTTCTCTTTGCTACCTCTCTTCGTTATTTCTCTTTGTATTTGTTGGAGGGTTATGGCAGCCTTCAGTAGTAGTAATGACAGTTACTTTCAACAATACATGAGTCGTGGCTGTTATCACAAGTCTGAGTCTCCCGGTCCGTGGTTATCATCTGTGTCCCTGAGTCCGAGGTGCAGGTTGGATGGTGACCATCTGACCTTGCAATTCAGACCACTCTGCCTCCACAGTCTTCTATTCTAGCATTTTTATTTTGATCTACAGTGAATGCCACCAGCAAATATTTCATGTTTCTAAATGACTGATAAGCTATTATTGTTGGCCTAGGGACTGGTCACTATGGACCAGGCTGGAATGGCCTCAGTGACAGATATGTCTCCGTTAAGACATGATGAGATTCACCAATGAGTCACTTTTTAGTTATTTAATATGTACTCTGTTATTTTTCATAGAATGCTTTAAAACAAAATATTACCTTCTCTTAAATCACAAGTCTTGCAGAAATTCAAATAGACTATATCAATACACACAACCTTGTCAGCTATGCCAGATATTCCCTAGAAAAGGGGTGACATTTAATGTCTTGATTTTCTGGTATATGGGACAACATGATCACCATTTTATCAAGCACAGGATGTACAGCCTGAGGCACTCAGTGCGTGAAGCCAATGTACTGCTCTTAAAACTTTTTTCTAACCCTGACTAAAGAGCAATATTAATGCTCTGATGGATGACTGGAAGTAACTGGGTTTCTGAGTAGGCTGAAATTATCTTTGCATGCCATGATTTTCATTTTGGAAGGACAATATATGAAAACAGGCCACTCAGTTACAAATTAATTTAGCTTTTACACCAAAAAAGGCTAAACTGAAAACAAGACTGTGACATGTTGGGTCTGGCCAGCTTTGCTCAGACATTGTCAATCACTTCTATTTAGGGCTGGCTGGCATTTTTTCCCATTTTAAGTGATGATGACCCCATAGTCAGAGAATATAGAGAGAATTATTCTTCATTGTACTTAGTTTCTTGTATCTGATTTCTATTTTTATTGCTAGCTGTTCCCTAGCAAAGTGTCAGCTTGGAGGCAACTGGTTTAATGTTGCGGTTCTTCAGATGTAAATTCCGCTACACTTTAATAAAGTGTACAGCAGGACTCAATATAGATTAGTGAGCCAAATTCCACTTGTATAACGCTGTGTCCCAGAGACCTGCAGTCTGGACCATTACCCAACTGTCAATTAAAATTCCAGCGAGGCAGTGGAGTCTTATTCTTAGGACTGTGGCTGTGATATATTACTGCATGTCTTTTTGAAGGGAATCTTTAAAATTAGAAGAAGCTTTATCCTAAGTAGATCTGAAGATATTAGTACAGAAGATATAAAAGAAATGAGGATATGTCTTAGTTTTTCTTATTCCATTAAGATCTATTTTTATCCCAGATAGAATTTGCATAGAGGCAATATAAATGAACTAAAAGAGGATCAAAGAAGAGTCAAATGGAATGTAATTGAATTGGTGAGAGCTCAAACCTATTGAGCAACTCTTCGCATTTTAAGCAGTTCTCTAGCACACTTTTTGTTTCTTTCTTATACCTGTTTCTGTAGGGTGGCAGAATCAAGCAGAGCAAAACATTGGGGTAGGCTCGATCCCATTTCTCTTCATCTCAGAGCTGGAGAAGCTCAGCTAGGAGAGTTATTGCTAAAAATTGATTCATGTCTCTCTCTTTTCAGTGTGACTCTTTCCAATTTGTAGTTCATAGAGTATCTTCCTTCCTGCTCATATTTCAGGGTCATGAAAACATAGAGTGGCTGTAAGGTTGAGGTTGGGGGGAGTGTTTGCTGCTGCTCACTCGAAGGCAGGCTGTAGCTGTGGGGGACACTGGCTGCCCAGGCCAGGGGGTGCGGTTGCTGGGGAGCTGCTGGAGGAGCTAAATGGCGGAGGTGCCAATGTGGTGCTCTTCCAGAGTCAGGGAGAGTTCAGTCTGGCCACCTATGCAGCACTATCGTGGGTCTTTGCGCTGGGTAACATGAAAGAGTTCCAAATCCCATTTCATAAAGTTAAGCTAAGAGCAAGCAGTGGGAAAAAAAAAAAAAAACAAAACCAACAAACCTTGGGGAGGAAATGATTGAAATGTCCTAGCCTAGCTGGCCAATATCCATAGGACTGAACGTGGCAGGAGTTCATCCCTTTGTGAAAAAATGTGAGTCCTGAAGAAAATAAAACACTTTAAAAATTACAGTTTCTGACTATGAATATATGGTTTTGAAATACTTTTTTTTGTTTGTTTTTTTTGTTTTTTTTGTGATGTAGTACTGTTGAGCTTGTTCTGTTGTGATCCAAACCAAGGATGGCTCTGCTGCCTAAGTGAGGCTTCACTGGCCAATGAAACCTAAGAGCCAGGCTCATAGCTGGCTGTGTAACTTGAGGAACTGTATCACCTGGCAAACAGCCTGCCCATCCCATACGCAGGGTTATGCTACTCTAACCATCAAGAGACCGAGAATCTACTGTAGAGTTATAGAAGACTGATAGGAAGAAGAAATCCAGTGAAAGTTAGAGGCTGAAATATGACTGAGGGGTGGTTTTGCCTTTGTTTACCCAATGTTACTAAAATAAATTGGCAGGTTAACTCATTCTTTCAAGGACACATTTGAATAGTTAACAAAGAATTCAGATTCTGCAGAAAGCATTTATCAACACCTTTACTAAGTGGTTGTTTGCTCAATCTTTTGTTGGATTTTGTTGCTGCATTCCTTGCAATCACTCAGTAGTTTCACAGCAAGAAGCCACTGAATTGCTGCATGTGAAGGCTAAGACAGCACAAGGAATTTAACAATGCCTTTGTGCCTGCAGACTGTGCAGGGAATTTGTTCACCTAAAGCTCCTATGAGGTCTCTGGAAAATCCCATGTTCAATAGGCCAGCTCTGCAGTTCTGTACCTCAATAGGTCTAAAGAGCATGCCACTGCTTCCTCACCCACGGGGCTTTTCATAATGTCAATGGCACTGTCCCGGAGAGATTTACTTGCCTAACTGGTAGTGAAATCATATGGGAGTTAGAAACCAGAGAGGAGCAACTGAAGGCACTACACTGCTTCCCCAGTTAGGATGAAAGGGATTAACTAGAGAAATGCAGCAGACAGCATATTTAATAGCGTGAGCAAGCTCACAAAGTTTCCCTCAACATTCTCGCTTGACCAGCTCTAGTCCTGGCTAACGGAAGCAGTATGTCAGATGACAAATGTGGCAAAACAGTCTTGTTTGCTCTGGGCTGTATGTTTCCTGGATGTGATTATGTGTCTGTGGGAAACAGGTTCCTTTAGCCTTCCTGACCAATTATGGGAGAACACGGATGGAATGTTGAATGTTATTTGTACCATGAGGTTGCTGGTTCAGATATCATCCCAGGTGGCTTGTAACTAAATATTGTTACCATTTGATTAGAGCTCTGTCTTTAATATCAATTAACCAGTGAAAAAGGATCTTGTGGCTTTACCTTGACTCTTAGTAGACAGATACCCACATCATAACAATGAAGCTCTGCACAGCTCACCTGGAATAGACAAGTGAGGCATTTGGGAAAGAAAGCATAATCCTGGGGGAAGTCTTTTGATAGCAGGATTATTGAGTGTTGCTGTAATCTTTGTTGTAGAATACTTGATTTTCCATTTCTTTCTGCTTTCATGTATGATCAGTTCTCCTTAACTACTTGCTTCTAATTAAGAAAGGAAAGAAAACACAATTTTAGTGAAAGACTGATTCAGTATACAGTTAAGGACAAATCCTTCACCACTAAAAACTGTCATTGCTCTAATGACTTAAGGGGAGCTTCAGTCATCTGAAAGTCTTCCCCATCAATTCGGACAAGTTAAGCCTGTTGCAATAATGATTAACATGCAAGGAAACTGGCTTTGGCCTCTTGGCAATGATACTTGATTCGATTATTTGAAGCCAAAGTTCAAGGAATGGAGGTCAGTCATAGACGAGAACAAACGCAATTCCTGTTCTCTGAGTGTTTTCTTACAGGGCCAGGGCCCTCAACTGAGAAAAAAATACCATATCTTAACCTGGGTGATGAGATAACACTGTGAAGAGCAATTTCTGAAAAGATTTTGTCTTCTTTTCTTTGCGTTGTATAATACTCAGCTCCATAACAGGAGTGCTGTGATCAGAGCTCTACCGCCTTGAACCAAATACTGTATAAATGGGGTTTAAAAGGCATACAAGGAAAATAGGAGCCTTCCCCATAATGTTAATCCATCATTTTACCTTGTAGGTGGAGGGTGTTTTCTGCATTCACCTTGGGTAAGAGACCACCTCCAAGATGCTGAGTTTCAAAGCTGAACACTCTCCTGAGTTGTGAACATCAAAGACCACAGTGGAAGTTTTTGAGTATTTACTCATATGTTTCAGATTCATGATGCAGACTAGAAGCTCACAGAAGGAAAAAAACCCCCACAGAACCCAAACCACTTAGTAGCTGGTTGCAGCAAAATACATCAAGGTTTATTTTTATCCTGTCCCAAACTTTTCATTAGTCAGAGTCCCTAACATCATTTTATATGCTGGAGCGAAATATGACTGCATAAACATGGGAAGAAATCTTTCCCTTCATAAGTAGAAAAACATGGCCTTTTAAAAATGTTGACTTTTCTTTAGGTAGTCTATAATAAATCAGTGTTGATAAGAAAAGTAACTGAAATCCAGTACAAAGAGCAAGTGGGTGGTCTGGAAAGAAAAGAAAAGCAATATGGATTGATTTAAAATTTTTGTGGAGTCTCTGACAGAGTGAGTCTCTGTGAGGCATTTTAGCTACATGACAGTTTGACTCTTTTACCTCTCTGATTATTCAGTATAGGACAGTAATAATGGTTGAGATATCTTTGAAAACTTTTCTGCAGAGAAAGATCTGAGACATCCCAATAAACTCAGTTTCCCAGTGTTTATCAGGACAGCAAACATGTTTATGGAACTGGGCCAATTATAATACATGAAAGAGTATAGAAGGTTTTTGAAAACATACTGAAGATTTTGCAGGTGGAGGATAATCTGACTATTGATTTCCATTTTGCATATTTAGTAGCTGATGCAAACTTACTAGAGCTACAACAGTACTAAAAGAAAAAGTTAAGCATGAATCACAGAAAATATGAGTTAAAATTGGTTGCTTTGAAGTGTTGGGTTGGTTGAAGAAAACTGGAGAAAGAAGAAAAATAGTTCGTTATCTGTGACTGAGTACTTCCAAGGGATTGGTCTTGTCAGAGATGATAATGCTGCTGATGCTTGGAGAAGGACACTGGGGACTCCCCTAGGGTCATCAGAAAGGACACAAACAGCTCCTGCCTGCAGCTGCTCAGGCCTCTTCCAATGATGCTGGAGGATGCTGTTTATCAAATAAAAAAGCAGCAATGCTTTTTTTTTTTTTTCTCCAGAAAAATTTCCAGGGAAGTACAACTTATTGATAAGAGAAATACAAAGGTAACTCTCCCCTAACCTAGGAAAATTAAAATAATAATGGTTGCATAATCGATGTATTCTTGCTCATTGCTCATTGAGGAGCTGTCTGAACTCTTGGCTGTTGAACTTCACAGGATAGGGAGTAGTAAGGAACAAAAGGTGGTGGTATCCAGTTACTGCCTGTCCTAAAAAAAGCATGTACAAAAAAATTGTCTGGTAAACAGTACTCTTGTTCGATTATAAACTGGCTGTTTGATAAAATGATTGATATATAATTCAATGAGAGCTGTGGAAAATCATATCTCTCTTTTCATATTTGTTATTTATGCTATTCATAACCCATTTTAAGTGTTATTCAAAGAAGATAAAGCAATTTGGTGAGTGATAGGTTTAGTGTGAACATTTCTTTGGTGAAGTTGGATCCATAAACTGAGCTAAGCATTAGTCAGAGTTTGCTGACACTAATAAACAAGGATATTCTATATATGAATAAACACATGGACACCAGCCTGACAAGTCACATGAGGCAAATTCACAGGATCAGTCTGTATTTTGTAAGGAATCTTGAATTAGATGATGTATGTTCTTTTTGATTTACTATATATTATGGACAGGGACTGAGCTGTACCAGTTCTGAAGACTCCTGAGGGAAATGTTTTACTGTTTGAACACAGGCCTTCATGTAAATGTCACAGCTGACCATGACACCTTGTTTACAGATGGGACCATGTTAAGCTATTGGACTGCCACAGAGGTGAAGAGGAAATTGAAATATAGCTCAAATTGTAAAGGTCAGGTTCATCTCTAAAAATAAACAGCATATATAACTTTCAAATGACAGCAGTTTATGAAATCACTAAGCAATCAAACAAAGCAACGCATCTAGCATTTAAAAAGCATCATTTATTGACAGATGTTGAAGGGCCAGTGCAAAACTGGAGGTATACCTTCAGGGGGGTGTCTTACAACCCCATTAAGCATCTTCCCCCTATATTTGGACATCAAAAGACTAAACACATTCTGCAGACACAGGAGTGGATGGAGATGACTCCATCTCTGAAGTTTTTTTCTCTGCCGTGACTACTTGTTAAAAGACTCACATGTTCATACATTTGCAAAGCACACGACTAGGGCACTCCCAGTGGTATAGCTGCCCTTGATCAAATCTCCTATGACTAGAAAATACTTGCATGGAGGCACGAGGGTAAGCGCCTTCTTTCAGGTGGGTGAGGAGGGACAGCTGGTGTGATAAGCAAGGAACAGTGCCAGGTCTCTACAAGACATGTGGGCACAGCACATTTTATGGGCAGCTTTTGTTGGCAAGGCAAGACATGAGCTTGCCACTGCCTCCTGTGGCTCAGTCATCTGGGTGGTGCAGTGAATGCCCTTTGAACCACTCTTGTATTTTACAAAGGTGAACCAAATTTTCTATATTAACTGATTTAACACTGCCATATAGTGAGAATAAGAGGCTTAGCTATTCAATCCAAAGTCATCAGGAGTTAGCTCAAGAAGAAAATGTTGTGGGGATTCTCCCAGCATCTTTAATATAGTCCATGGTATAGTTAAAAACTCAAGCAGTATCATGGGCATCAAAATTTAGTGCTTATTTTCACTTAATTGTACAGGGACACTGGGAACTGAATTAATTGGACAAAAATGTAGATCTTGGAAAAAAGCAGGACAGTTATATAAATCCTTGGAATGTCAGTAATAAAATCAAGTTAGTGTTAGGCAGGTAAAGCTTCCCTTTTAAGGAAGCTTAACAGATTGTATAGGTTTTTTAAATCTCTTTATGTTTTATTTGAATGCTGAGTAAACATCTGAGCTCTACAATGTATGTAGGCCACGTGAAAGACTAATGTGGAAAATATCAGCCACGTTTACATACATCTGGAAATAATTATTGTGCACTTAGTGCTGGGTATACATAGTGTCATAATTCTAACCTCAGTGACACGGGAGGCATGGAGGCTCATTAGCTTTTTGCCTTTAGAGACAGGTTCAAACTTGCTTTCCATGTGCTTGAGAAGCCCCAGAAACCTTGCCAGTCTCTGATGTTACAGCCAGATCTCCATGTCCATGGGACCTGAGAACACCTTAATTTGGTATTTTGGAAGGTACATCCCATCTCCTTCCTTGCAGCTTTTCCTTTCAGCCTTGCAGCCCCTCCAACATTCACCCCAGTGTCCTAGCACCCTGCTGTCTGTAAGGGGAGAGTGTGCAGGACTGGCTGACCAGCTGCCCTCAGCTCAAAGCCACTGCAGGAGGCTTCTCTTAGGACTGGGGCAATTTTTATAGTGACTAAATCAGTGACCTGAACGCTGTAATTCAGACTTTCCCAGCAAATCCTGTGTTCATGGCCCTGCTGCCATTTTTCTCTGGGGAGCCACCTGGGGAGGGGAATGGTGGGAGCACCTGTGGGGAGTGTGTTGGTGGCTGACACTGACCTCGAGGCTTGGGTGGCAGCACCCAGAGAGGAGACCTGCACAAGAGGCTTAACTGGGGTACCATGCAAACATCAGGGGAAAAAGGGTGGCTGCATTTTGGCCAGGACAGGTTGGCTTGGGACCACTCAATGGCAGGCTATTTTTGCATCAGACTAGTGATGAAGTAAGTGGGCATGGGGTCATCTCTTCCAGTATTTTAGGACAGTGAAATATAATACTGGCAGCTGATTTAAAAAATGGATAAGAAAAGCACCGTTGACATAGTTGGAATAGCATATAGTCTCCTTGTTATCCAGTCATTCAAGTCTAAATATACCCTTATGCGCAAACAGCACAATAAATGAACACTTTGTATCGATTATGCAGTAGGTGGTTTAGAACTAGTTGGTTCAAAGGATGTGTTCTGTATTTCAGCTGCACTTGACATGACAAATCTTCCTCTTTTTTTCAAATGCAGCACTGGAATGGACACGTTTTGAGCTCATTTATTTCCCTCAAGAAGCAAAAGCAACTCTTGTGAAAATTTCTTGATCCTGCTGCAATCCATCAAAAACAACAGTTATGCCCATGGTCTTTCAGGAGGAGACATGAATGTTTTCCCCTCAAGGCATCTGAAATCTTGGTTCAAATTTAAAATGAGCAGAATGTTAGCTCATGAAATAAAATAAAACACCAGAAAGACACATGAAGGGATTAAGTGGCAGGGTCAGAAGTAAGATGAGAGCCAGTGTATTGATTTCATGATAACGAAATGATGGGTTTCACAGCAAGGATTAATTACTCTGAATGTCACAGTCTTGGACAATAAAGGCTTGATTTTAATCTCAGCTGCAAAATTAAGATATAAATTCATACTTTCCCCTCCCCTTATCCCTGGAGTTGTTGACTTTAGTCTGGATTTTGATTTATCCTGCAATAGGAGTGGAACCTAGTATTGAGGTTTGGATCCTGATCCAAATACTGTGCAGAACTTGACCATACTGGAAAAGATGAGATTGTGATATTCTGGTGTCATATTCTATGGTCAGGTTTTGGATTACATGTGAAAAATGGGAACAGATCCTTCTGTATGCTGATTGCTAATACCCCACAGGGGAAGAGAATGGTCATTTGATCATGTATAGGCCATCTCAAATGTCCATGCCACAAAATCCCCACACTGGCCTCACAGCCCATTGTAGTCTACTACATCAAATTTCACCTGGGTGTACTTACAGATAACTGCATGTACCAATAGATCAAGTCTTTCATTTGGGAATACTCATTATGTGTATCTTCTGTGTTGTAATTTCTCCATTTTATTCTTTCAGTTCTTCAAAACTGCACAAAGGCAGTGTACTGGACCAAAGAGAGCTTCTTTTGCATCATGGAGTGATTTATCCCTGATATGATATGATAAACCATGTGTCCCACTCCTTCCCTTCCTGTGATGTGTACCAAACCTACCCCACTGCACTGCATGCAGTTCAGCATGTGTTGCTCCAGACTGTGGAATAATTTGATGAATGTCAGACCAGGTTCCTTTCAGAGGAAACTGGATTGGAAGTTCTGCTCAAGGTGCACACGCGTATCCTTCTACCCCTCATGAGAGCAAGCGATTTTTGTTCCAATGAGATGCATACTGGGAATATTTGGATCAGGAAACCCGTCTGCAGTAAAACCCTTGAACTACCTATGTCGTAACTCCAGCTGCTTCCCTCTACTGATTTATTCCTCCTGGGCAAAATTGTTTGCTAATGTAGATTTACCATTGAAGCCTTGAAAATACAATCACTCCTGACTTTAGTGAATGCTCAGGCAAGCAATCTTCTGCAAAATCATATCACAGAAGTGGATGGTCTGATGACTTTTGCCAAAACATGGTGCACGGCAAATATTTTCCTTGATGTATCTCTGTTTCTCTGGCCAAACTCTTGAGTACGGGAAGGCCACACTGAAGAGACTAAGAAGGGAGAAGACAACAATTCTGTGCAAAAATAAGCACTGCAAGTGATTTGCAACTGTCTGCAGGGCAGAGGTCAAATATTGTGCAGGAGGTAGAGTTGTGCAAAACCAGATAGAATACAAAAATGAAACTTTTGGCTGAGGACTTTTGGTTGAGTATTTCCTGAAACAGCTTTGATGAACAACAACCTGTCCTGTTGTTTAGGTTACACTCTAAAGACCCTCTAGATAGGTGGCAAGGAAGGTATTCTCACATCCAACAGCTTAGTATAGCTTATAGTCTTCTGCTGCAACTGCCTCAGGATGTTGCTTCATTTATTTTCAGTGTGGACAAAAGTATGACATGAACATGGACCTTTCAGGTATATGCACAGGCAAAATTGAGGGCATCTTTTCCTTCTGAGGACTGAATAAGCTTTTCAGTCCCCTCCAGTGGGGCCATGCTTCACCACATCCTTGGTATTATTCTAAGTGCTGTAGTTATGCACATGCAACAGAGAATAGCAAATCACATGAAACTTGGTTCAAGGTGTATCTGTCCCCAGGGTACAGGCTTCCCAGTTCCTAGGATAAACACGCCTTTGGACAAATGCTTTGCAGTGCTTTGTAGATAAATGGTAATTACAAGAATAATTTGAAACCTTTTTCTAGTGAGTAAAGAATAAATTTATTAGAACTATGGCTGGCCTGTATGAGTATGTCCCTGCTGGTCATTTAACAGTAGCAATTCACATGTGATTGTTTCTCTAACAGAGAAACGTTAAATGTTTCTTCATAAAGTGTATGTGTATATGCACATGAATGATGTTTATTCATCTCCTTCAACAACTGCATATGGTGAAGAAATGGCTGTTGAAGCTTTCTTTGCTGAAGTCTCAATTTTTCCCTTTTAATTTTTAGATTGAGAAGAGCTGGTAACTGCCCTCTCCAATAAAAATATCTCCTGGTAACAACATGTAGGAGATGAATTATCTGTTAATCTCATGAAAGAACAAGGAGAACAAGGAGGACATGGTGGAGCTACAAAAAAAAAGTGACACGAGGGCCAGGATTTCACCACTAGAGAGTGTAATTCTACTACATAATTTGTCATTTTCTGCTCCCAGAGAAACAAATTCAAGGTGAAGAACTTAGAAATATGAAACAGCTTCAGCATTGCCTGAAGTACTTTCTTTAGGTCTTTTATCAAAATGGACATCAAGGGGTTACTGTATCCTTGGAGAATAAATGTGTTACTTCCTCTGTGCATTACTTAGCATGAGTTTCAGGAGGCCATTTTGCAAAGTAAGATGTATGTAAATTGGAATAAGAGCTTATATTGAACTTATCCTTGAGACAGATGGTTATGCATTCAAATTTAAATTTCAAGCATTTTAATAAAAGAAGCCAGCTGAAATGAATTTATATGTATTTTTTAATTTTGTGTTCATCTATGCATGTTCTATCACCACTATGCATTTCCCTTGGGCTGATGCTGCAATTTTTACCTTAAAGATGGTTCTTTGAAAATTCTACCCTTGTTTTTGCTGGTGTGGCTCCAAAACTGCAGCGCCAAAGTCACTGCTGTCCCATGGCATAATGATAGGCAAACCAGGCATCTAACAGTTAGAGAAATAAGGGAAATGAATCTCTCACTTATGTGTGTTGTCACTTCTGTTAATGGATGCATATCTTTGTCACAAGGTTCACATGGGGATACTTCACTGGACCGCTGCAGTCTGCTCATGGTGGCATCCACATGTAGCTTTAGGTCTCTTTCAATGGTCACATACCCAGACCTCTCATATCTCTCTTGTTAATGCCTGGGATTTCTCTGCCTCGCTGCAGCCTCACTCCTCCTTGCTGAGTGAAGGAGTGAAGTTGCTGCTGGCAGCGAGAAGCAATTGGCGCCTGCAGCACTGGCTGGAGAACAGGAGCTCTGGGGGTCTCTGAGAGCCCATGGTATGGGTCTAGTCACAGCCTGCTGCTGGCAGAGCAAATGAGGATTCTCAGGTCATCTCCTACCGTCACTGGTAGATGATGTGAAGAGCCTGTGAAGTGCAGGGTGATTGCTGTTGGGGCTGTGGGTGAGGAAGAAATGCAGCTTGGCATCATGCCTGTGGACAGCCTTTGTAGCCCTTGTTCAGACCAATCTCTAGCTGAGCTGGAGTCACCAGAAGGAGCATTGAACCTGGATAAGACTAAGGCTATTTAGTATACTCCAGTAATGTACTGTTAAGGAATCATTAATGGCTCCTTCATGTGTGTGTAAGTGTGTATACAGAAAATATAGCACTGGTACCTGGAATTTTACAGGCTTAAGAATAGGCTGAATTGTGTATGCATAGTATCTGTTCCTTGCCACTCATCTCCCATAAAATATGTTGGGAAAGAGTTTATATGACAGGTTCCATCAAGCACTTAAATGACGTCCTTGGGAACATGGGACATCACATGTGCTGAAACTGGGGCCAAATTGTGAATGTGGTTATGCCCCCAGTAACATCCTTGAAAATATATCTTAGTCCTGAAGCTGGTGAAACAAATTAATTTTTAACATAACTGCACTGATTTTAGCTGAGTTTACTATAGGGTGAAGCTGACCAAGTTTTCCTCTGTCAAAATTTTAAAACTTTGCACTGAATGAGGTATATGTAATCCAGAACCTTCATCGGTGTTTTAAAAGTTTTGCTCCCTTCTCCTTTCATAACAAAGCTGATATAAATTTGCATCTCCCATACAGTAAATGCAGCAATTAACTCAGTTATAGCATGTTACAAAGGACATGCTGTTCCATGAGTGACCATTAAAATACCAAACCAATTATGCTCAATTCACGTATCATTTAGGCAACACAAAAAATTTAAGAAAGAATGGATATTAAAAGTGAGTTTTATATAGTTTCCATGGTGATTGTTCTAAAAGCAATAACAATAGGCTTAAATATGTTTTCATTTAGAATATCTTTAAAAGAACTTGTTTGGTTCAGACATGCTGTGTTTACTCTGTAATTTGTCCCAAATCACCGATTATTATAAAATGTAGCTAAATTGACATGGCAGTATTGTTCAAACACTTCAACAGAGCACCAAAATAGTTCAAAGCTTGTTGCTCAATATTTTTATCACAGCTGACACGTACATTAGAATGGGAAAAGTTTCCAAAAAGGCAGTAACATTATGATTTAAAATTGGTGCCACAGTTTTGCATTAGGCCATCTTCCAGAGTACATTTTGCTCTTGCTGTTTTATTATAGAATTCAGGAGCTTATCGAAAGACAGCTAAACTCTGTACAAACAAAGGCAACGTGTTGGCAGCTTCTCAGGAACCCCAGAGCAGGCCAGCATTGTGAGTATCCACGTAGTGTTAAGCAGTGGGGGGAAAAATCAGTATTGAGGATTGTGCTGTTAGCTCTTACTTGGCATTCTTTTAAAAATAATAGAGAAATTGCTTCATCTTTAAGTCAACCAGCAACAAACATCATTAAGGAACAGAGTGGTAATGCCTTAAGTATGAAGTAAGGCACAAGGGTTTTAAGAGGTTTTAATATGAGATTTGCAGTTTTAACATCACAGCCTTCAGACTTAATGCAACTCTTTCAGTTACTTCTAGCTAACTACAGGGTGAAATCCCCTTGAAAGGCTTTACTGCCTCTCAGAGAGAGGTAACTGAGCCAGTACTTGTTATGCCTGCTCAGTATAGCCAGCAAAGATTTATATTTAAAACTATGCTTTCATTCAAGTGTAGTGATATTTTGCTCTAGTGTTTGTTTTCTAAATTAGGACCAACATATTGGTGAAAGTTTTATTTTGCAATAAAATTGTCCTTCTCTCACTTTTTGGTGACCAAAGCTAATACTGTCTCTGACAGAAATCTGCTGTCCCCACTGAGCTGGGAGGCAGCAAGTGTGAGTGATTTAGATAAGAAAGGTAATTCTCTAAAACTTCAAATTGTCCTTTATTTCTGAATTGCTCTCTGGCAGGCCTAATCCCTTGCATGGTAGGGGGGAGTGTGGCCTTAGGAAGTGCATCTTTCTGAGCTCCCTCTTCAATAAAGGAATAGAAATAAGCTCACCCAGAAGACATCCAGAAGCACCTAAGGCTTGGTTTCTGTTCTAGATGGCCCTGCAGAGGCACCCATCTAACTCCTCTGGCTATGAGAGGTGCTGTGGAGATCAGCCTTATCATGGTAAAAGTAACATTTTTAATAACCCCTCCATCCACACATGCTTCAAACCATATCTAGAGCTAAGTCTCTGGGCTTAGCTGAAGAGGGGAGCAAGGTACCTCTGAAAAGGTCAGTATTGACCAACTTAAGAATGTTGAGGTGGGTTGAGGTGGGTTAAGGCTTTCCAGAGCTTTGACTGTCACTATGTGTAAGGTCACAGCATGCACATAAAAATCTTGTATAGTTTTTAAAAGTCAGACAAGACTAAATTGTGGTGTCCTTCTGTGAAATATAAATTCTGCAGCCACAGTTAGCTTCCAAGATATGGATCAAGCTGAATGACATCTAGACTCTGAGGTAACTGTAGATGAAAATGCTGCTTCTCTACTTGATTCAGTCTTCTTGGAAGCTGTTCCTCTATAAATGTTTAATAATGCACAGTAACTGCAGATACCCACCAGCTTTTGTTCATATGCAACTACTTACTTTGACAGGTTGAGACAACACTAGGAAGACAATGGTGCTTGAACTGAGAAATATTTGTGGATGTTTCTTTTTGACTCCCACTCCCACACTTGACTTTTGGCTGTCTTTCCTTAAGTCTGCATAAAAATCTGCACTTTCCAACAGAGCTGAGTACAACTGTGTACAATCAGGTGCAAATGCACAAAGACAGTGGTTCAGGCAAATGTGTGCATATGTTCTGAGACAACATGAAAGGGCAGCAGGAGCAGCTTCTACTGCAGTCACAGCTTCTTGCCAGAAGGAAGTTTTGGTTTAGGGGAGCTTTGAGGTAGGAGTTCAATTCTTCTGTTCCAAAGCTGTCTCTTGTTTAAGGCACATTTACTCAGGGTGTTCCAGAGAGGGATGCTTTGCTTTTACATAGGATATTGGATTTTGACTGATGCGCTTCAACTGGCTATGATAGGGATTTGTATGCAGAGATTTATTAAAGCTCATCCAGGAGTCTTGCAACCTACTGCAGAGAATGAGTTATGGTTACTGGATGAAGTTCTCCATTCCCATCCCGTAGAGGTCAAACAGCCAAATCAGATGATTTCTGCCAAAATTTCTTTTCTTGCTTTTTTTGTTTGTGGTTTTTTTTTGTGTTTTGTTTTGTTTTGTTTTGTTTTGTTTTGGTTTGGTTTGGTTTGGTTTGGTTTTTTTGGATTTTTTTTTAGCTTGGAAGAAGGAAGCAATGATCACACAGCAATTTCAAGACCTTTTTAGTTCTCTGTAGCTCCCTGGCTTTGGCCCTAGGATCTGTGTTAAACACTGACATCTTGGCTCAGGTTTTCCAGGCAGTACATCCTTCCTTTAGACAGAGTCCACCACTCTTTTCACTTTTAGATTTGTCTCACGCCATCTTTGTCATGCAGAAGTCAGCTCCTTGCTCATTTCCCCTAGTGATGCTCACCCCATCCCTGCCTTGTAGAGGGACAAAGTAAGAATTTGTAAGTTTAGCAAAATTACTGGAGGGAGCTGTTGAGGAAAAAAAAAAAAAAAGACTAGATTTTGGCTCTCTTAGAAGCACCTGATGTTTCTCCATATCAGTCTGTGCATCAGGGCAAATGGCCTCAGTTTGGGACAGAATTGACTCATCTGCAGCTCTATCTGTTTCACCCATCAGCAAAGCACAAAGATCATCAAGAAAACTGTCTACTAAATGTCAGAGGGTTGCAGTGACCCAAATGGGAGTCTGTACTATATTTGATTTAGCTGAGGAGTGTCTGAGGAGCTACAACAGTCTTTGTTTCTTTTATAGTAGGAGAAAAAAAGAAACTTGTGATATTTCAAGTGCTGGTGTGTGTATGTTTTTTTCCTCATGCAAGGTTACCTGAAAAGTCATGATCATAAGCAACCTACAGTTATTTTAACTTATTTTTCTTGGCTATAATTCTAATACACCTTCTGCCCAGGTATCAAAGAGTGCTACACACAAAGTGTGCTACTCAGACAGCAAACATGGGTTATCTCAGACCACATAGCCAAAAATACACATGCTTGTTTTGTAGTCCTACCTCTAATATACACAGCCTTTGCCTGACATAATACACTTGTAGAAAAAACTGACATACCTTTAATAACCAATGGTGATTTGCAATTAACTGTAAAGTGAAAAGTGTCTGAATTAAAACACAGGGGAAAAAGGGCTTTTATTTTTTTACATAACATTGTATGTACCCTGAAAATCCTTGAATTAGTTATTCCCTGGAAAATTACTTGCTGTTGAAATACAAGCAGCAGAATTTATAATTAAATACCCTTGTTTTTCTTACCATCTCCATAACTACATGGCAATAGGGCCTTTTGCTTTAGTTTGCTCTGACAGCTTCAAATAAAGCAGACACAGGTGCCTCCAAGCTTTATTTTTCTCTTTTTAATGCAGATTTTTATTACTGGATACCATCATGACCTTGTGCATAAATGCTGAAAGTGAACAGCAAGTAGATGAAAGTAACAAGCCAAAAGCTTCACCATCTTTTAAAAATACTTTAAGTTTCACACAAAAAAATATTATATCTTCCTTTCTGTTTTACCCACTCTTGTGCCAGGGAGACAGGACAGATTGGACTCTGGATTAGATCTGTGAAATTCCTGAATTTGCCAAGAAGCCGCTGATAGAATTCTCAAATGACACAGGAAGAACCACTGATCTGACATGTTGCCGCCAACGTCGGTGAGGTTGTAAGTGGACCCAGCGCTGTGCAGATGTGCTTTGGGTCATGTAGATACTTGGATTAATTTGCCATCCGCAAGGAAAGAGCCTGCGATCAGATACCAGAGGTGTGAACCCCTGTGAGTCCATTTTCTCTTGCAAAATTCTTGCAAGACAAATAAGCAAAAATATTATGGTACAGATAATATGCTGGTACAGGAGGGGAGGAAATGGACTTGTGAAGCCTGAGGCTGCTTGCAGTTTTATTTGGCCACTTTCCTTGATTTTCATTTCAGACAGCCAGTACAGAAGAGGCAATACTGTGATACACATAAAATAAGTTTACCTTTCGTAAAGGAGCCTTGGTTCAATAAGATCACATCAGTTTAGACCAGCAGAGAATTTTACATATTTCTTCACACTGATACCATTATCAGTCCTTCAGAGCACTGTGTTATTACTTTTTTTCATTATAGAGCACTGATTGCTCTTGAAATCCTTCTGCAGTTTGTCAAAGCAATGAGGTTGGTTCTCATTTATGAAAAGACTTCTTTCTACAACTAGAGTAGTGCAGAGAAAGTTTTCTGAAAGCAACAGCTGAAGCTCAGTGCTTTTAATATGCCTGTAATTTTTTAAGACAAGTATACGTCAGCTACTTTTCTAGTCAAGCCATCAGACAAAACATTGCGTGTGAACACACTAAAGCCTTTAAGGAGAAGGGAATAAATTGAAGCTATGATGGGTATAAGCTTTTTGTTGGTCTATCTTTAAGAAAATTCCCTTTTGTGACAACTGTATCCCTACTGATATTCTCCACCAAGCAGACTACTTTTGTCTATTAATCAGACATATATGTGTTAATAATATTGACTCCTTTCATAACAAAGCAAAAATCAATGAAGCTGAAGTCAGGGATAGTTTGATTTCTATTAAGAGTCTCAGCATGGTGTAAAATGAGTTTTCTTCTACTGATTAGAACATCTGAGTCTGAAATATTGGTGATTTTTGTGAGGGAAGATTTATCGTTTTAATAATCATACTAAGTATTTAGTCTTCATGTATCTCCAGGATAATTTCATAGAAAACAATGGCGAGATAGGAGAGATGTGGCTGCCTTATGTTGCAGCTTTATAAGCTTTATACTTATTTGTCAAGTGGTACATTATGCTATTAAACTTGCTAAACACCCTTGAGGACAGCAGCCAGGGCAAAAAGGCTTGTAAACCCACTCACATATTTTGAAGTGACATTGACAAAATTTCCAGCCATTGAATTACCTGAAAATGGTAAAATATTATTGGAAAATGATCTGCACAATTCTACAGACCTTCAGATAATCTAAATTACCATCTTCCTACTGTAGTTGCAGCTTATATCACTTGAGGATATGTCACCGGTGTCGTAAACCAAACCACCAGAGTTCTCAAGCAGTTCAAGTAACTTACTAGTTAGAGGTGGGACCTGAAGTGGTCACAATAAGAATAGGCCCTGTTAAATGCAAGCTCATAGTGTGTGCTCACTATCAGAAAACCTGAAATCACTTAACATTTCTTATCTGGGTTCCTTCTCTTGTTTCTGAGCAATAATGTCACCAATTAATTATTCCTGAAGAGAGATCCCTCAAGGGAAGGCTGACATCTGTGTCACATACTGACTGCTCTATTAGGAGTCTACTGCTGTATGCAGTCCGTGTCTGATCAGATTTTATGTGCCTTGAAAGCCAGACAACCTGCAATAGGATACTCTTAGGCAGTTAAATCACATTAAATATTTAAACATAGAATTTTACATCATCCATTAGGTCTATTAAAGAATCTCACTTCTTGATGCCAGAACTAACCACACAGCTTATAAATTGTATGACTTAAAATTACTAACTCTTTCTGCTTCTTATGCCCTCCATGAATAGGTTTCCATGGTAGTTTCCAATGTTTCCACAATACTGCCAGCAGTTTCCATGAAAGTTTCTAATCCCATTTCTACTGAAGACAATGGCACTTAGTTTAGTTTTGTACTGTATGGGAGAAAGGAAGTAGTAATTTATAGTAGAGAAATTAATGAACAAAACTGGATGAAGGAAATAAAAAATTTTCTTAATTTGTCAGTAAATGAAGCAAAATGCTTTATTGTAAGACCTCTTTGGTCTAGCACCAAATCACCAAGAACCCCAGAAGAGAGTCAAGCAGTGCATTGTTGTTTCTTGTAATGAACTCCAGCACAAAGAAATTAAATAACTTCCCTGTGGCCACACACCAATGTGTCACTGCAGTGGCAAATCTGAGGATTACAACCAGATTTTGTGGTTGTTAATGCTGTCTTTAGATTGGTAAGGATGTCTTCTATCTTTGGAAAATGCCATGGCTGTTTTTGCTCAAAATGCTCAGTGTTGCTCAAGTTCTACTCCATCTGAAAAGAGTTAATATTAAGCCTGTACTCCATACATAATGATACCATATTGAAATTGTATTTTACTTTCCTAGAAAGATTGGCACCACTCTAGTAATAATGAAAGCCCTCTGCACTGTGGATTTCTTTTCACCTTAAAATGTTTAGGGCTTATTTCTAGATAAATGTCTTTGGTACTTCTTGGATCACCAGTTCTTTCTGTGGATTTTATCAGAAAGAAAACTTGATTCCTGTTTTATCTGATTTCATAATCTTGTAGTCATCTTTACTGAATTAAGAAAAAAGATTTCTTTATTTTCATCCCATTGTCTGTTTTTGAAAGCTGTTCCCTTCTAAGTTTTTGCAAGGCTCTGAAAAAGAAATTTTTATAGTGATTACTGACACATTGTTCTTAAATTTAGTATCTCCTCTAACTTAATGTCCTGAGAAATTATTCCACTTCAGAAATTATTCAATTGTCTTTATTATGTTATCATTTAGTCCATTTTCACTATGTGATTTCAATAAGAGGGTAGTTTAAGTAAGAAAACAGAGATAAATATTATCATTTTTTACTGGATCTACAGTAGTTTGCTGTTGTGATGTTGTGATAACTTTGAAGTAACATTGGTGCTAAAGTTAAAAAATACTGCTTTCAGGGGATGTTGACATAGAACGCTTGTATACAAAATGATGCTATATCAGGAAGTGTGTTATACGATGATAGCAAAAAAAAGATGAGAAATTACATTTAGGAAAACAGAAACAATGCTTTTTTTTTTTTTTTAAGGTGAGAAGATTTAATATGCTGTGGGGTTTTTTAAAAAGCATTTGTCTGAAGAAACACAGTTTTATCAAAGAGGTGGGTTGGTATTAATCATATGTTAATCATTATCATGTTTCTAGCTTCATGGTAACTTCTAACCTAAAGGTAACTTCAGCTGGCAGTGTAACTTCTAAGAGCAAGTGTAGGAAGAGAGGTGTGACAGGAGGGTATGAAAGTGATGAGAGAAGGTATAATCCTTGGCCGGTAAAAATAACCTACTGCTTCATCTACATGGTCTGATGGTAGGAACTACTTTGGGATGAAATCTGACGTGACTTTGCCAGCATATCTGGGAGGAAGCAGTGTGTATCTACTGCTTAGCATACTCCCCAAGGGACACTTAACCTGCTGTGGAGTGGACCTTGCTACCTTCTCTTGAATTTTTCTTGAAAGGGCTATAGTATCTGTCCTTGGAGAGCACACAGCTGTCCTTTGACACTGAACGTGTGTGGCTGAGTAGACTTAGAGTAAAAAGAGCTGCAACTGTCCACAGGGCACAACAGGGATGGTGGCTATCAACTCCTGTGAGCAACCTGAAATTCAGTGTGCTCTTGGAATTGCTCTAGAACATACCATGGGTGATGGTCCCTGAGTCTTCATGGTAAGCTGTTCTCCCTGCTCTGTGAAGTAACGTCTGCGAGAGCAGGAATCCTTCCATACTAATCATTTTGGGGGGTTGCCTCCATGTCTATGATTCCAGCTGAAAACAACTCAAGTCTTTGCCTCATCATTTGGTAAACTGTGTTGGTTTTTTATCTCTACCTAATACAGACTTGACTCATTTTTCCTCCCAAAGGGAAGATGTCTGTGGTTTCTCACATACACAAAGCTCCGGGTGGTAAACAGAAAGAAATAGAGCACCGACACATTTATTCAGGGGAAAATTTTTCTTCAATTATACAAAACTTACTACTGGAATCAGATACTTAAAAAGTAGATCAAGCTTGAGACCTTCTGAAGTTGGCATTTTCAAAGGTAAAAAGAACCTTCTGGACACAGGTTAGGGATAAGGTAGTAAGGTCAAGGAGGGTCAGAGAAATATCTTTGGTCAATATAGTCTCTACAAGGAAAAGAACAGACCAGGTTCTTTGATTCTTCAGAAGAAGTTAATCTCTGCTTTCTTTACCTTGACCCTCTGCAGCTTTCTCACCTCGTCCTTGTATCTCTAGCTCCATTCTCCTGACTGCAAAACTCCCACCTTCCCCATCTGGGCTCTCCTTTTCTCTTCAGCCTGCCTCAGTGCTTGCCACACACCTAAGGAATCAGTGCAATGAATAATCTGCTCCTTTCCTCACTCCCTAACACTCCTCTGGAGATGCTATCTCCTCACCTGTTATCTTCTACATGTTCTTGACTGGTCCAGTGCACCTTTAGGAAACAAATCTCCTTCACTTGATAATGGAACTGGAATGTCACTTTCTTGGCAAAATACAAATCTTATTAAAATCTTCTGACATGATTCAAAGTTATATGAAATATAAGAAATATCAGATAGCTGATCCTACTTTTACCACTCCAAGAGTAAACTCTACAGTATATTTTATGTCATCCTGTCTTCCCCAAACTATAAGCCATTATTCACAGAAATAATTCCATCTTAGTTACATTGCTGTGCATCATAAATGAGATTTTTTTTTTTTTTTCTATTTGGTTTTGCCTAAACTTTCCCAGAC